>NC_056054.1:196436908-197061908 GCF_016772045.2 Ovis aries
AAGTGAGACTATTATGAGCTTCCCATGTGGTGCAGTGGTAAAGAACTTGCCTGTCAATGAAGGAGACTCAAGAGACTCATGTAAAATCCCTGGGTCAGGAATATCTCCTGGAGAAGAAAATGGCAACTCACTGCAGTACTCTTGCCTGGAAAATTCCATGGACAGAGGAGCTGGGTGGGCTACAGTCCATGGAGTCACAAAGAGTCGGACATGAGAGAGAATGCAAGCACACATTACATAAGTCTGATATTTATAGATTTAAAAAAAACATGTGTTTCTTAAAATAGTTTTAAAGTGATCAGCTCTAGTTTAACACCAGTCCCAGATTAAGGCAATAGTTGTAAAAATGTCCTTTTTCAATCAATGAATAAGTACATAAAAATTTAGCAGATGTAAGAAATTCTCCTCAAAGCAAACACTGAGGCAAACTTCATCAACAGACTAATCAGGAGTCATAAATACTGGTGAGAGTTAACATATGAAGATGTGATCAATATAAGGACATTAAAAAATTAAGATATTCTTGAAATAGTGAATAAATAAATCTCTCCACTTAATTTTGAGAAAACATAAAGAAATTACAGTTATGGTACACATCATGTTCTATTGGCAGTAATCTTGTAGAGAAACAGTCTGGCCCCAGAAACAAGAGGGAATTAACGAGTCTAATGGGAATCAGGACCTTTTGAAGTGTCACCTTCAGTCTTTGGTTAATCTGCTGCTTGGAACCTACCTGTTCTTTAATTTTCTCTGGAAAACGAGTGATGCTGCTGCTATTTATATATCCATGTACACTTAAAAGAGAATGGGGTCTTACTCTATAAAAGTACTCTTGGTACTTTATAACTCACAAAGCACATTCATTTCATTTTCCAAGTAAGCCTGAACAAGTATGTTTCCCTCTGTGACTAAGGCAGCTGAGGCTGAAAAAGTATATAATTTACCAAAGGTCAATAAGGAGGAGGACTGCAGGGCCACTACTTGAATTCCCCACCTTCTTACTCTGGTTTGGGGCTTAGGATAGCACACTGCTGCTGTTGCTACTGTGGAAAAGTGGTAGATGGGCTCTGTTTGCCATGGTTTCTACAGCAAAGCCATGGTTTTTACATCTGTCAGCCCCTCTACTGTTTCTGTTCAGTCCCAGAAGACCAACTTGTTACATTTTGAAAGGTCCAGGGTCAGCCACACATAGGAGCAGAATCACTCTAACAAAATGAGAAATTCTCCTCTAGAATGTACAAATAGGATCTTGGCAGGACAGCAACTAAAAAAAGGAAAGGAGAAAAAGCCTTCAGAGCACACAGGCATGTTTCAAAATGAAGGTGGCATCTAAGAAACACTTTGGAATTTGTTGGGACTTGAGCATGACTCCTCACTGAAGCATTTTATAGAAGAGACTACCAGATTGCTCAGCCCTGACTATAGATAATTCAAGATTATAAAAGGCCATTACAAAAAAAAAAAAAAAAAGGCCATTACAGAAGCCTATATCTTCTTCCTTTACCGAAAAAAAAGTTTCCCTAAAATTTAATAAAAATATCCATGTCTATAGATAATGGCCAATTCTTGAGTAGAGGGTGAGGGTTGAGTGCAACATAACCATGTTTTCTTTTCTGTCACTCCTTTTCCATGTGCTCGGTTTAGCATTTATGTATGCAGACAAAACACAGTGTTTATGCAGACAGGTTTGAAATAAATGAGCAAGGCACACCGGAGTCTGAGCGACAGCTTAGTATTAAAGAGAAAATACTGTATTCAAAGTCCTCTTCTAGCTCTGATTTTAGCCCCATTTCTGCTTTTACTGTGTGACTTGGGTTATTCAATTCAACTCATCCAATTTTCATAGTATCCAAACTATATTAGATACTAAAGGGGTAAAACTATGACTAGCCGCCATCAGATGGATCTTACAATTGCATAAGAAAATGAAGGCAATTTCAGAAATTACTGTAATAGAGGTGGATTAAGGTAAGTGCACTACAAGAGACACTAAGAGAGAGAGATGCAGTTCTAATGCAGATAATCTCACTTTGAGTGGTTTTCCAGGAAAAGTTTTGTGGTAGGCAGAATTTTGGCTACATGACCTTCTTACCCCCTGCCCCACCCCTGAGTTATGCTATGTGACTATGTTATATTATATGAACATAAGGGACTTCATAGATGTAATTAAGGCTGCTAATCAATTGGCATTAATTTGGGGAGATCATTTTGGGTTATTCTGATGGGCCTGCTGTAAACACATGTGCTCTTAAAAGTAGAGCTATCTCTGCACCATGAGGGCAGGAGAGGAAAAAATGTAGCAGAAGGGAAGGCAAATAGATTCAAAGTGTGACCCATCTTTGCTGGGGGTGGGTACATGAAAATCATGAAGCTGAGTGCCTTCTGGTAGCAAATATCAGCACCTCAAGGAAATAAATCTTACCAACACCCTGAACAAACTTGGAAGTGAATTCTTCCTCAAGGACTGCAGTGATAAATACAACACTGCCAACTCCTTGATGTTGGCTTAAGGAAACCTGGAACAGAGGATCCAGTTGATCTATCCAAGACTCTGGACCCATAGAACTGTGAAGTTAAATTTTTGCATAATTTTAAGCCTCTAAATATGTTGTAACTTTTTGTGGCAGAACAGAAAACTAATACTGGCTTCAAGGATATGGACTTTGATATATGGTTAGGACAACAAAAAAAAAAAAAAGAAGAAGAGAGAGAGAAAGATTAAGAGGCAGCATCCCAGGCAGAGTGTGGAGGATAGGTAATAGCACAAAGGCAGGATAATTCAAGTGTGATACAAAATCAATTCAGTTTGTCTCATAAAACTGAATCTCACAGCTTCAGTTATCTCACCCATAAGTGAGTTATAAACAGTATTCTTTGGAGGCCTGGAAGGTCCAAGAAAGGCCTCAGATGAAACTGGGAGAGGGGGGCAACTATTCAAGGAAAGAATCTTGTTGATTTATTTGAGACCAATACACTTCTCACTCTTCTAATATCTTAACCATTAATGTTTCATCTTTATCCATTCTCTATACAGGACTCAACAAAGTGTCATTCGAAGAGAGGATTCGGCAGCTTAAAACTTTTAGAAACCACTAAACTAGACAATTCCTTCCAGGTCAACAATCTACAACTATTTCTTGGACATGTTATGAGCATCAAATTAGACAACAGTGAAATGTTCTAGTTTCACATTACTGTCAGTTTTCCTACGGTGATGCACACTGAAATAAGCCTGGCCCAGAGAATTACCATCAGGACTGGCATTGTTGTTAGAAATAAACGTGCTCTAGTAAAAGTATAAGGATTTCAATACACTAGAACTCCACACCCCCACCCCCGCTTCTTTTTTAATAGTTTATAATGTCTGTTCAGGGTCAAGGAGAAAAAAGATACTGTTCTATATAGTCATTCAGGACCCATATTGCCTGAAGCTTTGCTGTCTTCAGTGTGTGTGTGCACATTCACTTAGTCATGTCCAAATTTTTGCAACACCAGGTACTGTAGCCCACCAGGCTCCTCTTTCTATGGAATTTTCCAGGCAAGAATACTTAAGTGGGCTGCCATTTCCTACTCCAGGGGAACTTCTGACCCAGTAACGGAACCAGTGTCTTCAATGGCAGGCTGGCTCTTTACCACTACACCACCTGGGAAGTCTACAGTCTTCGATATGTGACAACTAAGCCTTCTCAGGTTATCATTATTGTCAGTCTAGCCAAAGGGAGAGGAAAAGAGCAGGGAGAAAAATTTGAGGGAACTTTTATGATTCAGGATAGGATGTAGTACCTATAATGTCTATTTTCATTTCATTAGAGAGCATATGACCTGATTACATGCCAGACTGGGACACGTAGTAGTACCAGTTGGAAAATGACAGGTGCTATGGAAGGTGTGCAGTTAAATATTTAGACCAATGACTGTCTCTGCCTTAGGGTCAGGTTCAAACATATGCCTCCAGGATAGGCCCAAAGTACTGTTTTTTCTAATAGCAAAAATCTATGAGGTTGTTGAGTAGAGGGTGTGTATAGGTGGAAGGACAAGAGTGAGTTCAATGGTGGTAGCAGAGAGAAGAAAAGATAGAAGAGAAAGGTACTAGGATTTTCTCACATATTTTAGGAAACTTAAATTTTTCTGCTTGTGCTAAGATTTTGTGATATTTCACAATAACAGAGGAATAGTCAAGAATCTTAAATAAATTCCAGGGCCACAGGTGGGCACAGACCTCAAAAGAACTAGAAGCAGTACACCTACATGAGGCTTCATGAAACTGGAAAGAGCATCTGTATGGGAGCTTCAAGATGTACACACGCTGCAAAGGCAATGAGATCTAAAAAGGGAGATCTTAAATTTTCACCATTACAAAAGAAGTGAAGGACAATAAGAGTTTGGAACTTGATGGCAAAGACAAAGAATTTTACAAAGGTCATATTTCGGTAAGAGAATTGCTATTTAATGTATTCTTTACTATACAATAAACTTGTTAGTATGACTTTGTGCCAAGGGTGCTTTGAAGATATGTTTGACATGAAAATAAAGGATATGACTCTTTTTAATGATGCCTATGAAGTGAAGTGAAGTGAAGTTGCTCAGTCGTGTCTGACTCTTTGTGACTCCACGGACTATAGCCTACCAGGCTCCTCAGTCCATGGGATTTTCCAGGCAAGAGTCCTGGAGTGGGTTGCCACTTCCTTCTCCAGGGGATATTCTTGATCCAGAGATCGAACTTGGGTCTCCCACATTGTAGGCAGACGCTTTACCATCTGAGCTACCAGGGAAGCCCTTACAACTAACAGTAAGAGATTCATGGACTATATCACACATCCTTCAAATGAAAGAGATAGTTATCACGAGATAAGAAACAAAACCAGGTGTACAGTGGATTACTGATGAGTGAAATGGAAGGGAACATGCAAATTGTGTTTTTAAAGACTTGAAAGCTCTTGTGTAGAAGAGGAACTACATTTGCTCTTTGGAATGCAAAAGGTAGAGCCACCAAGAAACAGTGGAAATTTAGAGGAGTTGAGTACGTTGTTTTACAAACAAACTTCTCTTTGTGCTTCAAAGATAGAGGGAAGCCTTAGGAGAAAACTTACACTCTTGTTAAGCAGAAGATTGCAGGCAAATTCCAGTTGACCATTTGGAAGGAATGCAGCAGAGAGGGGAGATGGATATTAGAGCACAGATAGTTATAAACGCTTTAAGCTTCCTTCAAATCTTAAAATTATCACTTCATGACAAAAATACAACAAAAACAAAATTCATGCAGGCCTTAAAAATAGTGCAGATGTGCTGGGTCATATTTCTCTTTTATGGAACAAGTGTTTTGTTTTGTTTGATTTTCCTTTTTACTTTTTTAAAAGTTTGTGCCAAGATGATCCAATATAAATCAACCTACTTTAATGACATTAGACCCTATAATCTGTTACTTAATCCTTACTTAAGAGAGAAAAATATATTTTCTGTAGAGAGTAGAGATATTCCTACAGGCATTTACTTAGTTCTAAAACTCCTAAGAAATCGAGGTGAAGGAAGTTATTAATATACCTACTTTATAGACAGGATACAAAGCATAAAACTATTTGCTTAAGGCAAGACACCAAGTCAGTGGAGGAAAGAGAAAATATCTCACCTTTGACTCTGTTTTGGTGTTCTGAGTCCTCATAGCAGATGAATCCTAAAAATGTGACTTTTATGTTGATTAGTGTTATTTTAAACTATGAGTTCAGAATTATTGGCCTGAAGCTTCAAACTAAAGAAAACAAAAATAAAGACAACTTTCACTGTCCAGGGAAAGAAAATTTTTAAAGAAAACAGAAATTGGAACTTCCCAACAACAAAAAAATCTTTGTCATATATAGAATATTGATTAAAGACATCATCTTTGCTTTGTTATTCTATAATACTAAACAGCTTTTTCAAAAAGTTTTTAACTCACGTTTATTTCAGAAGTTCAGGGAGCTTGTGTAGCATTTTTATTTTTATGCAACTAGCTTTGCTTCTGCTGAGTTTTCAACTTCTGCTGCTGCTAACCTAGTTTAAAGCATCATCTATCCCCTGAACTATTGCAATACTTTCTGAAAGAAACAAGTCAAACCCTTCAATATTCAATCCTTGAATGGTTGCCTGGAGAAATATTCTAAATTATAGACTTGGATATGTGACTTTGTCCAAGAAGCTTGAATGCCCTCCTGCTAAATACAAAGCTCCTACTAAATACAAGGTAAGTACAAATTCATTAGCTTAACATTAAGCTCAACAAGTTGGTACCAAAATACCTTTAAAAAATCTTTTCTTTTTCCAGAATCATCACTTGATAATTTTGAATTAAATAGTATGCTGCTAATTTGTGCACATAAAAAAAAAAAGCTTTCGTTCCAGTAATTTCTTATACCTTCTTATGCCTTCATAGTCCAGTTATATGAGGGCACTTAATACCCATTTTAAATAGTTATTTTAAGTTTATTTTTTCTGAAAGTCCTATATTTTCACACTGCAAGCTTCATATATGCTTCACCAATTTCTTCTCTATGCATCAAGCTTGATTCAAATCTAAAGTCTTCTTGTAAACTGTCCACGAACCATTGTAGCCATGAAATTGTCTTTCTTCCTTTTATTTCCACTATATGTTATGATCAGTATCATAGAACATCTACTACTGATTATTTTGTTTTAGAATCATTTATACAAATGTCACTGACTCAATGGACATAAGTTTGAGCAAACTCCAAGAAATAGTGAAGGACAGGAAAGCCTGGCATACTGCAGTTCATGGGGTCAGAGAGCTGGACATGACTGAGCGACTGAACAGCAACAATGTAAGTATCTGTGGCTCTCCATCAATTAGTGTCCAGTCAAGAAAATGTAAAACACACCAAATATTTAACAGAAAAGATGTACCTAATTATTTGGTTATTGATTATCAGAAGATTAAAAAGACAAAACAAAAAACATTGGGATAATAAAGAGCTATTTCTTTCTGGAGGAAGCAACCGTTCTTAGAAATTAGGTTAAAGAAAGGGAAGAGGTAGATGTTTTTAAAACTCTACAACTTGAAGAAGGCTTTTCAGAGGTGGGGCTTAGCCCTCTTTTGAGAAGTTGCTGCTCAGCTGTGCTGGGACGTCAACATCTCAGAGGAGAGAATGTGAAGCTGGCACTCAAATTACTGGTGCTGTTTTGAAGGGAGCACAATGAGATCAATTCTGGAGTGAAGAGAGAAAACTAGAAAGTGGCTATCAACTGCCACTGCCAGAATTAAACAGATGCTGCTGGCATGTGTGGACAGGAACAGAGAACAGCACGCTGTGGGACTCAGCTCCTCATTTTTCTCTAGCACTCCTCAGTAGCAGATCTATCAGGGAGACATCTAGGCAAAGTAGAAACATGACTTGCACAGCCCAGTGAAAATATCACAAAGAAAGCATATAAGTGTGGGGTTGACACAGTAAGGCAGAGTATCATAAACCAACACATGTCCACAAGACTTTGCATTCCCACAGGACCAAATCATGTCTGGCTATCCATATGTCCCCTGTTGAGCATATCATAGTACTTACCAAGTAGTAGAAAATCAATAAATATTTTATTTGAAATCTACATAAGTTCTTGATTATCTGAGAGTCACAGATATCTCAAACGTAAAACTTTAAAAATGCAGTACCTTCTAGAACTAAAAGGTAGAATGATATAAAATAAATTATGTAAAGAGTTGAGAATTTTTAATGAAATTTTACACTTTCATTTTCTGTTATGCTATAGTCAGGAGACCATTGCAGATAAATACAATAGATCTTTCCTAGTGTTAAGGATACACTGGTTTTTCCAGGGGGAAAATATTAGAAGAGCATTCAACTGTGTTACTAGGCCTTTTTCTTGATACTGTCTGCCATCTTTTATAAGTATGAAAAAATTTCAGCTGTTCTGGGTATGGAAAAATAAAAGAGATGTCTCTGAAATGAAATAAAGATAATAATTCTGAACAAATAAGAATCAGATATTTAGAAGGTGGGATGAAGTAGATAAAATATCTTAAGTACACCTTTCTGGGCTTTGCCGGTGGCTCAGTGGTAAAGAATCTGCCTGCAAGGCAGGAGTTGCAGTAGATATGCGTTGTATTCCTGGGTCAGGAAGATCCTCTGGAGGAGGGCATGGCAACCTACTCACCCGCTCCAGTATTCTTAGTTGGAGAATCCGATGGACAGAGTATCCTGGTGGGCTACCATCCATAGGGTCAGATAGAGTCAGACATGAGTGAAGTGACTTAGCATGCATGCACATACATCTCTAGACATGACATTAATCTTATATCTCAGGAGCTAATCTGGGCTAATAAGACATTGTAGATAACATGGAATTGAGATGGGGAATATCATCTAAAGAACAAGAGATCTAAGTAAATTAAACCTCCATAATTGTATCTTTTGATAAAAAATACTTCTCCATAATTAAGCAGAGCATGAGAGATATTTCCTATAAAGTACCATTTATTATGGCAAAGCATATGATATATTTGCCATCTTAGGCATTCAGAAAAAAAGAAAGAGAAGAAAATAAAGTGAGAAAAAATTTGTGTATGTGCACATATGTATGGTAAATATTTGGTACTGAAATATTGTGATTTCATACATTAATATTCCTAAATTCTTCAAGAAGATCAAAACAGAAAACATCTTTATTTCTCTTTCTTGAACTTCCATGTACTTTACAAATGAATAATCAAACAAACCTCTACATAAAAAATTGGCTAACAATAAAATAACTGAACATTTATGAAGCCTTTAATGCTAGTCATTTGAGGCAAGTCCTATATAAAATTATTTATTTTTCACAACATTCCCATGATGAAGGTACTATTATGTTATAAGGAACATATCTGGTGCATAAAGATATTGTGTTAATAATTAATAAATAGACAAATCACTAAATTTCAATTTTACAGATGATATTCTAAGCTATGAAGGAAAAGTTGCTCCATGTTCTATTATTAAACATATTCTCAGGATTTAGGTTCTGTTTGAAGAAAAACAATTATCAGGTTCTGAGATGAAGGTTTGGTATGATTTGAATAGTTAATGTTTAAAATCATATGTTCAGTGTAGAAAGAAAGTTTTCCCTCTTTGAGATAATGTGTTGCAGAATAGTAGTAGCAATGGTCTTCACATTAAGAATGGCAGTATTATAAAGTATTCAGTATATTCAGTATAGAAAGACAACCAGTATAGTAAGAAAACCACTGCATCTTATTCCTCACTTGATTAAGGCAAGCCATGTCTATTTCCAAGAATGATTTTAGCTTATTCATGGTTTTTCCTGTGGTCATGTATGGATGTGAGAGTTGGACTGTGAAGAAGGCTGAGCGCTGAAGAATCGATGCTTTTGAACTGTGGTGTTGGAGAAGACTCTTGAGAGTCCCTTGGACTGCAAGGAGATCCAACCAGTCCATTCTGAAGGAGATCCGCCCTGGGATTTCTTTGGAAGGAATGATGCTAAAGCTGAAACTCCAGTACTTTGGTCACCTCATGGGAAGAGTTGACTCATTGGAAAAGACTCTGATGCTGGGAGGGATTGGGGGCAGGAGGAGAAGGGGACGACGGAGGATGAGATGGCTGGATGGCATCACGGACTCTGAACTAGAACACTTTCTGAGTGAACTCCGGGAGTTGGTGATGGACAGGGAGGCCTGGCGTACTGCCATTCATGGGGTCGCAAAGAGTCGGACACTACTGAGCGACTGAACTGAACTGAACTGAACAGAAAACAGGAGGATGACAATAAAAAGCTTATTTTTCTCTATGTGTGTTTATTTTTTTTTTTTAAGAAAAGTTCACTTTATTTTTTTATTTTTTAAATTTTACTTTATTTTACTTTACAATACTGTATTGGTTTTGCCATACATCAACATGAATCCACCAAGGGTGTACATGTGTTCCCAATCCTGAACCCCCTTCCCACCTCCCTCCCCATACCATCCCTCTGGGTCATCCCAGTGCACCAGCCTCAAGCATCCTGTATCCTGTATCGAACCTAGACTGGCGATTCCATTCTTATATGATATTATACATGTTTCAGTGCCATTCTCCCAAATCATCCCACCCTCTCCCTCTCCCACAGAGTCCAAAAGACTGTTCTATACATCTGTGTCTCTTTTGCTGTCTCACATACAGGATTATCATTACCATCTTTCTAAATTCCATATATATGCATTAGTATACTGTATTGGTGTTTTCCTTTCTGGCTTACCTCACTCTGTATAACAGACTCCAGTTTCATCCACCTCATTAGAACTGATTCAAATGTATTCTTTTTAAGGGCTGAGTAATACTCCATTGTGTATATGTACCACAGCTTTCTTATCCATTCATCTGCTGATGGACATCTAGGTTGCTTCCATGTCCTGGCTATTATAAACAGTGCTGCGATGAACATTGGGGTACATGCGTCTCTTTCAATTCTGGTTTCCTCGGTGTGTATGCCCAGAAGGGGGATTGCTGGGTCATAAGGCAGTTCTATTTCCAATTTTTTAAGGAATCTCCACACTGTTCTCCATAGTGGCTGTACTAGTTTGCATTCCCACCAATAGTGTAAGAGGGTTCCCTTTTCTCCACACCCTCTCCAGCATTTATTGCTTGCAGACTGGCATGAAATGGTTCCTCATTGTGGTTTTGATTTGCATTTCTCTGATAATGAGTGATGTTGAGCATCTTTTCATGTGTTTGTTAGCCATCTGTATGTCTTCTTTGGAGAAATGTCTATTTAGCTCTTTGGCCCATTTTTTGAATGGGTTGTTTATTTTTCTGGAATTGAGCTGCAGGAGTTGCTTGCATATTTTTGAGATTAGTTGTTTGTCAGTTGCTTCATTTGCTATTATTTTCTCCCATTCCAAAGGCACAATTTGTATGGAAATACAAAAAACCTTGAATAGCCAAAGCAATCTTGAGAAAGAAGACTGGTACTGGAGGAATCAACCTGCCTGACTTCAGGCTCTACTACAAAGCCACAGTCATCAAGACAGTATGGTACTGGCACAAAGACAGAAATATAGATCAATGGAACAAAATAGAAAGCCCAGAGATAAATCCACACACCTATGGACACCTTATCTTTGACAAAGGAGGCAAGAATATACAATGGAGTAAGACAATCTCTTTAACAAGTGGTGCTGGGAAAACTGGTCAACCACTTGTAAAAGAATGAAACTAGAACACTTTCTAACACCATACATAAAAATAAACTCAAAATGGATTAAAGATCTAAATGTAAGACCAGAAACTATAAAATTCCTAGAGGAGAACATAGGCAAAACACTCTCCGACATAAATCACAGCAGGATCCTCTATGACCCACCTCCCAGGATACTGGAAATAAAAGCAAAAATAAACAAATGGGATCTAATTAAAATTAAAAGCTTCTGAACAACAAAGGAATCTATGTGTTTTAATACATTAGATTAATCTCCTAAGTATGTTTTTAAAGTCACTTTTTCTGACCATTTATCTCTTTTCCCCTTCCTCAATCTATGATTCTAAGCTATGTATGTCAAACTCCTAACCATTCATACAGATCTTATTCAGAGCCCACCTCTTTCACGAAAAAGTTTGTTCTTGATTTTTTAGCTCCAATAGGTATATACTTCCTGTGAATGCTTATTGCCTTTCAACTCTGAGTTTTGGGGCGTGCATTTTGCCATCTTCTTCTATAATGAATAACTGGAATTGAAGCTCAATTAGTAGCTAATTCAGTTCCCGAATGGCTTAAACTATCTTCCAGAAAGAAAAGTAAATTATACATGGAGCAAGACAGCATCATTCAGAGCCTTATTAATTTTTAAAATTTTATCCACATTTTCTAGCACTCTATAAAAAATAATCAGCCACGCAGAACTGACTGATAATCAAGAGAAAATAACAATAAGAAATGCATGAGAAATTTAGATTTTTAAAATCAGAACTATACTTGTTAAATAATGTTTACAAATTATTTCATATATTAAAGAGCTAGTCATTAGAGTTGAGTAAAAATTATAAAAAAATGAATTATTCAGAAATTCTGTTGTATGCATTGATGTCACTCAGTTGTGTCTGACTCTTTGCGACCCCATGGACACCAGGCTTCTCCGTCCATGGGAGTCTCCAGGCAAGAATACTGGAGTGGGTTGCCATTTCCTTCTCCAGGGAACTTCTCGACCCAGGCATTGAACCCAGGTCTCCCACATTGTAGGCAGACGCTTTACCGTCTGAGCCACCAGGGAAGTCATTACTTAAAATATAATGATTTGATGCTCCATTCATGGACATACTAATGTATTAGGCCCAGTCGATAAAAAGAATTTGGGATGTGGAAGATAGGATTGTAGAAATATCTGGACTAAAGCATGGAGAGACAAAGGAAATGATGCAAAATACAAAACAAATCCAAAGATAAATGAGATATGGGAAAGAGGTTCATATAAGATTGAAGATTAAGAGAGGGAAAAAAGAGATACTAGGCCAGAGCCATGAAGTTTTCTAAATTAATAAAAATTATATTAAGCTTAGCAGAATATATACAAAGAAAATCAAACTTAAGTATATCATAGCAAAACTTCTGAAAACTAAATACAAAAATAAAACCTTAAAGTAGCCAGGGACAAGAAAGTTGGAATCAAAAGAACTGCAGAATTTTATAAATGATTTTAAACAATAACAATGAAAATCAGAAATCAGTGAAATGACATATTTAATGTCTAAAAGAAAATACCTGTCAAACTACAATTATTTACTGGATGGAAAATCCTTTAAAAAATAAAGGTGATATCAAAGGTATTTTTCAAACAAGCAAGAATTCATCACCAAGAGACTACACTAAAGGAAATGGCAATAAGATTCATAAATCATTATGAAAAGAATGGATTAGTCAATAAATGGTATAGTTTGTTATTCATATAAAATTTATGGGACTCTCTACTTCATATCACAGAAATAAATTTTAGATGATTAAAGACCTAATGTGAAAAAAAATCTTTAATTTTTTAGGAGAAATATGTGGCAGCATTTCTCTGCAACTGCATGACAGGGAAAGATGTCTCAAATACAGATCCTCAAAATAAGATAAATATGTTTATAATAATAGTAAACCTTTCTTTGAATAAAAATTCTCTATAAACAAATAAGGCTACAATAAATCATATACTGGAAGAAAATATGTATATTCCACACAACTGATGAAATTATTCTTCAATGCATATCAATAATTTCTATAAAGTTATGGGAAAAAAAGAAAAACTTCTCAGTAGAAAAATCAAAAGAACACATAGAAAAGCAATTCAAAAACAAAGAAATCTGAGTTCACTAAAGCAAATATTTCACCGCTACTATTCAACATAGTTCTGGAAGTTTTGGCCACAGCAATCAGAGCAGAAAAAGAAATAAAAGGAATCCAAATTGGAAAAGAAGAAGTAAAACTCTCACTGTTTGCAGATGACATGATCCTCTACATGGAAAACCCTAAAGACTCCACCAGAAAATTACTAGAGCTAATCAATGAATATAGTAAAGTTGCAGGATATAAAATCAACACACAGAAATCCCTTGCATTCCTATACACGAATAATGAGAAAGTAGAAAAAGAAATTAAGGAAACAATTCCATTCACCATTGCAACGAAAAGAATAAAATACTTAGGAATATATCTACCTAAAGAAACTAAAGACCTATATATAGAAAACTATAAACACTGATGAAAGAAATCAAAGAGGACACTAATAGATGGAGAAATATACCATGTTCATGGATCGGAAGAATCAATATAGTGAAAATGAGTATACTACCCAAAGCAATTTACAAATTCAATGCAATCCCTATCAAGCTATCAGCCACATTTTTCTCAGAACTAGAACAAATAATTTCAAGATTTGTATGGAAATACAAAAAACCTCGAATAGCCAAAGCAATCTTGAGAAAGAAGAATGGAACTGGAGGAATCAACTTGCCTGACTTCAGGCTCTACTACCAAGCCACAGTCATCAAGACAGTATGGTACTGGCACAAAGACAGACATATAGATCAATGGAACAAAATAGAAAGCCCAGAGATAAATCCACACACCTATGGACACCTTATCTTTGACAAAGGAGGCAAGAATATACAATGGAGTAAAGACAATCTCTTTAACAAGTGGTGCTGGGAAAACTGGTCAACCACTTGTAAAAGAATGAAACTAGATCACTTCCTAACACTGCACACAAAAATAAACTCAAAATGGATTAAAGATCTAAATGTAAGATCAGAAACTATAAAACTCCTAGAGGGGAACATAGGCAAAACACTCTCAGACATAAATCACAGCAGGATCCTCTATGATCCACCTCCCAGAATTCTGGAAATAAAAGCAAAAATAAACAAATGGGATCTAATTAAAATTAAAAGCTTCTGCACAACAAAGGAAAATATAAGCAAGGTGAAAAGACAGCCTTCTGAATGGGAGAAAATAATAGCAAATGAAGCAACTGGCAAACAACTAATCTCAAAAATATACAAGCAACTTCTGCAGCTCAACTCCAGAAAAATAAACGACCCAATCAAAAAATGGGCCAAAGAACTAAATAGACATTTCTCCAAAGAAGACATACGGATGGCTAACAAACACATGAAAAGATGCTCAACATCACTCATTATTAGAGAAATGCAAATCAAAACCACAATGAGGTACCACTTCACACCAGTCAGAATGGCTGCGATCCAAAAATCTGCAAGCAATAAATGCTGGAGAGGGTGTGGAGAAAAGGGAACCCTCCTACACTGTTGGTGGAAATGCAAACTAGTACAGCCACTATGGAAAACAGTGTGGAGATTCCTTAAAAAATTGCAAATAGAACTACCTTATGACCCAGCAATCCCCCTTCTGGGCATACACACCGAGGAAACCAGAATGGAAAGAGACACATGTACCCCAATGTTCATCGTAGCACTGTTTATAATAGCCAGGACATGGAAGCAACCTAGATGTCCATCAGCAGATGAATGGATAGGAAAGCTGTGGTACATATACACAATGGAGTATTACTCAGCTGTAAAAAAGAATTCATTTGAATCAGTTCTGATGAGATGGATGAAACTGGAGCCGATTATACAGAGTGAAGTAAGCCAGAAAGAAAAACACCAATACAGTATACTAACACATATATATGGAATTTAGGAAGATGGCAATGACGACCCTGTATGCAAGACAGGGAAAGAGACACAGATGTGTATAACGGACTTTTGGACTCAGAGGGAGAGGGAGAGGGTGGGATGATTTGGGAGAATGGCATTCTAACATGTATACTATCATGTGAATTGAATTGCCAGTCTATGTCTGACGCAGGATGCAGCATGCTTGGGGCTGGTGCATGGGGATGACCCAGAGAGATGTTATGGGGAGGGCGGTGGGAGGGGGGTTCATGTTTGGGAACGCATGTAAGAATTAAAGATTTTAAAATTTAAAAAATAAAAAACTAAAAAAATTAAAAAAAATTTTGAAAGTAATACACATTTATTGTGTAAAATTGGATAAATATTAAAAAGTAGAAATAAAAATATATAACTCTCTAGACTGACCACCTACAATCATTGTTAATTTGGTTTCTTTCTTAGCATTAATTTTAATTGAAAAGTGCTCAATGAATAGAAAGAAAAAATTGATACATTATTATTTTGGGACTGTTTCTAGCTTAACTTCAAATGTGTTTATAGAATATTTAGTCAATAAATAATTAATTGTCAAAAAAAATAAAGCAAATAGACAAAAGAAAAAGAAAACTAAAAAATACCCAAGTTAATGAGAAATCAAGAAAATTTAGTTTAAAACAGTAAGGTATGAAGGACTTCTGCTTCTACTCAAGATGGAATAATAAAGGTTGGGTTTACTTTCTCATGCAACAAGTGAAAAAAACAGACAAAGCACAAGATACTTCAGTGTAAAGACTGAATATAAGCCAATGAAGGACGTTAAATCTTTAGACATGGGTGCCGCAGGAGCTACTTCTCGAGTGTATTGACTTGAGAAAGTTTCTAGGTCTTCTAGTAGTGGTGAAAAACCTAGTAGAATGAAAGTGAAAGTGAAGTCGCTCAGTCGTGTCCCACTCTTTGCCACCCCGTGGACTGTAGCCCACCAGGCTCCCCTGTCCATGGGATTCTCCAGGCAAGAATACTGGAGTGGGTTGCCATTTCCTTCTCCAGGGGATCTTCCTGACCCAGGGATTGAACCCAGGTCTCCTGTATTGCAGGCAGATGCTTTAACCTCTGAGTAGTTGTCCTCAAAGATGTCCATTTCCTAATCCACTGAATCTGTGTGAATATATTAACTTACAAGCAAAGGATCTTTGTAGATGTTGATTAAATAAAGAACTTTAATATGGGGAGATAATCCTGGATTATCTGCATGAGCCAAATCTAATCACATGAGTCTTTTAAAATCAGAAAATTTCCCAGTTCAGTTCTGAGATAGAAGGAGATGTAACTATGGGAAAACCGCTAAAGAAATAGAGATGTAATATTGTTGGCTTTAAAGATGGAAGAACGGGACATAATCCAAGGAATTTGGGCATCCTCTACAAACTGGAAGTCAAGGAGCGGGTTCTCCCTGGAGCAACCTGAAAGGAACTCAGCCTTGCTGAGTTCTTGGCTTTAGTACAGTAACACTCATGTTGGACTTTTAACCTACAGAACTATAAGATCATAAATTTGTGTTGCTTTAAGTTACCAAGTTTGTGGATATTTGCTTTAGTAGCCTTTTTTTTTTTTTTTTTTTTTAGCTAAGTTGCTTCGGTTGTGTCCGACTCTTTACTACCCTGTGGACTGTAGCCTGCCAGCCTCCTCTGTCCATAGGATTCTCCGGGCAAGAATACTGGAGTAGACTGCTGCACCCTCTTCCAGGGGATCTTCCTGACCCAGGGATTGAACTGGCTCTCATGTCACCTGCATTGGCAGGCAGGTTCTTTACCACTAGTGCCTCGGAAGCCCATAGTAGCAACAGGAAATCAATAAGCCAGAAGGAGCCTCTCAGACTTCCTGAGAGACTAGGAAAACCAAGGTAGCTAAACTTCCTAAATAGGAGAAAGCTGCACACATAAAGATTTACAGATCTCTGCAGACAGTCCCCTTATGCATTCAGCTTAGAATTGATCTGTGTATGTATTTAAGAAATATATCTGAGGTTGAGGAAACAGCCACAGGATTAAAGGAAATAATATCCAGCGTTCAACACAGCTGTGAATACTGCTATCTCTCACCAGCTAGAATGGGAAATCTACAGGACATTAGGTAGAACACACAGATGGATCTTACTTTAATATGGGTAATTAATAGATAAAATGAGTGCTGCTCAGAGTGGTATGATGTCACTTGAAGTTAGACAGTGATAAGTTAAAGATGTAAACTATAAATCCATAAGCAATACCTAATTTGAGATGCAGAATATATAAGAAAGTGGAGAGAAAATGGAATTATAAAGAAATAATTAATTGAGAAGAAGGTTGAAATGAGCAAATGGTAAAAGAGAGAGAGAGAGATGGGACAAAGAGAAAACAAGGATCAGTTTATTGATTTAAGTGTAATTACATAAATGAACACATTAAATGAAAATGGACTAAAAGCCTCAACTAAAAGGCAAAAACTGTCAGATTGGAAGAAAAAGCAGAACCCAATCATAAACTACATACAAGAAGTATGTTAAGTTGCTTCAGTCGTGTCCAACTCTGTGCAACCCCATAGACGGTAGCCCAGGCTCCCCCGTCCCTGGGGTTCTCCAGGCAAGAACGCTGGAGTGGTATACTTCACATTTAAAGACACAAGCAAAAAGTTAGAAAAATATATGCTGGCACTAATCAAGAGAAAGCTGGGATGGCTATATTAATATAAAACTGGATTATATATAAAAGTATATTACCAGGAATAGAAAATTATTCAATAATAATAAGTAAGCAAATTGATCAAGATAATAAATCTGAATATCATTAATAGAGCTTCCAGATAAAGGAAGCATCTGACAGAATTACAAGGAGAAACATACAAATCCACAGTTATAGTTAAAGATTTCAATACCCCTCTAAATAACTCACAAATACACAAGGAAAAAATAGTCATATAGAAGGTCAAAAAAAGTTCCTGAAACAACTTGACTAAAAATTTGGAACAAAATTTTAGCAAATCAAATACAAAACCAAATATAAGTTAAAACACATAACAACCAAAAATGCAGTTTGATTAATATTTGAAAATGAATCTATGTTTAAAACCATATTTGTAGATTAAATAATAAAACACTCTTGATATCTCAAAAATTGCAGAAAAAGTATTTAACAAATTCAACTATCATTCCTGACAAAAGCATTCTATAATTTTGGAATAAAAGTATATAGCAAAGAGCTAACTCAACGGGTCTTAGTTGCTCAGTTCAGTTCAGTTCAGTTCAGTTGCTCAGTCATGTCTGACTCCTTGCAACCCCGTGAACTGCAGCACGCCAGGCCTCCCTGTCCAGCAACAACTCCCAGAGTCTACCAAAACTCATGTCCATTGAGTCTGTGATGCCGTCCAACCATCTCATCCTTTTCTGTCTCCTTCTCCTCCCGCCCTCGATCTTTCCCAGCATCAGGGTCTTTTCAAATGAAGTCAGCTCTTCACATGAGGTGGCCAAAGTATTGGAGTTGCAGCTTCAACATCAGTCCTAATGAACACCCAGGACTGATCTCCTTTAGGTAGGACTGGTCGGATTTCCTTTTAGTTCAAGGGACTCTCAAGAGTCTTCTCCAGCACCACAGTTCAAAAGCATCAATTCTTCAGAGCTCAGCTTTCTTCACAGTCCAACTCTCACATCCATGCATGACTACTGGAAAAACCATAGCCTTGACTAGATGGGACTTTGTTGAGAAAGTAATGTCTCTGCTTTTTAATATGTTGTCTAGGTTGGTCATAACTTTCCTTCCAAGGAGTAAGTGTCTTTTAATTTAATGGCTACAGTCACCATCTGCAGTGATTTTGGAGCCCAGAAAAATAAAGTTGGACACTGTTTCCACTGTTTCCCCACCTATTTGCCATGAAGTGATGGGAACAGATGCCACGATCTTTGTTTTCTGAATGTTGAGCTTTAAGCCAACTTTTTCACTCTATTCTTTCACTTTTATCAAGAGACTCCTTAGTTCTTCTTTGCTTTCTGCCATAAGGGTGGTGTCATCTGCATATCTGAGGTTATTGGGCAATCTTGATCCCAGTCTGTGCTTCCTCCAGCCCAGCGTTTCTCATAATGTACTCTGCATATAAGTTAAATAAGCAGGGTGACAATATACAGCCTCGACGTATTCCTTTGCCTACTTGGAACCAGTCTGTTGTTCCATGTCCAGTTCTAACTGTGGCTTCCTGACCTGCATATAGATTTCTCAAGAGGCAGGTACAGTTTTCTGGTATTCACATCTCTTCCAGAATTTTCCACAGTTTCTTGTCATCCACACAGTCAAAGGTTTTGGCATAGCAAATAAAGCAGAAATAGATATTTTCCTGGAACTTTCCTCCTTTTTCAATGATCCAGCGGATGTTGGCAATTTGATCTCTGGTTCCACTGCCTTTTCTAAAACCAATTTGAACATCTGGAAGTTCATGGTACACGTATTGCTGAAGTCTGGCTTGGAGAATTTTGAGCCTTAATTTACTAGCATGTGAGATGAGTGCAATTATGCAGTCGTTTGAGCATTCTTTGTCATTGCCTTTCTTTGGGATTGGAATGAAAACTGAAGTTTTCCAGTCCTGTGGCCACTGCTGAGTTTTCCAAATTTGCTGGCATATTGAATGCAGCACTTTCACAGCATCATCATTCAGGATTTGAAATAGCTCAACTGGAATGCCATCACCTCCACTAGCTTTGTTCATAGTGATGCTTCCTAAGGCCCACTTGACTTCACATTCCAGGATGTCTGGCTCTAGGTAAGTGATCACACCATCGTGATTATCTGGGTCATGAAGATCTTTTTTTGCACAGTTCTGTGTATTCTTGCCACCTCTTCTTAATATTTTCTGCTTCTGTTAGGTACTTACCATTTCTGTCCTTTATTGAGCCCATCTTTGCATGAAATGTTCCCTTGGTATCTCTAATTTTCTTGAAGAGATCTCTAGTCTTTTGCATTCTGTTGTTTTCCTCTATTTCTTAGCATTGATCTCTGAGGAAGGCTTTCTTATCTCTCCTTGCTATTCTTTAGAACTCTACATTCAAATGGGTATATTATTCCTTTTCTCCTTTGCTTTTCACTTTTCTTTTCACAGCTATTTGTAAGGCCTCCTCAGACAGGCATTTTGCTTTTTTGCATTTCTTTTTCTTGGGGATGGTCTTGATCCCTGTCTCCTGTGCAATGTCACAACCTCTGTCCATAGTTCATCAAGGCACTCTGTCTATCAGATCTAGTCCCTTAAATCTATTTCTCACTTCCACTGGATAGTCATAAGGGATTTGATTCAGGTCATACCTGAATGGTGTATTGGTTTCCCACTTTTTTCAATTTAAGTCTGAATTTGGCAATAAGGAGTTTATGATCTGAGTCACAGTCAGTTCTTGGTCTTGTTTTTGCTGACTGTATAGAGCTTCTCCATCTTTGGCTGCAAAGAATATAATCAATCTGATTTTGGTGTTGACCATCTGGTGACGTCCATGTGTAGAGTCTTCTCTTGGGTTGTTGGAAGAGAATGTTTGCTATGACCAGTGCGTTCTCTTGGCAAAACTCTATTAGCCTTTGCCCTGCTTCATTCTGTACTCCAAGGGCAAATTTTCCTGTTATTCCAGGTGCTTCTGGCAACCTACTCCAATGTTCTTGCCTGGAGAATTCCAGGCATGGTGGAGCCAATGTGCTGTCATCAATGGGGTCACACAGAGTCAGACACGACTGAAGCAGCTTAGCAACTGCAGCAGCATGTCTTCATAGAACCGTTCAACTTCAGCTTCTTTAGCATTACTAGTCAGTGCATAGACTTGGATTACCGTGATATTGAATGGTTTGCCTTGGAAATGAACAGAGATCATCCTGTTGTTTTTGAGATTGCATCCAAGTACTGCATTTTGGACTCTTTTGTAGACTATGGCGGCTACTCCATTTTTTTCTAAGGGATTCCTGCTCACAGAAGTAGATATAATGGTCATCTGAGTTAAATTCACCCATTCCAGTCCATCTTAGTTTACTGATTCCTAGAATGTTGACATTCTCTCTTGCCATCTCCTGTTTGAACACTTCCAATTTGCCTTGATTCATGGACCTAACATTCCAGGTTCCTATGTAATATTGCTCTTTACAGCATCGGACCTTGCTTCTATCACCAGCACATCCACAACTGGGTCTTATTTTTGCTTTGGTTCTGTTCCTTCACTCTTTCTGGAGTTAGTTCTCCACTGATCTCCAGTAGTATATTGGGCACCTACTGACCTGGGGAGTTCATCTTTCAGTGTCCTATCTTTTTGCTTTTTCATACTGTTCATGGGGTTCTCAAGCCAAGAACACTGAAGTAGTTTGCCATTCCCTTCTCCAGTGGATCACAATCTGTCAGACCTCTCCATTATAACCCATCTGTCTTGGGTGGCCCCATATGGCATGGCTCATAGTTTCACTGAGTTAGACAAGCTGTGGTCCGTGTGATCAGATTGGCTAGTTGTCTGTGATCATGGTTTCAGTCTGTCTGCCCTCTGATGCCTTCTCTCAGTGCCTACCATCTTACTTTGCTTTCTCTTACCTTGGACATGGGGTATTTCTTCATGGCTGCTCCAGAAAATCGCAGCCACTGCTCCTTACCTTAGACACGGGGGGTTTAAGGGGTAGCTCCTCTCAGCCGCTCCTGCACTGTGCAGCCACCACTCCTTAAGTCTTGCATTTTGTAGTTTTTATGACTGGCACTTGACCAATTCTTGGAAATCGAACCCTTGGAATGATCTAACTGATAAGAGTGTTTTGAATGTTTACAGCCTGGAAACATAATATACTAGCTAGTCTAAAAACCTTGTGCAAACAATGTGATTTATGTGAACACCTACTTTTCTTCTAGGGCAGTCAGTCATGTGGTTATGTGCCTACACCACAGATCCCCAGTAAAACTTCAGAAACCTGGGCTCAGGCAAGCTTCTCTATTCAATGGCACTTCGTGTGTGTTATCACAACTCCTTGCTGGAGGAACCAAATGTGTCCTATAAAAGTTTACTGATAGTTTACTCAGAAGCTCTGTCTGGTTTCATTCAGACTTTTCTCTTTGATGATTTTTCTATGTCTGATGATTTTTCTGTGTGACCCCTAGAAGAAAAGCATGTGTTCACATAACTCATATTGTTTTCACAAAGTATCTAGACTAGCTAGTATACTGTGATAATTTGTAATAGTGAGTATAATGACTATCCAGTCAGTCACTGATCTTGGGAGTTGTCTTGAGGACTCCTGATACAAAGGGTAAGTAATACAACCTGATAAAAACCTTATAGGTAACACTGGACCAAATGATGAAAAACTGAGCAATCTATCCCTAAGATCAGATACAAGACTCTTCAAGTCAAAAGTGTAAAGGAAATTCTGGCTAGTGTAATAAGGCAGGAAAAACTAACTTAAAACAATTAGGTTGTAAAGGGCTTCCCTCATGGCTCAGCAGGTAAAGGATCCCCCTGCAATGCAGGAGACCTGGGTTCAATCCCTAGGTTGGGAAGATGCCCTGGAGAAGAGAACGGCTACCCACTCCAGTATTCTGACCTGGAGAATTTGATGGACTGTATAGTCCATGGGGTCTCAAAGAGTCAGACATGATTGAGTGACTTTCACTTTCTTTGTTTCTAGGTTGTAAAAGAAGTAAAAACTTTCTTAATTCACAGGCATGATTGTCTGTTTAGAACTCAATAGAGTCTATCCCAAAATGCTATTAAAACTAGTGAGTTTTCAAAATTAGATATATATGAATATATACTCCTATATGAATGAGTATATATAGCCCTATATATATATGAATCATTTTTCAAAATACTAGCAACAATTGAAAATTGAAATTGAAAAATTTCAATATAAATATAATATAAATATTATAAAACACTAAAAAATGAAATCTGATAAAGTAGGCAAAACCTGTACATGGAAAACTACAAACTAGTGCTGAGAAAAATTAAAGACCTAAATAAATGAAGAAATGAACAGCAGTCATAAGCTGAAATATTTACTACTATTTACTATTAAATATCAATTCCCTTAAAATTTACTTATAGATTAAATACATTCTCTATTAAGATGACAATAGTCTTTTTAAAAAGTTACATGTGAATTTACAAACTCTTTTTAAATGTATGAAGAAATGCAAAGGATCTAGCATACTCCCCTAAAAAAAACCTTGAAAAAGCATGAAATTGTACTATTATTTCCTCATTTTCATGCTTATTATTAAGTTATAATAGTAAATACAATTTTACATTGGTATAAAAATAGACTAATGGGACTACTAAACTAAAAAGAAAGCCCATAAAGAGAGAGAGAGAGAGACACCTTAATTTTCATAAAGGTGCAAAAGCAATTCAGTGGGGAAAAAAGAATCTGCTCAACAATAGCGTTACAACTGCTAGGTGTCTATATTTAAGAAAAAAGAAACCTTGATCTACTTTTCAGATCATACAAAAACGAATCTAAAATGAATCACAGATCTAAATGTCAATTCTAAAAATGTAAAATAACTAGAAGAAAATATTTGAGAAAACGTGACAATTTTCTGCTAGAAAAGATAATTTTTAACCTGAGAAATGAGAAGCAAGATCCATAAAAGTGCAAACTAAAGAATTTGATTCCAGCAAAATTAAAAACTCTTCCTCTCTGAAAGTCGCTATTAGGTGAATGATAAAGCAAGTGAAAGACTGGGACAAAGTAATCTTCAAATCATGTAATTAATAAAGAGCTTGTATTCAGAATATATAAGGAAACGTCAAAACTCTCATTCACTCCTGATTAGGTTGTAAAATGGTAAAACAGCTTTGGAAAATGAAGGTAAACAGACACCAACCATATTATTCAGCCATTTAACTTCTGAGAAATGAAACAGAGAACTAAAACAAACTGCAAGTATGTACCTATACAAAGATACGTAAATGAAAGCTTATCACAAATTTAATATAATAATTCCAAACTCGAAACAACCCAAATGTCCATCAAAAGTTGAAGGCATAAACAAATTGTGGTCTCCCCATGCAATGGGATATCTTTCAACAATAAAAATAAGTGAATTATTCAGATTACAACATGGACGAATCTTCAAATAATCAAACAGTGAAAAAAGCTTGCCAACCCCTGCCTCAACTGCCACCAACCATGTGCAATGTTATTCCAGTTATTTAAAATTTTAGATATTTCTAACTAATTTTTTAGAATTTAGAATCTGTTTGTGGCATAAAACAAGTCAGAAGGTAAAGTGAAAGTGAAGTCACTCAGTTGTGTCTGACTCTTTGCGACCCCATGGACTGTGGCCTACCAGACTCCTCTGTCCATGGGACTTTCCAGGCAATAGTACTGGAGTGGATTGCCATTTCCTTCTCCAGAGGATCTTCCCAACCCAGGGATGGAACCCAGGTCTCCTGCAATGTAGACAGACACTTTACTGTCTGAGCCACCAGGGAAGCCTGGGGACAAAGGTGAGGGGCAGGGAAATAAGGAGGAAGGGCTTACAAAGAAGCATAAGGAAATCTTTAAGAGACAGGAATATATATATATATTTGTCAAAATTTATCAAATTGTATCCTTTAAATATATGCAGTACACTACAAGTCAACAATACTCAGTAAGTATGTTAAAAATGTAAAGCGCAATATTGAGGGATCATTTTAACCCCAAACAAGTATTGGTGGTATGTGGAGTAGTGGGAGTTCTCATATATTACAGGAGGGGTATAAATTGTTGCAGCAAATGTGGAGAGCAATCTGGCAAATTTCACTAAAGTTGCAAGTCATGTATAACCTGGAGTCCATCAATTCCGCTTCTAATGATATTCCCTGTCAAAATTTTTGTACATGTTCACAGGGAGATAAGATGTACAAAAACATTTAATTCCACATTGTAATGACAAATTTAAGATAAAATGCAACATTCAGAATAAACAATACATATAAATACAAGTCGCAAAACTCAAAAACACACATATGGGAATGATCTTCATAAAAAGAAGTTTTAAAGATTATCCTTATGGGAAAAATGAGTGAGAATGTGATTGGTGAAGATGGTATAGAATCTTCAATATTTATAAGTTCTTAATTCTTAAGTAAGTAAATTGGTACCTATTATATTATTCTCAAAGTGAAGAGGAACTAATGAGCCTTTGATGAAAGTGAAAGAGGAAAGGGGAAAAAAGCTTCTTTATTTTTGACATATCTCTAACATATGTAGGCGCTAGTCTATTAATTTAAAGACATGAAAAATTTAGAATCAGAAAGACTTTGGAGTTTTCCCAATGTCACATAACTAGTGAATAGAAAATTCACCTAGGATATAAACCTTCTTTCTTCTGGTCCTTCTTCTGGTTTGTTTACACCACTGTTTTAATTCCCACTTCTGGGCATACACACCGAGGAAACCAGAATTGAAAGAGACACATGTACCCCAATGTTCATCGCAGCACTGTTTATAATAGCCAGGACATGGAAACAACCTAGATGTCCATCAGCAGATGAATGGATAGGAAAGCTGTGGTACATATACACAATGGAGTATTACTCAGCCGTAAAAAAGAATTCATTTGAATCAGTTCTGATGAGATGGATGAAACTGGAGCCGATTATACAGAGTGAAGTAAGCCAGAAAGAAAAACACCAATACAGTATACTAACACATATATATGGAATTTAGGAAGATGGCAATGACGACCCTGTATGCAAGACAGGGAAAGAGACACAGATGTGTATAACGGACTTTTGGACTCAGAGGGAGAGGGAGAGGGTGGGATGATTTGGGAGAATGACATTCTAACATGTATACTATCATGTGAATTGAATCGCCAGTCTATGTCTGACGCAGGATGCAGCATGCTTGGGGCTGGTGCATGGGGATGACCCAGAAAGATGTTATGGGGAGGGAGGTAGGAGGGGGATTCATGTTTGGGAACGCATGTAAGAATTAAAGATTTTAAAATTAAAAAAAAAAAAAATAATAATAATAATAAAATAAAATAAAACCAAAAAAAAATAGAAAATAAGAAATTACTTGTATATGAGATTACAGAAAGATGTTAATCTTTTGTTACCATAAGGCATTAAAGTGTCTACTTAGCAAAATATATGTAATAGAGATAAAAGGGCAATCATAAGCATACTCTGGTGCCTGGATATTATAAGGAGAATGAAGCAGCTAAATCTATGAAGATCTGAACTGTCAGGAGCTTGTGGGAGCAGAAAGAAGTAATAAGGGACACATAGGTAAAAAAGATATTTGGTAAATAAAAACAAAATGAAAATGAGAAAAGACATATTTAAGCAAAGGACTTCCATGTCATTATGTGGAGAGATTTTTAATGACTGGGTAACAGAAAGATTCATGTAAAAAAACACTGCCTTTATGCTGATGCAAAAAATGAAGTGATTTCTTAAGTCCATACCTTAAAAGTTTTAGTGTTATTTGCCAAAATAGACTTATATGTGGCCCTAACAAACTAAACATATCAAGACATACATTTATTCATTCATACATGTGCAGAGATATTTGCTTGTCCATAATATTAATTAAAATAAGACAAAAAGCTGTAACATAGAACACATATATTATATAGCTAAGCATTATCTTTGGTTGAACAAATTAAGATTTTCACACAAATGTTATCATGGGAGAGAATGTCCTACTTGACAATTTATGTTAAACTTTAGTTAAATCTCAATCAAATATATTAGGACCATAATCAGAGGAAAGTGTTCTGTAATGCTGACTAAACCATTACTAGTCTATTTATTCCTTCTCTATGCAATAATGATTTATTCAACATGCATTCCTTATCAGTAAATGTATACCAGCGTAGGTAGGTGGCAGACACTGCCCAAATATTGGTGATATAGAGATATCTGTGCACTTAATGACAAATGTTGGGCTTCCCTGATGGCTCAGATGGTAAAGAGTCATCCTGCAGTGAAGGAGACATGAGATGCAGATATGATCCCTGGGTTGGGAAGATCCCTGGAGGAGGGTACGGCAACTCACTCTAGTATTCTTGCCTGGAGAATCCTCATGGACAGAGGAGCCTGGAGGGCTACAATCCATGGTGTCACAAGGTCGGACACAACTGAGTGACTAAGCACAATGACAAATATTAAAAGACTTATCAAAATACACTCTTATGAAAACTATGACAGGAGTATTTTTAAATTGCTTCTGGGAAAGGAGAGAAACACAGGCCAGACAAGTCAGCAAAAGTTTCAAAGATGTCATTATAAATAAATGGAATAATATCTGGAAAAGTATCTTCTTAACATTAAAGACTTATACTATTTAAGAAATTATTATTATAAATTCTTCCATCTCAGCTCTCAATAAAGAGGACATTTCACAGCATGATAGAACTTTGGAGATGTAAGCATTCAAATATTTTACGGACTGTCAAGGCTTACTATCTTCAAAAACATTTCTTTTTTTTTTTTCAGAAAGGAAAAAAAATCTACTTATAAGTAAACATCTCACACATAAGTGAAAATAAGTGCAGTTAACAATTTACCAGGGGCAATTTTTGCACAATTCATTGCAAGACCAGCATATCATTTTTTTGAAATATTATCAGTAGGTAAAATAATGGCCTCATAAATATGTCCACATTCTAATCCCAGTAACCTATGAATATGACAGGTTACATAATTAAATTAGCAGACGGAATTTTTAAATGAGTTGCTTGAGGTGTATGCAGGGTACATAATGAGAAACCCTGGGCTGGATGAAGCACAAGCTGGAATCAAGATTGCTGGGAGAAATATCAATGGCCTCAGATATGCAGATGACACCACCTTTATGGCAGAAAGTGAAGAGGAACTAAAAAGCCTCTTGATGAAAGTCAAAGAGGAGAGTGAAAAAAGTTGGCTTAAAGCTCAACATTCAGAAAATGAAGATCATGGCATATGGTCCCATCACTTCATGGGAAATAGATGGGGAAACAGTGGAAACAGTGACAGACTTTATTTTTGGGGCTCCAAAATCACTGCAGGTGGTGACTTTAGCCATGAAATTAAAAGACACTTACTCCTTGGAAGGAAAGTTATGACCAGCCTAGACAGCATATTAAAAAGCAGAAACATTACTTTGCCAACAAAGGTCTGTCCAGTCAAGGCTATGGTTTTTCCAGTAGTCATGTATGGATGTGGGCTGGACTATCAAGAAAGCTGAGCACCGAAGAATTGATGCTTTTAAACTGTGGTGTTGGAGAAGACTCTTGAGAGTCCCTTGGACTTCAAGGGTATCCAACAAGTCCATCCTAAAGGAGATCAGTCCTGAATATTCATTGGAAAGACTGATGTTGAAGCAGAAACTCCAACATTTTGGCTACCTAATGTGAAGAACTGACTCATTGGAAAGGACCCTGATGCTGGCAAAGATTGAAGGAGGGAAGAGAAGGGGACAACAAAGGATGAGATGGTCGGATGACATCACTGACTCAATGGACAAGAGTTTGAGTGAACTTCAGGAGTTAATGATGGATAGGGAGGCCTGGTGTGCTGCAGTCATGGGGTTGCATAGTCAGACAAGACTGAGTGAGTGAACTGAACTGAACTGAACTGAGACGTAGAGCTTATTGTTTGTTATCTATCTAGGTGGGACCATTAAAATCACTTGGGACCTTAAACGTGGGAGAGGGAGACAGAAATGTTAGAGTCAGAATGTTACAATACAGTGTGAAAAAGATTTGAAGTGCCATTTCTGGCTTTGAAGATGGAGGCAGGGTACACAAGGCAAAGAATACAGTCACTTCTAGAACTAGAAAAGGCAAAGAAGGGAATTCTCCTCTGGAGCTTTCAGAAAGTAAGTAGCTCTGCCTGATTTTAGCTCAGTGAGACTGAATTTTAACATCTGACTTCTGAACTGTTAAGATAATAAATTTGTGTTGTTTTCTGCTTTAAAATTTGTTGCTGTTTGTTACAACAGGAATAGGAAACTATTACAGTGAACACATTTCATCCTCAAAAATACAAGCTCCATGATCCTTTATTGAAAACCTCAGCCACCTCTGTTATAGTTTTCTATTCTTGCAATTTACTGCAACTGTGGTGGCTTAAAACAACACCCATTCATTATGGCAGGTTTAGTAGCTCAGACATATGCGCAGGCTCCACTGGGTTCTATGGTCAGGATCACACATGGCCAAAATTAAGGGTTGGTCAACCTGGGTCCTTATCTGGAAATTCTGAGAAATAATCTGTGGTGCAGTGGTTTAGACACTAAGTCACGTCCAACTCTCTGGAACCCCATGAACTGTAGCCTGCCAGGCTCCTCTGTCCATGGAACTTTCCAGGTAGTAGTATGGAGTGGGTTGCTATTTCCTTCTCCAGGGGATCTTCCTGATCCAACCCAGAGATTGAATTCAGGTCTTATGCATTTCAGGTGGTCTCCTGTGCTGCAGGAAGATTCTTCTCCAAGTGAGCTACATTTCAGCTTCTCAGTAGACATAGTTCTTCCTTGCAGCAATAGACTGGGGGATCCATTTCCTTGTTGGCTATCACCTTGGGGCCTCTCTCAGCAACATCACATATGGCCCACTTCAGTCTAGTAATGACACTTCAAATCCTTTTCATGTTTCAAATCTCTCTCACTTCCCCTTCTGTCATCAGCTGGAGAAAGTAATGCCTCCTGTGATTAAGTCAGATCCATTTGGATAATCTCCCTGTTTTACAGTCACATAATATAATCATGGGAGTGATATCACACCATATTCATGGGTTTTGGGAGATCATAGTGGGACATAAGGGCTTCCCTGTGGCTCAGATGGTAAAGAGTCTCCCTGCAATGCAGGAGATACAGGTTTGATTCCTGGGTCGGGGAGATCCCCTGGAGAAGGAAATGGCAACCCACTCCAGTATTCTTGCCTAGAGAATCCCAGGGACAGAGAAGCCTGGCTCGGTACAGTCCTCGGGATCACAAGAGTCAGACACAAACTTAGTGACTAAACCTCCACAGTGGGACATATTTGGGGGCTCATTTTAGAAATTTTGCCTACTACAACTATTCAATTGCTTCTTTAATTTTCCATATATTTAAATGATTGATGGATTTACTTATGTGGCTTGCTTATACACTGCCCTGTCTTCTGATGTATTTTTTTTTTTAAGGAGACATGTTTTCAATTAAACAGGAAACTCCTAAGCACAAGAATAACATGCTGTATTCTTTCATTAACTGGTATTGTTAGAGCTAAGGATACAGAAATAAATAGGTTGTCAAGAAAGAGTATAATGGAATAATACTAGGAAAAATTGGGAGAAGTTCAGACAAATTTGAAGAATACAAAAAACCTATTGATACAGATATAGTGCTTATATGATCTAAAGGCAAAGTGATTATGGAGTAAGAATATTTACTCTTTAATCAAGTTTAGTTATCTCTGAATGCATCAAAAGTATATTAAAAAAAAGTATATTCAATGAACACTAACTATGTGCTGAAATGGAAGAAAAAAATACTATTTGCCTATTATCAAGAGTTTTCTGAGAGTCAAATGAAATTACCTAAGCCAAAATACTTATAATAAAGTATTAAATTATATTCAAACAAATTATTAAAATTATTTGTGTTCAGTTCAGTTGGTTAGTCATGTCAGACTCTTTGCAACCCCATGAACCTCAGTATGCCAGGCCTGCCTGTCCATCACCAACTCCCAGAGTCTACCCAAACCCATGTCCATCAAGTAGGTGATGCCATCCAACCATCTCATCCTCCATCGTCCCCTTCTTCTCCTGCCCTCAATCTTTCCCAGCATCAGAGTCTTTTCAAATGAATCAGCTCTTTGCATCAGGTGGCCAAAGTATTGGAGTTTCAGCTTCAACATCAGTCTTTCCAATGAACACCCAGGGCTGATATCCTTTAGGATGGACTAGTTGGATCTCCTTGCAGTCCAAGGGGACTCTCAAGAGTCTTCTCCAACACCACAGTTCAAAAGCATCAATTCTTTGACTCTCATCTTTCTTTATAGTCCAAGTCTCACATCCGTATATGACCACTGGAAAAGCCATAGCCTTGACTAGACAGACCTTTGTTGGCAAAGTAATATCTCTGCTTTTTAATATGCTGTCTAGGCTGGTCATAACTTTCCTTCCAAAGAGTAAGTGTCTTTTAATTTCATGACTGCAATCACCATCTGCAGCAATCTTGGAGCCCAGAAAAATAGTCTGCCACTGTTTCCACTGTTTCCACTGTTTCCCCATCTATTTCGCATGAAGTGGTGGGACCAGATGCCATGATCTTTGTTTTCTCAATGTTGAACTTTAAGCCAACTTTTTCACTCTTCTCTTTCACCTTCATTAAGAGGCTCTTTAGTTCTTCACTTTTTGTCATAAGGGTGGTGTCACCTGCATATCTGAGGTTATTGATATTTCTCCCAGTAACCTTGATTCCAGCTTGTGCTTCCTTGAGTCCAACATTTCTTATGATGTACTCTGCATAGAAGTTAAACAAGCAGGGTGACAATATACTGCCTTGACGTACTCCTTTTCCCATTTGGAACCAATTCAAACATGAATTATTAAATTTATTTGTGTAGGTTCTTATATGCGGTTTCTATACCTACATCATCCAGTAGAGAGCAAATCATGTAACAGATGCTCAAAAGACTGACCACTGCCATCAATAATTAAATACATGCATTATATTGCATTTCTTTATAACCATAACATTTTTCTCTAGAAAATCAAAGTAATTCCTGTTTCTCACTTCTTCCTTCATCCATATTCTTCCTTGTTTGCCCGTTGGCTATACAGGACTTTAGTTTTACATTTGTTTTACATTTGCCTAGAAGTGTCCTGCTGCAAAAAGCCTTCCTAATAGGTGAGATGATTCAAGGCCAGACAAGGGTAGCAGATGTTACAACACTGCTGATGTGGCTGAGCTTGCAACAATCTGCTGGAGAAATTCCCTGTACTAGCTACTCTTTCATCTCCTGAATTGCCAGGCTGATTCTTTACCACTGTGCCACCTTGGAAGATCACAGAGAACCTCAGAAGCTACCCCAAACCTACTGTCCAACAAGCTTATTAATGAAGTGCTGGAGAGTTAGCTAGAGGCAGTGGGGCTCACCAACTTTCTATGCATAAAAATTATCTAGGATTACCTATTAAAAATACATACTCCAAGTACACCCTGAGAAATTCTGGTTTAGAAGGTCTAGGGGAAATGGAAGTATGAAACCTAGAAACCTGTATCTTTTAATAAATTATCCATGAAATTCTGAAATAGAATAGCTAATCAAAACATTTATATTATTTTTCTTAACTCATATGAAGAACAACATTTGCCTCCCCCCCCCGCCAAAAAAAAACCACTTAAGTCATGTCTTTTCACAATAGTCTACATGTGAATTTTAACAATTCCAACATTGGAATCACACTTACTGTGTGATCTTGAATAAGTTATTAAAACTTACTGTCTCAGAAATTTCATCCGTAAAATGATCATCATTGTAAAGAATGCAAGTGTGGTAGGGATTAATGTTTTAGCTATTCTAGTTGTTTTTGTCATTGTAATCACTATTGTTATCCTCCCTGAAGTGCTTACAATGGTGTCTCTAAATTACCAGGGCCCAAGGGCACAACTTACTAGTATTGAACATCTCTAAACCAAATGATTAGAAAACTCTTGCTGGATCCCTATGGTATACTCATACTAACAAAGCCCCTTTTCATATTTTAATAATAAGCAGCATTAAAACGTAAAGGACAATGCCATTGTGCAAGAAGAAATTAAACTGAAGCTATGTGATGGGACAATAACATCTGCTGAGCAATATTAATCATTGTTGACAGCACAAAAATGATCCTGGGGCCATGCTGTGGGGGTGGGTTCATGGACTAAGAAATTTCAACAAAACTGGAGTAATAGGATTCTATATCATTGTTTTTCACATCCCTTATTCAGAAGTAGGGTCAAGAAAAGAAAGAGTATGTCCAAGTCTCTCATATCTACAACATTTACTAGTCCCCCCCCCCCCAATATACTTATTGGTAAGATGCAGTGGTAAAGAATCTGCCTGTCTGTGCAGGAAATGCAAGAGATGCAGGTTCAATCCCTAGGTTTGGAAGATTCCCTGGAGAAGGAAATGGCAATCCACTCCAGTATTTTTGCCTGGGAAACCTCACGGACGACAGGAGCCTGGCAGGCCATAGCCCATGAGGTTGCAGAGTTGGACGTGACTGATCACACACAAGATGCTCTGTATGCTAGATTCTTCACATATATTAGGCTGTTTTGAGGAAGAAAGTGAAAATCATAGACAAATAAATTCTTAAAATGGGATTGTTATTCAGACAGACAGAAGAAATGATACAACATTTGAATTACTAGCTCTTAGAAGTGGGGTCTTCACAAAGCTCCTGCCCCTTTCCTAGCAGGAGGGGGATTTCCAGTGATACAGGTTCAGGATGGTAGCTTGCCTCTCCCCTGGAAGAACACAATTAATTTCTGATCTTTCTCTACAGCTATACTGGGTCTTCTTCTGGTCCTAAGAGAAAAGAGATCTTGCTCCCTTTCCTCAACGGTTTATAGCTTTGGTCCTATAGGCAAGAAAGGGCAAAGGATCCTGGCACTATCCTGCCTTGTGTATAGCACCGTGGCTTCTCTGCTCAAGCCTGGACACCAGGAGGGTTTCTATGGTCTTCTGCTATGCCCTCAATCCTTCCCATGTGCATCTGTTGAGATTCGTGGAGAAGAACCTGCTAATTGGTGATAATTTCCACTCTATCTGTGGCTCCCGGCAGTATTATCTTCGTTCTAGACCATACGCTACTTGACTTCCATCAACTTACAGAAAACCTGATCTGAATTCTTCCTAGTTTTTGCAACACTCTATCTGCCCCAGGTAAACAAGTGCTTATATCCCATCTGACCAGCATGACAAAACTTAGGCAGGTTTTCTGTTAACTCTAGGTCCCTGACCTTGCATTTCTTATAGTGTTTACTTTAGAAAACTTTTAACTATAAACTATTCCATCCCTTTGAGATGCAAATCTTTTAAAAAGCCTCTTGCCAGTTTTACAACCCAGGAATGTCTTTCTCAAGGAAATTAGAGTGCTCCTTCTGAAATGTATTCATCTTGAAAGATAATGTCCTTGTTCCCCAATCTCTGTGGAAGAGTAGGAATTAGCCTATCTTCAGTGGATGTTTTGTCCCAAGTTGCAAAATTACTTCTTGTCATAAAACTATGTGAAGTTTATTTTTCCTTTGTGAAACTGTTTGTCACTCAGTAGTGTCTAACTCTGCAACCCCATGGATTAGCATCCATGAGATTCTTCACTGTCCATGGGATTCTCCAGGCAAAAATACTGGAGTGGGTAGCCACCCCCTTCTCCAGGGGAATTTCCTGAACCAGGGATCTCCCATATTGCAGTAAGATTCTTTACCATCTGAACCACCAGATAATGTCAGCTAGCAAATACAGATAGCCCATGACTGCTCTCATCACCCTCACTAATATTCTACTAGCTCACTCCAGGACTTAAAAACTTTCTTGCCCTTTGCTTCTATGGAGTTGAGCTCTGGACTCTCTCTCCTATTGGAATAGCCTTGATTAAAATCTTTATTGCTTGTTTAACTTTGACTAGTGCATGCTTTCTTTGGCATATCTCTCCTTTGATAATCCTTTTTTTCATTAGATTTTGTGCTAGTTTAATTACCCTAAGATTTTTGATACATGCAAGAAAAGTTGTTATCTGAATTTTTTATGGCTTTAATGATAAAAGTTACACTCTTCCCAGCTTGCTACTCCTTAAATAAAAACCAGAGGACTTTATGCTTTTATTATATTCTTTGGTGAATTCAATTGACTGTCAAGGCACATTGCCAGAATGGAGACAGTACATTTGAATGTTAGAACACATAGCATTCAAAAGTATTAGAATCACTGTAAAATATATTAGAGAAGATTTAATAAGCCACACCTTGGGAAATTATCAACAAAGGTCTTTTTTTTAATTATATTATAAAAACATTATCTTTACACTTCCATGATAAAAAATTGAAAAACTAGACCAAAAAAAAAAATTATTTCAGACATCATACAGCAGAAGTACAAAACAATGTAACCACAAAAAGGAAGAAAAATAAACAATTTAGCCTCATAAATGCTCTAGGTTTCTGAGAATTTAAGAGAACCCAGTGCAGCAAAGAGGAGTTCAGTGCTAGCAATTGGATCTGAGACAAGGAAAGAGACTAAAGTTCAGGAAAAATGAAAGTAAGCTCAAATGAAAATGCAATTAGAAAAAGAAAATAAAAATAACATAAAGAAACAATGAAAATGATTGGGAAAATAGTGGAAATGGAAGACAGAGAAAAGGAATAATTTCCATATTATTGAAATTTTTGATGAAGAAAACTCAAACAAGGGACCAACTTCAAAATTTTTACAGTTCTAAATCTTTAAAACCCCTGTGCCAACCAGAAATAGAAAAAGATATGAATCTGCATATTGAAAAAACTCTCAAATTACCTGGAAAAATTAACCCAGAATAATTAGCTCTGAAACATACTTTAATAAAAAATTTTTTTTCAAGGCTTCCAGAAAAGTAAATTAAAAAGTCAAAAGAAGATTGGCAGAATTTTCAAAACCAACATATAAAGTAAAGCAACAAGGCAGCAGAATATTAAAAATATTTTAAACAGCTTTATTGCAGTATAATTGATTGAAAATATGTATAATTAAAGGTGTACAATTTGACCATTTTGATATGTGTATACACTTATGAAACCATTACCACAACCAAGATAACAAACATAGTTATTTCCCTTGCCTCTGTAACATCAGTAAGCAACCACTGATCTGCTCTGTCACTATATTTACACTTTGTATAGACAGAATCAATGTGCTTATTGACAGATTGAGCCCCCTTCCCCTACTCAAAGTCTGCTCTCTCTAAGGAAAGACAATTAAAATGAAACTCTCACAAGGGTCATTTCTTATAAGAGTTGAGCCACATGCCTGCATAATCATGATACTGATATGAAACAACCTAAAAAAAGAGTCTCTAATCTCTTACAACAAATATTTTTAAGGGTCATTCCATAGCTATTTTATGCTTCACTGAGATATATTGATAAAAGGTGGGATACAGAAGGCATTTTTGAACTCTTAGTTATATTTCAAATATTACTTAGCTGCAAAGAGGAATCAGACAAAAATCCATATCAAAGCAACTTTAAATATAAAGGGGGAAACAGCCATACATGGAAGTAACTCTAAAGCAAATGCTTTCCTAAAAAGATGCAGTAACAAAGAAATATTCCAGGTAGTAGCCCATTTATGATGCAGACAAAACTTTAACAGCCATCCTGAAAATCTACACTTGGCAGACAAAATAAGTTGAAAAGACATCATCAATCTAAGCTTTTTAAAAACCATAAAATAAAGAGCATTCTCTGCGTTCACATTTGCAAATTCATCCTTCCAGCAAAGCTCAAACAGCACACAGAATTAGCTGAAGCATTCAGTTCAAAATTAATACTGAAATAGAGTTTTGGAAGCTCAAATAACCGCCCTCATGCATGCCATGAGAGAGGAATTTAGCTCCGCCTAAGGGGCAATATGTTTCATAAAACCCCTATCTTTTTCTTCTTTGATATAATGCAACTAGTCTAATGTGTTTTGCCTTTTAAAAATCTTCTAAAATCTGCAGCAAAATAACCCAGAATTACCATATCTTCAATTAAACATACTATGCTGCTCTGGGGATTGGAATTGAATACGGTGTTCACCAAGACTGCAAAGTCTGAGAGTGGCCACTACTCTATTAACTGGCTAATCTGAGCCCTAAATGAGAACATTAAAAGGGGAATATAGATCTCTTTGAATGGAAATAATACTTAACCTGATAAGTTTTCTTTCTTCCTGGATTGCAGACGCTACATATCCTAACCATTTCTAGTATCTCAAATGTAGCCCATTTTTTAAGGTGCAGTTCAAACATCAACTTCTGAATGCCATCCTTGATTTTCTCAGAATAAGGGGAAATCTTTCTTTGAACTTCTTTAACACTTTCTATTCCAGAATTTTTAAATATATCACTACTTTTAACACACTATAGTTATATGTATCATCTCATTCTACAGGATTTCAAATTCTTTGATTCCAAAATATGTTTTATATACATTGCTAAGTTGATATCTTCAAGGCATCTGATATGTGTCTAATGCAGAGCAAATTAAGAAATTCTTAAAGTAACATAGAAATGACAAAACGTCTGTTTATGAGAATAGATAGTTCTATTTTAAAATTCTATTAGTATAAGTTCATTTGAAAATAAAACTTGGTCCTACTATGGATTCAACATTATTTTTTGGAATTTCTAAAATGTTCTAATTTCATGATTTTACTTGTCATTTTACCTTAAACACAGAAACAGATTTGAAGAAAAATGTGGAGGAAGAAAGTAGCATGGAAAGGAGAACGTAAGAACTAAACAAAATTCTGTAGGAACGAGGTGATAGAACCTGTTTTAATTGATGTGAAATGAATTAAATTGTGTACAATATTATCACAGGCTTATCAATATGAGTGTGAGTCGATGCTTCTTTGCAAATGGTATAGTAATCCAAAGTCTGAACTGATAAAGCCAATTTGGAAAATTTCCATTTGGAATACGCAGGTGATTTTACTTGAACAGAACATCCATTTTATTCTTTTGCTGGAGAGAAGAAGCATGTCTCTCAGTAGATTATAGGCAAAAGAAAAAAAACCTAATTTAGGTATATTGGGCTACACATATCTAAGGAGGATGTGACAGAACTTAATTTAAAATGCGGCCATGAAGGTGTGTCTCTCAGATACTCTTAAGATGGATTGCTCTAAGGATCAGAGCTGACTGACCATACCGTTGCTTTATCACTGGATTCACCTAGATAGGAACATGGAAGCCACACTCGGGTTATTCCCAGATAATAACATGGTGGCCTTTGTTGCTGGGCCTCTACTGCATGAATAAGAAACTTTTGCTTGAGTATTATCATAGATTGAGGCACCCTTAGTATCGGGCTGAGGCCTGAGCAGATAGGAAGAGCACCACATTTCCTTTCCTTTACCTGAGTTCACTTCTTTTTCTTTAACTTATGTTAAGATCCTGCATCACTGTCTAAAGCCTCTCACTGACAATTCCAGCTTCTTTTATGATTTGCAAGCATTTCCTTCAATAAATTTCTCAGACTTCCAGTCTTGTCTTGTCTTCTACTTCTTTCAGTTTATTTAGTTCAGAATGAAAAAGGTTATCCCTTTAGATGTATTTGCCCTACAGATAGAGGCTCAGATTTAAGCCATTCACATGAATACACTTCAGATTTTTCCTATACCCCACATTCTAACTTGTGATTTACTAACAGATATTTTCTTTATTGTAGTGTCAAGAGCACTCATTTTCAAATACTATTCTGAGAGTTATTCTCAAGCATGCTTTATGGGTAAAAAAAAAAATTAAGCGTGTTCCTATCTCAAGATATCATGATTGAGTTTAAAAATACTTTAAAAATGTACAGAATATGTGTCTTTAACCACATCCCCTAAGTTAATTATGTAAATATCATGTATATTAGTTTTCCACTGCTGCATAACAAATTATCATAAATTTAGTAGTCATAAAAATACAGGAGTATCTCACAATTTTTATGGGTCAGCCATGATTTAGCTGTATTATGAGCTCAAGATCTCACAAGGCTGTACTCAAGTTTTTCGGTTGTGCTTTATTTTCATCTAAAGGTTCAAGTAAGAAAGAATCTGTTCTCAAGTACATCCAGATTACTGGTAGAATCCTCATCCATGCAGCTGTCTACTGAAATACCCAAACATATTTGTTGGAGGCCCATTTAGGTCCTTAAATATTGCTCACAAGATCCCCATATATGACTGTCTTCACAGGTATAACATTCATAACACTGTTATATATTTCATCAAGACCAGTAGAATTTCTTTTTCCAGTCTCCTCAGACACAGTCTTAGCACAACAAAATATAATTTTGGAGGGAGCATCCCATTATCTTGCCATGTATTATATAAAAACTAGTTAGAAGCAAACCATGAACTCTACCGACAGGTCAGGGGAAAGAATTACATGAAGGCTTGGATCATCGTGGGTCACCTTATTGTCTTTCACTACTTTGGGTTTGGGAACCATCAGCCTAGATGAGGAGAATATGCTTTATCTCAGAAAAGTGGACCTTGGTGGTGCAGTGGTAAAGAATCTGCCTTCCAAGGCAGGAGATGCAAGAGACATGGATTAGATACCTGGGTGGAGAAGGTCCCCTGGAGTAGGAAATGATAATCCATTCCAGTATTCTTGCCTGGAAAATTCCATGAGCAGAGGAGCTTGGCAGACTATAGTCCATGGGGTCCCAAAGAGTTGGGAACGACTGAGCGACTAACACACACACAAATATAAGAGACTACTAGTGTAATATGTGAATTAAGGGATAGAGGCCATAACTCAGAATTCTCTTCTCAATCAAGTTGCAGATAAAAGGAATAACTTTTATATATTCAAGGTCTATAAAAACATATTATTATTGTGTATTATTTCAGAAAAAAATTCAAATACATAAGCTGTATGAATGACTCCTAATAAGTAAACCATAAAGTATGAAAAACAAGATAGAAAGGTACTAGTATTTGTGATCAATGAAATTGTTGAATGTGTGGGGATGTGTTTAAATAACTATAGAAATTGTGATCACAATCAGTTCAGTTCACTTCAGTCACTCAGTCATGTCCGATTCTTTGTGACCACATGAATCGCAGCATGCCAGGCCTTCCTGTCCATCACCAACCCCAGAGTCCACCCAAACTCATGTGCATCAAGTCGGTGATGCCATCCAGCCATCTCATCCTCTGTCGTCCCCTTCTCCTCCTGCCCCCAATCCCTCCCAGCATCAGGGTCTCTTCCAATGAGTCAGCTCTACATGAGGTGGTCAAAGTATTGGAGTTTCAGCCTCAGCATCAGTCCTTCTAATGAACACCCAGGACTGGTCTCCTTTAGGATGGACTGGTTGGATCTCTTTGCAGTCCAAGAGACTCTTAAGAGTCTTCTCCAACACCACAGTTCAAAAGCATCAATTCTTCAGCACTCAGCTTTCTTCACAGTCCAACTCTCACATCCATACATGACCACAGGAAAAACCATAGCCTTGACTAGACAGACCTTTGTTGGCAAAGTAATGTCTCTGCTTTTGAATATGCTATCTAGGTTGGTCATAACTTTCCTTCCCAGGACTAGCGTCTTTTAATTTCATGGCTTCAGTACCACCTGCAGTGATTTTGGAGCAAAAAAAAAAAAAAAAAGTCAGCCACAGTTTCCACTCTTTCCCCATCTATTTCCCATGAAGTGATGGGACCAGATGCTATGATCTTAGTTTCTGAATGTTGAGCTTTAAGCCAACTTTTTCACTCTCCTCTTTCACTTTCATCAAAAGGCTCTTCAGCTCCTCTTCACTTTCTGCCATAAGGGTGGTGTCATCTGCATATCTGAGGTTATTGATATTTCTCCCGGCAATCTTGATGACAGCTTGTGCTTCTTCCAACCCAGCGTTTCTCATAATGTACTCTGCATAGAAGTTAAATAAGCAGGGTGACAATATACAGCCTTGATGTACTCTTTTTCCTATTTTTCCATGTCCAGTTCTAACTGTGGCTTCCTGACCTGCATATAGCTTTCTCAAGAGGCAGGTCAGGCGGTCTGGTATTCCCATCTCTTTCAGAATTTTCCACAGTTTCTTGTGATCCACACAGTCAAAGGCTTTGGCATAGTCAATAAAGCAGAAATAGATGTTTTTTTCTGGAATTCTCTTGCTTTTTCGGTGATCTAGCAAATGTTGGCCATTTGACCTCTGGTGATCACAATAGATCGAAAAATGACAGTATACAATTTTAAATTGACTATATATGTATATATACACACATTAACTCTAGATGTTAAAATCTTAGATTTTCAGTGAAGAAAATTGACTAGCAAAACAAATCTTCTTCATCTTTGATAATGGGTACCACACTTATTTTTCTGGTTTCAAACAGCGTTATACATATATAGGCATATATATATAATCATTGGGGCTGGTGCACTGAGATGACCCAGAGAGATGATATGGGGAGGATGGTGGGAGAGGGGTTCAGGGTTGGGAACTCATGTACAACTGTGATGGATTCATGTCAATGTATGGCAAAACCAATACAGTATTGTAAAATAAAAAAAGAAAATTTAAATAAAAAGAAAGAAAATGTATGACATTAATTATACCTCTTTATGAAAAGTCATTAAAAATTTTTTTCTATTTAAAAAAATCCATAATTTGTCCATGTGATTTAAGACAATATGACATAATAAAGTTAAAACAAAAAGAAAAATAATAGTCATGGAGACACAAACAAGTAATAGACCGATATGTAAGATTTAAAGAGGAAAACAGAAAAGATATAAAGCTTCACTTTATGGTCAATTTAAAAATAACCATTCTAGCATTAATAAAGTCAATAAAACAGTACTAAAATAAAAATAATTATACCAAAGGAAACAATAAAAATGATCAGATTTAGCTCCATAAATACCTAGAAAATAGTAAAAGGGAATTTAGTAGGTGCACTTTCTAATTAAAACTAAATAGTTTTTAGAGACTCCTTTTTAGTTTCTAGAATAGTTTAATTAGAAACTTTCTAATTGAGTCGCGCTTCCTCAGGCAGCGGCCATGGCGGGACAAGAGGATCCAGTGCAGCAGGAGATTCACCAGGACTGGGCGAACCGGGAGTACATTGAGGTCATCACCAGCAGCATCAAGAAAACCGCAAACTTTCTCAACTCATTCGATATGTCTTGTCGCTCAAGACTCGCAACAATAAACGAGAAACTGACAGCTCTTGAACGGAGAATAGAGTACATACAAACCAGGGTGACAAAAGGTGAAACCCTCACCTAGGACTGTGCCAGGCTGCTGCTGGGAAGCTTACTCTTACAGCAGGCAGCCTCTCGTGGGAAAGGCCCCAGCAGCCTTCAACTCCTTCCTCTCTCCTTAAAAACAACAGGGCTTATTGTTTTTCCTTTTTTCAAAAGTGTGGCCTTTGGGGTCTGCCATGCACACCCAGAAGTGTGATGCGGCGTGTGGGAAGGAGTCCGGGGACCTCTTGGAAGCATTGTTAGGCATTTTACCTCTTCAGTAATGTTCAGGACGTGTCAACATATTTGAGGCACTGAGAGCCAAAAGCCTGGGACTCTGTCAAGGGCCTCCCCACCTCTCTCTCTTTCTCGCTCTCTCAGTCTTTCCTTATAGCTCTCATTGCCTGTGCATTGATTCTATAAACAGTCCTTGTCTTCTTCCCACCTTTGGCTGGGGGTGGGAAGCCGTCCTGGCTGAGATGCCCTGGTGAGATGGCTGCCAGAGAATGTTGTTGCTAACCCACCAATTTCTTGTCCTTTTGGGGAGGTCAAGGCCAGGCCCCCACTTGGCTTGAAAAAGGACATTTTCAGAGTTTTCTGTCTGTCACTTGGGGTGTGTCTTTACCTCTCATATTTCCCTAATAAACTCAACTTTATCTGACTGCTGTGATTGTGGTGGGGAGAGGAGCTAGAGACGGGGTGAACCTCTTCCACAGAACTCTGATGTGTGGGTTTCTTAATCTAACAAAACTTTCAGATGTAGCTGTTTGATCAAAGCCTAGGTGGCTTGCAAGCTGGAGCCCCCATATTTGGACTTTGAACTCATTCATCCTGGGAATCCTTTGGTCATTTAGCAGACATTTACCAAGTACTTACTCTGTAGGGACTTAATACTCAATAAAATATACAGTGTTAAAAAAAAAAAAGAAACTTTCTAATTAAAACTTTCATCAAATAAGTAATTAAAAATTTTCTACTCTTTGAATATTCAAAATCATCCTTTTAGTAAATATTGTATCAAGGTGGTATTTAATATACTAAGTCAATATTTAAAAATAAACAGAGACAAAAATTAATTGAATTTGAACAAAGATAACTTTATAAATCTAAATGCTCTCATTATGTGAAAATAGAAAGGAAAAAAATTAGCTGAGTTGAATAAATCAAATGGTAGCAAAAAAAAGTAATCTAAGTAAATTAACAAGCTAAAAAATAGCAGCATTAAAAAATATAAAGGTTGTATTGTTTTAAAGTAACACCAGAAAATAACTGGAAAACTCAGTCAAGAAAAATACACAGAAATAAGCTTTTGCAAGAGAAATAAACTATAGCAATATATTGGATTTGAGCAAATATAATACACTTTAGAAACAGTTTACTTTTAATAATTTTTAAAAACAAACGGTTTTCAAAAATGTAAACTTTTAAAGAAAAAGAAAATGTGAATTTACTTTAAACTAACTTAAAGTGACATAATTTTGCTAATGAATTTAGATGATAAACCTATTAATTAACAAAATATTTAAGCTAAATTTTTAATTAAATAGTATAACTTTGGTGTGATATTCAGTTATAATTGAGAAATAGTCTTCAGAATGAAGACTATGGACTATGTAATGACATAAAAAATGCTTAGAAGAAAATCAAGTGAAACGTTGAATAAATATTTCCATAGTTACTCTAAATATTAAATTAAAAAAATTACTATAAATTCTATAAGATCTATAATAAATTCTAAAGACAAAATTATGTCCAAATGTTAACAATGATTGTAATTTCATATCTTTCATATATTTTTAAGCTTCTTATAGTTCTTTGATGCAGATATTATTCTGGGTCCAATGATTTCAACAATAAAAAGAAAGAAATAAAAGAAGAAAGAAAGAAGAGGAAATAGGGAGGGAGGGAGGGAGAGAAAAACGAACAAAAAACCCTCAACCTCTCAGAGCTTCTAATCTAATGAGCGAAACAAAGGTGTGTGTGTGTGTGTGTGTCTGTGTCTGTGTGTGTGTGTGTGTCTGTGTGTCTGAAAATACAGGATATACTATGACTCCTGAAAAAAGAGATTGGGATGAAGAATGATGTGAAGCTATCATCACAGATAAAACTTCTCTGAGGATTTGTTATTTAAGAGGAGATCTAAATAAAGAAAGGAATTGAGCCATATGAATATTTGGGCAGGTTGATTAGTTTAAAATAATATTAATACAAGGCCCCAAGAAGGCCAGATAAGGGTGTTGTAGCCATGCGTTCCAGGAAACGAACTCACTCAGAAGGACAATGGAGATAGTGGAGTGCAGTTTATTACACCGGTGGGCCCAAGGTAGAGTCTCCTCTTAGCCAAGACCAGTTTTTGTAAAAACCTTATAAACCCCAAGTGTATGTGCTCAAACCCACCTCCCCAAATTCTCTGAAACTAGTCTGAACAAAGGAAAAGAAAGATACAAAGTTAACCTGTGATTCATATGCCTTAGGCCTAGGTAGTTAACACTGGACAATTATCAATAGGCCTGTGGTCATACCCCAATAAGCATAATAGAATTTATGATTCTATTTGGTTACACAGATAAATAAGGTATTCTTTTAGGCAACGGAGAGTCTAGGTATGAGCCCTGGGGCTTTTCCATCCTGGGGGTCTGGTTTTCCAGTTGGTATGTCGTTTCCATAGATACTGGGCATATAGCTCAAAGTCCACAGTATGGCCCAAGATGGAGTCCTGCTTTCAAGATGGAGCCTGTTCTGTCTGTTTCCTCCTTAAAGGGGATTGAAGTAAGGGGATTGAGTGGATTGAATAAGAAGAAGAGTCATAGATGTTTGACATCATACAGGGCCTTAGGAATTATGTAAAGGATTCTGGATTTTCCTCTGGGGTGGGATGGTTTTGATTAGGGGATGATGTGATATGATTTATGTTTTAAAATTATTCTCTTGGCGGCTTAATAGAGACCCATGCCAAGTGAGACAGGAGGCAAGGAAAGAAGAAATAAGATCAATTAAAAAAGAATATCACAAGCAGAAGATTGTACTAGTTAGGGATTTTTTTAAATAAAAAATGTATTACTCTAATAGCTTAGATATATGACTCAGCAATGAAAACCTGGAGAAAATACTTGTATTTATAAATGGGTAAGGTTTGAACTTATAAAACTTCATACAAATTAATGAGAATAATACTGTGACCACCACAATATTTTAGTTATTAAAAGTTAATTAACAGAAAAGAGATTATACTAATTAAACAAATCTGAAAATATGCATACTTACTGGCAACCACAAAAATGCAAATGGAAACACTGTAACAACCCTGATTACTTATTGTGTTAACATTTTTATTTTTCAAAACACCAATGCACAAATATAATAGGGTCTTGTGGAAGAAGTTTTACATATATTGCTATTTTAATGTGTTTATATTAGGCCTAAATAGGTTTATATCCTTTGACCTAGAAAGCATAACTCTCAGAAAATACCTATGGAAAAAATACTTAATTTAAATTATGCTTATAAGCTAAATTGTCTCAGAATTTACAAAAATACAAAACTTAGAGACACTTTTAAAAAGCTAATTTAAAAAATAGGGAATGGCCAAATAAACCTACTGGAATATTTATGAAACCATTAAGAAATCTCCTGCTTCATGTAGAAAACTACTTATGGTATTTCTGATTGTGAGGGGCATGTTATAATATTTAACATAAGGTGTAATAAAAACCATGTATTTAAAAGTGCTATAGATATAGAAATATACTAGAAGAAAATATAACAAAATATTAATGTTGGTGATATTTATCTCAGGTAAATATGTACTTTTTTCTTTGCTTTCTTTCAATTTCACATTATCTTTAATAAAGACATATTATTTGAGTACACGTGTTTTAGATTATGTTAAATTCAATGAATTGCATTATTTAGTAGCAATCACTAAAGTGTGCTCAATAGAACACAAACAGCACTATTAAAGAGGGGGTTAGAACCCATTGGGTTGCACATAGGAGACCAACTCAAGGAGAAAGTATCTGTTTTACTGCTCTGTTGAATAAGAGATCTGAGTTCAAGGTTGTCAGTGAGGCTATAAAATTTAGTGGTGAAATTCAGGAAAGGAAGTCTTTATAAACTGTGTATATTAAAATATGCATAAGATACACATCGGGGTAACATCTAAAATACTATGCATGAGTGAAGTTCCCAAGGAGACCAACACCTAGAAACCGGAAATAGGGGCTTGGTAAGCCTTTCAAGTTTTTGAGATTGCATCCAAGTACTGCATTTCGGACTATTTCTGTTGACCATGATGGCTACTCCATTTCTTCTGAGGATTCCTGCCCGCAGTAGTAGATATAATGGTCATCTGAGTTAAATTCACCCATTCCAGTCCATTTTAGTTTGCTGATTCCTAGAATGTCAACGTTCACTCTTGCCATCTCCTGTTTGACCACTTCCAATTTGCCTTGATTCATGGACCTAACATTCCAGGTTCCTATGCAATATTGCTCTTTACAGCATTGGACCTGGCTTCTATCACCAGTCACATCCACAACTGGGTGTTGTTTTTGCTTTGGCTCCCTCCCTTCCTTCTTTTTGGAGTTATTTCTCCACTGATCTCCAGTAGCATATTGGGCACCTACTGACCTGGGGAGTTCCTCTTTCTGTATTCTATCATTTTGCCTTTTCATACTGTTCATGGGGTTCTCAAGGCAAGAATACTGAAGTGGTTAGCCATTCCCTTCTCCAGTAAGACCTACAAGACCTTTTGGACTAACACCCCAAAAGATGTCTTTTTCATTATAGGGGACTGGAATTCAAAAGTAAGAAGTCAAGAAACACCTGGAGTAACAGGCAAATTTGGCCTTGGAATATGGAATGAAGCAGGGCAAAGGCTAATAGAGTTTTGCCAAGAGAACACACTGGTCATAGCAAACACCCTCTTACAACAACACAAGAGAAAACTCTACACAAGGACAACACCAGATGGTCAGCATTAATATCAGATTGATTATAATCTTTGCAGTCAAAGGTGGGGAGCTCTATACAGTCAGCAAAAAAAAGAGCAGGAGCTGACTGTGGCTCAGATCAAGAACTCCTTATTGCCAAATTCAGACTTAAATTGAAGAAAGTAGGGGAAACCACTAGACCATTCAGGTATGACCTAAATCAAATTCCTTATGATTACACAGTGGAAGTGAGAAATAGATTTAAGGGACTAGATCTGATAGACAGAATGCCTGATGAACTATGGATGGAGGTTCATGATATTGTACAGGAGACAGGGATCAAGACCATCCCTAAGAAAAAGAAAGGCAAAAATGCAAAATGGCTGTCTGGGAAGGCATTACAAATAGCTGTAAAAGAAGAGAAGCCAAAAGCAAAGGAGAAAAAGAAAGATATAAGCATCTGAATGCAGAGTTCCAAAGAATAGCAAGGAGAGATAAGAAAGCCTTCCTCAGCAATCAATGCAAAAAATAGAGGAAAACAACAGAATGGGAAAGGCTAGAGATCTCTTCAAGAATTATTAGAGATACCAAGGGAACATTTCATGCAAAGATGGGCTCAATAAAGGACAGAAATGGTATGACCTAACAGAAGCAGAAGATGTTAAGAAGAGGTGGCAAGAATACACAGAAGAACTGTACAAAAAGATCTTCACAACCAAGATAATCATGATGGTGTGATCACTCATCTAGAGCCAGGTATCATGGAATGTACAGTCAAGTGGGCCTTAGGAAGCATCACTACAAACAAAGCTAGTGGAGGTGATGGAATTCCAGTTGAGCTATTTCAAATCCTGCAAGACGATGCTGTGAAAGTGCTGCACTCAATATGCCAGCAAATTTGGAAAACTCAGCAGTGGCCACAGGACTGGAAAAGTCAGTTTTCATTCCAATCCCAAAGAAAGGCAATGACAAAGAATGCTCAAACTACTGCACCATTGCGTTCATCTCACATGCTAATAAAGTAATGTTCAAAATTCTCCAAGCCAGGCTTCAGCAGTACATGAACCTTGAACTTCCAGATGTTCAAGTTGGTTTTAGAAAAGGCAGTGGAACCAGAGATCAAATTGCCAACATCTGCTGGATCATCGAAAAAGCAAGAGAGTTCTAGAAAAAAGCACCTATTTCTGCTTTATTGACTATGCCAAAGCCTTGGACTGTGTGGATCACAAGAAACTGTAGAAAATTCTGAAAGAGATGGGAATACCAGACCACCAGACCTGCCTTTTGAGAAACCTATATGCCGGTCAGAAAGCCACAGTTAGAACTGGACATGGAACAGATTGGTTCCAAATAGGAAAAGGAGCACATCAAGACTGTATATTGTCACCCTGCTTATTTAACTTATATGCAGAGTACATCATGAGAAACCCTGAGCCAGAAGAAGCACAAGCTGTCATCAAGATTGCTGGAAGAAATATCAATAGCCTTAGATATGCAGATGACACCACCATTATGGCAGAAAGTGAAGAGGAACTAAAAAGCCTCTTGATGAAAGTGAAAGAGGAGAGTGAAAAAGTTGGCTTAAAGCTCAACATTCAGAAACTAAGACCATGGCATATGGTCCCATCACTTCATAGGAAATAGATGGGGAAAAAGTGGAAACAGTGTCAGACTTTATTTTTGGGCTCCAAAATCTCCGCAGATGGTCATTGCAGCCATGAAATTAAAAGACACTTACTTCTTGGAAGGAAAGTTATGTCCAACTTAGATAGCATATTAAAAAGCAGAGAGATTACTTTGCCAACAAAGGTCTGTCTAGTCAAGGCTATGGTTTTTCCTGTGGTCATGTATGGATGTGAGAGTTGGACTGTGAAGAAAGCTGAGTGCTGAAGAATTGATGCTTTTGAACTGCGGTGTTGGAGAAGACTCTTGAGAATCTCTTGGACTGTGATGAGCCCCAACCAGTCCATTCTGAAGGAGATCAACCCTGGGATTTTTTTGGAAGGAATGATGCTAAAGCTGAAACTCCAATACTTTGGCCACCTCATGCGAAGAGTTGACTCACTGGAAAAGACTCTGATGGTGGGAGAGATTGGGGGCAGGAGGAGAAGGGGACGACAGAGGATGAGATGGCTGGATGGCATCACTGACTCGATGGACATGAGTTTGGGCGAACTCCAGGAGTTGGTGATTGGCAGGGAGGCCTGTCGTGCTGCAATTCATGGGGTCACAAAGAGTCAGACACAATTGAGCGACTGAACTGAAGACTTTCAAACTTCAGTGAAAGTCCTCCACGGAGGAGTCATATTTTAATAACAAAAACCATACCCAAGAGTTAAAAACATAGAACAAGTGGTTAAAAAACACTAACAAAAATGGATTACTACAATAATGTCTAAAGCCAGTCTTCCACAAGAACAATATGATGCTCCAGTCATTTAACTGTTTGTTGGAGTAAAACTTATAAAATGCAATGCCTTTAATAAACAGAATTCAGTTCCTAACCCTTATCACTGATAATGCCCAGCATACAATTAAAAAACCTACTATTTATGTGAGGAATAAGAAAAATCTGGAGGAATGTGATCAAATAACTTTCAAAATCACCACATGCTATATTCCATTTTTGAGGAATCATAATGTAAAACATGCCAAAAGCTCTCTGAAATTTATAGAAATCTGCTTAATGTTGTTTAATTCAGTATTTCCCAAACTTATTTCATGTTTTAAAAAAATCATCACGGAAACAATATTCTGAAGAATACTTTGAGAAAAAAGCTCTCACGAATTAAAACATATAATAATCATTCTAGTTGGGTAATATGTTTTAGTAAAAGATGTAAGTTTGTAGTGTCTCTCCAAAAAATATTAAAAAAATATATCAAGCTAGCAGCGTCCTCCCAGAAACATCATATGCAAATGGGTGACCCTGTCTTTTGAGTCTCCTATCATGGGCACATCTACTGAATCATTTCTATCAAAAAGTAGTAAGATTTCCTACATATTTTCTGTTTCACTTATTAATTTCTAACCCAAAGATTTTGTGTTTATATCTCTGAAATGTATCTGAACTTTCCAAAATGTTAAATACCTCAGAGTACTACATTAGTGATACAATGTTAATCACGTTTAAAATAAAATGATCATTGAATTTTAAATAAGGGTTCCTCAGAGAGCTACTAACTGCTCTATTTTGCATCTTCATGCCTAATTTCATTATTACTTCCTCCTACCATGGAGAACATTATGTTCCTCTGAAACTTTATTTATTTATTTATTTATTTTTGCTGTTTATAAAGCTTTGGGGACCATGCATATGAATTATGAAGATTGATTCTTCTGGGTGCCTCTCTAACTCAAACTTCTAAAATATAAACAAGAACAGGTAAGCAAACAAAATTAGATATTTCTATGAAAGAAAAAAAGGCGCTTAGTTTATAAAGATAGGAAATATATTTTAGCTAATTATCAATTAAGAAATGTGGAGTTATGAAAGTTATTATGAATGCAGAAAATTCCAAATGTCAAGTAACTTCCTATTTAACTTCAGAAGAGATTAAATAAATTTCTTTCTGTGTAATTTTTGGCTATATTCATTGAAGTAATTTATCTAGATATCTCAGGCCAGAGTCATTTCATTGTTCTTCCTCATACAAGGAAAGATAAAGAACATCTCTAGCTTGGAGGAAATATTTTAAAGTGCTTCACTCCCAGGTTCATTTTGACATTAGCATATTCCAGTTTGCCTATGTGGACCTAAAATAGAACCATATATACGACCATAACCCACACATTTATACAGACATTCTAATCAGTCTTTCTGTTTTAAGGAAGAAGTCCTTTGCTACTGACCCATCGTTCTGTAGAATAGGCACTCATACATTATGTGGGTGGATGGCCATGATTTGTGGAAAAGAGTTTGAAAGAGAAGAACTCAAACAAAGAAAGAGATGAATATTAACATGTGTCTCATATCCTTGGAAAGATTTGAGAGTCAATTTCATTCATTGAAAACAAAAATAGACTGCTAAGGAAAGAGATCAATTCTAAAATTTATCATCTCTACACGCAGTACAACCAGGCATGGTGTTCCCCCTGACATGCTACAGTACAGAGTACACAGTACCAGTTCTGAAGTATACTGGCCAAAAATATTGGAACTGAGCATCATCAAGCTTTTAGCTCTAATTTCTAATTCGCAGGAAACAGAGTGGACAGAATAATAATTGTACCATAAGGAGGAAATCAGACAAAGCTTAAATTGGGGCCTTCTGTCAAATGATGTGGTTTCCTCAAAAGTCAATGACAGAAAAAAAAAAGAATGGCAACAGTGAACATGATTAAAAGAGACTTTGCTTGAAATTTGATTCAAACGAACTACATATAAAAAGTTGTTTGAGGGCAACTGGGAAAAATTAAAACAGGATTTAGAATTAGAATACATTAACACATAAAAATATGTTAAAAATAAGTTTTGCTGGTGTTATAATAAAGTTGTTACATAAGAAACTACTCAGATTTTTAAAGATGAAACTATATTATTTAGGGTCAACATGCAGTGAAATTAATAAGATAGTTATTAAAAAGTTTTCATAGTAATAAAAAGAATTTAAAAAGACAAAGATACACAATGAGACACTGATACTTGTTAAACACAGAGGGTCATTACTGAACATAGTCTATTCTCTCCAATTTTGTGTATTGTACATGATCAAATCTTAGATACTAGCCAATGCACCACTAAAGAACAGGCAAGAATTAAACTATGACCATCATCAACTGTGAGCTATATTCCAACCTTAGAGATATTAGGAGCTAAAAAATTAAGTGTACCTTAGATGCAAGGAAATTTTGTACAGTTGGATTTTTCACTTAAAGAAAAAGATGACATTTTGGAAGTTACAAGTGTATGTAAGAAGTAGAGGTGGGGTGGAATTCAGAAAGGTGAATGATCTCAATTCTTTTGGAAGGGACTCTACCTGGCAAGATAGGTAACTGTGCCCCTTCCTGAGAGAGAAGGCAAGTTTAAACATAAACAGCCATGAAAAGAATGAACAGAAATAGTCTCACAAACATAGAAAACAAACATGGATATCAAAGGGGACAGGAGGGGAGGGATAAATTAGGATTCAGGGATTAAAAAATGTATATATGATATATATATATATATATCATATAGAAAGTTAACAAGGACCTATTGTATAGCACAGGGAAATAAACTCAATATCTTATAATAACCTATAATGGAAAAGAATCTAAAGAAGAATATATCTATCTATATCTATATCTATATATAATCACTTTGCTGTACACCTGAAACTAACACACACAGTAAATCAACTATATTACAATGTTTTTTTTTCCAAAAAATAGGAATTTTGGTGTGTGTATTTGCCTGGAGAAAGTTTCTCTCCCACATAGCTCATTGGCTTGCAAAGAGTCACTTAGAAATTACTCTTAAAACATAGTCCAGAGGACCCTGACTCCTACATTCTTGGGAGAAGAAGAACTCCTAGATAGAAAGGAACTTTCTTTGGAAGGATGTAAAATTTAAATGGGAGATTATGTAACAAGGTTATAACTCAAATTATAGATCTAATTTTTCTCTGCACAGTCCCTTCTTTCTTTCTCTCTTCTGTGAAGAGCCTTCTCTATTCTTTAAGTCACTGGAAAGCAAAAACAAAACTATAAAGCACTAATCCCTCACCTCAACTATATATATATATATATATACACACATATATAATTTCCTAAAAGGAATGTTCCATATAAGCCTAGAATTAGAGAAAAGGAGAGAGAAGTGAAGTGTACCTCTTACTGACAAATGGAAATTAGAAGATGGCCTGGGTAAAGAGCATAAAAGGAAAGAATAAATCTGATTACACATAGATCTATTTCTTTTACTTTAACCTTTGGATTCTGTTGCTTTTGCTACAAGTTAAGAATGTTGCCTATACCTGAAATATACATTATAGCCCATTCTCAGTGTATCTCTGCCATTCATACAGAGATAAAAATTTGCAGAACAGAGAATAATATTTGTCTTGTTGGAAGTTTACAGGAACATTATAACTTGACTTACCAGAACAGCTACAAGAACAAAGGATTCTGACATCAAGAAATTTGCAACTACCAACCATACCCCTTCACCTTTTAGTATAAATGAAGCTTGAATTCTAACTTGGGTATGATGTTTTTTGGGGGACACTAGTCCACCATCTTATTCATCTGCTGGCTTTCCAAATAAAGTCACTATTCCTTGCTCCAACAACTTGTCTCTTGATTTACTGCCCTGCCATTCGGTGAGCAGTACAAGATTAGACTTGGTAGTATGAGGGAAAAGATAGAAGGAACTCAAAGCTGTTCTTGGGTGTCGGTTTTCTCCATAGAAACTTGGTACTTAAGGACAATCTGCCATTTGACAATCTGTGTGGACATTTGTCAGAAGGAAAGGACTTTGAGTCCCTAAACTCATAATACAGACAAATGAGTTGTATGTAAGTTAAGTAAGAAAAAGCTAAAACAAAATACAGTGGGCTGTAATGTATTTTGGGGAATCTTGAGGGCAAGAGAAAGGCTAACTGCCTGCTTTGGAGACAGAGCAGGAAAGTGTGATGGTGTAGGGATTGCTCTTCACACCAGAGGTTGTTGAGTAAGGAATGAAGATTTGGAGGCTGTCTCCAAATCTTCATTGCCTTAGAGTCCTCTTCAATGGGTTGGCTGGGGGAGTCCAGGAAACATAAGAAGAAAGTAACTGAAATTATTCCCCACTATGTACCCAATTTCAGAGGGAACCACTACAAGCTACTGCTGTGAAGAAAGAAGCATCAAGGAACTGAAGGCAAAAGAGCTCAGCAGGAAACTTGTGGAAAGTCACTAAAAGTCTTCAGGAGAGAAAGAATCATCTTTAAACATCTGGCACTCACATAGAACTCAAAGCTGGCACACAAAAGTACAAGTTCAAGTAAGAACTGTCTCCTCTACCTTTCCCCACTTTAACCTTGATGGGAGAGCTAAACAGCAGGGAGTGAGTAGGGAAAGAGATGAGTACAGAGAACAAAGAGACACTTACTGTGTTCTAATTTCCCACCACAGTCTGCAGTGCCTTAAACTGGAAAAGGGGGAAGACTTAACACAAGTGAGGATGTCTGTGGCTCAAAGGGACAGCAATACTGTTTATTATCAAACACGTGGCAGAAAATTCATGACTTTGCTGGAGTTTTTAATGCAGGGACAAGAGAAAAATAAAATTTTATTTGACAATCATTTTTTCTTTTGGTATGTTGTTAAATATGATTACTGCACTTTCTTAATGTGGAGGAATCTTCTCCAGGGGTGAGGCCAAGTAATCATATTACAGGATGGTCTTCCCAAATCAACACTGAAGTGACTAGGTGAATTTCTCCTGGATGAGTTTGTGTTCTCAGGTTCATATTTACCAGACCACTGAAGTCAACTAGCATCCATGGAGCTAAAAGCAACATTTCTTCATCTACTCTCTTTCCTCAAGTAATGGGTTCTAGTAAGACAAGCTGGGACTTCGACCCTTTGCTGCAGTCCTTGCACTTAGACAAAAGTCTCCTCAAGCAGCAAAATACAAATAAACTATAAGAGACTAAAAATAACTGTGAGCATTCACAGTTGGGGCAAACTGTACACAAGATACAAAAAGATCAAAACAACCTGACTGCGACTTCTGAAGAGCTGGGAGCAAAAGCAAGGGGTTGGGAGAAAAAGCAGAGTACCGTGCATGACTCCTGCACCCCAAAGGGGTGGACAAACCACCTAAGCCACCCCTCTGGTCTGACCCCTGGACACATCCCTACCTACTCTCCCTCTATATAAGGAACCAGCTCGCTCCTCCCCTGAGCCAGAGAGTGGACAAGGGAGATTGTTGCTTGTTCTCACTCCCTGCTTTGCAGCAGGGCCCCCAATAAAGTCTTGCCTAAATTTCCTGCCTGGCCTCTGATCAATTTTTTAAAGAGTAAGGAAGTCCACCCTGGTCCGTAACATTAGGAACAAAATTTTTCTTGATAAAGTGGCCATGGTACTACCAATGGCTTTGCTGCCTGATTGGAAGAGTTACTGAGTTAATGTCCTGCTAGTATTGGATGTCCCATTAACTCTCAGGACTTATGAAAAATTAGGCACATCAGAGACTAAACACTGAATCAGCACAACTTTTGAGACCTTGAAGCTAATGAAAGGCATATCCTAAATGTAGCTGCAAATAGAAAAACATTCATCTTTCTTTTGAAAGGCATCAAGAACACTTCTAGATGAGACTGAGTTCAATCACATATTTAAAAGCACTGAAACCTCTTTGGACATTAAATTCTGTAGGGCAAATAATTGTATTTCAGGGCTTTATTTTAAATTTTGATGTCTTTAACTTTCAGAGAATTTTAATCTTTAGACTTTTATTTTCCCTAGGAGTTTGATATGATTCTAAAATTTGGGGCATCTTTGTATTGTTGGCTTTTATTGTTGGAATGTCTTTATAGATTAAAAATTTAATTTATAATTTAAAAATCAGTAACATTTATTTCTAAATATAGAGGATGGAAGAAGAATATAGTCTGGGTGTTTAAGCTTGAATTCTCTTTATTGGCTTCTGAAAAGACTAGGGCCCTTTATATGAACTGTTCATATTTATCTCATCACAATTGGTTTTGCAGTTTTTAAGAAGCCACCTAGAAAGTGAAGAACATGTTAGAAACAACAAAAATAGAACTAGAGAAACTAGTTGGGAGCCTGCTACATAATTTTTGTGAGAGGTGATGAAAATAGTAACTGTGGTAAATGCTAATGGAAGGTGAGGAGAGAGATTGAGGGAGATTCAGGGGGGATTCAGATTTCGTGACTGACTGAATTTGGGTGGTGAGAAATAAATGATAGGGGAGACTAACAAGATGCTCATATTTCTGGCCTGCAAAACTGGGTGAATGGTGATGTCATTCATGGAAATACAGACTAGTAGAGAGGTAATTAGGTCAGGTTGTAACTTACTGAGCTTGAGTTGTTTGTAGTGCCTGTGACACTTTGTTGTGAAACTCTTTTATAGATATTTGGATATAGAGAACTGGTATTCAAAGGAGAAATTTATCTTGAAGGTACAAGTTTGTCATTGAATAACAAACTATAGCAATAGATGAGTACGAACCACTCTGAAAGCACACTGTGATAGAGAAATGTCTCAGTATAAGGAGACAAAGGTTTAAGAGCAGAGGGAAATGGTTAAAGAAAACAAGAGCAAACATTAGAAAAACATACATTTCTCCTGTGACTTGATAAAGCCTCACCTCACTTATGCTCCTGCAAAGTCCACTCATAGGAATTACTCCTTAACCTTAAGAAAAGATTTCTTCTTTCTTCTGCTCTTCCATAAAGAATATGAATCAACCTACAACTTAACTGCTATATGTTTTACTCGTGTTCTTTGATTAATTTATCTTACACTTCTTTCCACCCACCCATTTTAAGTGTAATCTTGACAGCAGGAACTGCATATGAATCATGATTACTAGATTTTCCCTTTCCTGTATTACAATGAATTATCCTGTATTAGAATTTATACAATGCTTTTAACACTCAGAGTCCAATCTGTCATTATTGCAAGGTAGTCAGAACAGTGGTTAAATTATGTTACAGAATTTTTCCTTACAATGAACAAAACTTATAAAATCAGATTCTAGGGATCCTCAGATTAAAATTCTCTAACTTTATATATAAAAGAACAGTCAAGAATTAAAATAGACATTTCATAAAAGCTATAAAATCCAGAAGACAATGGTTCAACATATTTAAATTATTGAAAGGAAAGAAAATAATAAACCAATTTTATAAACAGGCAAAATATTTTTCAGGAATTGGCAAAACAGAGAAAGTTCAGGAAAACAAAACTGAGATTATTCATTACCAGCCGTCCTTAAGAAAAGAAAATGGTAAAGAAAGTTCTCCAGTCAGAAGTATTGACATAGTAGCAATAGAAATTTTGATCTACACGAAGGAAGACAATCAGAAATAGCAAAAATTGTTCTAATTGTTTTAAAAGATATTTGCCTATAAGGTAAAAATTCTTGCACTGCACTATCAACCTTCTTTATAGAAATAAAGGTATAACTAATCATACAAAGAATGGAAGAAGTGAAATACCATTTCTTGTAAAGTACTTAACACTATTCAGAAAATAAAAATATTGCTTCACTTTAGATTATGATATATTAAATAAATATATCATAAACTTGAGAGCAACCTCCAAAACACTGTTATAAAAGATATAACAAAATAGATCAATAGTGTAGATAAAATTATACCATAAATAATACTCAATTTAGCAAAAGGCAGGAAAAATTTTTTTTAAATAATGAAAAATAGGGCAAATAGAAAGCAACAAGCAACATAAATAAATGGAAGATAAATACATGCATCCAATATGCTAAATAATAATTCTCACTGTAAATGGTGCATACACTTTAATTAGAAGACAGCAATTATCAGAGTGTACCAAAAAAAGCAAAATTCAAGTCAATACTGTATACAGTAAACCTATATTACTTTAAATATAAAGATATAAATAGGTTGCAAGGAAAAGGTTGGAAAATATATACCGTGCAAATACTAGTGAAAGAAGGCTGAAGAGATTACATTAATGTCAGACAAAGTAGGAATATTATCAGATATATTAATATCATAAAGAAGTCAATTCATCAAGATGACAGAATTCTTTTGCATTTATCCAACCCATAATATCAAGAACATAAAAATGAAATTCACCATATTAACAAGCTAGCAGAGAAAATCACATGACCATATCAATAGATGCAAAAAAAAAGCATTTGTTAAAACGCACTATTTATTACTGATAAAAACCCTCAGCAAGTCAGGAATAGAATGAAACTGTCTCCATGATAAAGAGTATCTACTAAAAACCTGCAACTAATATCATACCTAATTATAAAAGACTGAACGCTTTCTAAGACTGGCAATACCTTCTCATCACTTCTACTTGGTATCACAGTTAGGATCTTAGCCAGAGTAATAAGGCATAAATAAATTAATAAATGTAGTATATAGATAGATAAGACAAAAATAGAACTTAATTTATTCACAAATCATATGATTAACCTCTAAGAAATCTCCACCAAAACACCTATTGGATCCAATAACTGACTTTAGTAGTTGGTGGAATAAAATCAGTATACTAAATGCTATTGTCTTTCTAATTATTAGCATTGAAAAATTAGAATAAATTTAAAATTCTATGTACAATATGAAGACATACAAGACCTTGTAGAACTAACACACACACAAAGGTCCTTTTCATCATAGGGGACTGGAAAGCAAGAGTAGAAAGTTACAGATATACCTGGAGTAACAGGCAAGTTTATCACTGGAGTACCAAATGAAGCAGGGCAAAATCTAGCATAGTTTTGCCAAGAGTCAGAGCAAACACCCTCTTCAAACAACACAAGAGATGACTTTATACAAGGACATCGCCAGATGGTCAATACTATTATCAAATTGATTATATTCTTTGCAGCTGAAGATGGAAAAGCTATATATAGTCAGCAAAAACAAGATCGGGAGCTGACTGTGGCTCAGATCATGAACTCCTTATTGAAAAATTCAGACATAAATTGAAGAAAGTAGGGAAAACCACTTGGCCATTGAGGGATGACCTAAATCAAATCCCTTATGATTATACAGTGCATGTGACAAACAGATTCAAGAAATTAGATCTGATAGATTACCTGAAGAACTATGGACAGAGGTTTACAACACTGTAGAGGAGGCAGTGATCAAAACTATACCCAAGAAAAAGAAATGCAAAAAGGCAAAATGGGCATCTGAGGAGTCTTACAAACAGCTAAGAGAAGTGAAAGGCAAAAGAGAAAAGGAAAGATATACCCATCAGAATGCAGAGTTCCAAAGAATAGCAAGGAGAGATAAGAAAGGCTTCCTCTATGATCAGTGCAAAGAAATAGAGGAAAACAATAGAATGGGAAATAGAATCTTCAAGAAAATTAGAGAAACCAAGGGAACATTCCATGCAAAGATGGGCACATTAAAGGACAGAAATGGTATGGACCTAGCAGAAGAAAAAGAGATTAAGAAGAAGTGGCAAGAATACAAAGAACTATACAAAGAAGGTCTCAATGACCCAGGTAACTAACCATTATGTTCTGATCACTCACCTAGAGCTAGAAATCCTGGAATATGAAGCCAAGTGGGCCTTAGGAAGCATCACTATGAACAAGGCTAGTGAAGGTGATGAAATTCCAGTTGAGCTATCTCAAATCCCAAAAGATGATGCTGTGAAAGTGCTGTACTCAATATGCCAGCGAATTTGGAAAACTCACCAGTGACCACAGGACTGGAAAAGGTCAGTTTTCATTCCAATCCCAAAGAAGAGCAATGCCAAAGAATGTTCAAGTTACTGCACAATCACAGCCATTTCAAATGCTAGCAAGTTCATGCTCAAAATCCTTCAAGCTAGGCTTCAATAATACATGAACGAAGAACTTCCAGATGTTCAAGCTGGATTTAGAAAAGGCAGAGGAACCAGAGATCAAATTGTCAACATAGAGAAAGCAAGTGAGTTCCAGAAAAACATCTACTTCTGCTTCATTGACTACACTACAGCCCTTGACTGTGTGGATCAAAGCAAGCTGTGGAAAATTCTTAAAGAGATGGGAATACCAGACCACCTGACTTGCCTCCTGGGAAACCTGTATGCAGGTCAAGAAGCAACAGTTAGAATGAGACACGAACAATGGACTGGTTCCAAATTTGGAAAGGAGTACCTCAAAGCTGTATATTGTCACCCTGCTTATTAAACTTATATGCAGAGCACATCATGTGAAATGTCGAGCTGGATAAAGCACAAATTGCAATCAAAGTTGCCGGGAGAAATATCAATAACGTCAGATATGCAGATGAAACCACACAAATGGCAGAAAGGGAAGAGGAACTAAACAAACCTCTTGATGAAGGTGAAAGAAGAGAATGAAAAAGCTGGCTTAAAACCTAACATTCAAAAAAAGAGGATCATGGCATCTGGTCCCATCATCTCATGGCAAGTAAATGTGGAAAAAATGGAAACAATGAGAGACTTTTTCTTGGACTCCAAAATCACTGCAGATGGTGAATGCAGCCATGAAATTAAAAGATACTTGCTCCGTGGAAGAAAAGGTATGACCAACCTAGACAGTGTATTCGAAAGTAAAGACATCACTTTGCCTACAAAGGTCCATATAGTCAAAGCTTGGTTTTTCCAGTAGCCATGTATGGATGTGAGATTTGCACCATAAAGAAGGGTGAATGCTGAAGAATTGATGCTTTCGAACTGTGGTTCTGGAGAAGACTCTTGGGAGTCCCTTGTATTGTAAGATCAAACCAATCAATCCTAAAGGAAATCAACCCTAAATATTTATTAGAAGGACTGATGCTGAAGCTGAAGCTCCAATACTTTGGCCACCTTTTGTGAAGAGCTGACTTGTTAGAAAAGACCCTGACACTGGGAAAGATTGAGGACAGGAGGAGAAGGGAGTGACAGAGTATGGGGGATGGTTTGATGGTATCATTGACTCAATAGACATGAATTTGAGCAAACTCTGGTAGATAGTGATGGACAGGGAAGCCTGGTATGCTGCAGTCCATGGGGTAGCAAAGAGTCAGACACAAATGAGTGAACAACAGCAACAAAGAGCACTGATGAGAGAAATCTTTAAAAATTATACATTAGTGCAGAGATATGCAATTATCAAAGATCATAAGGCTCATCATTGTTAAAATTCCAGTTCTCTTCAAATTGATCTATGAATTCAAAACATAGTTGACCCTTGAACAATGTAGGTGTTTTAGGGATGCTAATCCTCCAAATAGTCAAAAAGACACTTATAACTTTACAGATGACCCTCTCTATCAATGGTTCCTCATCAGTATGTTCAACCAACTGTGGATCATAGTACTGTCTATGTGTAGTATCATAGTGCATATTAATATTTACTTAAAAATATCTGTGTATAAGTGGACCCATGCATTTCAAACCATGTTGTTTAAAAGTCAACTGTAATCCAAATCATAATTCCACTCTTCTCTTTGGTAGAATTTGACAAGTTTAGCCTAAAATTTATATGAAAATGCTAATTATCTTGAATAAGGAAAATATATTGCAATTGAAGAACATAGTTGGAAAATTCATATTGTCTGATGAAAAGATTTACTGTAGTCAAAACTACAGTCATAAACAAGATACGATATTACTGCAAAAAATGTATCAATGAAACAGAATAGAGAGCATAAAAATAAACCCATACATATGTGGTCAATTGGTTTTGTTGACAGATGTGTCCAAGTAATTAATAGAAAAAATATAACATTTCAATAAAGATTCTGGAAAAATTGGACATCATATTCAACATCATAAAATTTTTTGAACCATTTCTCTCACCACATTAAAAACAACTTGAACTATATTTTGTCTAAATGTAAGACCTAAAGTTACAAAATTCCTGAAGGAAACAGAGAAGAAAATAGTCACGAAACAGGGTTAGGCGAAGTATCTTAGGACATAAAAAGTGCTAACCATGCAAAAAGAAATCGATGAACTTGGCTTCATAATTAAATGTTCACCAAACATATATAGAAACATAAGGACAATCTACATACTGCAGAAGAGAGTATCTCCAAGACATGTATTTAACAATGAGCTTGTATATGTATTTTTTAAATGATTCTTACAACTCAATTACAAAGTTACAAATTACCCAATAAACAAATGGATCACAGATTAAGATTTAAATAAGTACTTTAAAAAGATTGATATGTAAGACAACAGCATATGAATAGATACTCAATGTCATCTGCCACCAGAAAAAATGCAAGTTAAACTAAAAGTAAACCAAGATACACACTTAGTGGAGTGGCTAAAGCTGAAAAATTTAAAAGACAATACAAAGCACCAGCAAAGATGTAGGACAGCTGAATATTTCATACATGCTTGTGAGGATATGACATACAAAAGCCAGTTTGGAAACCCATTTGGCAGTTATTTTAGTAAAGCTAAATCCTAAAATGCTGCAATCACAAAACTCAATATAAATTCAGGAGACATATGTCCATACAAAGGTACCTCCGCACAGATTTTATAGCAGTTTTATTCACAGGAGCAAAAAAAGGAGAGGTTTATCAACTGGTAAATGGATACAGAAATTGTGGTACATCCTCACAATGGAATAATATTCATCATCAAAAAAGAATATTGATACATGCAACTACACATTCATTCATAACAAAATAATTATGCTTAATGAAAAAAGTTGGACATGAAAGGCTATAATGTATGATTCCATTTACATGGCATTCTGAAAAAGGCAAAAGCGCAGACACAGAAATAAGATCAGAGATTGCATAGAGGAGAGGATGGAGAGATCGAGTACTGATTTAAAGTGGCATTATAGAACTATGCAGTGAGGTATATAGTCTGTATCTTGAGTGGCAGTGATGGCTACATAACTGAATACACTTGTCAAAACTCTGAACTGAACATTTATATCTAAAAAGAGTGAATTTAACTTCATTTAAATTATACTTTGCAAAAAATTAATAAGCAGAAACTTTAGTAAAAAGAGAATTGGGAGACCAGAAGGGGAAGCCTCACAAGCCTCACCAAGCAAGGATAGCCAAACCCAACAGAAAGACCTCTTCTTCCTGGCAACAACTCAGTCAATGAAGCCACAGATTCTTGGTTTACTTCAGCCCTCTCAATTTATTTTCCCCTCTGTAAAAGAGTTCTTCCCCTGCCATGAAGGAAGACTTGCATGTGGTTCAGATGCATGCGGTGGCAGATCCTATGATGCAGTTCTTTGTGGATCTTGAATAAACCCATTTTTTTGCTAGAGAAATAATTGGCAGTCTATTCATTTTAGGTCAACCTTCAATACACATAACCTATAAAAGAGAAACATGGTTTCAAGTTGTTATTTTCCTTTATCTAGTTGCTTGACCCGGAGACATCTATTACTTAAAAATTGTCCCCAAACCTTGTATTTCTCACCAATAAATTATGGTTTTAAGTTTTCTTAAATAATTTGTAGTGCTCTTTCTAACTGATTAAGTTATTATGGGAATTAAACTAACTTTTACTCAGCAGGTAAGCCAAATTAATTCAATACATCTTACTGATTTTTAACTCATTGATTAAATATTTTCACCCCAAATGTCCACAATCCCTTTGTACTTCAAAGACATTTGTAAAATAAGCAGGTTGAGATTGCATCCCTGATTGCTCAATTACTAGGAACAACTAGAATATGAAAAACTGGTTGAGAACTAGATCCAAAAACAAAGAGGCAATTCTAGAAAGATGTGTTTTTCCAGAGTTTGAATTGCATCAGTATCATGAATAGAAATTGTCCAGAGCATGACTAAATCTGTGTCTTTATAATTTTTCCTCAAAAATATTTTGAGTGAGAAAGTAGGTAAAGAGAACACACATATTAGTCTTTACTGTGTTTACTAGCAGCAGTAAATACTTCTGATCTATAGAAACATATTTCAGATATCACAAATGATTCAAAAATTGATTGTCTACAAATACAAAATGTAACAAAACTTTCAATATAATTTAGACTGATAACTGAACATCAGTATATTCCTTCTGAAGGTGAATTTGTACTTTATGATTACTCATGAATTGAGACATAGCATTTTCTGTAAGGGACAAAAGTCATAGATCCCATTAAAGATATTTTTAACATTAAAACAAGTATTTCAAAATCTGTCTTTCAGCCAAAACAGCTCTTTGTTATCAGGGATTGTGTATTTCTCCTGTGCCTTTTTGGCATATATAAGACCACTATTTCTGACACATGGTATATACTGAAATCATATTAATAACTTTTAAATAGTAAAAATCTTGGAAAGTATAAACTTTCAAAACAATTATTATTCATTTATTAAGTTCATGTTAGGTGCAGGAGGAGAAGGGGGAGACAGAGGATAAGATGGTTGGATGGCATCACTGACTCAATGGACGGGAGTCTGAACAAACTCCACAAGACAGTGAACGACAGGGAAGCCTGGCGTGTGCTGCAGTCCATGGGATCGCAGAGTCGGACACAACTTAGCCACTGAAGAACAACAGAAGTTCACCCTGACAGACCTCAAGTTGTATTTAGCAATAACCTATTTTGTAGGTAAAGTGAAAAATGCATTTTCAGTATACTAGTGCTTCAGATAGGACTTGGATGTTTATTTTGATGAAGATAATTTCTGAACTTTTATATATTTAAGCCTAATTACTTACAACTTCTGAAACTTTGCCCTGACTTTAAATGGCTCATGTGAACATTGCCTTGATTTCTGGAAGTAGCAAGTCTCTTTTCATCTAACTGGTGATACCAGCTTCTAATTCTTGAATTAATTTTGGAGTAAAGCAGATACTTATAATCATTCATTCAGTTTCCAAAGATGTCAGTCTTAAACTCATTTTTGTCCCCTTTCTTTTCAGATAATCATGTCTTTTGTATTTTACTAGCAGGAGAAGGCAATGGCACCCCACTCCAGTCTTGCTCATTTCAGACCATTCTCCATACTTCCCTGGAATTATACATCTGTAATCCAATATTCACCACTTGACTCTCCCAGTGATTATGGCTCAGTGGTTCCAAATTACTTACAAGTTCAATTTTCTGAATTTACCTTGTATGTTCTTCTTGATCTGGCCCTGTCTATTGCTAACTTTATTACTAGTTTCTCCCTGCTTTGAAAAATACCCTCCAACACATATATTATATACAGTTCTTTCAGAAATTTTATTGTTTATTGCTTCTCAGCCATTGCTCACATTATTCTTCTTCCTGGAACATCTCCTTTAAACTATAATCTAACTTTCACTTATTGTTTAAGACTTTTCAAGAATTATCTTCTCCAGAATTTCCATCCATGATCATAAAATTTGCATGAGCTATTTGATCTCTATATTGCCATAATACTCTATCCATTATTCCTGTGATTATACTTTCTATGTTGTAGTACAATCATCCTCTCATTATTTTTGCTTCTCTCAACCTCTCTATTGATGGAAACTTAAGGTTGTTTGTTTTATACTCACAGTGCCTAGGATAGTGTTTGGCACATAATAGGCACTCAGTAAATGCTTATTGAATGGATGAATGAATGAATGAGTATTTTTAAAGCATCAGTCAGCTTCTTGGGAAATCTGTTTGCTTAACATCCTATTTTATGAATCCTTCTTCATTAGAACACTACAAAGAGAGATAGGTATTTGGGATGAAACAAAGAATGAACTGAGTTCGAAGAAGAGCCTCCCATTACAATGAAAGGCAGCAATTACTCTTAAATACATATGATAAACTACAACAACAAAATTAACCTATGCTTATATAAGAAATTTTAGGTTTTTTTTTTTAATGTGCTAGAGCAACAGTGAGAATTTGAATGCTTACTTTGGTTAAAACTAATAATTAATTGGGAGCTTCCCAGATGGAGTAGTGGTAAATAACACGCCTACCAAGGGAGGAGATGTGGGTTCAACCCCTGGGTTGGCAAGATCCCCTGGAGAAGGAAATGGCAACCCACTTCACTTCTTGCCTGGGAAAAGTCATAGATGGAGGAGCATGGCAGGCTACAGTACCGGGGCTCGCAAAGAGACAGACACGACATAACAACTGAACAGCATCAACAATAATCTATCAAATTTCAGTTCAGTTCAGTTCAGTTCAGTCACTCAGTCGTGTCTGACTCTTTGAGACCCCAAGAATCACAGCACGCCAGGCCTCCCTGTCCATCACCATCTCCCACAGTTCACTCAAACCCATGTCCATTGAGTTGGTGATGCCATCCAGCCGTCTCATTCTCTGTCATCCCCTCTTCCTCCTGCCCTCAATCCCATCCAGCATCAGAGTCTTTTCAATGAGTCCTCTGTTTGCATGAGGTGGCCCTAGTACTGGAGTTTCAGCTTTAGCATTGTTGCTTCCAAAGAAATCCAAGGGCTGATCTCCTTCAGAATGGACTGGTTGCATCTCCTTGGAGTCCAGGGGACTCTCAAGAGTCTTCTCCAACACCACAGTTCAAAAGCATCAATTCTTCAGTGCTCAGCTTTCTTCACTGTCCAACTCTCACATCCATACATGACCACTGGAAAAACCATAGCCTTGACTAGATGGACCTTTGTTGGCAAAGTAATGTCTCTGCTTTTCAATATGCTATCTGGGTTGGTCATAACTTTTCTTCCAAGGAGTAAGCGTCTTTTAATTTCATTACTGCAGTCACCATCTGCAGTGATTTTGGAGACCAAAAAAATAAAGTCTGACACTGTTTCCACTGTTTCCTATCTATTTGCCATGAAATGATGGGACCAGATACATGATCTTCATTTTCTGAATGTTGAGCTTTCAGCCAACTTTTTCACTCTCTTCTTTCACTTTCATCAAGAAGCTTCTTAGTTCCTCTTCATTTTCTGCCATAAGGGTGGTGTCATCTGCATATCTGAGGTTATTGATATTGCTCCTGGCAATCTTGATTCCAGCCTGTGCTTCTTCCAGCCCAGCATTCTCATGATGCACTCTGCATATAAGTTAAATAAGTAGGGTGACAATATACAGCTTTGACGTAATCCTTTTCCCATTTGGAACCAGTCTGTTGTTCCATGTCCAGTTCTAACTGTGACTTTCTGACCTGCATATAGGTTTCTCAAGAGGCAGGTCAGGTGGTCTGGTATTCCCGTCTATTTCAGAATTTTCCACAGTTTTTTTTTGGGATCCACACAGTCAAAGGCTTTGGCATAGTCAATAAAGCAGAAATAGATGTTTTTCTGAAACTCTCTTGCTTTTTTCATGATCCGGAAGATATTGGCAATTTGATCTCTGGTTCCTCTGCCTTTTCTAAAACCAGCTTAAACATCTGGAAGTTCATGGTTCATGTATTGCTGAAGCCTGGCTTGAAGAATTTTGAGCATTACTTTACTAGCGTTTAAGATGAGTGCAATTGTGTGGTAGTTTGAGCATTCTTTAGCATTGCTTTCTTTGGAATTGGAATGAAAACTGACCTTTTCCAGTCCTGTGGCCACTGCTGAGTTTTCCAAATTTGCTGGCATATTGAGTGAAGCACGTTTCCAGCATCATCTTTTAGGATTTGAAACAGCTCAAATTCCATCACCTCCATTAGCTTTGTTCATAATGATGCTTTCTAAGGCCCACTTTGACTTCACATTCCAGGATGTCTGGCTCTAGATGAGTGATCACACCATCGTGATTATCTGGGTCATGAAGATCTTTTTTGCACAGTTCTTCTGTGTATTTGTGCCACCTCTTCTTAATATCTTCTGCTTCTGTTAGGTCCCTACCACTTCTGTCCTTTACCTAGCCCATCTTTGCATGAAATGTTCCCTTGGTATCTCTAATTTTCTTTCTTTTTTTTAAATTATACTGTATTGGTTTTGCCATACATCAACATGGCAAAACCAACACAGTATTGCAAAATAAAATAAATTTTCTTGAAGAGATCTCTAGTCTTTCCCATTCTGTTGTTTTCCTCTATTTCTTTGCATTGATCGCTGAGGAAGGCTTGCTGTTCTTTCTCTTCTTTGGAACTCTGCATTCAGATGTTTATATATTTCCTTTTCTCCTTTGTTTTGGCTTCTCTTTTTTTCACAGCTATTTGTAAGGCCTCCCCAGACAGCCATTTTGCTTTTTTTGCATTTCTTTTCCATGAGGATGGTCTTGATCCCTGTCTCCTATACAATGTCACAAACCATAGTTTGTGACACATTCCATAGTTCATCAGACACTCTTTGTCTATCAGATCTAGTCCCTTAAATCTATTTCTCACTTCCACTGTATAGTATTAAAGGATTTGATTTAGGTCGTACTTGAATGGTCTAATGATTTTCCCTACTTTCTTCAATTTAAGTCTGAATTTGGAAATAAGAAGCTCATGGTCTGAGGCACAGTCAGTTGCCTGTCTTGTTTTTGCTACTATAGAGAGCTTTTCCAACTTTGGCTGCAAAGAATATAATTAATCTGATTTCGGTGTTGACGATCTGGTGGTGTCCATGTGTAGAGTCTTCTCTTGTGTTGTTGGAATAGGGTGTTTGCTATGACCAGTGTGTTCTCTTGGCAAAACTCTATTAGTCTTTACTCTGCTTTATTCGTATTCCAAGGCCAAATTTGCCTGTTACTCCAGGTGTTTCTTGATTTCCTACTTTTGCATTCCAATCCCCTATAATGAAAAGGACATCTTTTTTGGGTGTTAGTTCTAAAAGGTCTTGTAGGTCTTCATAGAACCGTTCAGCTTCTTCAGCATTATTGGTTGGGGCATAGGCTTGGATTACTGTGATATTGAATGGTTTGCCTTGGAAACAAACAGAGATCATTCTGTCGTTTTTGAGATTGCATCCAAGTACTGCATTTCGGACTCTTTTGCTGACCACGATGGCTACTCCATTTCTTCTGAGGGATTCCTGCCCGCAGTAGTAGATATAATGGTCATCTGAGTTAAATTCACCCATTCTAGTACATTTTAGTTCACTGATTCCTAGAATGTCAACGTTCACTCTTGCCATCTATCCTGTTTGACCACTTCCAATTTGCCTTGATTCATGGACCTGACATTCCAGGTTCCTATGCAATATTGCTCTTTACAGCATTGGACCTTGCTTCTATCACCAGTCATATCCACAACTGGGTACTATTTTTGCTTTGGCTCCATCCCTTCCTTTTTTTTGGAGTTATTTCTCCACTGATCTCCAGTAGCATATTGGGCACCTACTGACCAAAGTATATTGAAGGCTGAAGAAGTTCCTCTTTCAGTATCCTATCATTTTGCCTTTTCATACTGTTCATGGGGTTCTCAAGGCAAGAATACTGAAATGGTTTGTCATTCCCTTCTCCAATGGACCACATTCTGTCAGACCTCTCCACCATGACCCACCCTTCTTGGGTGGCCTCGTGGGCATGGCTTAGTTTTAATGAGTTAGACAAGACTGTGGTCCTAGTGTGATTAGAATGACTAGTTTTCTGTGAGTATGGTTTCAGTGTGTCTGCCCTCTGATGCCCTCTTGCAACACCTACCATCTTATTTGGGTTTCTCCTACCTTGGATGTGGGATCTCTCTTCACACCTGCTCCAGCAAAGCGCCGCCACTGCTCCTTACCTTGGACGAGGGGTATCTCCTCACCACCACCCCTCCTGACCTTGAACATGGAGCCGCTCCTCTAGGTCCCCCTGTGCCCGCGAAGACACTGCTCCTTGGACGTGGGGTAGCTCTTCTCAGCCACTGCCCCCGGCCTCAGGCGGGGGGTAGCTCCTCCCGGCCACTGGCCCTGACCTTGGATGTGGAGTAGCTCCTCTCAGCTGTTCCTGTGCCGTCGCAGCCTGGCACTCTTGGCTGCTGTCCCTGACCTCGGACGTGGGGTATCTCCTCTCAGCCACGCTTGATCAACGCTAATTACCTAAAAGATCTGAAACTTTTTATTAGCTGTAAATTGCTCTTGTGATGAATTGTCATCATTTTTGAGAGTAGCTGATTTGTACAGCAAATAAAACAAACAAACAAAAATGCATAGAGAAACCCAATGTTAAATCTTCCCCTAATTTATAAATTTTTATACCCCCAAAATTCAGCCGTGAAATTAAAAGACGCTTACTCCTTGGAAGAAAAGTTATGACCAACCTAGAGAGCATATTCAAAAGCAGAGACATTACTTTGCCAACAAAGGTCCATCTAGTCAAGGCTATGGTTTTTCTAGTGGTCGTGTATGGATGTGAGAGTTGGACTGTGAAGAAGGTTGAGCGCTGAAGAATTGATGCTTTTTTTTTTTTTTTTTTAAGCCATAGAAGAATATTTATTGACATGGGAAAATGTTAACAATATACCTCTATATGAAATATGCAAGATACAAAACAGTATATACAGTTTAATACCATTTTTATGGAAAGAAAAATAGCCATATATACAAAATCATGCATAGGAAAAAAAATAGAAGCATACCAAATGTTAATAACGTTATCTCTAGACAGTGGAATTACAAGTGGCTATACAATTTTCACAATAAATTTTACCTGCCTTCCAAACAGTATCTGCTTCATGCTATTCTTTCTTGGTTGTGATCAATTTGATACAATTTCTCTTCAAATAGGTTCTGTACCATGATATATACCTCTAAATCATATTGTTATTGCCATTTAAAAAGTAGATGCTACTTGCTCTTTCATACTGGCATATGGAGAATATTTTTAACTAACACAATATACTATAAAATATGCCACAGCATAGATCTGGCTATAGAGAATTATTATTTGGAGAATTTGAAAATCTTCTAATAAAGAGAAATTTTAAATAGACAAAAGGATACTATAACTAGTTAGGGGTCCATAATGAAGAGTGTGAAATAACTCAGGTTCCATAACTGGAGACTTCTGGATCTCTCTTTTTTACTAGCTGACTTTGGGCAAAGGATATTAGGGTTTTTTTAGTCTGGAAAATGTGGTTAATAAAAGAAGCAAAAATAAGTTGTTGTTGTTGCTTTTTTTTTTTTAGTAAGGGAAAATGGGACCAGAGATTAAAAGGTTTTCTATAAAGATGAATCCCAGGGATGGGGCAGCCTGGTGGGCTGCCATCTATGGGGTCGCACAGAGTCGGACACGACTGAAGTGACTTAGCAGCAGCAGCATAAAGACCTAAATACATGTTAGATAAAACAGCTAGAAAGAAATTCAAATTTGGTGTTGCAGAAAAATTAACTCACATTTTTCTGTAGCACCAGTTCTTACTGTTTTTTATCTTCTTTGACAGGTTTTGACATGCCAAAACGGAAATCATTTTAATGTTAATTAATAGCCTTTAAGTTCTTTAACAGTTAGTACATAAAACATACTTTTTCATGGAATTTGAAGTAAATGTTTTAAATAAATATGGGTTACAACAATTAAACACACTGACAACAAATGTAATTTAGATTTTACCTCTCAGAATTCATTCCAGAGTAAAGCAGTTTACTAAATTCTAATTAAAAATACCAAGTCAAGATGTTGTATCTCCTAAAACATTAGAGAATAGGAAAAAAAAAACCAATGTGTCCACTTTTCTTTGATGTTTTCCATGCTCCAGCACCATTCCAAACTGCTTCCTTATTTCTGTTCCCTCTCTTCAAAAGAATTTCAGGCAAATCTGTGACTAATTAATCATTTTTAATAGTTGCGTATAACTATTATCTGAAAGGGAATAGTTAATGACTTATAATACCTCACAGATAAATTTATTTTCTAAATGCCTAGTGGCAAATTGCACAACTTGCAAATGAAAAAAGCAACTTTTACAAAAAACTGATGAAAGGAAGATTTTATAAGAATGGGGGAAAAAAAGAGGGATTTTCTGTTTTTCCCATCAAAGATTCATTCTTTCTTTCCAGAAATCATGGAGCTGAGAAAGATAGCTGGAGTATGAATAGGAAAAGCGCACCACATTTACGGAACTCCACAGCACACTGTCACTCTGCACCAGCAGCGTTCTGCCGCCTCTATCCCACTCCATAAATGTCCCATTAACCTATCACAGTGGCGGCACAGTTCTAATTCCTCAATGAAGATCACAAGAAAAGTACTTCCAGGTTGTTCGAAGAAACCAGACTATTACACCAATACATTTCAGCGGTTGGAGGAGACTACTGGCACACCATATTTATTGCTTAACAGTACTAGAATTAAACAAAAAAGTAGAGACTAGAAAATCACTTTTAAAATTCACAAATACCAATTTGCAACAGAAAATTGAGGCATAACACTTATACTAACAAATCTGTTAGATGAATTATCACTTCAGCACATTAACTGCAGGTGTATACGCCTGGATTTTCACTTAATCCATTACTCCATGATGAACACTATAAAATGAAAGGTGACAGACTTATGAATTAAAACCACAAGAAGAAACTCTTGAAGATCATCTTCAATGAGCTCCTACTCCAATAAACCATAAAGAGCAGTAAAAGGTAATACTCACTTAACAAAATGAGAATCCCAATGACGAGAAATCAGGTATTTATGTCCCTCTAGAGACACTTCTTCCCCACCTAACAAAGGCACTTGGCATGTAATGAAATGGACAATTAACTCAGGTACTGCCCTGGGTAACTGTTACCTTTCTAAAATTAGATGCAGTGGTGATTAACTTCAAATTAATCCTTCTGAATCAGCCTGAAACACACATGACAATATCACAAGTTCTCTATTTTGGCAGATGATGTAACCAAAGAACAAAAGATATGCTGGTGTTCACAATGAATTGGCTGACTTGAACAGTCCAGGGTTCTCTCTCTGCACGATATATTCTTGGATGACCATGGAAATTGTATATAATTATAGGCAAATTAACCTTTCATATAGTTTCGGATGTTAATGTTCACTCCTTTTCTTGTCTTTTCTTACTTTTTTGTTCTTTCCCAAAGCCTTAGATGATTCCTCCGGTGAATTTGTGTAGTTCTTCTCCACTAGAATGTTTCTGGCACAGTTGTTGATATGTTTGAAGCGATCTGGTCCTAGCAGAACCCCTCCATACCAGCGTGATACCACCACCATGACATCTCTCACATTCAAAATCTCCATGAGATGGAGAAGACGCCCACCAGCTGCTGTTTCCCCGTCATCCTCACAGTCCTGTAAGAAGGTCTGCTTATCCTCACAGTATATTCGGTACGCATAGATGTTGTGGGTGGCACTAGCAATTTTCTTATTCTCATACAATTTGGCAAGAACCATTTTCACCTGTTTGGGACAAACTACTGGAGCCAAGTGTGCCTGAAAAGTACTTCTTCGGTCTGTAATAGGGATGCCATGATCAATCGGAGGTAATTCTTCTATTTCTGTTCGATTTTCACTGACATCAAAATCCAAAGTTTTAACTTGATTTTCTGGTTGATATGCTAAAACAAGATCATCTTCACATTCAACATCTTCCTCTTCAGTTTTCTTCTTTCCGTCTGGGCCTGGTTCTGTCATCTGAGATTTTTGTATTAGGACATCTCTTATTTTCTCCACCCACAGGTAAAGAATACTTTCACCAATATTCTGGATGTATATTTCCTCAAGGCTATTAGATAAATCTGCCCGTTCTTGCCCTTTAAGCCAAGGAGCATTCAGTTGATAAATAGGTGGAGCTGTACCTGGGTATTCATTTGGTAGCATCACCTGTAAGCAAAGTGTCCACTTGGGATCATCTATATCGTCGCTAATTTGAATACAAAATTAGCAGTCATCAATGACACACCATTCCTCGCCATATATAGCAGCCATTGCTTCAATTTCCTCATTCTGCCTCTGGTCGCTGCCTGCGTCCCCCTCAGCCATGTGGCCCCGGGAGTTGCCGGGCGGCCACCGCCTGCCCAGGTCCGGAGTGCGGGGGCGGGGCGCTGCGGCAGTGAGCGGAGCGCGGGCGGCAGCTAGAGCAGAATTGATGCTTTTGAACTGTGGTGTTGGAGAAGACTCTTGAGAGTCCCTTGGACTGCAAGGAGATCCAACCAGTCCATTCTGAAGGAGATCAGCCCTGGGATTTCTTTGGAAGGAATGATGCTAAAGCTGAAACTCCAGTACTTTGTCCACCTCATGCGAAGAGTTGACTCATTGGAAAAGACTCTGAAGCTGGGAGGGATTGAGGGCAGGAGGATCTAGAGGGGACGACAGAGGATGAGATGGCTGGATGGCATCACTGACTCAATAGACGTGAGTCTGAGTGAACTCTGGGAGCTGGTGATGGACAAGGAGGCCTGGCGTGCTGCGATTCATGGGGTCACAAAGAGTCGGACACGACTGAGTGACTGAACTGAACTGAATTGAACTGTGTTATTCAAGGTCAAATTATTTATAAAAAAGAAACCTGCTCAAGAAATTTTTAAAGGTACAAATTAGTTGTAACATTTGCTGTGTTAATTACATCTAAAAATATTCCAAACTTTTTTTTCTATTAGCACTTAAACATCTGTTGGTATCTGCAAAGATTCTCCTTGATTCCTGAGTAAATTAAATGATGTTTTCCTTGAAAAGAGTCTAAAATATGACAATAAGCTACCACTAGGATAATTGCCTTAAAATATTATTATCAAAGCAGTCAGTTGCTTTGGTGTTGACCAATGTTTTGGAATTTGTGAGTTTCCTTCCTCTTGATATCAATATGCTTTCTTAAAAGGCCTATAAATAAAAAACAAAGACTATCAATAAAAACCAGTTATTTGAGGTTTAATCTTAATATCAGCAATCCACAGCTTGACCAAAATTCTTTTGTAACACTAATGGCAGTGGATCAGAGTTTTTCAGAAAGTTATATGTCATTAATGCTGTTTTTGTTTAGTTGTAAATCGTGTCCCACTCTTTGCATCCCCACAGACTGTAGCCCATCATGCTTCTCAGTCCATGGGATTTCCAAGGCAAGAATCCTGGAGAGGGTTACTATTTCCTTCTGCAGGGGATTTTCCCAATGCACGGATTGAACCCATGTCTCCTGAGTCACCTGGGAAGGCCCATGGCATTAATGTAGCTCAGATGTGGGTTCAATCCCTGTGTAGGGAAGATCCCCTGGAAAAGAAAATGGCAACCCACTTCAGTATTCTTGCCTGGGAAACCCCATGGAAAGAGAACCCTGGTAGACCACACTCCATGGGGTCACAAAGAGTCAAACATGACTTAGCGACTAAACAACAATTTAATAAGGTACCTATAATATCAAAACAGTGAATTATTTCACAGTTAATCATTACAGCACATAATTTATTTATTCTGCAAAAAGCTCCTGAATATCTGCCATTTTTAGGCACTATGCTAAACAATGAAGAAACAGATGATTCAGACGATTGCAATACTTGCCTCAAGAAATTCAGAGTCTTTGTAGACCAATAGGCAGGAGGAAGAATTTTAGAAGAGAAGAACATTAATTTCCAGTCAGCCAATACAATATAAGCATTCAGAGCAATTGTAATAATAAAAGTAACCATATAATAGTAGTGAAAAATCACAAAAAATCTATTTATCACAATTTATTTCTAAAATGTAAAATATATCTAAAGTTAGTCATTACCCAAATATTATTAAAGCTCTGCTAGGAATTTTTAAGATCTGCCTGCTTCATATTTTGTGTTAGTTTTGCCAAGAAGCTGGAATCATGTACCTGATTCACGGAAATTAGTTTCTTCATTTCTTGTATCTATACGTAAATTTTGAGAAACTTTTATAAAAGGTGAAATGGAGTTTAGTAAGCAGAAATTTTTTGCTGGTGATAATTGTTTTGATTTTGCATGTAAAATTCCTCAGAACTTTAATAAGTAGTCAAATTCAATTTTTTAAAGATTGAAACTTGAAAATAGCATGATGATGCTATACCTTTTTTAGGATTTATATTTTTTCTGCAATTTGTTGTTGTTATTCAGTCACAAAGTCATGGCTGACTCTTTGAAACCTCATGGACTGTAGCACACCAGGCTCCTCTGTCCACTATCTTCTGGAGTTTGCTCAAATTCATGCCCATCGAGTCAGTGATGCTATCTAACCATCTCATCATCTGCCATCCCCTTCTTCTTTGTCTGCAGTTAGGGGTCTTAAAATCTTCCGCTGATGGATGGTATGTCTATTTCAACTTTATTCCTGTTAATTTTAAGCAGCCATCATTTTAAGCAAATAAAATTTTACATCATTCTTATGTACTTAAACTTATGTCATTATGAAGCATTCTATTTATTTCAGTTAATGCTTTTTTTTTTTTTTTTTGGCTAAAGGCTACATTGTACTGTTATCATAAAACAAAGTGAAAGTGTTAGTCACTCAGTCAAGTCCAACTCTTTATAACCCTATGAACTGTAGGCCGCCTGGCTCTTCTGTCAATGGAATTCTCCAAGCAAGAATACTAGAGTGGGTAGCCATGCCCTTGTCCAGAGGATCTTCCTGACCCAGCGATTGAACTCAGGTCTTCTGCATTGCAGGCAGATTCTTTACTGTCTGAGCCACCATAGAAGCCCTATATGTTAGTATAGCTCCACCAGATTCCTTGAGGTTGGTGTTCCTAAAGTATATCTTTTCTATCTGTTAATTCCAAACTTTTTGTTTACTCTTATGACAAAAAATACACAGACTACTTTTAAAATTAATCTGAAAATTCTTGTCTTTTAATTAAGGTATGCATTCCATTAACATTTAATGAATTTACTGATCTATGTTAATTTTATATCTAATATTTTATTACTTTTCTTTTAACCATATATGTTCTTCATTGTGTTTTCATTTTTTTCCATCTGATGGACTAATCAAATATTGTTTATTATCTCATTTTAGATAAGATTGTTAATTATACATTATTTTGCTGTACTTTTAGCAACTATCCAAGAGATAACAATCTCATCTTTGTTTTTTTTTTTTTTAACAATCTCATCTTTGACTTAACACGGTCTGATCATTTAGTATTAATTTACAATACACTTTGCAAATAGTGCTAGGACTTTTCATACTTTCCAATTCTATTTACCAACTTTCATTTTTCATATCGCTATAGCCATGCATTTTAATTTTGCATATATTGAAACTAAAACACATAAGATATTCTGCTTGTTTTTTTAAACTGTCAATATTTAGTTTTCTCATATTTTTTTCCTTTTGTATTGTTCTTTACTACTTTCTACATTTCTGTGATTTTCTGTTACTTGAAATGTTTCCCATAGTACTTCTTTTAATACAACTTGGCTTGCAACTCTTGCTAAAATGTCCTTCCATTGCCCTCTTTTTTTAAAGAATATTTTTGCTTTATATAAAAATCTGGTTTGCAGTTACCTTTTCAGCAATTTTTAAAGATATGATTTTATTGTTTTCTAGCTTCCATTATTTCTACTGAAAAGTGAGCCATCAGTCCATTGTAGTTCCTTTAAAAGTATTTTAATTCAACTTTCTTTAAAATTTTTTTCTTCATTTTCAGTCATCAATAGTTTTTCTATGATGCACCTAAGTAATTTATTTCTCTCTTGGGGTTTCCTATAACTCTTGATTTTATAAATTTCTTTCACTACTTTTGGAAAATTCTCAGTCATTATCTGTTCAACTATTGTTTCTGCACCATTTTTTTTCTCTATTTACTTACCATTCTGGGATTTCCAGTTACACACATTTTGACATTATCTCATGTCCTATATGTATCTTAAACTCAGGTTTTCCATTCTTTCTCTCTGTGTACATCAATCTAATTATTTTCTGTAACGCTACCTTTTAAGTGTGTTTTCCAATAGAAATATAACTCAAACCACATATATAATTTCATATCCTCTTTCAGCTATATTTTAAAAAGCCAAAAAGAAGCAGCTAAAGTTAATTTAAAACTTTTCATTATTTTTTGTATGAAGTCTTTGAAATCCGATGTGCGCATTCTATTCACAACACATCTCAAATTGAAATAGCCAATTTCCAAGGGCTAAGTAGTCACATCTCTAACTCAAAAATGTCTAATGTTTTTGACAGTAACTAGAATAGGCCCTAGAATAGGAATTGTCTTGCTAAGAACGTATCTACTGTTGAATTGTTACTTTCAATGATTGTGGTTTTACATCTATAATTTCCATTTTATTCTTAAGAACTTCCAGTTTTCTGGTAAAATTTCTAAACCTCTATTTCCTTCAACATATTTATCACAGCTGTTCTGAAATAGTTATCTGAAAACTTCTACAGGTCACCTGCAGATCTGTTTCTTCTTTCCATTCTCATCATTTTTGATTCATTTTCTGGGTATGCCTGGTGACTTTTTACTGAATTACAGACAACAGGTATAAAATTTGTACAGGCCTCCTCCAGGGTCAATTTCTCTGTTCTGGCAGGTTGCTGTAACAAGAGTATCTTTAAGTATTGCGTCTAGTTTTTAAGATTCTAACTACCTTTGATTTCAGTTCAGTTCAGTTGCTCAGTTGTGTCCAACTCTTTGCGACCCCATGAACCGCAGCACTTCAGGCTTTCCTGTTCATCACCAATACCCAGAGTCCACCCAAACCGATGTCCATTGAGTAAGTGATACCATCCAACCGTCTCATCCTCTGTTGTCCCCTTCTCCTCCTGCCCTCAATCTTTCCCAGCATCAAGGTCTTTTCAAAAGAGTCAGCTCTTCGCATAAGATGGTGAAAGTATTGGAGTTTCAGCTTCAACATCAGTCCTTCCAATGAACACCCAAGACTGATCTCCTTTAGGATGGACTGGTTGGATCTCTTTGCAGTACAAGGGACTCTCAAGAGTCTTCTCCAACACCACAGTTCAAAAGCATCAATTCTTCGGTGCTCAGCTTTCTTTATAGTCCAAGTCTCACTTCCATACATGACCACTGGAAAAACCATAGCCTTGACTAGATGGAGCTTTGTCGGCAAAGTAATGCCTCTGCTTTTGAATATGCTGTTTAGGTGGGTCATAACTTTCCTTCCCAGGAGTAAGCGTCTTTTAATTTCATGGCTGCAATCACCATCTGCAGTGATTTTGGAGACCCCAAATATAAAGACTGACACTATTTCCATTGTTTCTGCATCTATTTGCCATGAAGTGATGGGACCAGATGCCATGATCTTGGTTTTCTGAATGTTGAGCTTTAAGCCAACTTTTGCACTCTCTTCTTTCACTTTCATCAAGAGGCTCTTTAGTTCTTCTTCACTTTCTGCCATAAGGGTGGTGTCATCTGCATATCTGAGGTTATTGATATTTCTCCCAGCAATCTTGATTACAGCTTCTGCTTCCTCCAGCCCAGTGTTATTCGTGATGTACTCTGCATAGAAGTTAAATAAGCAGGGTGACAATATACAGCCTTGGCATACTCCTTTTCCTATTTGAAATCAGTCTGTTGTTGTATGTCCAGTTCTAAATGTTGCTTCCTGACCTGCACACAGGTTTCTGAAAGGCAGGTCAGGTGGTCTGGTATTCCCACCTCTTTCAGAATTTTCCACAGTTTATTGTGATCCACTCAGTCAAAGGCTTTGGCATAGTCAATAAAGCAGAAATAGATATTTTTCTGGAACACTGTTGCTTTTTCAATGATCCAGCGGTTGTTGGCAATTTGATCTCTGGTTCCTCTGCCTTTTCTGAAACCAATTTGAACATCTGGAAGTTCATGGTTCTTGTGTTGCTGAAGCCTGGCTTGGAGAATTTTGAGCATTACTTTACTAGCATGTGAGATGAGTACAATTGTGCAGTACTTTGAGCATTCTTTGGCATTGACTTTTTGGGGGATTGAAATGAAAACTGAAATTTTCCAGTCCTGTGGCCACTGCTGAGTGTTCCTTAGGCTCCAAAATCACTGTAGATGGTGACTACAGCCATGAAATTAAAAGACGCTTACTCCTTGGAAGGAAAGTTATGATCAACCTAGATAGCACATTCAAAAGCAGAGACATTACTTTGCCGGCTAAGGTCCATCTAGTCAAGGCTATGGTTTTTCCAGTTGTCATGTATGGATGTGAGAGTTGGACTGTGAAGAAAGCTGAGCACTGAAGAATTGATGCTTTTGAACTGTGATGTTGGAGAAGACTCTTGAGAGTCCCTTGGACTGCAAGGAGATCCAACCAGTCCATTCTAAAGGAGACCAGTCCTGGGTCTTCATTAGAAGGACTGATGCTGAGGCTGAAACTCCAATACTTTGGCCACCTCATGTGAAGAGTTGACTCACTGGAAAAGACTCTGATGGTGGGAGGGATTGGGGGCAGGAGGAGAAGGGGATGACAGAGGATGAGATGGCTGGATGGCATCACTGACTCGATGAACGTGAATCTGAGTGAACTCTGGGAGTTGGTGATGGACAGAGAGGCCTCGCATGCTGCGATTCATGGGGTTGCAAAGAGTTGCACATGACTGAGCGACTGAACTGAACTGAACTGAGTGCAGCACTTTCGCAGCATCATCTTTCAGGATTTGAAATAGCTCAACTGGAATTCCATCACCTCCACTAGATTTGTTCACAGTGATGCTTTCTAAGGCCCACTTGACTTCACATTCCAGGATGTCTGGCTCTAGATGAGTGATCACACCATCGTGATTATCTTGGTCGTGAAGATCTTTTTTGTACAGTTCTTCTGTGTATTTGCCACCTCTTCTTAATATCTTCTGCTTCTGTTAGGTCCCTACTATTTCTGTCCTTTATCGAGCCCATATTTGCATGAAATGTTCCCTTGGTATCTCTAATTTTCTTGAAGAGGTCTCTATTCTTTCCCATTTTGTTGCTTTCCACTATTTCTTTGCATTGATCACTAAGGAAGGCTTTCTTATCTATCATTGCTATTTTTTGGAACTATGCATTCAAATAAGTATATCTTTCCTTTTCTCCTTTGCTTTTCACCTCTCTTCTTTTCATAGCTATTTGTAAGGCCTCCCCAGACAGCCATTTTGCTTTTTTGCATTTCCTTTCCATGGGGGTGGTCTTGATCCCTGTCTCCTGTGCAGTGTCATGAACCTCTGTCCATAGTTCATCAGACACTCTGTCTATCAGATCTAGTCCCTTAAATCTATTTTCTCACTTCCACTGTATAGTCATAAAGGATTTGATTTAGGTCATACCTGAATGGTCTAGTAGTTTTCCCTACTTTCTTCAATTTTAGTCTGAATTTGGCAATAAGGAGCTCATGATCTGAGCCTCAGTCAGCTCCCGGTCTTGTTTTTGCTGACTGTATAGAGCTTCTCCATCTTTGGATGCAAAGAATATAATCAATCTGATTTTGGTATTGACCATCTGGTGATGTTGATATGTAGAGTTTTCTCTTGTGTTGTTGGAAGAGGGTGTTTGCTATGTTCAGTGCATTCTCTTGGCAGAACTCCATTAGCCTTTGCCCTGCTTCATTCGGTACTCCAAGGCCAAATTTGCCTGTTACTCCAGGTGTTTCTTGACTTCCTACTTCTGCATTCCAGTCCCCTATAATGAAAAGGCAGAGAAGGCAATGACACCCCACTCCAGTACTCTTGCCTGGAAAATCCCATGGATGGAGGAGCCTGGTGGGCTGCAGTCCATGGGATTGCGGAGTCGGACATGACTGAGCAACCTCCCTTTCACTTTTCACTTTCATGCATTGGAGAAGGAAATGGCAACCCACTCCAGTGTTCTTGCCTGGAGAATCCCAGGGACAGGGGAGCCTGGTGGGCTGCCGTCTATGGGGTCGCACAGAGTCGGACACGACTGAAGTGACTTAGCAAGCAGCATAACGAAAAGGACATTTCTTTTTGGGTGTTAGTTCTAGAAGGTCTTGTAGGTCTTCATAGATCTGTTCAACATCAGCTTCTTCAGCATTACTGGTCGGGATATAGACTTGGAATACCATGATGTTGAATGGTTTGCCTTGGAATGGTTTGCTCCTCGTCCATGCAATTTTCCAGGCAAGAGTACTGGAGTGGATTTCCATTCCCTTCTCCAGGGGATCTTCCCAATCCAGGATTTGAATCTGGGTCTCCCACATTGTAGGCAGATGCTTTTACCATCTGAGCCACCAGGAAAGTCACCTTTGATTTATCCTCTAGTTTTAATGATTAGTTTTCCTAGGATTGTGAGAGTGAATGGGTGGGGGTTTTATCATGATTCTCCACTTTAGGAGAGCCAGAACTCATTACACTTAAGGGTTCCAAAAGTCCTTTTGAATTTTCTATTTTCCTATGACTTTAGTATCCAGTACAGTTTAAGAATTTTCAAAAGCTCCAAAGAAAAATAGAGCTCAGAGCTGTAGGCTTACTTCTACATACTTCTTTCTCTCCAAAGTCTTTGTTCCTCAAATTCTGTCAACATTAATTGTCTCCTGTTTAATAAAATCACATACATCTCTCTTATTTCATTAGTCCCTTATCAAACTCCTTCTCTACAGCTTTATAGGCTGTCACTATCTACAATTTAAGGTGTAAGTGATGACACTGAACTCACATTAGTGGAATTCCTCTCTTTAAGGATTCATGTCCCTTCAAACACTGGTGCCTCTGAAACTATCCAATCTGTGCACAGAAGTGTTGTTGATGTTGTTTTTCTATGTGTTCTCAGAGTGTTGGTCTGTTGCAAAATGTTCTGTCATAGGTAGAAGGAAATATTCCCAAATTACATATTTCACTTTTTCTGAATTACATATTAGGAATCACTAAAATCCCTAGTATTATTGGGAATATTATAAATCCCAAGAGGATAAGCTTCTTGCTGTTTTGGTAACTGTTTTGTTATAATTTCTAGTAATATTTTATTATGTTCAAGAATTAGGACTGCTACAAATTCTACCTCAGGGAATTGTCAAATCATGAAGAAAGGAAGTATTTTCATCCTCATAGAAGGAAAGGAAGCAAAATTTTATTATGGTGGAAAAGTGCATTTCGGATGTTGTCAGAGATACATCAGTTTCCACTGGATGATTTCAATTTTATGGGGAAAATAGGAAGCAAAAACATTGTCTGAGAATTAAGTTATGGCAGTATATTAGTTATCTATTTCTCTCCAACAAATTACCACAAATTTAACAATTTTAAAAACACATGTTTAATATCCCAAAGTTTCTGGGGGCTAGGAATCTGAATGTTATTTAACTGTGTCCTCCATTCATGATTTTACAAGGCTTAAATCAAGGTCTTAGCCATTTTGAGGATTTCCTGGGGAAGAACTGTCTTCTAATCTCATTCAACTGATTAGTCAAATACATTTTATTGCATCTGTATAACTCTTGGAGACTTACTTTTTCATGGTAATCAGGAAAATCTCTTTGATATCTAGGCTATTTTTATGGTCCTCCTGATCAGGTCAGGCTCATTCAGGATTTTTCTTTGGTTAACTTAGAGTCAATTGATTATAGATTTTAATCAGGCCTAGGAAAGTCCTTCATCTTGGCTATATCTTAGTGGTTAGAAACAAGTTACAGGTGTTACCTACACTTAGAGGGATAGATTATATAAGATCATTATAGGGATTATCGCAGTATTCTGGCCACTAAAAGCAGTGTAGGAGGTTTTTTTGCTTGTTATTTATTTATTTAGCTGTGTTGGGTCCTGGTTGCATCATGGGGGATCTTTCATTGTGGTGCCCAGACTCTCTAGTTGTGGCATGCTGGCTCAGGAGTTGTGGCATGAAGGCTCCAGAGCACGTGGGCTTCAGTAGTTGGATCACGTGGGCCTCTCTAGTTGTGGCATGTAGACTCCAGGGTGCTTGGTCTGGAGCTGTGGCTCCATTAACTGTGGCATGAACTTAGTTGCTCCACAGAATGTGGGATTTTAGGTCCGTAACCAGGAACAAAACCCATGTCCCCTGCATTATAAGCTGGATTCTTAACTACTGAACAACAAGGGAAGCCCTGTAGTTTTAAGAGAAGGGCAAAGATTTGAATCAGTCAGTCATTGCAAAGAATGTTAGGGAGAATTAACCATTTAGTATTATTCTGGAGTACTGTTATAGGTTCATCTTAGAAAGGAGACCTCCTATATTTAAAATGGCACTGAAATGTTGTGGGGTTTTGCCTGTTTTTTTTTGAATGGTGCAAACCCTTCCATCAAAAGATGGGACCTATGCCCCTTTCCTTGAATCTGAATAAGCTGATGCTTCACTTGTAATCAGTAGAATTTTTCATATTGTTCTTAGTGACTTCTAAGTCTCTAAGCCAGAACAATGATTAAATTTTGCTTTGTTGGCTAGGGTACTTACTTTTGAAGTCATGCTCTTCTACTACAGAAGTCCAGTTTCATGAAGGCTTCCATATTGTGAGGAATCCCAGACTACATGAAAGATCATGTATATGTGCATTGACTGACAGTCCAAACTGAGGTCCAAGTCAAAAGCCAGACAAATAAGCGAAAGTATCTCCATATGATTCCATTACCCAACAGTCAAATGATTCTCTTCTGTTAAGTCTTTCCTGCTGAGGCTTTAGAGATAAGCCAATCTTGCTGTGCCATGTCTGAATGCCTGGTCTACAGAATTTATGAGTATAATAAAATAGTGGTATTGGGATTCTGAACTGTTATAATTTATTATGCAGCAACAGGAATTGTAATAAGCACCACTTTGAAGATGTGATTTTTCTCTACATTATCCAGGAATTTTTATCTAATCAGTACTGAATTATCCAACGTGGATACTTGGCAAGTGTTTTAAGAAAAATCATAGAAGCAGTTTTGATGAAAAAGTCAGAATTTCTGGATGCTTTACATTTATTTTATGATTTAAACTCTGTTTATTTTGAATTGCATTTGGTGAAGTATGAGGGAAAACAGAAGTATTTTAACTTTAGTGCCTGTAAAGGTCTTAATCCAGTTTAGAATATAGCAGATAGAAGATGACATATGGATGAACCTGGAGTAAATATGTTATAGGTAAAAGCACATAGAAGGACACAAAGATGAGAATTCAGGCCAAGAAACTGTTGAAATGATTAGCGTTGGAATCTAGGCTGAACAATGATCCACTGACTTGGTCAAACGTGGCTTTGACGAGGTAGTGGTAATAAGAACAGGAAGAAAACAATACTTGAAGGTCAAATGCCTGAAAGGAACAGAGTTTTTAAATGAGTTAAATAACAATGCCCTAGAAATACCACTCTGTTTATAGGAAAATGCAGGTACCACTCCCTTACCCTGGTTACTAAGGGGTGTGAGAGAAATGAGCACCATATGTTTAAGACAGATGCAATGGAAATAGCGTTCTTAGAAGAGAGTATATTTTCAGTAAAGGGCAAGAAGTAGCAGAATTGGTTACCTGAAACACATGGCCCGGAGAATACAGTTGTAATGTCTGAAAGGTTAAAAGTGTAGTGAGTGTTTGAATCAAAGGAAAAGAAGCTTGAATATGATGGTGATGAGAATACTGCACAGAAGAAAACTAGTTATAGCATGATGGGCTTAACTGATCAGTTCAGTTCAGTTCAGTAGCTCAGTCATGTCCGACTCTTTGCGACCCCATGAATCACAGCACGCCAGGCCTCCTTGTCCATCACCAACTCCCAGAGTTCACTCAGGCTCACGGTCATCGAGTCGGTGATGCCATCCAGCCATCTCATCCTCTGTCATCCCCTTCTCCTCCTGCCCCCAATCCCTCCCAGCATCAGAGTCTTTTCCAATGAGTCAACTCTTCCCATGAGATGGCCAAAGTACTGGAGTTTCAGCTTTAGCATCATTCCTTCCAAAAGAAATCCCAGGGCTGATCTCCTTCAGAATGGACTGGTTGGATCTCCTTGCAGTCCAAGGGACTTTCAAGAGTCTTCTCCAACACCACAGTTCAAAAGCATCAATTCTTCGGTGCTCAGCTTTCTTCAGAGTCCAACTCTCACATCCATACATACCACAGGAAAAACCATAGCACTGACTAGACGGAACTTTGTTGGCAAAGTAATGTCTCTGCCTTTCAATATGCTATCTAGGTTGGTCATAACTTTTCTTCTAAGGAGTAAGCGTCTGTTAATTTCATGGCTGCAATCACCATCTGCAGTGATTTTGGAGCCCAGAAAAATAAAGTCTGACACTGTTTCCACTGTTTCCCCATCTATTTCCCATGAAGTGATGGGACCAGATGCCATGATCCTCGTTTTCTGAATGTTGAGCTTTAGGGCAACTTTTTCACTCTCCTCTTTCACTTTCATCAAGAGGCCTTTTATTTCCTCTTCACTTTCTGCCATAAGGGTGGTGTCATCTGCATATCTGAGGTTATTGATATTTCTCCCTGCAATCTTGATTCCAGCTTGTGCTTCTTCCAGCCCAGAGTTTCTTATAATGTACTCTGCATATAAGTTAAATAAGCAGGGTGCCTTTTCCTATTTGGAACCAGTCTGTTGTTCCGTGTCCAGTTCTAACTATTGCTTTCTGACCTGCATATAGGTTTCTCAAGAGGCAGGTCAGGTGGTCTGGTATTCCCATCTCTTTCAGAATTTTCCAGTTTCTTGTGATCCACACAGTCAAAGGCTTTGGCATAGTCAATAAAACAGAAATAGATGTTTTTTCTAGACAGGTGCCAAAATTTAACATCAGCAAATTTCTGGCCCGTGGATAAGGCTGGGGACTCTCAGGAAGTCAGTTAGGGTCTACTTATAGTTTTAAGAAGTCCTAGATTAACTGCGGAGAAACCACAGGCAAACGTGTTGCCAGGGCTTTGACCTCTTATAGAAAGAGCACTTGCCTTTGTCAAATGGTGATATGTTAAGTTTGGATAAATCTTCATTGCTACTTTTATGTTTTATTGATATGACTATCTTTATCTTGAGATCATTTGACTATCTTTTGCTTTGAATCCTTCTGTTAACAGTATTCATTATCCCTTGCATGCATTGCTGTATTCATAACTATTTGGGCATGACTCATAAACCACAAATAATTTTAATCCAATTAGAAAGTCTATGCTTTTATTTTAGGATTAGTTTCATTTTCATTTACCTTTTGAAGTAAAATATTTAGCTTTCCTTTATGCCATCATGTTCTCTTTCTAATATTTATTACACATTTTTACTCTCTTTTGTATCTTTCTCTTTGTCCTTATTTCCCCTAGAGTTTTGAAAGCTATGCATCCTATTTATTTCACTAAATATTTGTTTCAAGTTTTCTAAAAATAGTATCTATATAATCTTTTAATAAAATGAGTTAATATATGAAAAAACACAGAGGACAAAATTTAACAAATAATTACCATTAACATATGCATTTGCTAGATGACAGTAAATCTAATAGGAATAAGCTGAAGAGTTTGTTTTTAGCTCTCCTTTATTTTGGCAAAGAGTTGCCTACAATGTTCCTATCTCCTTTCCCTCATTTGGTTTTAAATATTTGCTAAAATAATATAGGTTTTTAAAATTACATTACAAATTTTGTTTCTTTACTTATTCTAAACTTTGCCTGTATATTCACCATTATAATCAGAATTTATGCCACAAGGGTCCCTATACTGGACTCTTAAGTTTGCTTGATCAGTTATTTGGAGTTTTGGAGTAATTTTTCAAGCTTTTTTTTTTTTTTTTAAAGAATAAAAAGAAGGATTTGCAAGTGGCATCTTTTCTGAGCCAGCAAATATTTGAGAGTCTTTTGTTTTTTTATATGGAAAAAACTTGGCAACATATAAAAGTCTTGTATGTCAATACTTTCCCTCAAAATGGATGATATTTCCCCCTAGTATTTAGAATTGCTAAAAATCAAAGTGTATATTTATGTTTCTTGTTTTATACTTTTAAAATTATCAATGTAAATAAAAAGATTTGCCAAAGGATGTCCTGGTGCTAATATCTTTCCTATTGTTTAGCTTTGAAGATACTATGTTCTTTTGGTTTACATTGTCAAGTCTTATGTCAAAGAAATGGTCTTCTGCTATTGCTTCTGATCCATTTATTAGAGCCTTTCATTCAAAAATGCCCAAATTTATGTGTGAGCATTCCAGTGTTAATTTCCTGCAATTATCTTCTTTCTCATAATTTTATTATTCTGTTTTTCTAGAATATTTTAGAAAAAAATTCCAAGTTTGTACTTCATATTACTGGTACATATACTCCAAGAATAAATTCTGATTTTTGCTATGTGCAATGCTGAATTATTTCTGCTATGTTATTTTTGTTTCTTTGAAATCCTTCTCTATCCCATTCATTTCCTTTCTGTATATAATTTTGTTGTCCTTTAATCTCAAACTATTCTTTTTGACATTGCTCCTAAGCTATATAATTCTAGATCTTCATGCATTATTCTGAGATCACATAATTTTCTATTTTTTCTGTAACAAATTAAACTTTTCAGAGGAATTCTGTACATCTGAATATTCTATTCTCTTTCTCTGTAAAAATTTTCCATAGGGCCCTCCAAAGCTATCTGTACATATTCTCAGGCAACACAGAATCTATATAAACTTGGTATTTCTTAAGAGAGGATGGTATTATATTGGTACAAGAGTAATTGCCATTTTAGACCATGAATTTTAAATCATTATAACTAGGCTTAAACACATCTTTATTAATCAAAATAGGAACCATTACAATCAACATATTTTTGCCAACAAGAAATCTTTGTTTATTCCTGTAGTGTAAAAATCTAAGCTTCAGGATTCAACAAATGTTGGAAGGTGTTTTCTGCCTCCTGCTGGCTGTGGGAGTGTTTTCCCTGCATAAGTTGTCAAGATACTTGAAGAAGTGGTAGTCTCTTGGAGAGAGGTGAGGTGAATATGGTGGATGAGGCAAATCTTCGCAGCCCAATTCATTCAACTTTTGAAGCTTTGGTTGTGCAACATGTGGTTGAACACTGAATGGGGAATTGGGCCCATTCTTTTGACCAATGCTGGCTGCAGGTGTTGCAGTTTTAAGTGCATCTCACGGGTTGGCTGTGAGTTGTACTCCTCAGATGTAATAGTTTTGCTGGGATTCAGAGATCTCCAGTGGATCAGACCAGCAGCAGGCCACCAGATAGTGACAATGACTTGGGAAGTGCTTTGGAGCCTCTTCTCGATAGAGGTCATTGCTGGTTGTATAAAATCTTTGTGTCACATGTCACAATCTGATCGAGAAATGGTTCGTTGTTTTTGCAAAGAATAAGAAGAAAATGCTTCAAAACAATGATTTTTTTCTTCAGTCAGCTCATGAGGCACCCTCTTATCAAGCTTTTACACCTTTCAATTTGCTTCAAATGCCGAATGACCATAGAATGGTCGATGTTGGGTTCTACAGACACTTCTCATGTAGTTATAAGAGGATCAGCTTCAATGATCTCAGTGGGTCACTGTCACTTCCACTGGCCAGTCACTGCACTCTTCATCTTCAAAGGTCTTATCTTCTTTGCAAAATTTCTTGAACCACCACTGCACTGTATGTTTGTTAGCAGTTCCTGGGCCAAATGTATTGTTGATGTTTCAAGTTGTCTTCATTGCTTTATGACCATTTTGAACTCAAGTAAGAAAATCACTTGAATTTGCTTTCTAACATAATTTCCATAGTCTAAAATAAATATAAAATAAACAAGTAATGTCATTAGCAAAAAAAAAAACAAACCATAAAGTGAGAAAAGTGTATTAAAATGATGTATAACATAACATTTAAGAATGCATTCTAATATCAAACCGTGAGTGAGAAGTTCAACAATGCAAAATCACAATTACTTTTGCACCAATCTAATAGATTGTTCTCATCTCACTGTCTGTTGATGTGTCTGTTAAGTGTCATTTATAGTCCTCAAATGGAGAACAGAATAAAATATATGTCTCCAAGTTTCCACTGGTCTTCCAGCCAAGATATATCTGTTCTTCAGTAGTATTATCTTCCTCTTTTCTTCACAGCATGACTATCATATACCCTTGAGCAGATATACTTGCTAGTGGTCAGAGCTACCAGTTTTTCATATTTCTGCTTCTGCCTTTATTTGTCCAATACTCAATAAATATCACACAAACATTTAGTTGTCTACTATGTGCCAAGCATTCTGTTTACTGCTGACAATAGTGGTGATCAAAACAGATACAAAGCACAACATGTCCCTAGTCCTATGGAGCCCTATTGATCAAGTAAGGAAACAGACAACCACATGTGCAGAAACAATAAATGACTCCGATGATTGCCATTTAATCATTAATTCATTTAACCAACAAATATTCATTGAGTGCCTTCTTAGTGCCATTAACTATTCCAGATTCTGTGGATAGATCAGTGAAAAAAGAGAAATGTCTTGTTCCCATTGAGTATCTTTTATTTTAGTGGGTTAGCCCATTGTCAAGAGGAAATGTAAGATAATAGATCTGATTTAGTCTTCAGCAGTCTTTTCTGAGCATGTGACATTTGTACAGTGATATGAAGTATCAGTAGGAGTCAAACCATTGTGTTGTTAAAAGTGAGAGAAAGAATACTTCAAGAAGAAGAAAAAGCAAATCCAAAGGTCCTGAGGTAGGTTGGAGCAAAACCTATGTAGCAATTTTTTTTTTTTTAATTCCAGTGGAAGCATCCTTTAGTTAAGTTTCCCTTGATTAGTTTTCTACCAATCTTTGTTTTCAATACTGTGAAAGGCATTTCTTTATGAATTTTTCAGAAAAAATGTTGAGCAAAATCTATTAGTTTTTTTCTATCCAGATGACATTTTAAATCAGGGATACTGAGCCCCTTTTGTAATAGCAATTTTAGTTTCTTCGCACTGTTTCTTATCTCCTGTGGTTTTTTCTCTTTACTTCCACCTCTCAGCCAGCTGCCTTTTCATCACAGTCTGTTGTCTCATATTGTTGTTTTATATCATCTTTGAAGTTGTTTTATAGACTCTGTGTTTCATTGAATTATATTGAGAGCAAAGTCCAGAAGCTTTGTTAAATTAATTTGTTTTGTAATATAAATCTACAAATAAATGTTCTTGTTCTGTCTTTAGTATTACATTCTTTCAGGTTATAGAGATTTTTCATTAGATCCCATGTCTGGTGTACTAGCTCAATTCCAAAACATTTAGAAAAACACATAATGCAACCTAGCATTGAGTTATTTGGGGAAAGGGAATCAGATTCTCTTGGAGGCTGAGTTTCAGTCTAGCCCGTGAACCCATACCATAAGCTAGAGTCAAACAAGCAAGCAAGCTGTGCAGCATGTCTTCCCTGATTAACTGTACTGGAGCATTTCACAGTGGTTTTGAAAAATGCCTGTGAGGGGGTGGGGTGAGGGGTGCGTATGTGTGTTTCCATATAATTGTGCAGATGCACACATTTGTGTGGGAAAATTGGTTATAACTTTAGACACTAGAATAAGATGCTTAAAATTTCACCTCACTTGATATTTCATGTAACAAGTCATGTCAAATCATTATTCACAGGAAGAAAACAAGAAACAGTATGTAGAGCTGTGCATAATAAAATGTGTCACAAAAAGAAAGTATCTGTGTTGGCACAACTTTGATTCCTCTCAATCTACTGAAACACTTCAAGTCGTCCATATCCAAACACTCTAACAAACACTCAAAAAGCTAATATTATAATGAATATTTTTATTTCCCATGTACATTGAATACCATAAGAGAATCTTCTAGTCACTGGAAAGTTAATTTCACCACATTTATTCAAGTTGTCAGTTTCAAATAATTTTGATTATTGTGAATCAGTCTCCAAAATTTGATAATCTTTAAGGGAGTCTATAAGCAAACTGTTTGCATTTGCAAAATTAAAGATAGTACTCTGGACCATGATGACCTCACAGAGGAGCCTGTAACCCACCAGGCTCCTCTGTCCATGGAATTTTCCAGGCAAGAATACTGAATCAGGTTACCATTTCCTACTCCAGGGGATCTTCCCCACCCAGGGATTAAACCCACATTTTTTGTGTCTCTTGCATTGGCAGATGATTCTGTCTGTATCACTAGCGCCACCTGGGAAGCCCAATTACAGTATCTCTAATGGCTAACTTAAACATCAGATGGAAAATGCAATTCCCAAAGCAGTAATAACTCTAATTCACAAATACTTGTCCCTTTAAAATTACCATGGATTTCAAACTACCACTTGGCAAAACTAATGGATTATACTCTTAATAATGTACCTACCATAAATATAATAGGTCTTAAATCTATGTTTATACTTTAAATCAATCCCAATTTATAACTAGAGCAATCCACTCTAATTTCAAAGAGTAAAGAAATACCTAGCTCAAAATAATAAAATCCTGCCTCATAGAATTTTAGGAATGGTGGAGTGATATAGATGCCTAAAAAAAATTTCTTGAATGAATTTTGAAAGAAGTAAATATTTTGGTCTCAGGCCATGTATCAATCATCTCGCCAATAATGTTCAGTGAGCAGGGATGAATTGATCATTCCCATTCATAAGCATCTTCCAATTGAGCAGTCAAGATACATAAATTTATGAATAATCATATTAAAATCATTAACATTTTTTTAGTAGGTTGTAGTTCAGGGGATTTGACCTTTAGATATGGAATGTTGTGCAACATGTGGTTGAGCACTGCATGGAGAATTGGGCCCCTTTGTTGACCAACACCTGCTGTGGCAATGTACTACTAATGCCAAAGAAGCTGAAGCTGAACAGAAGCTGAATGAAGAAAATGAAGTTGAACAGCATTAAGTGATCACTAATGCCAAAGAAGCTGAAGTTGAATGGTTGTATGAAGCCCTATAGACCTTCTAGAACTAACACCCAAAAAAGATGCCTTTTCATCATAGCAGACTGTAATGCAAAATGTAGGAAGTCAAGAGAAACCTGGATTAACAAGTTTGGCCATGGAGTAAAAAATGAAGCAGGGCAAAGGCTAACAGATTTTTGCCAAAAGAAAGTTCTGGTCATAGCAAATACCTCTTCCAAAAGTACAAGGGATGACTCTACACATGGACATCACCAGATGGTCAATACCAAAATCAGATTGATTACAGTCTTTGCAGCCAAAGATGGAGAAGCTGTATACAGTCAGCAAAAACAAGACTGGGAGCTGACTGTAGCTCAGATCATGAACTGAGTTATTGCCAAATTCAGACTTAAATTGAAGAAAGTGGGGAAAACCACTAGACCATTCAGGCATAACCTAAATCAAATCCCTTATGAGTATACAATGAAAGTGACAAATAGATTCAAGGGATTAGATCTGATAGAAAGAGTGCCTTAAGACTATGGACAGAGGTTCATAACTGTACAGGAGGCAGTGATAAAAACCATCCTCAAGAAAAAGAAATATAAAAAAGGCAAAATGGTTGTCTAAGGAGGCCTTACAAATAGCTGATAAAAGAAGAGAAGCTAAAGCCAAAGGAAAAAAGGAAAGAGATACCCGACTGAATGCAGAGTTCTAAAAAATAGCAAGGAGAGATAAGAAAGACTTCCTAAGTGATCAATGCAAAGAAATAGAGGAAAACAGTACAATGGGAAAGACTAGAGATCCCCTCAGGAAAATTAGAGTTACCAACGGAACATTCCATGCAAAGATGGGCACATTAAAGGACAGAAATGGTATGAACCTAACAGAAGCAGAAGATATTAAGAAGAGGTGGCAAAAATACACTGAAGATACAAAAAAGATCTTCATGACCCAGATAACCATGATGGTGTGATCATTCACCTAGAGCCAGAGAGCTTGGAGTCTGAAGTCAGGTGGGCCTTAGGAAGTGTCATTACGAACAAAGCTAGTGGTGGTGATGGAGTTCCAGTTGAGTTATTTCAAATCCTAAAAGGTGATTCTGTGAAAGTGTTGCACTCAATATGCCAGCAAATTTGGAAAACTCAGCAGTGGCCACAGGACTGGAAAAGGTCAATTTTCATTCCAGTCCCAAAGAAAGGTAGTGTCAAAAAATATTCAAACTACCATAGTCCAACTCTCACATCCATACATGACTACTGGAAAAACCATAGCCTTGACTAGATAGACCTTTGTTGACAAAGTAATGTCTCTGCTTTTGCATATGCTGTCTAGGTTGGTCATAACTTTCCTTCCAAGGAGTAAGTGTCTTTTAATTTCATGGCTGCAATCACCATCTGCAGTAATTTTGGAGCCCCCCAAAATAAAGTCAGCCACTGTTTCTACTTTGCCAGCAAAGTAAAGCTCAAAATTCTCCAACTGAGGCTTCAACAGTATGTGAACCAAGAAATTCCAGATGTTCAAGCTGGATTTAGAAAAGGCAGAGGAACAAAAAATCAAATTGCCAACATCTGTTGGATCATCAAGAAAGCAAGAAGAATTCAAGAAAAATATCGATTTCTCTTTTATTGACTATGCCAAAGCCTTTGACTGTGTGGATCACCACAAGCTGTGGAAAATTCTTAAAGAGATGGGAATACCAGACCACCTTACCTGCCTCCTGAGAAACCCATATGCAGGTCAAGAAACAACAGTTAGAACCTGACATGGAGCAATGGACTGGTTCAAAATTGGCAAAGGAGTATGTCAAAGCTGTATATTGTCACCTTCCTCATTTAACTTTTAAGCAGTGTATATCATGTGTAATTCTGGGATTGATAAAGCACAAGCTGGAATCAATATTTCCCAGAGAAATGTCAATAATATCAAATACACAGATGATACCACCCTTATGGCAGAAAAGGAAAAAGAAAGAACCACTTGATGAAAGTGAAAAAGTTGGCTTAAATCTCAACATTCAGAAAACTTAAGATCATGGCATCTGGTCCCATCACTTCATGGGAAATAAATGGGGAAACAGTGGAAACAGTGAGAGATTATTTTCTTGGGCTCTAAAGTCACTGCATATGGTGACTGTAGCCATGAAATTAAAAGATGCTTGCTCCTTGGAAGAAAAGCTATCACAAACCTAGACAGCATATTCAAAAGCAGAGACCTTACTTTGTCAACAAAGGTCCATCTAGTCAAAGCTATGATTTTTCCAGTAGTCATGTATGGATGTGAGAGTTGGACTATCAAGAAACCTGATCACTGAAGAATTGATGGATTTGAACTGTGATGTTGGAGAAGACTCTTGAGAGTCCCTTGGACTGCAAGGAGATCCAACCAGTCCATCCTAAAGGAAATCAGTCCTGAATATTCATTGGAATGGCTGATGTTGAAGCTGAAACTCCAATACTGGCTGCCTGATGCAAAGAACTGACTCATTGGAAAAGACCCTGATGCTGGAAAAGATTGAAGGCAGGAGGAGAAGGGGACCACAGAGGGTGAGATGGACATGAATTTGAACAAACTCTGGGAGTTGGTGATGACAGAGAAACCTGGCATAACTGCAGTCTATGGGGTCGCAAAGATCTGGACATGACTGAGCAACTGAACTAAACTGATTCATAAGCAGCTTCCTATCGAGCAAGCAATATCCATAAATTTGTGAAAAATCATATCAAAAATCAAGAGTATTTCTTTTAGTAGATTATCATTGGGGTCTTTGACCTTTAGATATGGAATGTTGAGTGATAGGGGATAAAATAAACCTTGCTTTCAGTCACAGAAAGAGTAATATTAAGAGTTCACAATTGAAATGAGGCTGGACTTTCTCATTATAATCCTCTTACTGAATCGTGTTCCAATGAAGTCAGAAGTATACTCTCTACAGATCACTGCAAATTCTCATTTTAATTATTTTAACTGTCATTCTGAATATCTCTTATGTCAGTGACATTTTACTCTGTAATGCAATAAAACTGCTACAGAAACATTGTTGCTACTTATATTTATCTATTTTACTACTAACAAAATGTTTTGAATAAAAAATCATAAAAAATACTTCTTTTTAGGTATTTAAGAATATGACAACTCTGTTCATATACGTATGACAAATTTGACTGGGGTGAGTATAAGAATCTTCTTATAGACAAATAAAATACTTTGTGTTTACATGCAGTATGTTTTTCCTTTGAAAACTTACGGAAATATACTTAGTTTCACAAATATTTTCACTAATAGAAGCCTAAATTTAAAATTATTATTTCCCCATGATAATAAAAGCATCAACCAGAGTAAAAAGTGAGTTCCCTTTACTCCACAAAGAGCAGATAAAGGGGAAAAATGTAGATTAATGTTGCATTCTATTTTGTTTAACTAGCACATAATATATTAAATGAGTTATAATGATGTTCTAAACCACAAACATGGGAGTGAAGGGCTAAGAAAAGGATGAGGGGATTTTTATCAGAGGAGAGGAGAGCTGTCAGCCTAGGTAATCTTTTGAATTCTATTTAGCAATTCCCTTCTGAAACACCATCACTCCAAATCACTTCAGTAATATTTCTCACCAAGCTGATTTTCCTTGATGAGATTCTCTTGCAGTGTGAATGCATCTTGCTGCTACACCACCTGGGGCAGCTATTTCTTTGTCTTACTTCAAAGCTGCAGCAAGGAGTGCTTGCTTGGATGGCTGCCCAGGAAACCAAATGGGAATTATGCTTGTTTCCCTCTGAATCACATCCTGCTTGGCCCTTACAGCTGGGGCAGGGTGGAGGTAAAGTCTAAATTTCTAAATACTTGTACAGAAAGATAGAAAAATTTCTTCTTTGGTACATAAATATAGGGTGGAAAAAGTAGCTTTCATGTTAAATTTCATAAACAATGTCTATTGATGAGCACCTAGTTTTCTAGAACTTAATGAATGATAAATATGGTGAATACTTGTACCACTGCTTATCTGCCATTAGAGACTATCCAAAAGTGTTAGTAGCTCAGTCGTGTCCAACTCTTTGAGACCCCATAGACTGTAACCTGTCAGTCTCCTCTGTCCATGGGGTTTTCCAGGCAAGAATACTGGACTGGGTTGCCATTTCCTCCTTCAGGTGATCTTCCCAACCCAGGGATCAAACCCGGGTCTCCCACATAACAGGCAGATTCTTTACTGTCTGAGCCACCAGGGAAGACCTTAAAGACTATAGGACATTAATACTGATTTCTTCTCAGTTTAATAGTTTTGCTCATTTGACTTGGTACTATTGCCTTAAATAGGCTTTCTTAGCAACTTTCAAAAACCAAAATAATTTGCCTTAAACCAGTAGAATAAATATAGTATACTTTATCAGAGCACATAGATGCGTACAATTAGGACAGAGTGTCTATGTTAAAAAAAAATAAAAAATATAACAAAGAACTGTACACTGAAATATTAACAATTACAGACTACTAATACCCCCTGTCCAACTTTCTAAAAAATGTGCAATCATTGGTATTTGATAGTATATGCTCAATGTATCTGTGTGTGTGTGTGTGCTCAGTCGCTCAGTCATGTCTGACTCTTTGTGACTCCCATGGACTGTAGCTCACCAGGCTCTTCTGTCCATGGGATTTCCCAGGCAAGAATACCATTTCCTCCTCCAGCGGATCTTCCCAACCCAGAGGTTGAACCAGTGTCTCCTTCATTGGCAGGCATGTTCTTTACCACTATCTCACCTAGGAAGAACATCTATATGTAGGGAAATAGGTATTTATACACTCCTTAAAACCTAGATCTGCCCAGGTTCATGCTTAAGTGATCTAGTATTTCTATTCATTACCTTCTCAAGTAGAGAAAAACATGGACATTTTCACAAATCAGCAAAAAAAAAAAAACAACACTTTTTTTCAATGATGGCAACATAACTAGAGGAAGCACAATAAGATTGAGCTTGTTATTAACAATCTGTGAGAAAGGGAGGGAAGATCTCTGTATGAGTAACTAATGGTTCACCAGTGGTGAACCTTTGATGGAACAGGGAAATACTGTATTCCTCCTTTTGTAAAACACTTCAGATAGAAAATGCTTCTGTATATTACAAAAGAAAACTCAGGATGAAGTTAGTATTGGCCAGAGGGCACTCTACAATGGAGATCAGAGGCCATTAAGGAAGTATGGCTTATCACATCTCAGCCTACATAGAATCTGACCTTTTGACCATTTATTCTCCTAATGAAGTCATCAAGAACACTTTCCAAAAACTCAAGCTAATTCTTAGATCTCTTATCCTAAAAAAACCTATAAAAGCCTAACAACTCATCAGACCCCTACCCTAAAATAACCTTTGTTTCTTTAAGGACAGATATTCCCTGACTCATATGAGTCAATCACAGTTCTCAAAATGAACAACCCTGTGGCTAATTTTTGTCTTTATAAGCTACTGACTTTCTCTTCCCCAAAACCCTCTTTCATTTTTACCTGAAGCTGTGTCTCCCAAATTGCAATCCCTAAGACCACAAATAATTTCTACCCTCCTGCATTGTGTGTATTTTGTTTTATTTTTTTGTCCGTATTACAGTGGCCAACTCAATTCTGCTAGTTCCAATCTCCATAATACAAATCATCTTCGCTTTCTCTCATTAGGCCTAGGATATTCCCTACAGTAAAGGGGAATATTCCACTAGTCTCACTGGGGATCTGGCTAAACTCTCTTACTCTCCTCCACCTTATTAAGAATCAGTCAGTCTTCTCTTGATCCTTGGGTTGAAAGGATCCCCTGGAGAAGGGAAAGGTTACCCACTCCAGTATTCTGGCCTGGAGAATTCTATGAACTGGATTCCATGGGATCGCAAAGAGTTAGACACGACTGAGCAACTTTCACTTCAATCTTCTCGCACAGCTGGGACTCAGACATAGCAGTGTGTGTGTTTATTGCCAATCATGTCTGACTGTTTGTAACCCCATGGACTATAGCCCACCAGGTTCCATGGGATTCTCCAGGCAAGAATACTGGAGTGTGTTGCCATTTCCTTTTCCAGGGGATCTCCTGACCCAGGAGATGAATGGATGGCATCACCAATTCAATGGACACGGATTTGGACAAATTCCGAGAGATGGTGAGGGACAGGAAAGCCTGGTGTGCTGCAGTTCATGGGGTCTCAAAGAGTAGGATATGGCTTGGCATCTGAGAACAAGTCTTCTCTCAAAAATTAAAATTTGTGACAAGTGACCCAGCTCTCTTAGTGACATTGGCCAGAAATCTCCTGATGAATGTCACTCATTTAAAGGATCAGTGACCCCCAGGGTTTGGTAACTTTCCCCAGTTAAACTTGAACTGAAACCAGGATATCCTCATCTAACATTATTTCATTTAAACCTTGATGCTTTGTCCAGGAAAGTCCTCTGCACTAGGAACAGAGATCCGACACATTGGCATTCTGGAAACTTTAGGTTTAAAATCTTAAATCTGAGGGAACTCAGAGAGAGGAGGAAGATAATATTATGGTAAAATGAGCAGGGGAAGAAAATCCAGCTAAAAGTCACAGTTTCTCCATTTATTATTGACAAATCACTTTATTGTTCTCTGTACCAGTTGCCCACCTGTATAATGGGAAATCTGCCTCATGGGATTGTTGAAAGGATCAAATGAAATTATTACCTAAAGGAATCTTGGAAACACTATCTAAATTTGATGAACTGTTGTCTTATCAGAGATAGTATAAACTACTAATGGTTATATATTAGCAGGTTTTTTTCCTCTGGCTATAAATCATTTTCTATAAAAAAAAAAAAAAACTAGAAGAGAGAGAAAAACACCTTTTGTAAACAAAATTTGATTCATCTTATTCCTTTCTAATTCATGATGCAATGGCAATTGTAAAATGATAATGCTTTGTTTATTTGAATTTATGCTGTTTTCATCCTGCTTCTCTTCAGTGACTCAGTACAATTAACATGTCAGTTAATTTTTTCACCCAAAGCCTATTTCTTGGAAAATATTTCTCAAGCTTAAGCTCCATGCAATGTCTAATGATTTGATACAACCATTTTAAAGCAACAATCATATGCAATGTGGCTTAGACCATTAGAAGTAGCAGCTCAACAGTGGGCCAGAAGTGAAGTGAAGTCTCTCAGTCGTGTCTGACTCTTTGCAACCCCACAAACTGTAGCCTACCAGGCTCCTCTGTCCATGGGATTTTCCAGGCAATAGTACTGGAGTGGATTGCCATTTCCTTCTCCAGGGGATCTTCCCCATCCAGGGATCAAACCGGGGTCTCCCGCGTTGTAGACAGACACTTTACCGTCTGAGCCACCAGGAAAGTCAGTGGGCCAGAGGGGCCTACAATTATCTTCCTAATCAGAATGTATTTCACAAAGGGAGTCAGGTGTTATGTCTCAATTTTTTTTAAGATATTTTTTTGATGTGGATCATTTTTTAAAAGTCTTTATTGAATTTGTTACAATATTGCTCCTGTCTTTTTATTTATTTATTTATTTATTTATTTTTTGCCTCAAGGCATGTAGGATCCTAGCTCCCTGACCAAGGTTCAAACCTGCACCCACTGCACTGGAAGGTAAAGTCTTAACAACTGGACAACTAAAGAAGTCCCTCCTCACTGTTTTGTTTTTTTTTTTTTGAATATGTATTTATTTATTTAATTTATGGTTGCTTGGATCTTCATTGCTGGGTATGGGCTTTCTCTAGTTGCAGCAGGAGCAGATACTCTTCGTTGCAGTGTGCAGGCTTCTCACTGAAATGACTTCTCTTCTTGTGGAGCAAGGATGCTAGGTGTGCAAGTTCAGTAGCTGTGGCTCACAAGCTCTAGAGCACTGGCTCAGTAGTTGTGGTATGTGGCTTAGTTATTCAGAGGAATATGAGATTTCCCCAGATCAGCAGTCAAGACAGTGGCCCTTGCATTGCAAGGGAGACTCTTAACCACTAGAACACAAAGTAAGTCCCTCCTCATTGTTTTGTAAGAAGGATCTTGATGTATTAGGTATTTCATGAGATAAAATTTATCATCTAGGAAATAGCTAGCAGCTGTATTTTTGATAATATTTGTTTCCTTAGAAGGTTTCTAAACTTCTTTTTCTTTACTGAAATATAACTATGACATTCTGATATCAGCTTTCTGAAGAAAATGTAGACTTTCTAAATGAGCAAGGAGAAATCAGAGAAAATAAGCCTATGAATAACACCAGAGCTGATTCTAGTTCTTATCCTGACATCCCAACCAGCTTGCTACATGACATTGAGAAATCCCTTTCATTTCTGAATATGTAAAGTAGGCAGCTTGAAATTAATGATTCTAAGGTGAGTTCTAAAGTGAGTTAAAGTTCTATGTTTTACTTCTCACCATCTATGATTCTAAAATATTTGGAGAAAAGTAAGCAAAATACATAAAATTATTGACTGCAAGGAGATCAAACCAGTCAATCCTAAGGGAAATCAATACTGAATATTCATTAGAAGTACTGATGCTGAGGCTGAAACTCCAATACTTTGGCCACCTGATGCAAAGAATCGATTCACTGTAAAAGAACCTGATGCTGGGAAAGACTGAAGGCAAAAGGTGAAGGGGGCAATAGAGGATGAGATGATTAGACAGCAGATAGCATCACTGACTCAGGGACATGAGTTTGAGCAAACCTCTGGAGATAGTGGAGGACAAAGGAACCTGGTATGCTGCAGTCCATGAGGTCACAAAGAGCTGGACACAACTAGTGACTGAACAAAAACAACAGCAAAGCAAAATACTTTTAAAAAATTATTATTCCACACAAATTGTATGTGAAAGTGCAAAAGAGAGGGGTTTTCCCTTCCTTTTTTGTATAACTATCCTTGTGGTTTCATTCATTTGTTTTCCTCAGCTGTCAGTACTTAAGCATGAAGATTAATAGTTGCATTATTTTTTTCTGCAAAGGCTAATAGCCTCTTAATTGTTTTTAATGGGACATTTTGGAGGAGTCCCATATTTCCCACACTGCAGCACAATTTTTTTTTCTTAGTATAGAACCTCTGATTTAACACAGAGCTCAGTATCAGCTGATAAAATAGATTATTTTTAAAATACTGCATGGTATTAGTCAGGCAAATATGTAATTATTTTCACCATATAATTTTGGCTGAATTGTGGATAGCATTCAGATTGTAGTTGAAAGACTTGTCCCTTTCCTAGGACACAGTTTCATACCAGAATTGGGATGCATTTTTCAAATGAATATAAGCCAAATATTGCTGCCTCATTTTTAGTGAGTATTCTCTAACGTGGAAAGTAAAAAGATGATGCCATAGTGAAACCTACTGAAAATTCAAGATAAACAAAGCACATTGATAATCAGATCATTTTCTAGAGTTCTAAACATAAGTGTGCCTCCTGCTAATGAGCCACAGTAGCAAATAAGGGCCAGGAAGTTCAGTGGATAGATCTGAGAACAGTATGGTCTTATCTAGGTTTTTCATAACTAGGATCACTGTACCATCAGGCCACCCAAGATGGCTGTTCTCTTGCTCTCTGTATAGTCTCTACTCAACCTGTTCCTGCCTCATCCACACCCTACTCACCTGACTGAACTTTCCTCTTAATCATAAATCCTAATCAGTAAATGTGTACGTACTTGCCTCTAGCCCCAGCTAATAACTGTTATAATCTTTGAATCAGAATGATCTCCACTATGATAGTTTATCAAAGGGGTGGTGAGGTGCACACCCCCTGCCAGTTTCCCTGACAACTGATAAGACAACCTGACATCAGTTGCCCCTACAAACTGGTAGTCTCCCCCTTCCTCTGGTAGTGAAGATTGCTGGCATGTCCTGCCCACCATCTGGCACACATGGTGAGATGTCGCTCTAGGACCTTGTTTCAGACAAGTAAAATTCTCCTATCGATTAAACCATTAATATCGCTGTTCCTGGCTCTGTTCTCTTTCCTTACTCTCAAGGCTGAGCAAGTACAGGGCTTGTAGGCCTGTAGAGTGTAGCCCAACCATTAGGCTGGGAAAAGAACATGAGTAAAAGTCAAGTGGTCTTATTGCCTGCTGTTTCATTTACACATACACACACACACACACACACACACACACACACACACGTATTATGGGAAATCCTCTTCTTTCTTAGAGCCCTCTTACCTCCTCCATGAGAGAAATATTGATTCCCTCATACTTCAACTAGAGAAGTAATTGGCAGCCCACTCCGGTATTCTTGCCTGGAGAATCCTGTGGATGGAGGAGCCTGAAGGACTGCTGTCCACAGGGTCACACACAGTCGGATACGACTGAGGCGACTTAGCATGCATGCATGCATTGGAGAAGGAAATGGCAACCCACTCCAGTGTTCTTGCCTAGAGAATCCTAGGGATGGAGGAGCCTGGTGTGCTGCCATCTATGGGGTCGCACGGAGTCGGACATGACTGAAGTGACAGCAGCAGAAGCCGCGGTGGCATACATCAACCCAGAGACACCACCAGACTCTACTGTCCATCAAGCATTTCCATCTCAGTAAATAATACAACCATGTCCAATTACCAGACACTACAAGACCGCATGTCATCTGGCCCCTTCTCATTTCCTTGTCACCCATCCTACCTACACTCTGCACTATTAGCTTCACTCCAGCCACCGTGCCCTCATTTATGTTTCTTGAGTATCCCAAGCTCACTCTTGTCTCAGGGATTTTGCATTTATCGTTCCTTTGGCTTGGAACATTCTTCCCTGGTTGAAAACATGGCTTGCATTGTCTTCTTATTTTTGTTTTAATTTAAATGTCTCTTGTTGGGTTTTTCTTTTTTAACTCCATTCCAATCACTTCAAGTTCTAAAGTTATGTGTGATTATTTGTTTTTAAAATACAGTATCTCTTTTCACTCAAAACTGTAAGCTTCATCCATAGATGGGTGAAGAGAGCCAAAAGGTCCAAATTTCCAGTTAAGAATAAATAAGCCTTGGCAGTGCAACGTGGACTTCCCCAGTGGCTCAATGGTAACAAATCCACCTGCAGTGCAGGAGACATGGGTTTGACTCCCTGAGTTGGGAAGATCCCCTGGAGGAGGAGATGGCAACCCACTCCAGTATTCTTGCCTGGAGAATCCCATGGACAGAGCAGCCCGGCAGACTACAGTCCATGGGGTTGCAGAGTCGGACATGACTGACGCGATTTAGCACTTAGAATGGTGTAATGTACAGCACAGTGTGATGTACAGTAATACTAATCATTAATATTACTATACAGAATATTTGAAAGTTGCTAAGAGCGTATAGCTTAAAATTTCTCATCACAAGAAAAAAACATTTGTAACTACGTGTGTTTATGGATGTTAACTAGACTTATTGTGGTGATTTTTCACGATGTACATACAAATATTAAAGTACTATATTGTATTCCTGAAATTAATATGTCAATTATACTTCCATATTAAAAAATTTTAAATGTAATCTCCCTGAAGGCTAGAAACTATTTCCATCTTGTTTACTAATACTATTTACCATTACTATCCTATACTATTATATTCCAAAGCCAAAGAACACTCCTCAACACACAGTAGGAAATCAATCTGTATTTTTGATTGACTGAGAACCACCTGACCTGCCTCTTGAGAAACCTATATACAGATCAGGAAGCAACAGTTAGACCTGGACATGGAACAACAGGCTGGTTCCAAATAGGAAAAGGAGTACGTCAAGGCTGTATATTGTCACTCTGCTTATTTAACTTACAAGTAGAGTACATTATGAGAAACGCTGGGCTGGAAGAAGCACAAGTTGGAATCAAGATGTCCAGGAGAAATATCAATGGCCTCAGATATGCAGATAACGCCACGCTTATGGCAGAAAGTGAAGAGGAACTAAAAAGCCTCTTGATCAAAGTGAAAGAGGAGAGTGAAAAAGTTGCCCTAAAGCTCAACATTCAGAAAACTAAGAACATGGCATCTGGTCCCATCACTTCATGGGAAATAGATGTGGAAACAGTGTCAGACTTTATTTTTCTGGGGCTCCAAAATCACTGCAGATGGTGACTGCAGTCATGAAATTAAAAGACGCTTACTACTTGGAAGGAAAGTTATGACCAACCTAGATAGCATATTCAAAAGCAGAGACATTACTTTGCCAACAAACGTCCATCTAGTCAATGCTATGGTTTTTCCAGTGGTCATGTATGGATGTGAGAGTTGGACTGTGAAGAAAGCTGAGGGCCAAAAAATGGATGCTTTTGAACTGTGGTGTTGGAGAAGACTCTTGAGAGTCCCTTGGACTGCAAGGAGATCCAACCAGTCCATCCTAAAGGAGATCAGTCCTGGGTGTTCATTGGAAGGACTGATGCTGAAGCTGAAACTCCAATACTTTAGCCACCACATGGGAAGAGCTGACTCAGTTGAAAAGACCCTGATGCTGGGAGAGATTGGGGGCAGGAGGAAAAGGAGACGACAGAGCATGAGATGGCTGGATGACATCACCAACTCAATGGACATGAGTTAGAGTAAACTCCGGGAGTTGGTGATGGACAGGGAGGCCTGGCGTGCTGCGATTCATGACTGAGCAACTGAATTGTACTGAACTGAAGGAAGCTGAGTAACTTCTAAGATTTTCTTTGGCTCTCATATTTTATAAGTATTTGTTATCTATTTAAGAAAGAGAAATCAATAACAAAGCCTGTTCTATACCTCTTCACTGTCTAAGTGAACTTTTTAAGGTTGCATTCAGCTGTGAAATTTTATGATCATGAAAATACTTGCTATTGCTTCTTTCTTTTTATTGCCATCATGCTTATTCCATTTTATCACTATTTTCATAATAAATCCAATTTATGTTGAGTATAAAGTGTTGGGAAACCAAGAGGAAGCAAGATCAGAAGAAGATAAACTGGGGATGAGAAGCATTTCTGACCAAGGGTAGGAGTTGAGGAAAGAAAATTGAATTAAAGGTGATTTGGCAGCCTTTGGTGATGGCAGCCACTGGTAAAAAGAACTTAAGTTTTCTTTCATGGTTATTTTTCAAGAGAAGTGATACCCATTCTATTGAGCCTATCATTTATATACCACAGAAGAACAGAGGTAACTAGGTATTTACTGATGACTGGTGGCTTTCACAAGGTGGAAACTGAATGAAAAATAGTATAGGAAAACAAAAAGACAGGGGTAGAACTGATCACTTGATTGAAACAGAGCCAAAAAGCACAGTCTTCCTCTTTCCTAGTCACATTCACAGTCCTGGAAAACACACAAAGTCTAAACTTTGGAGCCAATGCATGCAAAATTTTGTGTGGCATACAAGACAAAGAAATAAAATGCTAGTACTATGGTTCAGTGCATGTATACCCTGAATCAGTACTACCCATGTACAAACTGTGTATTTAAAGTTGGTGTTTATGCTGTAACGAAACAAAATTTGTTACTCAAAAATGTCTGTCTCACATGTGCATTATTTTGAGCTAAAAACAACAAAGGGTTTCTGTGTTCCACATTTGAAGTATGAAAGGCATTCATAAGCTACCTTTTTAAAGAAATCTTAAAGAGAATGCAAGTCACAAGGCTGCAGGCAGATCCACAGACAGATCATCAAATACTAATCAGAGGGGTTTCCTGAGAAAAGAAGAAAAATAACAGTTTGCTGAGGAGTGAAAAGAAATATGGGTCATATTTTATCCTCTAGGTTTAAGCTTGGGAGATTTCATGCTCCCACTGCCAAAACATTCTGTACTTTGCATAGAAACATCTTTGTCATCCGGAAGCTCTCATTGTTATAAATCATTGGAGGTCCTGAAACAGTTATAAAATTGAATGTTTGTTAAGTTTTTTAATAAGAACTAGCTGTTATTGGGAGCTTAGTATACATGGGAATTCTTTTAAATTTCATTTACATACTGCCACATTTAATTCTAAAAACAACCCTTATATGTAAGATTATTTTCTCCACACTATGGGTAAGAATGCTTAAGCTCAAAAAAGGTGAATTATCTACCCAAAAATTATCTACACAGCTTTTAACTCTTAGCTACTGTGCCAGATTTTTCTGACTTTTATTTATGCAAATATCAAATACCATTTTCTCATAATCCTTGCAATTATGAGGGGATCAAAGCAGGTTCACCCCCATTTTACAGCAAGGAAAACAAGTATGTATTTGGAGGATAATATTGCCCCTACTCCCCCCAGGTCATTACTAGCAGAGTCAGATATCAGGAGTTTTAACTAAATAGTTTAAATCTTCCTTTTCCCACAACATTAAGCTGTGATATCTAGAAATCTGCTTTTCCTATTAAGAAAATCAGCTAGGTCAATGTCATAGGATTTAGCGAGGAAAAACTAATAAAATGTGATTGTAAAATCCTAGAGAATTGCTGAACAATGCAGTCTGCAGTGCTTTCCCTTGTTGGCATGCATTCTAGCAATAAATAAATCAGAGAGACATCCTGTGTTTGTGGAAGGGAGGGAGGCAAAAAGAGTGATCCATTATGCACTGTTTTCCAGAGTAGGACACAGATCAGCCAGCAGTGCCAGAGCCATATTTTAAATATTCATGAGGTTGTGGGTGGTGGCCTAGAATAGGCTGCACTCCAGGGAAAGGCATCCCACGCGTTCTTGTCACAAGGTGCACTATAACTGTACAGAATCACAGAGATTACAACACCTGCCAAAGGGGGAAACCCTGGCCCCCTTAACAGAGTCTTTGGTAATTTCTGCTCAGAAATAGCAGCAAAGCCTGGGACAGAGATTCTGATGGAATCTGCAAAGGAATTTCCTTAGCATGAAGCTGGGGAAATGATGGAATTAGTGATTTACACTGCGCTTTTCACTGATGATGCTCATCATTTGCTTTGCCTGTGAGTTTCAAAGCATCTCCAGTAATAAGGCCAATGTACATGATAGTTTCTCAAACATGGTTGTGGATATTACTTTTTGTGAACAGTTCAGTTGCTCAGTCATGGCCAACTCGACCCCATGGACTGCAGCACGCCAGGCTTCTCTGTCCATCATTAACTCCCAGACCTTGCTCAAACTCATGTCCATAGAGTCAGTGATGCTATCCAATCATCTCATCCTCTGTCATTCCCTTTTCCTTCCACTTTCAATCTTTCCCAGCATCAGGGTCTTTTCAAATGAGTCAGTTCTTCACATCAGGTGGTCAAAGTATTGGAACTTCAGCTTCAGCATCAGTCCTTCCAATAAATATTCAGGATTGATTTCCTTTAGGATTGACTGGTTTGATCTCCTTGCTGTCCAAGGATCTCTCCAGAGTCTTCTCCAACACCACAGTTCAAAAGCATCAATTATTTGGCACTCAGCTTTCTTTATGATCCAACTCTCGCATCCATACATGACTACTGGAAAAACCATAGCTTTGACTAGATGGCCCTTTGCTGGCAAAATAATGCATCTGCTTTTTAATATTCTGTCTAGGTTGGTCATAGCTTTTCTTCCAAGGAGCCAGCGTCTTTTAATTTCATGGCTGCAATTACCATCTGCAATGACTTTGGATTATTATTTTGCTCTTTTTCCTAAAGGAAATCGCATTTCTAAAAGAATGCATTTGAGTCCAAACAATGCTAACTCCAAGAAAAAAAAGGGTTCTCTGGTGGTTCAAGTGGTAAAGAATCTGCCTGCAATTCAGGAGACCCAGGTTCAGTCCCTGGGTTGGGAAGATCCCTAGAGAAAGAATGGCAACCCACTCCAGTACTCTTGCCTGGAGAATTTTATGGACAGAGGAGCCTGGTGGGCTCTGTTTATGGTGTTGCAAAGAGTCAGACATGACTGAGCGACTTTCAGTTTCTGAGAAAAATATCTTTATGAGTAATTTTTAAGAGCTCAGAGAATTTCAGTTTGCTCAAGCCAATTGGATTATCCTTAAAGAAATACTTATATTCTAAGACCATGAAAACAAGTAAGATTAGAAAAGGATCCTGTAATATGCTAATTTCCCAGAGGCAGATTAGATATTTCAAGAGCATTTTCAACTTTATCGATAGTAGCACATAGTAGTAAAGTGAAGTGAGGGAAGTCACTTAGTAGTGTCTGACTCTTTGCAACCCCGTGGACTGAAGCCCATCAGGCTCCTCTGTCCATGGGATTCTCCAGGCAAGAATACTGGAGTGGGTTGCCATTTCCTTCTCCAGGGAATTCTTCCCCACCCAGGGATCGAACCCGGGTCTCCCACATTGCAGGCAGACGCTTTAACCTCTGAGCTACCAGGGAAGCCCACATAGCAGTAAAAAAAATGCCTTTAAATCCGAACAATAGCAAGGTCTCAGGAAAGGCAAAAAAGAGGAAAAGTTAGAGTGCAGAAGGAAATTTTTCCCCCTACAAAATAATACTATCATTATCATCTATAATGTGTCTGATACTTTCTATTCTATTTCATTTCATTTTATTCTCTCTGATTCTATTTTTTTCAAAGTATTGGTCCTTAAAACCATTAAATGGTCTGCCATTCAGTTTCACTCTACAGTTTCAAAGATATGTAAAGAATTCTCTCAACTAAAATAACTAAAATGCTTTATCACATATTAAAGATATGTACATATTTCTGTGTGTGTGCTATTCACTTAATCATGTCCAACTCTTTGCAACCCCATGGACTGTAGCCTGCCAGGCTCTTCTGTCCATGGAATTCTCCAGGCAAGAATACTTTAGTGGGTATTTATCTTCCCTAGGGAATCTTTCTGACCCACAGATCGAACCCAGTTCTCCTGCATTGCAGTCAGATTCTTCATTGTATTTCTGAATAAGATGCATATATTCTTCTCCTGGAAAAGAAGCAAGTATCAAAGTTTACTTCCACCCAGAGTATATTTGCATAGCCCTAGAAGATTGGAGTTTTATTCATACAACTTTTCAGAGTATAGCCATTAGAGAATAAAGCCAAGTGCAAGAAAACAGTGGCAATAGAAATTTTTAAAAATATATTGGCTTTTATATGGACATAGACTACAGTATAAATATAAAACATGTGACTAAAGACATGAAAGAAAGGTTAAAAACATGAGGAGGTAAAAGAAAAATTGAAAACCATTTAAAAATTTTAAAATTTAAATATATATAAAAATGTAATTTCAAAATATATTGGGTAGATTAACTAGAATATTAAACACAGCTGAAGAAAGAATTAGAGAACTAAAAGACAGATCCAAAGAAAGGATCCAGAATACAGTCAGACAGGGGGGGAAAAAAAAAAGAAGGATAGATAGTATCAGTGATCAAGAAGTATGGAAATTAAAGTGTAGAGATTTAATACATATTATTAGAGTTTCATTTCAGAAAATGAATGAGAGAATGGGGTAAGACAATATTTGAAGAATTAATGGCCTAAAGTTTTCCACCGGTGTAAAAATAAAAACTATCAGCCATTAATCCTTCAAATATAGAGTCCATAGATTCAAGAGACCCAAGAAATACACACACACACACAAACACACACACACACACACACACACAATAATGTAAAACCAAAAAGAGAATAAAAATGGAATGATAAAAAGGGGTTATATCTATAAGAAATGACTGCATCAAACAACAGTGTTTGATTTTGAGGAAAAGCAGGCTAGATCCAACATTCTGAATAACCAGCCTCAGCAATATGTGAACCATGAACTTCCAGATGTTCAGGCTGGTTTTAGAAATGGCAGAGAAACCAGAGATCAGATTGCCGACATCTGCTGGATCATTGAAAAACCAAGAGAGTTCCAGAAAAACTGGATTTCTGCTTTATTGACTATGCAAAACCCTTTGACTGTGTGGATCACAATAAACTGTGGAAAATTCTGAAAGAGATGGGAATACCAGACCACCTGACCTGCCTTTGAGAAACCTGTATGCAGGTCAGGAAGTAACAGTTAGAACTGGACATGTAACAACAGACGGGTTCCAAATAGGAAAAGGGGTACATCTAGGCTGTGTATTGCCACCCTGCTTATTTAATTTATATGCAGAGTACATCATGAGAAATGCTAGGCTGGAGGAAGCACAAGCTGGAATCAAGATTGCTGGGAGAAATATCAGTAACCTCAGATATGCAGATGACACCACCCTTATGGCAGAAATGGAAGAACTAAAGAGCCTCTTGATGAAAGTGAAAGAGGAGAGTGAAAAGTTGGCTGAAAGCTCAACATTCAGAAAATGAAGATCATGGCGTCTGGTCCCATCACTTCATGGGAAATAGATGGGAGAACAGTGGAAACAGTGTCAGATTTTATTTTGGGGGGCTCCAAAATCACTGTAGATGGTGATTGCAGCCATGAAATTAAAAGATGCTTACTCCTTGGAAGGAAAGTTATGGCCAACCTAGACAGAATATTAAGAAGCAGAGACATTACTTTGTCTAGTCCAGGCTATGGTTTTTCCAGTAGTCATGTATGGATGTGAGAGTTGGACTATAAAGAAAGCTGAGCGCCAAAGAATTGATGCTTTTGAACTGTGGTGTTGGAGAAGACTCTTGAGAGTCCCTTGGATTGCAAGGAGATTCAACCAGTCCATCCTAAAAGAGATCAGTCCTGGGTGTTCATTGAAGGGACTGATGTTGAAGCTGAAATGCCAATACTTAGAGGATGAGATGGTTGAATGGCATCACAGACACAATGGACATGGGTTTGGGTAGACTCTGGGAGTTGGTGATGGACAAGGAGACCTGGAGTGCTGCTGTTCATGGGGTCGCAAAGAGTCAGACATGACTGAGCGACTGAACTGAACTGAATTGAGGCTAGAACCAAATTTCTGAATAACAGTAGAATGTGAGTTGGAAGATTGTTATTAGATTCAAAGTATCCTTGAGAATTAATATGCTTAGGAACATTGGTGTTAGAGTTTTGTTAGGTTGTATAGACTCATGCAAAGGTAATGAGGTATCTCTAAAGTAATAAGTAGTGAGTATATAACTTCTGAAAATAGGCAAGTAGTAAAACATTTCCAGGAAGACAAGAAAGATGGTATTTAAAAAAGTAATTAAAAGCAAGACATTTGAGATTATGACATGGAAATTTTGTATAAATTAATCCAAATATATGAGAATCAAATGTGAACAGACTTTTGATGGATTAAATATGGTTACAAAAGTTTATTACTGTTCGAAAGGTGGTGCTTATATCCCTTCCCATTGAATATGGGCTGGCTCTGAGGTACTTAGGCAAGAGAATGCAACAGAAATTAAATTTTGCAAATTTCAAGCTTAGCTTTGGAGAGAATGATCATCTCTCAGTTTTTTCTCCTTGCAACATTTATATTTGGAAAGCTTCTGTACAGAGCCCAATTGCTGGTGTGAACAACTCAAGCAGCATGGAGAGGCCAAGTACAGACTTTGGTCCCAGGTAAGTCTCATCTTTAAGTGAGAACTTAATATGTGCCAGAATTTGTTCTAAGGTCTTTATACTCTTAACCAGAACACCTTACTACTTTCTGTTGTGCCAGGTTCTGCTCTAAGGTTTTTACCCTCTTAACCAGAACACCTTACTACCTCCTCTAGAAGAAAATGAGATAAAAATTTTAAACAAATATGCACTATATCAATGTTAATCAAAAGCAAGCTAAGATAGCCTGGATAACAACATAAATTGTAAAGAAAAGAGCATTGCTAGAGGCAAAGAGATCATTATGTAATGACAAAAGTTTCATTAATTCAGGAAATTATGATAATTTTAAATTCCTAAAGTTATAATATATTTTAAATAATGCAGATTTAAATATAATAATCCATAAGCTATATTGATATTTTTTAAAAAATAGCATCATAGAGCAAGATTTTTAGCATAGCTATTTCAGTAGTGTATACATCAAGCAGGAAAAAAATCAGTAGAACAACAGAAGATTTGAAAATACAGTAAAATAATTAAACTTTATATAATTTACATATATAGACTATTGCACCAAACTGGAAATTATGCATTCTTTTCAAGCTTGTAATGAAGATTTGTCACATGTTAGGTAAGAAATTACAAACAGTTGGTATATTTTGATAATATTTTCTGACCTCAAAACAAGACAGAAATCAATAGCATAAACACTAATAGAAAAAATACCCATATATTTCATCAACCCTATTCCTAAACAAGAAAGCAAAATCTTTAAAAATCTATCAAACTGAATCAAAAAATATACTAAATAGGTAATATATTAAGACCAAGTCATATTTATCACAATAATACAATATTGGATTCAATTTATGTACTATCTTATTCTACTGGGTTAATATAACCATTGTGTAATCTCATTAAAGTGAGAAACTCTTGAATCATCTGTCTTTCCATCTATAAAATGGTGAATTAGCTATATTCAATCTCTATCTCAAAGGATAAAGATGATCAAATAAAAGTAAGTTCAATAATTATAAATGTGGTTTGTGAAATGAGAAACACTAAAAATAAGATGAATTATTTTATTATGTACAAAAAATGTTATTGGTATTCCTTTTTTCCTTCTCAGCCTATATCAAAAATTGTCAATAAGCTACATTTATTTCCCATATAAAATTTGCTATCATCTTTATCACTGACCCTTTGTAAATAAAGTAAGATATTTTTTCTTCTCTGGATACTTTTAATATTTATCTCCTCATTGGTGGTTTTAAATAGTTAGATTATAATATACCATTTTAGCCTTAAAGAGTTTATTTAACCCCTGTATCTACAGGCTTATAATTTGCATCAAATTTTGAAAAAACTTGGCCATTATTTCTTCAAATATTTTTTTCTGTCCCCACCTCTCACTCTTCTATTTTAAATATTCTAATTTAATGGTTATTAGGCTGACTGAAGTCAACCAGCGGCTTACTGATGCTCTGGTCTTTATTGTTATTCTCTCCATGTTTGTGTGTTTCATCTTGATAACTTCTATTGCTATTGCTATGTCTTCAAATTTGTAATAGTTTCTTTTCTAATGTCTAGATACCTGTTGATTCATTTCTACCTATCTGCAACAGACATGTAATACTTGTACAGTTAGAAAACAATAAATGTCATTAAAATGAAAAATATATCATAAATGTATGATTTTTATTTCTGGATTTTCAATACTATTTCATTGATATATATATGTATCTGCCATCCTGTCAGTACCACATAGTACTGATTCAGTTCAGTTTAGTTGTTCACTCGTGTCCTACTCTGTGACCCCATGAACCGCAGCACGCCAGGCCTCCCTGTCCATCACCAACTCCTGGAGTCCACCCAAAGCCATGTCCATTGTGTCAGTGATGCCATCCAACCATCTCATCCTCCGTTGTCCCCTTCTCCTCCTGCCCTCAATCTTTACCAGCATCAGGGTCTTTTCAAATGAGTCAACTCTTTCCATCAGGTGGCCAAAGTACTGGAGTTTCAGCTTCAACAACAGTCCTTCCAATGAACACCCAGGACTAATCTCCTTCAGGATGGATGGGTTGGATCTCCTTGCAGTCCAAGGGACTCTCAAGAGTCTTCTCCAACACCACAGTTCAAAGGCATCAGTTCTTTGGTGCTCAGCTTTCTTTATAGTCCAACTCTCACATCTGTACATGACCATTGGAAAAACCATAGCCTTAACTAGACGGACGTTTGTTGACAAAGTAATGTCTCTGCTTTTTAATATGCTGTCTAGGTTGGTCATAACTTTCCTTCCAAGCAGTAAGTATCTTTTAATTTCATGGCTGCAATCACCATCTGCAGTGATTTTGGAGCCCAGAAAATAGTCAGCCACTGTTTCCAGTTTCCACTGTTTCCCCATCTATTTGCCATGAAGTGATAGGACCAGATGGAGAAGGCAATGGCACCTCACTCCAGTACTCTTGCCTGGAAAATCCCATGGGTGGAGGAGCCTGGAAGGGTGCAGTCCATGGGGTCACGAACAGCCGGACACAACTGAGTGACTTCACTTTCACTTTTCACTTTCATGCACTGGAGAAGGAAATGGCAACCCACTCCAGTGTTCTTGCCTGGAGAATCCCAAGGACGGGCGAGCCTGGTAGGCTGCCATCTTATGGAGTTGCACAGAGTCGGACACGACTGAAGCGACTTAGCAGCAGCAGAAGCAGCAGATAGGACCAGATGCCATGATCTTAGTTTCCTGAATGCTGAGCTTTAAGCCAACTTTTTCCACTCTCCTCCTTGACTTTCATCAAGAGGCTCTTTAGTTCTTCACTTTCTGCCATAAGTGTGGTGTCATCTGCATATCTGGAGAAGACAATAGCACCCCACTACAGTACTCCTGCCTGGAAGCTCCCATGGACGGAGGAGCCTAGTGGGCTACAGTCCATGAGGTCGCTAAGAGTTGGACACGACTGAGCGACTTCACTTTCACTTTTCTCTTTCATGCCTTAGAGAAGGAAATGGCGACACACTCCAGTGTTCTTGCCTGGAGAATCCCAGGGACGGGGAAGCTTGGTGGGTTGCCATCTATGGGGTCGCACAGAGTCGGACACGACTGAAGTGACTTAGCAGCAGCAGCAGCATCTACATATCTGAGTTTGTTGATATTCCTGATTACTGTCACTTTTGTGTTAGGTTTTGAATCAAGAAATATGTCTCCAAAGTTATTCTTTTCACATATATATTTATAAATATTTTATATATTTATATACATTTAATATATTCATATATACTATATATATTTACAAATATATATGTGCATATATATATACTACTATTCTGCATCCCTTGCATTTTCATAAAATTTAAAAGATTTGTACTTTCTCAGCCTTTCCTCAGTAGACGAAATCAGCCCTGCTCCTACAAGTAGCCTTCAAGATTCCCAGGATATGGCAAATATTTTCAAAGCCCAGTAAGAACATCTCATTCCTTAATTTTCTCTCTTTTCAGTCAACTTTTTTTAGGTCCAACTGGTAGTGTCACCTCTGACACTGCAATGTTAAAAAATTGCCCCTTAATATTTCAAAAAAATCCTGACAATGAAGCTACTCATACTGAGTTCTGACTGAGGTCAAATAAGGAAAAGCCCTAGGAATAAAGCTTTTCAGTGAGCTTCTAGACAGGTCAAATAGTGACATTTCTGAGGATGGGACTTTGGAGGGATTTTTAACCTTTTTGTCTCCTCCAGTGACTGCTAGGCTGCTGGTAATGCTGTTGACCTTCAAAGCTGCCATTAAGTTGGGGAAAAGGGACAGAATTAGGGAAATATAAAAACATCACAAAGCTCAGTGTTATTACTGAGATACAGCTGGTTTTCTCGAATAGCACTCTTTGGAATGTTTCAAGCATTGCATTAATTTCCAGAATTCTGAAAAAGAGTTCAGACAGATTTTGCCAGTGTTCTCATTGCTTTATGAAGAAGCATATTTTCCAAAGTCCTTAATCTGCCATTCCAAAGTGCTTCTATCTGTGATGGAATTTTGTCAGAGTTCCCTGGTGGCTCAGAGGTTAAAGCATCTGCCTGCAATGCGGAGACCCGGGTTCAATCCCTGGGTTGGGAAGATCCCCTGGAGAAGGAAATGGCAACCCACTCCAGTATTCTTGCCTGGAGAATCCCATGGACGGAGGAACCTGGTAGGCTACAGTCCACAGGGTCACAAAGAATTGGACACTTCTTAGCGATTTCACTTCACTTCACTTTATGGCTAATCTAGATTCCCTACAAGATTTTTACCTTTAGGTTCCGCTTGCTACCCTTACACTTCTTCTTCAATCTGGGATTTTATTTTCTTGATTTCAGGGAAGAGAATTTTAAAAATTTCTCTTTTAACCTACAAATTCATGTATTTCAGACAGGGAGGGTACTTTTCTACATGAGTTCTATATACAGTATTGAACAAAAGTGTAAAATCATTTTTTAAAATGATAGGCAAGAATTTAGTGAGGTGAGATAATTTGAAGATCAAGAACAAAATGTAATTTTTCCAAAGTCTCCAGGGGTGGTAAGAGATGAGATGCATAACAAAGGTGATTGCACAACTCTTCACGAAAAAAGTGAACTCTTAATACAATGAAAATACAGAATGGGGACAGGAATGGCAGAATACCAAGAGTCTAGGATTGTGGAGAGAAGCAGTTAAGGAAGATCTTGTTTTATGATATTTTTTTTTTCTGTGAATGAAATGTAGGAAAAGGTTGGAAATGATAGAATATATTCTTGAAAAATATATAGTCAAGCTAAAAAAACTAAGTCTTTTTTAAAAATTTTTTTTATTTTTTTAATTTTAAAATCTTTAATTCTTACATGTGTCCCCAAACATGAACCCCCCTCCCACCTCCCTCCCCATAACATCTCTGTGGGTCATCCCCATGCACCAGCCCCAAGCATGCTGTATCCTGCGTCAGACATAGACTGGCGATTCAATTCTTACGTGATAGTATACATGTTAGAATGCCATTCTCCCAAATCATCCCACCCTCTCCCTCGCCCTCTGAGTCCAAAAGTCCGTTATACACAGCTGTGTCTTTTTTCCTGTCTTGCATACAGGGTCGTCATTGCCATCTTTCTAAATTCCATATATATGTGTTAGTATACTGTATTGGTGTTTTTCTTTCTGGCTTACTTCACTCTGTATAATCGGCTCCAGTTTCATCCATCTCATCAGAACTGATTCAAATGAGTTCTTTTTAACGGCTGAGTAATACTCCATTGGGTATATATATTGAAAAAATGTGGAGGATTGAGGGAGAAACCCAAGGACTCAGTATAATATTTCTCAGCTTTAAGAATGTAGCAAGAATAAAGAACAGTGTCTTGTTGTTCAATGTTCTTGTTGTTCTTATGTCAATAATCTGCACCATTGTGTGATTTAATGTAACACTGGAATGCTCAGTAATATAACACTGAGGCTGAAGCCACATGGAATCCCCTCCTTTTCACCAAATACATTATGTCATTATACTTGCTCAATGCCCTTATCCAATTAACTACAATATAAAGCATCTATTCATTTCTCATTCGCTTCTCTCCAAGGGAGACACAATGCCTTACCTGATTAGTGACTTAAATAAAGAGCCATAGCCTTCATGATAACTGTACTTCAGATCACCCTTCTTTCATATAACCCTTCTTGCATATAACTTCTTGTGGAGTACACCCACAGAGACAGTCTTTCCTGCACTGTATGAAAAGAAACAGTTCTTATCTTCTTTTTATTTATTTTACTTTACAATATTGTATTGGTTTTGCCATACATTGACTTGAATCTGCCATGGGTGTACATATGTTCCCCATCCTGAACCCACCTCCATCCCATCCCTCTGGGTCATCCCAGTGCACCAGTCCTGAGCACCCTGTATCATGCATCAAACCTTGACTGGTGATTTGTTTCACATATGATAATTTACATGTTTCAATGTCATTCTCCCATATCATCCCACCCTCACTCTCTCCCACAGAATCCAAAAGACTGTTCTACACATCTGTGTCTCTTTTGCTATCTCACATACAGGGTTATCGCTATAATTTTTCTAAATTCCATATGCATTAGTATACTGTACTGGTGTTTCCTTTCTGGCTTACTTCACTCTGTATAATCGGCTCCAGTTTCATCCACCTCATTAGAACTGATTCAAATGTATTCTTTTTAGTGACTGAGTAATACTCCATTGTGTATATGTACCACAGCTTCCTTATCCATTTGTCTGCTGATGGACATCTAGATTGCTTCCATGTCCTGGCTATTATAAACAGTGCTGCAATGAACACTGGGGTACACATGTCTCTTTCAATTCTGGTTTCCTCAGTGTGTATGCCCAGCAGTGGGATTGCTGGGTCGTATGGCAGTTCTATTTCCAGTTTTTTAAGGAATCTCCACACTGTTCTCCATAATGGCTGTACTAGTTTGCATTCCCACCAACAGTGTAAGAGTGTTCCCTTTTCTCCACACCCTCTCCAGCATTTATTGCTTGTAGACTTTTGGATTGCAGCCATTCTGACTGGTATGAAATGGTACCTCATTGTGGTTTTGATTTGCATTTCTCTGATAATGAGTGATGTTGAGCATATTTTCATGTGTTTGTTAGCATCTGTATGTGTTCTTTGGAGACATGTCTGTTTAGTTCTTTGGCCCACTTTTTGATTGGGTCGCTTATTTTTCTGGAATTGAGCTGCAGGAGTTGCTTGTATATTTTTGAGATTAATTCTTTTTCCATTGCTTTGTTTTCCATTATTTTCTCCCATTCTGAAGGCTGACTTTTCACCTTGCTTATAGTTTCCTTTGTTGTGCAGAAGCTTTTAATTTTAATTAGGTCCCATTTGTTTATTTTTGCTTTTATTTCCAATATTCTGGGAGGTGGGTCATAGAGGATCCTGCTGTGATTTATGTCAGAGAGTGTTTTGCCTGTGTTTTCCTCTAGGAGTTTAATAGTTTCTGGTCTTACATTAAGATCTTTAATCCATTTTGAGTTTACTTTTGTGTATGGTGTTTAAAAGTGTTCTAGTTTCATTCTTTTACAAGTGGTTGACCAGTTTTCCCAGCACCACTTGTTAAAGAGATTGTCTTTACTCCATTGCATATTCTTGCCTCCTTTGTCAAAGATAAGGTGTCCATAGGTGCATGGATTTATCTCTGGGCTTTCTATTTTGTTACATTGATATATATTACTGTCTTTGTGCCACTACCATACTGTCTTGATGACTGTGGCTTTGTAGAAGAGCCTGAAGTCAGGCAGGTTGATTCCTCCAGTTCCATTCTTCTTTCTCAAGATTGCTTTGGCTATTTGAGGTTTTTTGTATTTCCATACAAATTGTGAAATTATTTGTTCTAGTTCTCTGAAAAATACCATTGGTAGCTTGATAGGGATACACTGAATCTGTAGATTGCTTTGGGTAATATACTAATTTTCACTATATTGATTCTTCCAATCCATGAACACGGTATATTTCTCTATCTATTTGAGTCCTCTTGGATTTCTTTCACCAGTGTTTCATAGTTTTCTATATGTAGGTCTTTAGTTTCTTTAGGTAGATATATTCCTAAGTATTTTATTCTTTTCATTGCAATGGTGAATGGAATTGTTTCCTTAATTTCTCTTTCTGTTTTCTCATTGTTAGTGTATAGGAATGCAAGGGATTTCTGTGTGTTGATTTTATATCCTGCAACTTTACTATATTCATTGATTAGCTCTAGTAATTTTCTGGTGGAGTCTTTATGGTTTTCTATGTAGAGGATCATGTCATCTACAAACAGTAGATGTGAGAGTTTTACTTCTTCTTTTCCAATCTGGATTCCTTTTATTTCTTTTTCTGCTCTGATTGCTGTGGCCAAAACTTCCAAAACTATGTTGAATAGTAGTGGTAAGAGTGGGCACCCTTGTCTTGTTCCTGACTTTAGGGGAAATGCTTTCAATTTTTTACCATTGAGGATAATGTTTGCTGTGGGTTTGTCATATATAGCTTTTATTATTTTGAGGTATGCTCCTTCTATTCCTGCTTTCTGGAGGGGTTTTTTTTTTTATCATAAATTGATGTTTAATTTTGTAAAAGGCTTTCTCTGCATCTATTGAGATAATCATATGGTTTTTATTTTCCAATTTGTTAATGTGGTGTATTACATTGATTGATTTGCAGATATTGAAGAATCTTTGCATCCCTGGGATAAAGGCCACTTGGTCATGATGTATGATCTTTTTAATATGTTGTTGGATTCTGTTTGCTAGAATCTTGTTAAGGATTTTTGCATCTGTGTTCATCAGTGATATTGGCCTGTAGTTTTCTTTTTTTGTGGCATCCTTGTCAGGTTTTGGCATTAGGGTGATGGTGGCCTCGTAGAATGAGTTTGGAAGTTTACCTTCCTCTGCAATTTTCTAGGAGAGTTTGAGTAGGATAGGTGTTAGTTCTCTAAATTTTCGGTAGAATTCAGCTGTGAAGCTGTCTGGTCCTGGGCTTTTGTTTGTTGGAAGATTTCTGATTACAGTTTCAATTTCCATGCTTCTGACGGGTCTGTTAAGATTTTCCATTTTTTCCTGGTTCAATTTTGGAAAGTTGTACTTTTCTAAGAATTTGTCCATTTCTTCCAAATTGTCCATTTTATTTGGATATAATTGCTGATAATAGTCTTTTATAATCCTTTGTATTTCTGTGTTGTCTGTTGTGATCTCTCCACTTTCATTTCTAATTTTATTGATTTGATTTTTCTCCTTTTGTTTCTTGATGAGTCTGGCTAATGGTTTGTCAATTTTATTTAACTTCTCAAAGAACCAGCTTTTGGTTTTGTTGATTTTTGCTATGGTCTCTTTTGTTTCTTTTGCACGTATTTCTGCCCTAATTTTTAAGATTTCTTTCCTTCTACTATCCCTGGGATTCATAATTTCTTTCTTTTCAAGTTGCTTTATGTGTCGTTAGGTTATTTATTTGACTTTTTTCTTGTTTCTTGAGGTAAGCCTGTATTGCTATGAACCTTTCCCTTAGCACTGCTTTTATAGCGTCTTATAGGTTTTGGGTTGTTGTGTTTTCATTTTCATTCATTTATATGCATATTTTGATTTTTTTAAAAATTTCTTCTGTGATTTTTTTGGTTGTTCAGCAGCATGTTGTTCAGCCTCCATATGTTGGAATTTTTAATAGTTTTTCTCCTGTAATTGACATCTAATCTTACTACATTATGGTCAGAAAAGATGCTTGGAATGATTTCAATTTTTTGAATTTACCAAGTCTAGGTTTATGGCCCAGGATGTGATCTATCCTGGAAAAGATTCCATGTAAGCTTGAGAAAAAGGTGAAATTAAGTGTTTTGGGGTGAAATGTCCTATAGATATCAATTAGGTCTAACTGGTCTATTGTATCATTTAAAGTTTGTGTTTCCTTGTTAATTTTCTGTTTAGTTGATCTATCCATAGGTGTAAGTGGGGTATTAATGTCTCCCACTATTATTGTGTTATTGCTAATTTCCCCTTTCATGCTTGTTAGCATTTGTCATACATATTGTGGTGCTCCTATGTTGGATGCATATATATTTATGATTGTTATATCTTCTTCTTAGATTGATCCTTTGATCATTATGTAGCATCCATCTTTGTCTCTTTTCACAGCCTTTGTTTTAAAGTCTATTTCATCTGATATGAGTGTTGCTACTTCTGCTTTCTTTTGGTCTTTATTTGCATGGAATATCTTTTCCAGCCCTTCACTTTCAGTCTGTATGTGTCCCTTGTTTCAAGGTGGGTTTCTTGTAGACAACATATATAGGGGTCTTGTTTTTGTATCCATTCAGCCGTTCTTGTCTTTTGATTGGGGCATTCAACCCATTTACATTTAAAGTAATTATTGATAAGTATGATCCCCTTGCCATTTGCTTTATTGTTTTGGGTTTGAGTTTATACACCCTTTCTGTGTTTCCTGTCTAGAGAAGATCCTTTAGCATTTGTTGGAGAGCTGGTTTGGTGGTGCTGAATTCTCTCAGCTTTTGCTTGTCTGTAAAGCTTTTGATTTCTTCATTCAAATGATTTTCTTCATTCAAAAGCTTCATTCAAATAAAGCTTTTTATTTGAATGAGATCCTTGCTGAGTACAGTAATCTGGGCTGCAGGTTATTTTCTTTCATCACTTTAAGTATGTCCTGCCATTCCCTTCTGGCCTGAAGAGTTTCCATTGAAAGATCAGCTGTTATCCTTATGGGAATCCCCTTGTGTGATATTTGCTGTTTTTCCCTTGCTGCTTTTAATATTTGTTCTTTGTGTTTGATCTTTGTTAATTTGATTAATATGTGTCTTGGGGTGTTTCACCTTGGGTTTATCCTGTTTGGGACTCTCTGTGTTTCTTGGACTTGGGTGATTATTTCCTTCCCCATTTTAGGGAAGTTTTCAACTATTATCTCCTCAAGTATTTTCTCATTGTCTTTCTTTTTGTCTTCTTCTTCTGGGACTCCTATGATTCGAATGTTGGGGCATTTAACATTATCCCAGAGGTCTCTAAGATTGTCCTCATTTCTTTTAATTCTTTTTTCTTTTTTCCCTCTCTGTTTCATTTATTTCTACCATTCTATCTTCTACCTCACTTATCCTATCTTCTGCCTCCGTTATTCTTTTTTTTTTTTTTTTGCCTTATCAGCTTTTTTTTTTTTTTAGTTTTTTTTTTTTTAAATTTTAAAATCTTTAATTCTTACATGCATTCCCAAACATGAACCCCCCTCCCACCTCCCTCCCCATAACATCTTTCTGGGTCATCCCCATGCACCAGCCCCAAGCATGCTGCATCCTGCGTCAGACATAGACTGGCGATTCAATTCACATGATAGTATACATGTTAGAATGTCATTCTCCCAAATCATCCCACCCTCTCCCTCTCCCTCTGAGTCCAAAAGTCCGTTATACACATCTGTGTCTCTTTCCCTGTCTTGCATACAGGGTCGTCATTGCCATCTTCCTAAATTCCATATATATGTGTTAGTATACTGTATTGGTGTTTTTCTTTCTGGCTTACTTCACTCTGTATAATCGGCTCCAGTTTCATCCATCTCATCAGAACTGATTCAAATGAATTCTTTTTAACAGCTGAGTAATACTCCATTGTGTATATGTACCACATCTTTCTTATCCATTCATCTGCTGATGGACATCTAGGTTGTTTCCATGTCCTGGCTATTATAAACAGTGCTGCGATGAACATTGGGGTACATGTGTCTCTTTCAATTCTGGTTTCCTCGGTGTGTATGCCCAGAAGTGGGATTGCTGGGTCATAAGGTAGTTCTATTTGCAATTTTTAAGGAATCTCCACACTGTTCTCCATAGTGGCTGTACTAGTTTGCATTCCCACCAGCAGTGTAGGAGGGTTCCTTTTCTCCACACCTCTCCAGCATTTATTGCTTGCAGATTTTTGGATCGCAGCCATTCTGACTGGTGTGAAGTGGTACCTCATTGTGGTTTTGATTTGCATTTCTCTAATAATGAGTGATGTTGAGCATCTTTTCATGTGTTTGTTAGCCATCCGTATGTCTTCTTTGGAGAAATGTCTATTTAGTTCTTTGGCCCATTTTTTGATTGGGTCGTTTATTTTTCTGGAGTTGAGCTGCAGAAGTTGCTTGTATATTTTTGAGATTAGTTGTTTGTCAGTTGCTTCATTTGCTATTATTTTCTCCCATTCAGAAGGCTGTCTTTTCACCTTGCTTATATTTTCCTTTGTTGTGCAGAAGCTTTTAATTTTAATTAGATCCCATTTGTTTATTTTTGCTTTGATTTCCAGAATTCTGGGAGGTGGATCATATTCTACTATTGGTTCCCTCCGGAGTGTTTTTGATCTCATTTATTTCATTATTCATTATATATTGACTCTTTTTTTTTCTTCTAGGTCCCTGTTAAACCTTTCTTGCATCTTCTCAATCCTTGTCTCCAGGCTATTTGTCTGTAACTCCAATTTGTTTTCAAGATTTTGGATAATTTTCACTATCATTATTTGGAATTCTTTATCAGGTAGATTCCTTATCTATTCCTCTTTTGTTTTGTTTGGTGGGCATTTATCCTGTTCCTTTACCTGCTGGGTATTTCTTTGTCTTTTCATCTTGTTTATATTGCTGTGTTTGGGGTGGCCTTTCTGTATCCTGGCAGTTGATGGTTTCTCTTTATTGTGGAGGTTCCTAGCTATGAGTGGGGTTTGATGGGTGACTTGTCAAGGTTTCCTGGTTAGGGAAGCTTGTGTCAGTGTTCTGGTGGGTGGATCTGGATTTCTTCTCTCTGGAGTACAATAAAGTGTCCAATAATGAATTTTTAAATGTCAGTGGGTTTGATGTGACTTTGGGCAGACTGTATATTGAGGCTGAGGGTTATGTTATTGGAGATTCTGTGTTGCTAGAAATTTGCGTGGTATGTCTTTCTCTGGAGCTGGTTGGCCCTTGGGTGCTGTTTGGTTTCAGTGTAGGTATGGAGGTGTTTGATGAGCTCATCGATAATGTTCCCTGGATTCAGGAGTTCTCTGGTGTTCTCAGGATTTTGACTTAAGCCTTCTGCCTCTGGTTTTCAGTTTTATTCTTACAGTAGCCTCAAGACTTCTCTATCTCCTTTCGAAGACAATGGGCTGCTTTTCTGGGTGACTGATGTCCTTTGCCAGCATTCAGAAGTTGTTCTGTGGAATTTTCTTGGTGTTCAAATATTCTTTTGATGAATTTGTGGGGGAGAAAGTGGTCTCCCTGTCCTATTCTTCCATCATCTTAGGACTGCCCCCCTAGAACTGTTCTTAAACTGTGATGTGTTCGGATAAATAAATTCACTTAGTAGATTGGTACTCAAGAGGCAAACTTTTATATCTGATGCAAGCTCCATTCTCTAATAAATCTTATCAGTATGAAAAGATAAGTTGATCCCTGTTTTAGTTCAGGTTGCTATAACAAATTCTGTAGACTAGATGCCATATTAACAATAGAAACAATAGATATCAAAGTTCTAGGGGCTGGGAAGTTCAAGATTAAGATGCCAAATGATTCAGTGTCTAGTGAGAGTATTCTTTCTGGCTTATAGACACTGTCTTCTAGCTCTACCTTTACATGGAGGAAAAGGCAAAAGAGCTCTGTGGGTCTCTTTTACTTAGGGCATTAATCTTATCAATGAAGCTTCCACCCTTGTGATATTTTCTTTAATTTAAGCCCGAATTTTACAATAAGGAGGTCATGATCTGACTCATAGTCATTTCCAGATCTCGTATCTGCTGATTGTATGGAGCTTCTCCATTTTGGGCTCTAAAGAACATAATCAATCTGATTTTCAGTATTAACCACCTGGTGATGTCCATTATTAGAATCATCTCTTGGGTTGTTGGAAAAGGGTGTTTGCTTTGACCAGCATGTTCTCTTGACAAAACTCTGTTGTTTTTTGCCCTGTTTCATTTTGTATTCCAAGGCCAAGTTTGTCTGTTATTCTGAGTATTTCTTGAGTTTCTACTTTTGCATTCCAATCCCTTATGATGAAAAGGACATCTTTTTCATTGTTAGTTCTAGAAGGTGCTGCAGGTCTTTATAGAAACGGTCAGCTTCAGCTTCTTTGGCATCCATGGTTGGTGCACACTTGGATTACTATGATGTTGAACGGTTTGCCTTGGAAACAAACTGGGATCATTCTGTTGCTTTTGAGGTTGTACCCAAGTACTGCATTTTGGACTCATTTGTTGACTGTGAGCACTACTCCATTTCTTCTAAGGGATTCTTGCCCACAGTAGTAGATATAATGATCACTTAAATGAAATGTGACCATTCCCACCCATTTTAGTTCACTGACTTCTAAGATACCAATATTTAATCTCACCATCTCCTACTTGACCATGTCCCAATTTACTTTGATTCATGGACCTACCATTCGAGGTTCCTATGAAATACTGTTCTTCACAGCATTGGACTTTACTTTCACCACCAGACACATCCACAACTGAGCATTGGTTCTCCTTTGGTCCAGCCATGTCATTCTTTCTGGAGCTATTAGTAATTGCCCTCCACTCCTCCCCAGTAGCGTACTGCACACCTTCTGACCTGGAGGGCTCATCTTCCAGCATCATATCTATTTGCCTTTTCATAGTGTTCATGGGGTTCTCAAAGCAAAAATACTGGAGTGGTTTGCTATTCCCTCTTTCAGTTTTGTCAGAACTCTTCACTATGACCTGTCCATTTTGGGTGGCCCTGAATGATATAGCTGGAGAAGGCAATGGCACCCCACTTCGGTACTCTTGCCTGGAAAATCCCATGGACGGAGGAGCCTGGTGGACTACAATCCATGGGGTCGCTAAGAGTTGGACACGACTGAGCAACTTCACTTGCTCATATCTTCACTGAGTTACACAAGTCCTTTGGCCATGACAAGACTGTGATCCATGGAGGGGATGACCATATTCAGTTCAGTTCAGTTCAGTTCAGTCACTCAGTCATGTCCAACTCTTTGTGACCCCATGAATCACAGCACACCAGGCCTCCCTGTCCATCACCAACTCCCGGAATTCACTCAGACTCACGTCCATCGAGTTAGTGATGCCAAACACAAACATTCAGCCTATAACAATCCCCTTTTTAATATTTTAGATTATATGTTATTGTCATCCTCAAATGTCAGCATATGTTAATAGAAATTTTGACATATTATTGATTTTCCCTGTGAACATATTTGCTGCTTTATACTAGACTTTAAGTACCTTGAATGCAGCTAACATGCTTGCCACTATTGAATACTTAGTGCCTAACCAGGTAACCAAAATATGTTCAGTTCAGTTCAGTTCAGTTGCTTAGTCATGTCCGACCTTTGCAACCCCATGAATCACAGCATGTCAACTCCCGGAGTTCACCCATACTCATGTCCATCGAGTTGGTGATGCCATCCAGCCATCTCATCCTCTGTCGTCCCCTTCTCCTCCTGCCCCCAATCCCTCCCAGCATCAGGGTCTTTACCAATGAGTCAACTCTTCACATGAGGTGACCAAAGTACTGGAGTTTCAGCTTCAACACCAGTCCTTCCAATGAACACCCAGGACTGATCTCCTTTAGGATGGATGAGTTGGATCTCCTTGCACTTCAAGGGATTCTCAAGAGTCTTCTCCAACACCACAGTTCAAAAGCATCAATTCTTCGGCTCTCAGCCTTCTTCACAGTCCAACTCTCACATCCATTCATTAAACCATAGCCTTGACTAGACAGACTTTGTTGGCAAGGTAATATCTCTGCTTTTGAATATGCTATCTAGGTTGGTCATAACTTTCCTTCCAAGGATTAAGCATACTTTAATTGCATGGCTGCAATCACCATCTACAGAGATTTTGGAGTAAAAAAAAAAAAAAGTCTCACACTATTTCTCCATCAATTTCCCATGTTGGGCACCCTGTAATTGTTGATTGAAGTAGAGGACAATTTCCTTATGGAAAAAAAAAAAAGGGAAGAATGCATAGATTTCAGAGACAGACTTCCCACTTACTATATTTTATAAGTTCAATGTAAGCAACTGGTGGACAAAGCAATATATTGTAAAACAAGCTTTAAAGGAAAAAATAGATAAGCAAAAACAATAGAGAGTTGCTGTTTCTTTCTGTGACTCTAAATAAAAGGTCAGAGTTTGAAGAACTCTTAAAAATCATGCATTCCTGTTTCAAAAAGTAAGAGCATCTTGACATACTTCCATGTAAATGGTCTTTAGAATATCTTGAAAAGAATAAATAAAGGTAGATAAAATTTATATATGTTACTGTGTAAATAAGAGCTAGGAAATACCAATATAGATAGACCTATATTTTTATGAACAAGATATGCAGTAAAATTTGGCAAATAAACATTTAATAATTAGCCTCCAGTTAACTTATAAAGGTTAAATTTTTCTTACCTACAACTTTTTGTTGTTTTATTTTCCCATCAAGTGTATGCCTCCCTTAAAAAGACATTTGTAAAGTCGTCTTTTCCAATCATATTATTGTTTACATGAAATGTGCGATCGTCTCCTTGAAGAGTGCAGGTGTTTGCATGTGAAATCTGACACTTGAGTTGCTAGGGTAACAGTCTGCTACATGGTAATGAGAAAGAAATAAGTACTAGAGTAAAAAGATGTGCTGTGCAAATAGACCAGCTACAAAGTCAATTTGAAAGGAATAAAAAAGATCTTGTTCCAATACTGAATGAAACACAGGTAAATCAGGAGATTGAAACTCTTAAGCTCATATTTTTCAGCTTCTCCCTGTATCCAAGGGAATTTCCATTGAGTTATTTGCTCCATATTATTAATACCCCCTTGCTTTCTCCTTCACCTCCCAGAAGAACTTGCACCTTTATTTGCTGAAGGTGTGAATAACTGTTTACAGCTCGTAAAAGGTAACATTTCTCCCCAAATGGTTTTTTTTCTGGAAGGAAAAGATAAAAGACAGTGCACCCTCACACTCTGCCTCTCCCCTTCCAACCGAGACTTTCCAAGAGACACTGAAATGATACCACTTAGATGCTCTTTCTGCAAGCCAGATATTTAGTTCTTTGGTTCCCTGATATTACTGCCTGAATATTACTACTTTATAATCATTGTTTCTGAGTTGGGAATATAGATTCTGAAATCTAAAACATAAATTCAAGAGACATGGAAAATTATGTGGAAAAATAAATCAGCCAGATCTTAATATCTTACATTTATTATTAGTGGCTGGTCTCACCATGGGCAAGCTGATATTTTTATAATTGAGTTTTATTTCTGAAACAAGGTAAAAGGTTGAGAATTTTGATTTAAATTTTGCTCAATATGATGATTACATCTTGGACTATTTATTTTCAGTTGTCTCACTCAAATTTTCACTCAGATAGTATGGACTTGATATCTTCCAAGTGATTTTCTGTCCTAGCATTTTGTAAGTCACTATTTAGAATAATTTCTTTTTAAATAAAAAATTAGTGTGTTTTCTGCCCTACATGATACTTGAAAATCAAAAAGTATAGGTGTGATTAATTCAAGAACTGATGAGCCAATACAGCAAAGTTGCAAAGCAGAAGTTGACTTCAGTTTCTTTAGAATTCAAAACCCAATAATATGACAACAAAATGCAAAAGAAAATAAATTTATAAATGTGCTGAGATTAGGAGAGAAGGATACAAGGAGCCCAAAAATTTTTAGAAGACACTAGTTACAAATAATTGTTTTGATAGTGGAATAGAGTTAATCAGTGAATAAGAATGCCCTCAGTTCATGCATTTGCAGTTTCATCTAGGTCATCTTTGTCATGTTCTACAACTTTCCATAGATAATTCTTTTTGTCTGAAACATCTTGGACCTTTTCTACGTGTTTGTCATTGCTGATGAAATAAAAGAGAATTCAACCCAAATTCTTCATCTCACCAAAAGGCCCTGTAAGAGCTAGCTTCTTCCCAACCCTCCAGCCTCATCTTAAACTTCTCTCTTATTCTGTAGTTCCAGCTCCATCTTCCCTCTTCATACTCTTATAGATACCAAGATTTTCATTGTTTTCAACTTTCTGCATAGGCTATTCTTCCTGCCTAGAAGTTTGTTTCTTTCTTTCATTCTTTACCTAGGTTAACTTCTCTTCATCCATCAGGTCTCATTTCATGTATCATTGCCGCAGGAAAAAATCTCTTGAAATTCATACCTATATTGAAACAAGGTCTCTATTCAGTTCAGTTCAGTTGTTCAGTCCTGTTCAACTCTTTGTGACCCCATGAACCGCAGCAAGCCAGGCCTCCCCGTCCATCACCAACTCTCAGAGCCCACCAATCCATGTCCATTGAGTCAGTGATGCCATCCAAACATCTCATCCTCTGTCGTCCCTTTATCCTCCTGCCCTCAATCTTTCCCAGCATCAGGGTCTTTTCCAATGAGTCAAATTTTTGCATGAGGTGGCCAAAGTATTGCAGTTGCAGCTTCAACATCAGTCCTACCAATGAACACGGAGGACTGATCTCCTTTAGGATGGACTGGTTGGATCTCCTTGCAGTTCAAGGGACTCTCAAGAGTCTTTTTCAACACCACAGTTCAAAAGCATCAATTCTTCGGTGCTCAGCTTCCTTTTATAGTCCAACTATCACATCCGTACATGACCACTGGAAAAACCATAGCCTTGACTAGAAAGACCTTTGTTGACAAAGTAATGTCTCTGCTTTATAATATGCTATCTAGGTTGGTCATAACTTTTCTTCCAAGGAGTAAGCGTCTTTCAATTCCAAGGCTGCAATCAACATCTGCAGTGATTTTGGAGCCTAGAAAAATAAAGTCAGCCACTGTTTCCCCATCTATTTTCCCTGAAGTGATGGGACCAGATACCATGATCTTCGTTTTCTGAATGTTGAGCTTTAAGCCAACTTTTTCACTCTCCTCTTTCACTTTCATCAAGAGGCTCTTTAGTTCTTCACTTTCTGCCATAAGGGTGGTGTCATCTGCATATTTGAGGTTATTGATATTTCTCCAGGCAATCTTGATTCCAGCCTGTGCTTCCTCCAGCCCAGAGTTTCTCATGATGTACTCTGCATATAAGTTAAATAAGCAGGGTGACAATATACAGCGTTGATGTACTCCTTTTCCTATTTGCAACCAGTCTGTTGTTCCATGCCCAGGTCTAACTGTTGCTTCCTGACTTACATACAGGTTTATGAATGTGTCCACTGGAGAAGGGAATGGCAAACCACTTCAGTATTCTTGCCTTGAGAACCCCTTGAGCAGTATGAAAAAGTGAAAAGATAGGACACTGAAAGATGAACTCCCCAGGTCAGTAGGTGCCCAATATGCTACTGGAGATCAGTGGAGAAATAACTCCAGAAAGACTGAAGGGATGGAGCTAAAGCAAAAACAACATCCAATTGTGGATGTGACTAGTGATAGAAGCAAGGTTCAATGCTGTAAAGAGCAATATTGCATCGGAACCTGGAATGCTAGGCCCATGAATCAAGGCAAATTGGAAGTGGTCAAACAGGAGATGGCAAGAGTGAGCAATGACATTCTAGGGATCAGCGAACTAAGATGGACTGGAATGGGTGAATTTAACTCAGATGACCATTATATCTACTACTGTGGGCAACAATTCCTTAGAAGAAATGGAGTAGTCATCATAGCCGACAAAAGAGTCCTAAACGCAGTACTTGGATGCAATCTCAAAAACTACGGAATGATCTCTGTTTGTCTCTAAGGCAAACCATTCATTATCACAGTAATCCAAGCCTATACCCCAACCAGTAACGCTGAAGAAGCTGAAGTTGAACCTTCGAAATCTTCTAGAACTAAAACCCCCAAAAGATGTCCTTTTCATTTTAGGGGACTGTAATGCAAAAGTAGGAAGTTAAGAAACACCTGGAGTAACAGGCAAATTTGGCCTTGGAGTACAGAATGAAGTAGGGCAAAGGCTAACAGAGTTCTGCCAAGAGAACACACTGGTCATAGCAAACACCCTCTTCCAACAACACAAGAGAAGATTCTACACATGGACATCACCAGATGGTTGACACAGAAATCAGACCGATTATATTCTTTGCAGCCAAAGGTGGAGAAGCTCTACACAGTCAGCAAAAACAAGACCAGGAGCTGACTGTGGCTCAGGCCTCCATTATATGTATTCAAAGGACCCTGTGTTTTTTCTTTATATTTATATTATGTTTCTAATCATATGCATTTATGTGAGTTTTAAAATCAATTTCCATCATTCACCATGAAGCTTTAAAAACCCATGGAACCATGTTTACTTTTCCTTGGCAAGGGATCAAGTCTTATTTCTAGATACCCCAGCACCTAGCAGAACAATTGACATACCACTCATTTGATAAACACTTGAATGAGTTGTATTAATAACTTGTAGTTAAAGAAATTATTACCTGATGAGAAAAACTTTGTCATCCTATCTTCTAATTACAAAAATATACAGTAAGTTAATGGGCGTACAAAATTTCCACACATACTTAAGAAAGCTAAATGGCAGAATAAATAAACCCATGCCCATAAACACTTGTATACAACACAAAATTGAATCCGAATTCCTTCCTCATCATCTTCTCTAACACTTTGTAACATAATGAAGGTTTAAATAAAGCCTTTCTTTTCATTGTGATTGCATTTAAAGTGCTGTTGGTAAAGGATTTAAAAAGTTGTAATTCAAAACATTCACCTCTCTTTCAGTGTTTTTTTCTCCCCCAAAGCTAAAGTCATATTCAGAAAATGACGACAGTCAGATGTTTGGTCTTCAGAAACACTAAGCAATTTTAGCAAAGGTTCTTTGTATGAATATCAATTTCTACATATTTAAAAAAGATCAAATTCACAACTTTTTCATTGTTTACATTTAATTTTCCTCTACTGAAGGCAACTGTTAATGAATGCACAGAGCCTCATGGTTTCATTTGTGCAAGTATATGCTTTCCTCAATATGTCAGCAAATTTGGAAAACTCAGCAGTGGCCACAGGACTGGAAAACTTCAGTTTTCATTCCAATTCCAAAGAAAGGCAATGCCAAAGAATGCTCAAACTACCGCACAATCGCACTCATCTCACACGCTAGTAAAATAATGTTCAAAATTCTCCAAGCCAGACTTCAGAAATACGTGAACTGTGAACTTCCAGATGTTCAAGCTGGTTTTAGAAAAGGCAGAGGAACCAGAGATCAAATTGCCAACAACCACTGGATCATGGAAAAAGCAAGAGAGTTCCAGAAAAACATCTATTTCTGCTTATGCCAAAGCCTTTGACTGTGTGGATCACAATAAACTGTGGAAAATTCTTCTAGAGGTGGGAATACCAGACCACCTGACCTGCCTCTTGAGAAACCTTTATGCAGGTCAGGAAGCAACAGTTAGAATTGGACATGGAACAACAGACTGGTTCCAAATAGGAAAAGAAGTACGTTGAGGCTGTATATTGTCACCCTGCTTATTTAACTTATATACAGAGTACATCATGATAAATACTGGGCTGGAAGAAGCACAAGCTGGAATTGAGATTGCCAGGAGAAATACCAATAACCTCAGATATGCAGATGACACCACCCTTATGGCAGAAAGTGAAGAGGAATGAAAAAGCCTCTTGATGAGAGTGAAAGAGGAGAGTGAAAAAGTTGGCTTAAAGCTCAACATTCAGAAAACGAGGATCATGGCATCTGGTCCCATCACTTCATGGGAAATAGATGAGGGAACAGTGGAAACAGTGTCAGATTTTATTTTGGGGGGCTCCAAAATCACTGCAGATGGTGATAGCAGCCATGAAATTAAAAGACGCTTACTCCTTGGAAGAAAAGTTATGACCAACCTAGATAGCATATTGAAAAGCAGAGACAGTACTTTCCCAACAAAGTTCTGTCTTAAGGCTATGGTTTTTCCGGTAGTCATGTATGGATGTGGGAGTTGGACTGTGAAGAAAGCTGAGCACCGAAGAATTGATGCTTTTGAACTGTGGTGTTGGAGAAGACTCTTAAGAGTCCCTTGAACTGCAAGGAGATTCAACCAGTCCATTCTAAAGGAGATCAGTCTTGGGTTTCTTTGGAAGGAATGATGCTAAAGCTGAAACTCCAGTACTTTGGCCACCTCATGCGAACAGTTGACTCATTGGAAAAAAACTCTGTTGCTGGGAGAGATTGGGGGCAAGAGGAGAAGGGGATGACAGAGGATGAGATGGCTGGATGGCGTCACCGACTCAATGGACGTGAGTTTGAGTGAACTCCGGGAGTTGGTGATGGACAGGGAGGCCTGGCATGCTGCATTCTGGGGTCACAAAGAGTTGGACACTACTGAGCGACTGAGCTGAACTGAGTGCTTTCCTCTGAAATTTTCTTGGGGAAGTTTTATACTTGAATGTATATCCAACAAATACATACTTTACACTAAAAACAAATAACTTTTTCATTTTTAAACAGAGAATGGTTCTCTCTGGTGTCTTCGTTTCAATTTCATACAGCAAAATTTGAATGTTAATGTAAATCTTATAAAATATTTGACACTTATCTTTTTGAATCTTGAAAAAAAACCTCAATAATTATTGGACATAGTTTATATTTCTATTTGATGGATGAAGAATCTGAAGTCCAGAAATTGATTTGCAAAAGATTGTTCTTAAAGTACTGAATATGAATTCTATTTTCTGTTTCTACATAAGATCAAACATGATCTGTGTCTGGGTTAGTATTAAAAATTATAAGTATGTGCATATACATTTCAAATGGAACAAACTCCATTTCTTAGACATGGTGGATTTCAAAAAAAAAATCTTGCTTTATATTGAAATATAAGAGGTAAATGACTTTGTGGTGGGAGCATTTTCTCTATTTGTAGCCTTTACAAAATAAAATGATTCTTCTCAATCCATGGTTCTTGTTTTTGTTCAGTGGCTAAATCATGACTGGCTCTTTGTGACCCCATGAACTACAGCACACCAGGCTTCTCTGTCCATCACTATCTCCCTGAGTTTAATCAAATTTCTGTCCATTGAGTCAGTGGATACTATCCAACTATCTCATCCTCTGTCGCCCCCTTCTCCTCTTGCCCTCAGTTTTTCCCAGCATGAGGTTCTTTCCCAATGAGTCAGCTTTTCACATTAGTGGCCAAAGTATTGGAGCTACAGCATCAGTCCTTACACTGAATATTCAGGTTAGATTTCCTTTAGGATTGACTGGTTTGATCTCCTTCAAAAGCATTAATTCTTTGATGCTCAGGCTTCTTTATGGTCCAACTCTCACATCCATACATGACTACTGGAAACACCATAGCTCTGACTAGATGGACCTTTGTCAGCAAAGTAATGTCTCTGCCCTTTTTATGGACATATGGCCTATGATTCATCTGTGGTTTTGCTGTAATCTGTCGATCTGCTTCATCTCTTCTCTTTGAGTTTTCTTATTCTGGAATCTAGGTTGAAGACTTCCCCCAATTAGGGACCGTGTGCATCCTCATAAAAAAGATGAGAAAAAGAATTCATAAGCAGAATACTTAGGCAAATAAACTCAGGGAATCAGAATGGAGGTGTGGGGTTTTCACATCCTCTGTCAATAGCAGAACAAAACAGAAAAAAACACAGTCATTTTTTTCCTGGTGAGACCTAAGCCAATAAGATCCTCACAACCAAATCAATGAAAAGGCATGAACTCTGTCTTATATGTCTGAGGCGCAAAAAGCCCTTGAAACCAGAAAAACTAACTTTTGATCACTAATGCTTTCAGCAAAAAAAAAAAAATCTTGATTTATAGGGGGAAATGTAGGGAAAAAAAAAAAAGAACAGAAACCTCAGGTAAAACAGTCAGGAGACTAAATGGAAGCTCTCATGCCCTGTGGCCAGTCAGTTCAGTCGCTCAGTCGTGTTTTACTTTTTGTGACCCCATGGACTGCAGCACATCCGACCTCCTTGTCCATCACCAACTCCCAGAGTTTCCACAAACTCCTGTCCATTGAGTCAGTGATGCCATCCAGCCATCTCATCCTCTGTCGTCCCCTTCTCCTCCTGCCTTCAATCTTTCCCAGCATCAGGGTCCTTTCCAATAAGTCAGTTCTTTGCATCAAGTGGCCAACCTATTGGAGTTTCAACTTCAACATCAGTCCTTCCAATGAATATTCAGGATTGATTTCCTTCAGGACGGACTGGTTGGATCTTTTTGCTGTCCAAGGGACTCTCAAGAGTCTTCTCCAACACCACAGTTCAAAAGCATCAATTCTTCAGTGCTCAGCTTTCTTTATAGTCCAACTCTCACATCCATACATGACTACTGGAAAAACCATAGCTTTGACTAGATGGACCTTTCTCGGCAAAGTATTATCTCTGCTTTTGAATACTCTGTCTAGGTTTGTGACAGCCTTTCTTCCAAGAAGCAAGCATCTTTTAACTTCATGGCTGCAGTCACCATATGCAATGATTTTCGAGCCCAAGAAAATAAAGTCTCTCACTGTTTCCTTTGTTTCCCCATCTATTTGCCATGAAGTGAGGCCATGAGCTTACTTTTTGAATGTTGAGTGTTAAGCCAGCTTTTTCATTTTCCTCTTTTATTTTCATCAAGAGGTTCTTTAGTTTTTCTCCACTCTCTGCCATAAGGGTGGTGTCACCTGCATATCTGAGGTTATTGACACTTCTCTTGGCAATCTTGATTCCAGCTTGTGCTTCATCCAGCCTGACATTTCACATAATATACTCTGCATATAAGTTAAATAAACAGGGTGACAATATACAGCCTTGACGTACTCCATTCCCGATTTGGAACCAGTCTGTTGTTCCATGTTCAGTTCTAACTGTTGCTTCTTCACCTGCATACAGATTTTTCAGGAGGCAGGTAAGGGCCCTGCAATAGTAGAGCCCAACAAAAGGAAGACTCCCTCTCCTTGTCCGGAAAGAGCTCAATCAATAAGAGATTATCACAATGGAGGCAATGAAAAACCATTGACTATTTACTATAGCTCTCCCAACTAACTGCCTTTCTTCCTTTTTAAGAGTTCTCCATTTATTTTTGTGAGTGATTTGCAGGTGATTTATAATGATTGCAGACCCTGAATTGTAATCATGTGTTGATCTGAAATAAACCCATTTTTGCTGAAGAAATAACTGGAAATTTGTTTTAAGTCAATAGACCAAAGAGCAAAAGGGAAGGCAAAAACTTAGGATGTCTCTAAAAGGTTCTGATTACCTGTAGATGCAACATATTTCCTCATAATCTATTGGTAAAGCAAGTTAAACCCCATGTCAACACATTGCTGATGTAAACTCCTCCCATAGGAGGCACTGGTAATAAACAATTGGTGAACAAGTAAAAACTCCTTTCGGAAAAGGAGAAATTAATGATTGTGAAAAATGTTGTCTATCAAAGACTTCTCTTTTGATCACAAATATTTACTTCTCTCATTTCTGTATGCAAAATATCCTATTTATTTTTCCAAGGAAGATACCCTAAAATTTCATCTCGTCATGCACTCAGCTTTTTTTTTCAATATATAATATTTTTTATTGTTATTTAAACTACATTCTAATTTTCATCATTATTTCCTCATTAGTTATTTAGATAGTGAGGTTCTTAATTTCTTTTTTTTATTAAATTTTTATTTTTACTTTATTTTACTTTACAATACTGTATTGGTTTTGCCATACATTGACATGAATCCACCACGGGTGTACACACAATCCCAAACATGAACCCCCCTCCCACCTCTCTCCCCACAACATCCCTCTGGGTCATCCCCGTGCACCAGCCCCAAGCATGCTGTATCCTGCATCAGACATAGACTGGTGATTCAATTCTTACATGATAGTATACATGTTACAATGCCATTCTCCCAAATCATCCAACCCTCTCCCTCTCCCTCTGAGTCCAAAAATCCGCTATAGACATCTGTGTCTTTTTTGCTGTCTTGCATACAGGGTCATCATTGCCATCTTTCTAAATTCCATATATATGTGTTGGTATACTGTATTGGTGTTTTTCTTTCTGGCTTACTTCACTCTGTATCATCGGTTCCAGTTTCATCCATCTCATCAGAACTGATTCAAATGTATTCTTTTTAACGGCTGAGTAATACTCCATTGTGTATATGTACCACATCTTTCTTATCCATTCATCTGCTGATGGACATCTAGGTTGCTTCCATGTCCTGGCTATTATAAACAGTGCTGCGATGAACATTGGGGTACATGTGTCTCTTTCAATTCTGGTTTCCTCGGTGTGTATACCCAGCAGTGGGATTGCTGGGTCATGAGGCAGTTCTATTTGCAATTTTTTAAGGAATCTCCACACTGTTTTCCATAGTGGTTGTACTAGTTTGCATTCCCACCAACAGTGTAGGAGGGTTCCCTTTTCTCCACACCCTCTCCAGCATTTATTGCTTGCAGATTTTTAATCACAGACATTCTGACTGGTGTGAAGTGGTACCTCATTGTGGTTTTGATTTGCATTTCTCTAATAATGAGTGATGTTGAGCATCTTTTCATGTGTTTGTTAGCCATCCGTATGTCTTCTTTGGAGAAATGTCTATTTAGTTCTTTGGCCCATTTTTTTGATTGGGTCGTTTATTTTTCTGGAGTTGAGCTGCATAAGCTGCTTGTATATTTTTGAGATTAGTTGCTTGTCAGTTGTTTCATTTGCTATTATTTTCTCCCATTCAGAAGGCTGTCTTTTCACCTTGCTTATATTTTCCTTTGTTGTGCAGAAGCTTTTAATTTTAATTAGATCCCATTTGTTTATTTTTGCTTTTATTTCCAGAATTCTGGGAGGTGGATCATAGGAGATCCTGCTGTGATTTGTGTCGGAGAGTGTTTTGCCTATGTTCTCCTCTAGGAGTTTTATAGTTTCTGGTCTTACATTTAGATCTTTAATCCATTTTGAGTTTATTGTCGTGTGCGGTGTTAGAAAGTGATCTAGTTTCATTCTTTTACAAGTGGTTGACCAGTTTTCCCAGCACCACTTGTTAAAGAGATTGTCTTTACTCCATTGTATATTCTTGCCTCCTTTGTCAAAGATAAGGTGTCCATATGTGTGTGGATTTATCTCTGGGCTTTCTATTTTGTTCCATTGATCTATATGTCTGTCTTTGTGCCAGTACCATACTGTCTTGATGACTGTGGCTTTGTAGTAGAGCCTGAAGTCAGGCAAGTTGATTCCTCCAGTTCCATTCTTCTTTCTCAAGATTGCTTTGGCTATTTGAGGTTTTTTGTATTTCCATACAAATCTTGAAATTATTTGTTCTAGTTCTGTGAAAAATATCGCTGGTAGCTTGATAGGGATTGCATTGAATTTGTAAATTGCTTTGGGTAGTATACTCATTTTCACTATATTGATTCTTCCGATCCATGAACATGGTATATTTCTCCATCTATTAGTGTCCTCTTTGATTTCTTTCACCAGTGTTTTATAGTTTTCTATATATAGGTCTTTCGTTTCTTTAGGTAGATATATTCCTAAGTATTTTATTCTTTTCGTTGCAATGGTGAATGGAATTGTTCCCTTAATTTCTTTTTCTACTTTCTCATTATTAGTGTATAGGAATGCAAGGGATTTCTGTGTGTTGATTTTATATCCTGTAACTTTACTATATTCATTGATTAGCTCTAGTAATTTTCTGGCAGAGTCTTTAGGGTTTTCTATGTAGATGATCATGTCATCTGCAAACAGTGAGAGTTTTACTTCTTCTTTCCAATTTGGATTCCTTTTATTTCTTTTTCTGCTCTGATCGCTGTGGCCAAAACTTCCAGAACTATGTTGAATAGTAGCAGTGAAAGTGGGCACCCTTGTCTTGTTCCTGACTTTAGGGGAAATGCTTTCAATTTTTTACCATTGAGGATAATGTTTGCTGTGGGTTTGTCATATATAGCTTTTATTATGTTGAGATATGTTCCTTCTATTCCTGTTTTCTGGAGAGTTTTTATCATAAATGGATGTTGAATTTTGTAAAAGGCTTTCTCTGCATCTACTGAGATAATCATATGGCTTTTATTTTTCAATTTGTTAATGTGGTGAATTACATTGATTGATTTGCGGATATTGAAGAATCCTTGCATCCCTGGGATAAAGCCCACTTGGTCATGGCACATGATCTTTTTAATGTGTTGTTGGATTCTGATTGCTAGAATTTTGTTGAGGATTTTTGCATCTATGTTCCTCAGTGATATTGGCCTGTAGTTTTCTTTTTTTGTAGTATCTTTGTCGGGTTTTGGTATTAGGGTGATGGTGGCCTCATAGAATGAGTTTGAAGTTTACCTTCCTCTGCAATTTTCTGGAAGAGTTTGAGTAGGATAGGTGTTAGCTCTTCTCAAAATTTTTGGTAGAATTCAGCTGTGAAGCCGTCCGGACCTGGGCTTTTGTTTGCTGGAAGATTTCTGATTACAGTTTCAATTTCCGTGCTTGTGATGGGTCTGTTAAGATTTTCTATTTCTTCCCTGTTCAGTTTTGGAATATTGTACTTTTCTAAGAATTTGTCCGTTTCTTCCACGTTGTCCATTTTATTGGCATATAATTGCTGATAGTAGTCTCTTATGATCCTTTGTATTTCTGTGTTGTCTGTTGCGATCTCTCCACTTTCATTTCTAATTTTATTCATTTGATTTTTCTCTCTTTGCTTCTTGATGAGTCTGGCTAATGGTTTGTCAATTTTATTTATCCTTTCAAAGAACAAGCTTTTGGCTTTGTTGATTTTTGCTATGGTCTCTTTTGTTTCTTTTGCATTCATTTCTGCCCTAATTTTTAAGATTTCTTTCCTTCTACTAACTCTGGGGTTCTCCAATTCTTCCTTTTCTAGTTGCTTTAGGTGTAGAGTTAGGTTATTTATTTGACTTTTTTCTTGTTTCCTGAGATATGCCTGTAGTGCTATGAACTTTCCTCTTAGCACTGCTTTTATAGTGTCCCACAGGTTTTGGGTTGTTGTGTTTTCATTTTCATTAGTTTCTATGCATATTTTAATTTCTTTTTTGATTTCTTCTGTGATTTGTTGGTTATTCAGAAGTGTGTTGTTCAACCTCCATATGTTGGCATTTTTAATAGTTTTTCTTCTGTAATTGAGATCTAATCTTAATGCATTATGGTCAGAAAAGATGGTTGGAATGATTTCGATTTTTTAAAATTTATCAAGGTTAGATATATGGCCCAGGATGTGATCTATCCTGGAGAAGCTTCCATGAGCACTTGAAAAAAAGGTGAAATTCAGTTTTGGGGTGAAATGTCCTATAGATATCAATTAAGTCTAACTGGTCTAATGTATCATTTAAAGTTTGCCTTTCTTTGTTAATTTTCTGTTTAGTTGATCTGTCCATAGGTGTGAGTGGGGTATTAAAGTCTCCCGCTATTATTGTGTTATTGTTGATTTCCCCTTTCATACTTGTTAGCATTTGTCTTACATATTGTGCTCCTATATTGGGTGCATATATATTTATAATTGTTATATCTCCTTCTTGGATTGATCCTTTGATCATTATGTAGTGGCCTTCTTTATCTCTTTTCACAGCCTTTGTTTTAAAGTCTATTTTATTGGATATGAGTATTGCCACTTCTGCTTTCTTTTGGTCTCTATTTGCGTGGAATATCTTTTTCCAGCCCTTCACTTTCAGTCTGTATGCGTCCCTTGTTTTGAGGTGGGTCTCTTGTAAGCAGCATATAGAGGGGTCTTGTTTTTGTATCCATTCGACCAATCTTTGTCTTTTGATTGGGGCATTCAACCCATTTACGTTTAAGGTAATTATTGATAAGTATGATCCCTTTACCATTTACTTTATTGTTTTGGGTTTGGGTTTATACACCCTTTTTGTGTTTCCTGTCTAGAGAATATCTTTTAGAATTTGTTGGAGAGCTGGTTTGTGGTGCTGAATTCTCTCAGCTTTTGCTTGTCTGTAAAGCTTTTGATTTCTCCTTCGTATTTGAATGAGATCCTTGCTGGGTACAGTAATCTGGGCTGTAGGTTATTGTCTTTCATCACTTTAAGTATGTCTTGCCATTCCCTCCTGGCCTGAAGAGTTTCTATTGAAAGATCAGCTGTTATCCTTATGGGAATCCCCTTGTGTGTTATTTGTTGTTTTTCCCTTGCTGCTTTTAATATTTGTTCTTTGTGTTTGATCTTTATTAATTTGATTTTTTTTTTTTTAGTTTTTTATTTTTTAAATTTTAAAATCTTTAATTCTTACATGCATTCCCAAACATGAACCCCCCTCCCACCTCCCTCCCCATAACATCCCTCTGGGTCATCCCCATGCACCAGCCCCAAGCATGCTGCATCCTGCGTCAGACATAGACTGGCGATTCAATTCACATGATAGTATACATGTTAGAATGTCATTCTCCCAAATCATCCCACCCTCTCCCTCTCCCTCTGAGTCCAAAAGTCCGTTATACACATCTGTGTCTCTTTCCCTGTCTTGCATACAGGGTCATCATTGCCATCTTCCTAAATTCCATATATATGTGTTAGTATACTGTATTGGTGTTTTTCTTTCTGGCTTACTTCACTCAGTATAATCGGCTCCAGTTTCATCCATCTCATCAGAACTGATTCAAATGAATTCTTTTAACGGCTGAGTAATACTCCATTGTGTATATGTACCACAGCTTTCTTATCCATTCATCTGCTGATGGACATCTAGGTTGTTTCCATGTCCTGGCTATTATAAACAGTGCTGCGATGAACATTGGGGTACATGTGTCTCTTTCAATTCTGGTTTCCTCGGTGTGTATGCCCAGAAGTGGGATTGCTGGGTCATAAGGTAGTTCTATTTGCAATTTTTAAGGAATCTCCACACTGTTTTCCATAGTGGCTGTACTAGTTTGCATTCCCACCAACAGTGTAGGAGGGTTCCCTTTTCTCCACACCCTCTCCAGCATTTATTGCTTGCAGATTTTTGGATCGCAGCCATTCTGACTGGTGTGAAGTGGTACCTCATTGTGGTTTTGATTTGCATTTCTCTAATAATGAGTGATGTTGAGCATCTTTTCATGTGTTTGTTAGCCATCCGTATGTCTTCTTTGGAGAAATGTCTATTTAGTTCTTTGGCCCATTTTTGATTGGGTCGTTTATTTTTCTGGAGTTGAGCTGCAGAAGTTGCTTGTATATTTTTGAGATTAGTTGTTTGTCAGTTGCTTCATTTGCTATTATTTTCTCCCATTCAGAAGGCTGTCTTTTCACCTTGCTTATAGTTTCCTTTGTTGTGCAGAAGCTTTTAATTTTAATTAGATCCCATTTGTTTATTTTTGCTTTTATTTCCAGCATTCTGGGAGGTGGATCATAGAGGATCCTGCTGTGATTTATGTCTGAGAGTGTTTTGCCTATGTTCTCCTCTAGGAGTTTTATAGTTTCTGATCTTACATTTAGATCTTTAATCCATTTTGAGTTTATTTTTGTGTGTGGTGTTAGAAAGTGATCTAGTTTCATTCTTTTACAAGTGGTTGACCAGTTTTCCCAGCACCACTTGTTAAAGAGATTGTCTTTACTCCATTGTATATTCTTGCCTCCTTTGTCAAAGATAAGGTGTCCATATGTGTGTGGATTTATCTTTGGGCTTTCTATTTTGTTCCATTGATCTATATGTCTGTCTTTGTGCCAGTACCATACTGTCTTGATGACTGTGGCTTTGTAGTAGAGCCTGAAGTCAGGCAAGTTGATTCCTCCAGTTCCATTCTTCTTTCTCAAGATTGCTTTGGCTATTCGAGGTTTTTTGTATTTCCATACAAATCTTGAAATTATTTGTTCTAGTTCTGTGAAAAATGTGGCTCAATAGATGCAGAGAAGGCCTTTGACAAAATTCAACATCCATTTATGATAAAAACTCTCCAGAAAGCAGGAATAGAAGGAACATACCTCAACATAATAAAAGCTATCTATGACAAACCCACAGCAAACATTATCCTCAATGGTGAAAAATTGAAAGCATTTCCCCTAAAGTCAGGAACAAGACAAGGGTGTCCACTTTCACCGCTACTATTCAACATAGTTCTGGAAGTTTTGGCCACAGCAGTCAGAGCAGAAAAAGAAATAAAAGGAATCCAAATTGGAAAAGAAGAAGTAAAACTCTCACTGTTTGCAGATGACATGATCCTCTACATGGAAAACCCTAAAGACTCCACCAGAAAATTACTAGAGATCATCAATGAATATAGTAAAGTTGCAGGATATAAAATCAACACACAGAAATCCCTTGCATTCCTATACACGAATAATGAGAAAGTAGAAAAAGAAATTAAGGAAACAATTCCATTCACCATTGCAACGAAAAGAATAAAATACTTAGGAATATATCTACCTAAAGAAACTAAAGACCTATATATAGAAAACTATAAAACACTGATGAAAGAAATCAAAGAGGACACTAATAGATGGAGAAATATACCATGTTCATGGATTGGAAGAATCAATATAGTGAAAATGAGTATACTACCCAAAGCAATTTACAAATTCAATGCAATCCCTATCAAGCTACCAGCCACATTTTTCACAGAACTTAATTTGATTAATATGTGTCTTGGGGTGTTTCGCCTTGGGTTTATCCTATTTGGAACTCTCTGTGTTTCTTGGACTTGGGTGATTATTTCCTTCCCCATTTTAGGGAAGTTTTCAACTATTATCTCCTCAAGGATTTTCTCATGGTCTTTCTTTTTGTCTTCTTCTTCTGGGACTCGTATAATTAGAATGTTGGAGCATTTCATGTTGTCCTGGAGGTCTCTAAGATTGTCCTCATTTTTTAAATTCGTTTTTCTTTTTTCCTCTCTGATTCATTTATTTCTACCATTCTATCTTCTATTTCACTAATCCTATCTTCTGCCTCTGTTATTTTGCTATTTGTTGCTTCCAGAGTGTGTTTCTGATCTCATTTATTGCATTATTCATTATATATTGACTCTTTTTTATTTCTTCTAGGTCCTTGTTAAACCTTTCTTGCATCTTCTCAATCCTTGTCTCTAGGCTATTTATCTGTGATTCCATTTTGATTTCAAGATTTTGGATCATTTTCACTATTAATATTCAGAATTCTTTCTCAGGTAGATTTCCTATCTCTTCCTCTTTTGTTTGGTTTGATGGGCATTTCTCCTGTTCCTTAACCTGCCGAGTATTCCTCTGTCTCTTCATCTCGGTTATATTGCTGCGTTTGGGGTGGCCTTTTAATATTCTGGTAATTTGTGGAGTTCTCTTTATTATGGAGCTTCCTCACTGTGGGTGGGATTGTGTCAGTGGCTTGTCAAGGTTTCCTGGTTAGGGAAGCTTGTGTTGGAGTTCTGGTGGGTGGAGCTGGGTTTCTTCTCTCTGGAGTGCAGTGGAGTGACCCGTAATGGGTTATGAGACGTCAAAGGTTTTGGAGTAGCTTTGAGCTGCCTGTATATTGAAGCTCAGGGGTGTGTTCCTATGTTGCTGGAGAATTTGTGTGTTATGTCTTGCTCTGGAACTTGCTGGCCCTTGGGTGGAGCTTGGTTTCAGTGTAGGTATGGAGGCATTTGATGAGCTCCTATTGCTTAATGTTCCCTGAATTCAGGAGTTCTCTGATGTTCTCAGGCTTTGGACTTAAGCCTCCTGCTTCTGTTTTCAGTTTTATTTTCACAGTAGCCTCTAGATTTCTCCATCTATATAGCACCAATGATAAAACATCTAGGTTAACGATGAAAAGTTTCTCCACATTGAGGGCCACCCAGAGAGGTTCACTGAGTTACATGGAGAAGAGAAGAGGGAGGGGGTAGTTAGAGGTGACTGGAATGAGATACGGTGAGATCAAAAGAGGAGAGAGCAAGCTAGCCAGTAGTTACTTCCTTATGTGCGCTCCATAGTCTGGACCACTCAGAGGTATTTACGGAGTTATACAGGGAAGAGGAGAGGGAGGAAGTAGACAGAGGTGGCCAGGAGGATAAGAGAGAGGAATGAAAAGGAGAGAGACAAATCCTGCCAGTAACCACTTCCTTAGGTGTTCTCCACCGTCTGGAACACAGAGATTCACAGAGTTGGATAGAGAAGAGATGGGGGAAGAAAGAGACAGAGGCCACCTGGTGGAGAAAAAGGAGAGTCCAAGGGAGGAGAGAGTGGTCAAGCCAGTAATCTCGCTCTCAGGTAAAATTGGGTAGTGAAGTTTGGGTTTTTAAATGTACAAAATTGACAACAAAAACCAAAGAGCAAAGATTAAAAATCTAGAGTAGAGGTTGGATTTTCAAAATACAATATTAAAGAAAAGAAGCAGAAGGGAAAAAGAAAAAAGAAAAAAAAAAGCCACAAGAATTATTAAAAACTCCAACCACAACCACATAAAGACTATATATGGTGTTTGCCTTAAAAAAAGTCTTTTTTTTGAAAAGTAATAGTAGGTTATAGAAATAAAAATTAGAGGAGAATTAGAAGACTTAACAATTTAAAAAAAAAGTTGGGATTAAAAAAAAGCAAGAAAAAAAAAAGAGGGGGGAAAAAAAAGGAATGATTGTAAAAATAGTACAGATATATCTGGCCCTTCTCTGATGTTGTGGGCAGTGTGGGGTCACTTCCAAGGCGGTTCCCTCTGTTTAACTTCTTCTTTATGCTAGGTTTTTTAGGCTCACTAGTTCAGTCGCGCTGTGGGGAGGGGGGGATGCTGCAAACAAATAGCACTGTCATGTGCACACAGTGTCTCAGCCCCTCTGGACCTGTCCCTTCTCGCGGCGCACAAACTGTTCCGGTTCTACGATGCTCAGCCTGGAACCGTCTGAGGCCGGCCCTAGGCTGCATGCACCTCCCCAGTCTAAGCTGCTCAGGTTCAGTGCTCAGGTAGCCCTCAGAGGCTCAGATTCGGTTGGGACTGCGTTTTGTGCCCTTTCCAGGTCTGAGTAGCTCAGAAGTTTGGCGAGTGCGGTCGCTGCGACTTGTCGCCTTCTCTGTCTCTGCTGCTCAGTTTTCTGGGTGTACCACTGGCGCCCCTTGTGAAGCAGATGGTGACTGTCCAGCACCCCCAGAAGTCTTAGCAAAGAAGCCTGCTTGCAGTTTGGTAGGTAGAGTCTCTCCGGGGCTGCAATTGCCCCTTTCCAGCCCTTATGGCTCTGGCTGCCTGTCCCTGGCGGGGGATGGTTTGCAGCCGGCTATTTCCGTTCCATCCTTTGTTCTGTGTGCGGTCCTGGTGGTGTCTTATGCTCGAGCTTTTTGTGTGGTAGCTATCCCACAGTTTGGTGTGCTAGCCCAAGTTACATCGTTCTGGTTACGCGTGGGGTGTTCCTGCCCGATTCTTACAAATCTCTGCAGCACGCGCCTCCCACGCCTCCCGTGCTTCCCTGCCCTGCCCCTACTTGCTAGTGGTGGATGCAGGCGTCTGTGCTGCTTTTCCACTGGGGGAGTTACTGTTGGGCTTGTAATCTGTTGGTTTTAATTATTTATTTATTTTTCCTTCCTGTTATGTTGCCCTCTGTGTTTCCAAGGCTCGCCACAGACTCGTCAGGGCGAGTGTTTCCTGGTGTTTGGAAACCTCTCTTCTTAAAATTCCCTTCCCAGAACAGGCTTCCCTTCCCAGGACGGAGCTCCCACCCCACCTCCTTTGTCTCTCTTTTCATCTTTTATATTTTTTCCTACCTGTTTTTGAAGACAATGGTCTGCTTTTCTGGTTGCCTGATATGTCCTCTGCCAGCATTCAGAAGTTGTTTTGTGGAGTTTGCTCAGCGTTCAAATGTTCTTTTGAGGCATTTGTGAGGGAGAAAGTGGTCGTCCCGTCCTATTCCTCCACCATCTTCGGTTCTTAATTTTTGCACTCAGCTTTGAAGACTAAGACTCATAATAGCTTTTACATCAGATCAACATATTGCTCCTTGTGATCCAGAGACATGTAGCTAAAAATTTTGTTATCCCACACACTAATGCACACCTCATGTTAAAAGGGGAAGGGAAAACTACTCAGAGGTCACTGGGTTACAGAAATTATTTAATCTCATTCAGTCAGTCAGTTCAGTCACTCAGTCATGTCAGATTCATGCGACCCCATGAATCACAGCACACCAGGCCTCCCTGTCCATCACCAACTCCCAGAGTTCACTCAAACTCATGTCCATCGAATTGGTGATGCATTCCAGCTATCTCATCCTGGGTCATCCCCTTCTCCTCCTGCCCCCAATCCCTCCCAGCATCAGAGTCTTTTCCAATGAGTCAACTCTTCGCATGAGGTGGCCAAAGTACTGGAGTTTCAGCTTTAGCATTATTCCTTCCAAAGAACACCCAGGACTGATCTCCTTTAGAATGGATTGGTTGAATCTCCTTGCAGTCCAAGGGACTCTCAAGAGTCTTCCCCAACACCACAGTTCAAAAGCATCAATTCTTCAGTGTTCAACCTTCTTTGTGGTCCAACTCTCACATCCATACATGACCACTGGAAAAACCATAGCCTTGACTAGACAGACCTTTGTTGGCAAAGTAATGTCTCTGCTTTTCAATATGCCATCTAGGTTGATCATAACTTTCCTTCCAAGGAGTAAGCGTCTTTTAATTTCATGGCTGCAGTCACCATCTGCAGTGATTTTGGAGCCCAAGAAAATAAAGTCTGTCACTGTTTCCACATCTATTTCCCATGAAGTGATGGGACCAGATGCCATGATCTTCGTTTCCTGAATGTTGAGGTTTAGGCCAACTTTTTCACTCTCCTCTTTCACTTTGATCATGAGGCTTTTTAGTTCCTCTTCACTTTCTGTCATAAGGGTGGTGTCATCTTCATATCTGAGGTTATTGATATTTCTCCCAGCAATCTTGATGCCAGCTTGTGCTTCTTCCAGCCCAGCATTTCTCATGATGCACTCTGCATATAAGTTAATCTCATTGGTCAAATATTATTTAATTTCTTAGCTTGAAGCTTGGTAGTATATTATTGATTGGGCCCAGGCACACTTCCTGTAGGAGAAGGAAATGGCAATCCACTCCAGTATTCTTGCCTGGAGAATTACACGGATAGGGGACCCTGCTGGGCTACAGTCCATGGGGTTGCAAAGAGTTGGACACTACTTAGTGACTGAACAACAACATTCTTCCTTCAAGTGACTTCACAGTTTATCACTCTCCATGAATCTTTAGTCTGTTTTCTGAGAGTTCCTGTCTTTTTCATTTTCCCTTTTGTCTAAATCTGAAGAATGCAACGAAAAACATGACCTCGGAAACCAAGCAATTTTTCAGCCTATTTAATGCCTGCAGATATTTTGAAAACCAATGTTGTTTCACATCAGAAACAAAACCTCTTTGTAAGAACACGTTTAATCCCTTCTTCTTGAGTCTGTATGTCCAACTAAAAAGATGCTTTGGTGTCCATATTAAACTACAGAGATATCTTAACAAAGGGAATCATGGCTGTATCATTGATTTGGTTTATGCCTTGAAGTCAAGAATGATTCTTTGAATAATTTCTCTGTTTGTTGTTTAACCCATTAGACATGAGTAAAAACTTACAAATCTTAGGTTTGCAACACTGAGAATTTCTAAATTTTTTTTCTTTGCATCCTTGCCTACAAATGGGCCAATTCTTTTCTAAGCACATAAAATAGTGTTTGTCTTGTATTATTTACCTAATACAGCTAGTAAACAAAAGCCATAGTAAAATTATGTATCACAAAACCCACTTGCTTAAATCCACACATTTATTAGGTACATTGTTTGCCTTTCAAGTTCTCAATATCTTAAATATACCAAGTCTTTACCTCCAGTGATATTTATTGACATTTTTTTCTACACTCCAAAAACTTTCTATCACTGACCTGCTACACATTTCTTATGATATAGTTTGGAGTATTTTGTTAGGGCAGCACTTATTTCTGGTACCACATTTTGTCTAACAGTTGGCTTTGTTATATAAAAAAATAGCACCAAAACTTCAGTGATTTACAGAAACAAACTTTCTTATTTTCAGACTCTGGCTGCTATGGCTTTTCTTATCGCTGCTCCCTGCGAGTTTTCATTCCAGGAAACAGGCTGTGAGAGCAGCCTTTGTCTATAAGAACAATACCTTCGGATTTGAGCAGTTTTCTCAGCCTACTCGATATCTGTAGATATTTTGAAAATCAGTGACTGTTTTACATCACAAAAAGTTGCAATATACTACCTGCTTATGGCAGAGAAAAAGAGTGAGAGGTACATAGAAATTTCAAGCAGAAGTTACTGTCTTAATATATGTTAGAATCCCAGATTTTTTTTTGGTAGGCAGGCTTTTTCTGTTATAACAGAAGTCCTTCTGGTATTATTCTGAGTACCTCATTATAGACAGGCTTTGCAGTAGTAACTGTGAATCTTGCTTTGTTGTCATTCATAAATTTTATATCTGTTAAAGCTAGCAAATGTTCAGAAGTTATAAAAGTAACCTTATTATTATACAAATGGGAACATCAAAGAATAAAGGAGTAAGTGTCTTTCAAAAGGTAATGCATCGTTAATGTCTAAACAATGAACAGAATTTGATTCATCTCAGTATAGAGTTTTCCCCATTACTTTATGCTTCTTCCTTCTGAAGAAATAGGAAACTATTTAGTAAAACCAAAGTTTTTGTTATCATTGTTATTTGTGTTATTAATATCTACAGTGAAAACTATCCCCATCTCATATTCACATATACTATTTGTCTCATATTCATATACGTTATCTGTTCAGTTCAGTCGCTCAACCGTGTCCAACTCTTTGTGACCTCATGAACCGCAGCATGCCAGGCTTCCCTGTCCATCACTAACTCCGGGAGTTTACTCAAACTCATGTCCACTGAGTTGGTGATGCCATCCAGCCATCTCATCCTCTGTCATCCCCTTCTCCTCCTGCCCCCAATCCCTCCCAGCATCAGGGTCTCTTCCAGTGAGTCAACTCTTCGCATGAGCTGGCTAAAGGATTGGAGTTTCAGCTTTAACATCAGTCTTTCCAATGAACACCCAGGACTGATCTCCTTTAGGATGGACTGGTTGGATCTCCTTGCTGTCCAAGGGACTCTCAAGAGTCTTCTCCAACACCATAGTTCAAAAGTATCAGTTCTTCAGGGCTCAGCTTTCTTTATAGTCCAACTCTCACATCCATACATGACCACTGGAAAAACCATAGGCTTGTCTAGACAGACCTTTGTTGGCAAAGTAATGTCTCTGCTTTTTAATATGCTATCTAGTTGGTCATAGCTTAGGCTAAATCATACAGAATGTCTATATCAATGAATTTAGGCCAAGTTATGTTATAATAACAAATGACTCCAAGATCTTAGGCTTAAAGTGACAAAGGTTTACTTTTCATTCATGTTCATGTGTACATTAGGGTGAGATATTGTTGTTTCATTGCAGTACAAAAGATGGCAGGACCATGTAACAGCTTGATCTTACCAAGCTTAATTTTTTTTTTTTTTTTTGGAAAGTCATCCAAATAACTTCTTCCCGGATATCATTGCCTAATACTTATGTTGATGGAACTGATGAAATAATTTTTTCCATAGGTAAATTTTCAGAGCAGAAGAAGAGGGTTTGAAAGCAGGAAATATTTTGACTATGGTACAATTTGTATATATAGATAATAACTTAGAGAAAAATAATTTGTCTATCTTAATTACCTTATTTATTGGAATAATGAATATTAATTTTTTATTGAAAAGGGTTTAAAATATGTAGAAAATAGAGCTACTGTTGGCTCTCTCATGATATGTATACCAGGGTTCTGTTTCTACCGTATAGGACAAGCTCCTAATAAAAAGATCTTTCCACAAATAAGAGCTACTGACTCTCAAAACACAACTACCTGAGGGCACTGGAGATGGAAGCTGAGGGAGAACCATTTGCAGGGGATGTGAAACTTGGAGCATGTGCCAGCAGGGAGTGAGAATATTCTTTCTTAACTGATCTGCACAGAAAACCATCACAGAAGCAGTACTGGGCATAGAGTTGCTATAATTGCAATAGAAGAAAAATCACTCTTTTTGGCAGCAGAATCATAGAGAAGAACCCAAAGAAATCAGAGCCTCTGGAAAAGAAATATCCAGTCTCCCGCATTGCAGGTAGATTCTTTACCATATGAGGCACCAGGGAAGCCCAAGAATACTGGAGTAGGTAGCCTATCTCTTCTCCAGGGAACTTCCCGACCCAGGAATTGAACTGGGCTCTCCTGCATTGCAGGTGTATTCTTTACCAACTGAGCTATGCAGGAAGCCCATCCAGGGAAAAGGAATCCCTAAAGCCTGAATCACTGACACTTGAAGTAGGCATGCATGGGCAAAGCAATTAGAACTTAAGATCTGAAGAACCAACGCACAATCTGAGGCACTGTCACTACAGTTTATTTTGAGCTTAATTTGATTCTCAGTTAATTTTTGGATTAAAAAAAGCATCAGCACTATTTATCATACTACAACAATATTTAGAACCTGCACAATGAATTCAGAATGCCCCAAATTCAATTCAAAGTCACTTCATGTACAAAGAGCCAGAAACAGTGACACATTTTTAAAGGAAAAATAAAATCAACAGATGTCAACCCTAAGATGACTAGATGTTGGAATTATCAGACAATAAGTTTAATACAGTTAGTATAGCTATGCTCAATGAGATAAAGAGAAATAGACTTTCAAGAAATGAAAGATAAGAAGTCTCAGCATACAAATAGAAAATATAAAAAGGAACTAAATAGAAATGGTAGAACTGAAAAATATAAGATCTAAACTACAGATTTCCTGGTTAGGGTTAAGTAGGAAAATGGAAGTTTAAGTGAGGTTAAATATAGATCAATAGAAGTAATCCAATTTGAAAAAGAGGGAAAAAAGACTGAAAAAATATAATCTGGGCCTCAGTGACTTATGGGTAATCTCAAGGCACATAGGCTATTAGAGTTTCAAAAAGAAAAGAAGCAAGTTTGGGGCAGAAAAGTTTTGAAGAAAGGGATCTAAAATTTGCCAAATCTGATGAAAAACATATTTATTGGTTCCAAAAGATCAGTAAATCCCAAACAAGATAAATTTGTAAAGAATAATGCCTAGGCATATCATCACAGTCAAACTGCTGAAAGTCAAAGATCTGGATGGAGAAAATGCTGAAAGTACCCAGAAAACGGAAACTTTACGTCCAGGTGAATTATGATTCAAATGATAGTATATATGACATCAGACCATTAAGAACGGACAGAAAACAGTGGAACAACATACATACTTAAACTCTAGAGAGGAGAAAAAAAAAAACAAACTAATGGTTAACCCAGAATTCCATATCAAGTAAAAATATAATTGAGTTTTTTTTTTTAAAGACATTTTCAAACAAAGCAAAATGACAAAAAATGCAGTTGAACTTCTTTAGACTCCAAGAGAATTGATAGCAGAGGGAATCTCAGATTTTAAAGAATTATTAAAGTTTAAATAAATAAAGATTTAAAGTAGTCAATAAACAGTTAAATACAAAATAATTTCTCATAATTCCCTTAATATACAAAGTTACTGTAGAAAATCAACTTCATTTTGTATACCTGCAGCAAACACATTGAAAATGAGATTTTAAATAATTTGCATTAATCTCCAAATCATAAAATCCTTAAAAAAAAAACTGTACAAGACCTTTACACTGTAAACTACAGAGAATTAGAGTAATTAGCAAAAACTTAAATGGAGAAATATTATGCATTTATGGATTAGAAGAATCAATATTAGTAAGATGTAAAATCTCTTCAAAGTGATCTACAAAGTCAATGAAATCTCTGTAGAAAAGTTGTTTATAGAAATTGAATAGTTGATTTTTAAAGTAGAAATACAAATTATGTAGAATAGTGAAAGCAATGCAAAACAAAACGAGCCCTGGATAACTTACGCTATCAGACTCTGAAAATTACAATAACATTATAATAATCAAACAATGGAGTATTGGCCTAAGGATAGATGTAAAGATAAATGGAACAAATCAGAATATCCAGAAATACACCCAAACATATAGATGAATTGATTTTAAAATAAGATGCCAAGCCAATGGGAGGGAGGGGAATGCATTTTCAAAAGGTAGCATGGAAACGAAGAGAAATCAGATTCAGTTCAGTCATTCAGTCATGTCCAACTCTTTGAAACCCCATGAACCGCAACACGGCAGGCTTCCCTGTCCATCACCAACTCCCAGAGTCCACCCAAACCCATGTCCATCAAGTGGGTGATACCATCCAACCATCTCATCCTCTGTCGTCCCCTTCTCCTCCTGCCCTCAATCTTTCCCAGCATCAGGGTCTTTTCAAATGTGTCAACTCTTTCCATCAGGTGGCCAAAGTTTTGGAGTTTCAGCTTCAACATCAGTCCCTCCAATGAACACCCAGGACTGATCTCCTTTAGAATGGACTGGTTGGATCTCCTTGTAGTCCAAGGGACTCTCAAGAGTCTTCTCGAAAACTGTAGTTCAAAAGCACCAATTCTTCGGTGCTCAGCTTTCTTTATAGTCCAACTCTCACATCCATACATGACTACTGAAAAAACCATAGTCTTGACTAGACAGACCTTTGTTGCCAAAGTAATGTCTCTGCTTTTAATATGCTGTCTAGGTTGGTCACAACTTTCCTTCCAAGGAGTAAGCGTCTTTTAATTTCATGGCTGCAATCACCATCTGCAGTGATTTTGGAGCCCTAAAAAATAAAGTCTGCCACTGTTTCCACTGTTTCCCCATCTATTTCCCATGAAGTGATGGGACCAGATGCCATGATCTTCATTTTCTGAATGTTGAGCTTTAAGCCAACATTTTTACTCTCTTCTTTCACTTTCATCAAGAGGCTCTTTAGTTCTTCACTTTCTGCCATAAGGGTGGTGTCATTTGCATATTTGAGGTTATTGATATTTCTCCAGGCAATCTTGATTCCAGCTTGTGCTTCCTCCAGCCCAGTGTTTCTCATGATGTACTCTGCATAGACATTAAATAAGCAGGGTGACAATATACAGCCTTGATGTACCCCTTTTCCTGTTTGGAACAAGTCTCTTGTTCTGTGTCCAGTTCTAACTATTGCTTCCTGACCTGCATACAGGTTTCTCAAGAGGCAGGTCAGGTGGTCTGGTATTCCCATCTCTTTTAGAATTTTCCACAGTTTATTGTGATCCACACAGTAAAAGGTTTTGGCATAGTCAATAAAGCAGAAATAGATGTTTTTCTGGGACTCTTGCTTTTTTGATGGTCCATTGGATATTGGCAATTTGATCTCTGGTTCCTCTGCCTTTTCTAAAATCAGCTTGAACATCAGGAAGTTTACAGTTCACGTATTGCTGAAGCCTGGGTTGGGGAATGTTAAACATCACTTTACTAGCGTATGAGAGGAATAAACCAAAACAAACAAAAAAGAAAACACTTAACCTTAATTCACACAAAATCTAAATGTTTTAAAGGCTTAAGTATACACACTAAAGCCATAAGACACCTATTTTACCTATTTTAAAGTAAGCATAACCATGGAGAATTAAGGGTAAACAAGCATATCTTAAAATATATAAGGCATAATCATCCACATACATACAAGAATATACATGTAAAAGTTGCGTACATATATATCAAATAGCTTTTATCTAGAAAATGTAAACAACTCTTACAATTCAATAGTTAGAAAGTAATTCTTTTTTTTTTTTGAGTGTTCAAAAGATTTGAATGGATAATTTATAAAATAATATATGTGAATAGCCAATAACTACATGAACAGATACTCAACATCATTAATCATTAAAAAATACAAATTAAAACACAAAGAACTACTACTATCACCCTTAAAAACAGTTGCAATGAAAAAGACTGACAGTAACAAATGTTGGCTAGGATATGGAACAACAGACACTCCCATAAACTACAGGTAGGGGTGTAAAATGATACAACCAACAAAAACAGTTCTTCCATTTCTTATAAATTTAATAATATACTGCCCATAGACTCTGCCATTTCACTCCTAGATATTTACACAAGTCAATAAAACCAATGTCTATGAAAAGGTATATCTGTAATTGCTCATATCTTGATTTGCAATATTCCAAAATGGAGAAAAGGCAACGTTCAACATTGAGTGAGCCAATAAAATAAAAAGTAAATGTTATTGAAAGGTTGTTGCTGAACCACTCAAAGACACCAGAATTCTGGGCCTCCGGAGGAGAATTGAGAGACAAGCCTTGATCGCTCAGAGCTTCTGTGTAATAAAGTTTTATTAAAGTATAAAGGAGGTAGAGAAAGCTTCTGACATAGACATCAGAAGGGGGTAGAAAGAGTACCCCCCTTGCTAGTGTTAGCAATGGAGTTATTTACTCTCCAATGAATCCAAAGAATGTCTGGAGGTTGTTAAGATCTCACCAGACCTACTCCCTTAATTTACATTTTAATATAACATGATTCAGTTCAGTTCAGTTCAGTTCAGTTCAGTCACTCAGTGACTAAAGTTGGAGTCCAACTTTAGCCAGGCTTAATCCAGAGACTGTCCTCAGGCAGGATACATAATCCTAAGGAATGTGGGGGGGGGGGGAAGGCTTGTCCTTTCTTCCTCCTTGAGAATTCTAGACCCCTCTCTCCTTGGGGACCCCTAGACTTCTTATCAATCTGCCTAGGAAGTGACTCTCTCATTACCCACTCAGTGGAATTCTATTCAACAAAGATTTAACTACTGATACATACAATAATATAGATAAATCTCAAAATACTTTTGCTAGGAGAAAGCTGCTAGACACAAAAGATGACAAGATGAGATGATTCCCTTTATAAAAATACCAGTTAAACTGTGGCAACAAAAATCATATACATGGTTGCTTGCAGCCAGAAGTGGAGGGACGACTAACTATAAAGCCACAAGAAGGATCTTTTAAACATAATGAAATGTTATATATCACAAGATGGTGAGTTTGGGGGTATATACAGCTGTCAATACTCATTGATAACACATTTTAAATAAATAACAGTTTTTTGTATGGACTTTCTGCTTAAGAAAGTTGATAAGAAAAAGGTATTTATGTATACCTTTAAGTTTTGCTTTGTTTCTAAGAGTAATTTCTTTTTCTGATAATTTTACCCTAGCTTATTGCAGATAAATCATTCTTTTGAGAACAGCTAGAAAATATGGAAACCATATTTAAAAGGGCTGCTCAATGGTATCACTAATATCTTCTAAAACTATCAGACTTGAGAGGCCAACATAGAGAGGAGAGAAAGGTGGGTGCAAGATTCAGCACATTGATCTTTTTCCTCTTAAGGAATTTATTGATTGTCAAGTTGCATTTGAGAGGCTGAGAAACCATGAACAGTTTCTGACAGTCTAATGGGAGTCTTTGAAAAAAAAATGGAACACACAAACTACCAGTTGGTACCTAGTAATGTATGTCCTTAGAAATGCCAGGACAATTTTCGTGTATACAAACAGCTTAAATAACAATACTGAGAAAGAAGCAATCATTGTACTTGGAGGGAAAAGCACATCTAATTAGATGATATTGATGCTAAGCTTTGAATTTGAGTTGTATTTAGTGGAGATGGTATTCCTAAGCAGAAGGCATAATCACTGACTAGCTCTTCATAAGGTTTCTCAGAGAGTTTCCTTCTCTTTGAGCACACAGCAGAAGGTCAAGGCGACAGGAAAGCTTCCAGAAAGTTCTAAGGTAGTCCCTGCCTTTTTTTCAGTAGAGAGAATGGATGTATTTGCTTACTGAGTTTCTTTGCTCAGTTAACTTTGCCATGGTTAATCTCCCTTGTTCTAGTAGCAGAATTAAGTCCTATAGGCTGGCATTTTCAGTATGTAATTCAGGATGTAATACAAATGCCAAGAAAAAGAGAACCATTCTTTTGGAGCCTCTTTATTGTCAATACCATTCTTTAAAATGACCTAATATTAAGGTAAATCTTGAGCAGGAAAAATGTCATTAGCTGGCTTTTACCAGTCTCACTACTAACCTTGGGGATCAGAAAAATGAAGTTTTGTTCTTGTCCTGATAGTGAATGATCTTGATCAATTAATCCATCTCTCAAATTAAGAATCTGACGAGGCCATCAGACTAGAATATCATGCCACAAACAGCGGAAGAAATATTAAAACGCCAGCCAATCCATTTTCTATACTGCATATTATGCTGACTGCAATAATAAAAAAAAAAATTAGTAACATACATTCTGCCTACTATAAGAAAAGTTCCATACTAAGTCTGATATCATTGAGTTACCCTACACAATGACCATTCCTGTGAATCTTAAAAGACCATTGAAAGTTTCCTGAACAGTATTAGATATTAGAACATGTCTAAAGGGAACTCCTTCTTATCACTTTTCTTTGAAAATTTCCCTCCTCCTTAAAGTTCCTCATTAACTTAGCTATATCTTTCCCCAGCTACGAAAGCAGTTGAGGCAAAAGGGCCACATTATGGTATGGTGATGAGCTTTGCAGAATCGATTTCAAATTTTTTAAATGCCTAATCTGGAAAGCAAAAGTATGTTATTAAAGCAAATTACAACTAATAATGATTATATTGACAAAAACATTTATCTTGGTATTTCCTAGTGTCTTACAATCTCTTACAAAACTAATTCCAGGTACCTTCATATTTACTTTTTATCTATAGATTTTTCTGCTGTTAATGTTTTGCTGTAACAAGGAAGCTGAATTGGTTGGCAAAGATCAGTTGTGTGATATGAGTCTTGAGATAAAGGTATGGCTTATTCTAATTTTGTTTCCAGAATTCTGAGACATTTCACTCAAAATAATTTCTGAGTGATAGTCATAAACACATATAAACACACATATCCATACACACACATCCATTAACCACAAATACACTCTCTAAGGTATGGTGAGAGACTATTATTATCATTTTCATTTAGTGTTTTCACTTCTATGTTTTAACGCAATCCATAGTTTCCCTCTTAGCCATCAACTACAAATCCCTAATTAAAAGCAGTAAAAGGAAAAATGTAAAGAGGGAATTTCTTTCATTAATTCTTTGGGAAAAAAAATAGTCCAATAAAAAACAAGGATCCATCAATTTGATCAGAGCCCCTGTAGAGAAGATTTTCCTCTCTGATAAAGTCCCAGCTTAACCTGACTTGGGCAATTCACCATGCCTTCATTACTTCTTGAAGTTGATGCAGCCACCAAGTGATAAGTTTAAAGGAAAAAAATCAAAATGTTCAGCATGGCAGAATAAAAAATTAGTAGAAGTCTACATACTAGATGTCATCAAAAGCAATCCAACCTGAAACAACTCCTTGAAGACATATTGTTATATGAGGTTATTAGATAGCTTCTTTGCTTACACCGTTTCTCAGGTATTCTGACACCCTGCAGCCAGACATCTTATACAAAGCACAATTAACCCATTACATGAGCTGATGGTTATAGCAAGGATGATAGCTTCTCTGTGTTGCTTTCATTATCTGAGTTCAAAACACAACTATTGTTATTATGACTATTATCTGAATTCAGTGAAGTGAAGTCACTCAGTCGTGTTTGACTCTTTGTGACCCCATAGACTGGGGCCTACCAGGCTCCTCTGTCCATGGGATTTTCTAGGCAATAGTACTGGAGTGGATTGCCATTTATAAATCCAAATGACTAGTCAACTTCCTCCCTTGGATGATTAAGCACCTCAAAGATTTTCTAAAAAGCTCAAAGATTTTCTACTCCAAAATCACTACCTTCAAAATCACCCCACCATTAGTGCTATTGTTTACACCAAAAACCTGAGACATTTTATTAATTGTTCTTTCTCTCAATTCCTACTTTCAACAAATCAATATAATTGTTGGCATTAGTAAAAAAAAAAATCCAAATCTGATTATTTATAATCCCAACTGCCAAGCCAAGCTCCAGTCTACTGTTATGTTTTTACATATGCATGTACTGTAACCCTCCAGGCTTCACTGTTCATGGAGTTTTCTAGGCAAGAATACTGGAGCAGGTTGCCATTTCCTACTCCAGGGAGCTTCCTGAGCCAGGGATCAAACCCTCATCTCCTGTGTCTCCTGCTTTGGCAGGTGAATGCTTTATCACTGAGCCACCTGCAAAGCCATAGTCTACCCTTATCCCTCCGATATTGTTCCTGCTTTCATTTTTAGGCTGTGTGCTCCACATAGGAGCTAGAAAGGTCCATTTTAAATATAAAACAGATTATATTGCTTCCCTATTTATACTTCAATGGCATATCACCACTTTTAGAATGCAATTCAAGCAATTACAATGGTCTGAGGGACTTCATAGATAGATAACTGCCCATATCTTTGGCTTTCTCTCTTTCTACTTTTTCTCTTCCATTCATTTGACTGCAACAGAACTAGACTTATTGGTATTTCTTGAAGACAATTCTTCCCTGACTTAGGACCTTTCCACTTGCTGTTTTTTCATCCTGGAGTGCTCTTTGCCCATACTATGGGATGACTTGTAGTCTCATTTCATTTAGGGGTTTGCCCAACTATCACTTCAACAGATGGTGTCCCTAAATGACCCCATTTAAAATAGCATGGCAGAAGCAGAAAAGAGTAGATTTGGATAAAATTCCACAGAATCTTGAGACTTGGTGGTATTATAGAAGAAACCTCTAAAGATTTGCAGCTCCCCTTTTTTTAATCAGTAAAATAGGTAAAAATAAGGCATGAACATAAAGTATGGCAAAATTCTGAGTATAAATCTGCATGAAAACGGGTCATTAATCTCACAAAACTGTGAAGATGTAGGATTATATTTTTTAAGTGATTGCAAATAATTGGAAGCAATATTTCACTGACAACAGTAATATGGCAAAACCATATATACACCTATATTGATATATTGCTTTGGATTTTACAGCTCCACAAATGGTTATACAGTGATCTTCAAAATGATCTGATGACAATAAAGAAAATATAGTACTATTTAAATCATTCAACTACGAGAAAACTGAGATCCTAACAGTGAAATAACTTGCGATCACAGTCTAGAAGTGTTAGATTTTATATGTATTACAACATTTCTATAACTAAAACTTTAATACCTTTTGTGTAACACCCTCTATCAGGTCTAAATACGAGAGAGGAAGATGCAAACTTAAATATTCTGCCCATTAAGATCCACATTGATGATTACTCAGTAATCTCTAATGTGTTGATATACATACTGAACCATTCCTACTTACACAAAGAATGAGTTGTGGGTTTTGTTTTTTTTCATTACTTCAATCATCAAAGCAAAGAAATTGGAAATTGTTTGGAGAGAGCTTATAGTGCTCTTCTCAGTTCCTGAGTTTGTCACCACAAATGAGAGTCTTTCATAGACCATAAAATTAACTTTCTCCATTGCCACTTGCCCAGCTGCACAAGGCAACCTATACGTCTTTGTTAATTGGGTGAAGCAAGCTTGTTATGTTTTCCTTTCCTTCTCACTAGCAACACAAGCTGTGTGAAGTTTTCCAAAGGGAAAACCCTCCTTGACAAGATGTACTCCTGACAATATGTCAAAGCAGTGTAGGGCCAAGGTTCCAATGAGTGAAGATAAGTGAATATTGCCACACATCTACATATCTAGAATGACAACAAAAGTAAATTTTCTCTAAAAGCAGAAGAAAGTATCAAGTTTGGGAAGTTTAGAATAGTTATGACTTTTATCGTAAATTCTGGGTTGTAGAAATGAAAGGTAATTAAAGATTATTTAGCCTAGTCTCCTCATTTTTGATATGAGAAATCAGAATCTTGAGTGAAAAAATAATTTCTTCTAGTTCATACAGCTCATTAGTAAGAGTCAGAAAGAAAGTTCTCCAAGTTTTCTGTCTTTTGATACTTATAGGAACAGATGTTCACAACAGTTAAGAATAACAAGCTTGGGGCTCAGTAGAATTGAACACCTGGATGTTTTTAATATCAGGCAGTCTACTAGTTGCTACTTTCACCATTTAGAATCTTGGCCCGCCTCTCACACTGCATCCAGCTCTAACTGTTCCAGTGGGAGCTCTTAGGGAAACAAACCAGAGCATCAAGAAAAGAAACAAAAATCAATTCTAGCCTTCCACAATCCGAAAAAATGTCTCTGTCATTGACACATGAATCTCAATATTCTGACAAGTCTTCTTTCCAGTACCCAGGTTCACACCGCCAGTTGGACAGTTACACATAGATATTTAAAATGTACTTCAAACACAAAACATGTAAACCCAGTTGCATTATTTCCCTTGCATTACATGTTTCTCCAGTTTTATTCCCTCTCCCAAAGTAACAGCAAAATTCTAAAATGACTTGCAAAATGTATTTATTAATAATTTAGTTTCTATCCTTGTATCCTCCTCTGTGAAAGATTGCCTTCCTCTAAACTCCACAGCTTCCTAGATATAGCAAGTTTCTTAAAGTTCCTGGGGGTTAACATCTTCAGTTGTAAAATAGAGACTGTAATTTCACTTCCCCTCATAAGATTGTTATGGTGAGATCATGGTGGTTATTGGACAGTTTCTTCTGCCTACTTATTTTTATCTTTCTTTTTCCATTTTATATAACGGGCATGCATTTAACTTTAAAATCACAAAATAAACTCAAAAAGCAAAAAGCACATCAAAGGCATTTTTTCATGTCATTTTTGTGATTATTTCCATGCAAAGATAAAATACACCCATTATTTTTAAGTTAAGGCAGTAACCACTGATTATATAATAAAAAGTAGGTCCCTGTATCCATGACAAAAAAAACTGTATTCAACAAAATTCATTTCCTCTTTTCCTGGACACACAGCCATATCACTACATTTTCAATCTCACTGGCAGTTAGGTATGGCTCCCTGATAGTTTCCTAGCCAATAAGTAAAAGTTTAAGCTTCAGGCCTTCCCATTAAAAACCTCCCACACGCCATTTACTGTGATCTTTGCCCTTCTTTTAGCTAAATTTTAACATCCAAGAAAACTTTGGAAACCACTGGGAAACAGATACCACAAACTTGATCTTCTTGAGTTCCTGAATGACTATATGAAGAGATGATCACCTTCATCAATCCAATTAGTGTTAAATCTCCAAGGACTGATACATGTCGTTGCTCAGTCATGTCCGACTCTTTGTGACCCCATGGACTGTGGCTTATGAGGCTCCTCCATCCATGGGATTTTCCAGGCAAGAATACTGGAGTGAGTTGCCATTTCCTTCTCCAGGGGATCTTCCTGACCCAGAGATTGAACCCTGGTCTCCTGCATTGCAGGCAGATGTTTTACCCTCTAAGCCACCAGGGAAGCCAAAGACTGATAAATGAACAAAAAATAGACTTTTGTGGCATTTGAGCTATTACACAATTTGAAGTCTATATTTTACAATAGTAAGACAACTTTAAATACATTTGGCTTCCTTAATGAACTGCTCATAGGAGTTAGGATAGTCTCTGTTTATTCTGTGATAAACAAAACCCCCAATCCTTAATAGTTTAACATAACATAGTAAGCATTTATGTGTTGTTTCTACAAACCTCTCGCCAGATCAGCTGACCCTCAGGCAGCTGTTTTATACATGAATCAGTCATCCAAACTGTTTTTATCTTGTGGCTGCACCTTTTCAACACAAGACCCTCTGCTTGAAAACAGAGGGAAAGACTAGAGAGTTTTAAAAAGGCTTTTCAGTCACATTTTATTTGCTAGAACTAGTTTTGTGTCTCTGGATAAAAACAAGAAGTTTGGAAGGTGTAATATTCTGTATATCCAAGAAGAAAAAAAAAACTAGAAGACATGAATACCAGTCATGTTTACCACACAACTGTAATCTATTTCTTATACTTCTTACCAGAAAAACTGTTCACACATTTAAGCATATCATAGAATATTAGATAAATGAGAAGATACTATAAACAGTGTTTGATGTCTTACTTTTCTATAGAATATATTTTGCAGATTACAATATAGATCATTCTGTAAACAAGGTCCTACAATATAGCACTGAAAACAACAACTATATAGCACAGAGAACTATACTCAATATCCTAAGATAAATCATAATGGAAAAGAAAATTTAAAAAGAATATACATATGCATAACTGGGTCAATTTTCTATACAGAAGAAATTAACACAACCTTGTAAATCAACTATATTTCAATTTAAAAAGATATAGATCATTCCCTTTTTAAGTTTTCATTTAAAATATGTCCCTTATCAGTGGATATTTCATTTACTTGCATATATTTTCTATTGCAAACAAAATTGTAGTGAACATTCTTTGGGTTTTTATAAGACGATCTATGGGATAAATACCTAGAAATAAACTTGCCAAGCTAGACTTGTATTTTTAATTTTGATATATGTTCTCATAATTGAAAAATTTATAATTTCCTCTCAATGACTCTGCATCAATTTATATTCCTACTAACAGTTTATAAGGGCAGGCTTTCCTGCCCTTCACTGTCTTCTGGAGCTTGTTCAAATTCATGTCCATCGAGTCAGTGATGCCATCCAACCATCTCACCCTCTGTTATCCTATTTTCCTTCTGCCTTCAATCTTTCCTAGCATCAAGATCTTTTCCAATAAGTCAGTTCTTTGCATCAAGTGGCCAAAGTATTGGAGTTTCAGCTTCAGCATCATTTCTTCCAATGACTATTCAGGACTGATTTCCTTTAGGATGGACTGGTTGGAGCTCTTTGCAGTCCAAGGGACTCTCAAGATTCTTCTACAACGGCACAGTTCAAAAGCTTCAATTCTTCAGTGCTCTACTTTCTTTGTGGTCCAACTCTCATATCCATACATGACTACTGGAAAAATTGTAGCTTTAACTAGACGGACCTTTGTTGGCAAAGTAATGTTTCTGCTTTTTAATATGCTGTCTAGGTTGGTCATAGCTTTTCCTTCAAGGAGCAAGCATACTTTTAGTTTCATGGCTGCAGTCAAGGCCCACAGTGATTTTGGAGCCCAAGAAAGTAAGATTGTTCACTACTTCCATTGTTTCCTCCTCTATTTGTCATGAAGTGATGGAACTGGAAGCCATGATCTTAGTTTTTTGAATGTTAAATTTTAAGCCAGCTTTTCACTCTCTTCTGTCATACTCATCAAGAGGTCCTTTAGTTCCACTTCACTTTCTGCCATTAAGATAATATCATCTGCATATTTGAGGTTTTTTATATTTCTCCTGGCAATCTTGATTCCACCTTGTGATTCATCCAGTCCAGTATTTCACATGATGCACTCAGCATAAAGGTTAAATAAGCAGGGTAACAATATACAGCCTTGTTGTATTCTTTTCCCAGTTTTGAAACAGTTCATTCTTCCATGTCCAGTTCTAACTGTTGCTTCTTACCTGCATACAGAGGCAGGTAAGGTAGTCTGGTATTCCCAATTTTTTAAGAATTTTCCACAATTTGTTGTGTCCACACAGTCAAAGGCTTTAACATACTCAATGGATCAGAAATAGATGTTTTTCTGGAGTTCACTTGCTTTCTCTATGATCAAACAAATGTTGACAATTTGATCTCTAGTTCCTCTACCTTTTCTAAATCCAGCTTGTACATCTGGAAGCTCTTGATTCATGTACTTTTGAAGCCTCACTTGATGGGTTTTGACCATGACCTTTTTAGCATGTGAAATGAGCATAATTGTACAGTAGTTTGAACATTGTTTGGCATTGCCCTTCTTTGAGATTAGAATGAAAACTGACCTTTTTCAGTCCTATGGCCACTGCTGAGGTAGTCAGTGTTGTAGGCAAGGTATCAGCAGACAGGAAGTGTATATTTTTATGAGGGAGACATCCCCTTAGTAGTGCTGGGGAGCAAAATACAATGATAGAACAGCCAGTGACTGGGAGGTGACTTGCATAGTCAGAGAAGATCTGTTTGTTGTGGTAGAATTTTAAGTTAAGACCTGGATGACAAGAGTAAACCAGATAAAGCTGGGGAAAATATGCAGGATGAATGAACAATTAGTGCAAAGATATAAGGTCTTTGCTACATGGCATATACTACATAGTGTGTAGGAAAAGTACGAGTATACTAAGGTGACCTAGGACAGGAAGCTATGGGAATTCAGAAGTTCAAGAAATATGTGGAATGGGAGATAGGGGATTTGTGAAAAAATCTAAATGAACCTCAAGTTTCAGTGGGCTGCCATCAGAAGGACATGTGTCAAGGTCAAGGAATAGAACTCAAATTTTAGAGATCTGCTTTATAACACCGTGTCTACAGTTAACAATAGAGTATTATGCATTTAAAAACTTGTTATAAAATATGTATCATGGTAAGTGTTCTTAACACAAAAATAAAATCAAGAGAAAGTCAAGAAACAAGTTCTTTTGGAGGTTATGTGTATATTATTACTTTGATTGTGGTGATGTTATCTTGGGTGAAGGTGAATATCCAAATTCATCAAAATGTATACATTAAATATGAGCAATCTTTATTAATCATATCACAATAAATATGAAAATAAGAAAATAATATGGAAATAAGAAAATAAAAACATAAACTGATAACTTCTATTAAATAATCATAATCTTCCACCACTTTATCCAGTGATGATTAATACTTACTAACACAAATGGAAGAGTAACCTCAGGAAGTCTTTGGTGAGCTTTCTCCAAAAATACCATAAAGAACACCTAGTCACTTATTTCACAATCTGAAATTAAGTAATTTCCCCTAATATCCAAGATATAAATAATTTCAAGAAAGAAATTTAATTTTCATTTTTAAAACTTTAAATCATATCCTCCTTTCCTCTGTCTCAAAATAAATTGATTTTTAATTTTCATTTGACAATCTGTCAGACAAAGATACATTCTCATTGCTTGAAACTTTCAAATATTTGAGTGAACTCAGGCAACTACAACACAGTAGAAAGTCTATTAGATATAGTTTGTTAAAATGAATAGTTAAGGTATCAAAATATGTGAATTATTTTCATATTTTGTAGTTACAGACAGTTCAAGTTAATTTTTTAAATAATATCAGACTTGTTCACTTTGCATTCACATATGCTTTCTAGAAGGTCAAAAAGAGTGGAGTTTGTAATATTTAGTGTCATATAGAAAATCTATCTAAAATATACTCTTCTATACTTCACTCAGCATTTTTTAAATTTAGCCTAAAAACACAATATAAAAATGTGCAGATACAAACTTTAAATATAGCATGGAAAAAAAAGTCTAAATACTGGTAGTAGTTGAAGGAGAAGATATAAGACCCTTTTTTTAAATCTCTTTATTTTGACTAGATTAAGGATGATTGAAACAATACATTTCTAATTATCCACATCTCTGCCTGCTTACCTATCAATCTAACCACCAGCAAAAAAACAAATACTTTCAGTGAATACACACAATTATTGGTCTGCTAATCTAGGCTCCGTCCTCTCCAGCATGGAAGGCTCAGAAAGTACTTAACATAACTTCAAGGAAACATAGCATATTAAATGTTTCCTAGTTCCCTAAATTCTCTTGTTGATCAGATCCAATTACAAGTCCCCTCATAGGATTTACAAATATCTGACTGTTTTGAATTCTCAATTTTAATTACTTGTGCTTTTGAAGTACTAATCAGGAAGGAGAAACAAAAGAAAGAAATTAGGAAAGAAGCTTCTATTGTATTTCCAAAGAAAGTAATGCTGGAGGTTACAATTAGTGTTCCTTTCAATTATAGTACCTCTCATTGAGAGGAGAAAACAACACAAACATAATTAAATGCAAAGTCTTAAAATAAAACTTTAAAATATTTATGATGCTTTCTCAATTGTTTGTTTTTAGAGACAAGAAACAGTTTGCCCGGCTCTCTCAATTTATAAGGTGATGTCTACACACTGTCCTTGCTGAGTTCAATAAATCTGACACCCGTCTTGCTGAGCTGATGTAATCCACATCTCACCTCACTTCAATTTGTCTGAATTCCCTTGATAACAATTGCCATATACACTGATGCTTTTATTTGTAACTAAGAAAATTCTGATGCTGCCTTTGGCTTTTTCCAAAATGCCAAAAGCTGACACATTTTAATTCAATAGCTAATTCCTCATAGCTTAATCATTTCAGGTACATTCTGATACTTATTTTATATATTTTTAAGTTAGTAACAGTTTTCTACCCTTCCAAAAGGGATATTTTTCTTCCTGCAATCAAATTGCCTGTCTTTCTCTATGCTGGAAGTTGTTATTCATCCTTTGATAAAGCAAGGAGGTTCAAAGCCATGGAAGACAACCTTGCACTTTGATCAGCTCACACTGTCATTTGAGATGCATTACCTCGAAATGTGGCTTTAAAAATCCAGATACCTCAGGTAAAATTATCAGAAAATGTCCTCTTAACAACTCTTCTGTTTAGGCCACAAGTTGCTTTTCTTATCCCTAACTTTAATCTTTTAGATAGATATAGGACCTTGACATTCTGTAAGTTTCCTAGCTCTTGCTATTGGCAGAAAGATGTCTTCATAAATCATTCCCAGAAGAGCATGACCATTTAAACTGTTAGAGCTAGAAATTGTGTGATATAATTGTAGGCATACCTGTTCAACCAGTGATTCTTGGCATGACCTTAGGAAAATCACTTCACCTTTCCAATTCTCATTCATTTTTCATTTGTGGAGCAAATGGATATTATGGTTCTCTCTTCTGTTCTTGCATGGGATAAACCAGAGGGATAACATGAGAGAAACAGCATACTACAGTGCTGTAACTGATTACTAAAAAGGAGAATGCATTTTAAGAAAATAAACAAATAAAAAAACTCTAGTAGGAGCAAATAATAACAGTCTCCAAGATAGTTGATAAAAATGTGGCTAATTGTGTATGCTGCAGTTGAGTATATATGAATATCTGTGAAATGAAACAGATGAAGGTCTTCTTGATTTGACTATATCATGCTGAGCACCTCTAATCTTACCTTATAAAAGTTTTGATCAAGCATATATAAATATTGTTTCTACTTCAGAAATCATCATGTTCCAGGAAAACAATTAAATTAGACCTAGACATATCCCAAGAAATTTCAGAAAGAATTAAGTAGTTTCCTTAATTCTAATTTAAATATATTATTAATTTTATACTACATTTAATGAGCAAGTAAACTTATACATGCTGATTTTCTGTCCTAGTTTTTTCAGAATTGGTTGTATTAATTATCAGTATAAGCTTCTAAGACAGAAAGGTTTCTGAAATGTCTTTATTCACTCCAAAAATAAAATTGAGTGGAACTCCTAGAGGAGAACATAGGCAAAACACTCTCAGACATAAATCACAGCAGGATCCTCTATGATCCACCTCCCAGAATGCTGGAAATAAAAGCAAAAATAAACAAATGGGATCTAATTAAAATTAAAAGCTTCTGCACAACAAAGGAAAATATAAGCAAGGTGAAAAGACAGCCTTCTGAATGGGAGAAAATAATAGCAAATGAAGCAACTGACAAACAACTAATCTCAAAAATATACAAGCAACTTCTGCAGCTCAACTCCAGAAAATAAACGACCCAATCAAAAATGGGCCAAAGAACTAAATAGACATTTCTCCAAAGAAGACATACGGATGGCTAACAAACACATGAGGTACCACTTCACACCAGTCAGAATGGCTGCGATCCAAAAATCTGCAAGCAATAAATGCTGGAGAGGGTGTGGAGAAAGGGAACCCTCCTACACTGTTGGTGGGAATGCAAACTAGTACAGCCACTATGGAGAACAGTGTGGAGATTCCTTAAAAATTGCAAATAGAACTACCTTGAAACAACCTAGATGTCCATCAGCAGATGAATGGATAAGAAAGCTGTGGTACATATACACAATGGAGTATTACTCAGCCGTTAAAAGAATTCATTTGAATCAGTTCTGATGAGATGGATGAAACTGGAGCCGATTATACAGAGTGAAGTAAGCCAGAAAGAAAACACCAATACAGTATACTAACACATATATATGGAATTTAGGAAGATGGCAACGGACTTTTGGACTCAGAGGGAGAGGGAGAGGGTGGGATGATTTGGGAGAATGACATTCTAACATGTATACTATCATGTGAATTGAATCGCCAGTCTATGTCTGACGCAGGATGCAGCATGCTTAATGCTAAAATAAAATTGAGTGGAGCACATTATGGCCATTGAAATACATTTAAGTATTAATTCATTAATATTTGTGTACAGTGTAAAATAAGAATCTAGGTTTTTTGTATGTGGGTATCCAATTTTACCAATACCACTTATTGAGCAGATTATCCTTTCCCCCACTGTATATTCTTTGTGCCACTTCCAAAGATTAGGTGACTATTTATGAATAAGTTTATTTTAGGGCTCTCTACCCTGAGATAGAGATCTTCCACTGATCTTTAAATATGTTTTAAAGTCACTGCCATACTGTTTTGACTATTATAACTTTGTAATACAGTTTGAAATTAAGATGTTTGATGCGTCAAGCTTTGTCTTCTTTCTCAAAATTGTTAAATAAAAAGGCAGGGACACTTCCAAATTCATTTTATGAGGCCAGGATTACCCTGAAACCAAAGTCATATAAGGACAATACAAGAAACTGCAAAACACACACACACACACACAAAATTACAGGTCAATATCCCAAATGAATACAGATGCAAAAATCCTCAACAAAATACTAGCAAGCCAAATTAAACAGTACATGAAAAATATCGCACACCATGATTCACTGAGATTTATTCTTGGAGTGCAAGGATGGCTCAATGTGTGCAAATCAATTAATGAAGACACCATATTAACATAATGAAACATGAAAATCATATGATCATTCAAGAGATTCGGAAAAACTATTGACAACATTCTACCTCATTTTATGATAAAAACGCTCAACAAATTAGGTATGGAATAAATGTACCTTACCATAATAAGGGCCATATATTACAAGACCAGAGCTAGCATCATACTATATGTCAAATACCTGAAAGTTTCTCTTTTAAGATCAGAAACAAGACCAGGGCACCCACTCGCACCATCTCTATTCAACATAATACTGGAAATCCTAGCCAGAACAATTAGCAAGAGAAAGAAATAACTGGCATACAAATCAAAACAAAAGTTAAATTGCTTCTGTTTGTAGCTGATGTGAGATTAATAAATAGAAAACCCTGAAGACTCCACCAAAAACTCATAGAATTAATAAAGGAATTCAGCAAAATTTCAGGGTACAAAATCAATATATAAAAAATCAGTCACATTTTTCTATACTAACACAAAATATTAGAAAAAGAAATTAGGAAACAATCTCATTAACAACAGCATCAAAATGAATGAAATACTTACAAATTATTTTAACTAAAGAAGTTCAAGATCTATACATTGAAAATTACAAGACATTGATGAAATAACTGAAGACAAAATAAATAGATTTCTCATATTCATGAATTATAATAATTAATATTGTTAAAATTTCTATTCTACTCAAAGCAATATATAGATTCAATGCAATCCCTATCAAATTTCCAAATGGTACATATTACAGAAACAGAGAAAAGCATCCTAAAATTCAACTGGAACTGCAAGATTCCACATAGTCAAGGCAATATCTTAACTCCATAAATATTACACTACTTCAATGCTAAAGCAATTGAAGAAACTAATAAATTCACACCTCAGGGCAAAGTCTGAGACTTGACCTTTCATGTTATCTGTTTAATATTTAATCAGTTGATAGAAATCAATTGATATAGAGAGGAATGTTTTATTTGTATGCCAACTTTCTCACCTTAATTCTCTTCTTTGATTAATGCTACTGCATTTATTGAGAGACTAAATCTTTGTTTTTCATATTTTACAAGCAGAAGTTATGAATAAGTGTCCCCTTTAAGGTTAACCAAAACTTAGATTCCTTTCATAGGGATGCTTATTTATTAATCTATTCATTCAACACACGGTTAAATTCTAGTAAGTACTGGGTATTATTATAAACACTGAATATAGCAATAAGCTGAAAAGCTGAAAATCTCTTTTATTCTAGTAATAGACAACCAGCCAGAAATAAAATAATAAAAAGATTACTGCAGAATTAGATAAATAAGCAGATTTAGAAGATGAAGCAAATAAGTAGATTAATGAGATGGAGAATAGCTGTGGGAGGAGAACACCTCTAGCTAGATAGTTTTAAGGAAAAATCTCCAAGAATTTTCCTTAAAAGCTAATACCTGAAGGGTAAGTAGAATTACAAAAAGAAGAAGTAATCATTTTAAGCCCTCAATGATGAGAAAGATTAGAAACATTCAAGAGACAGAGGAGACAACTATGAGAAATAGAAAATGATATGGGTATGGAGATATAAGTATTGTGTTTTAGGTCTTGAAGACAGTGACAAGTAATCTGCAGTTAAATTAAGTTTTATGGGATGTTTTTGAAGGCTACTAAGCATGATCCTATCTTATTAAAAAATTTTTGGTTTCACTGCAGCAGGAAGGATATTATACATATGCTAAAATTCAACTGAATATGAGTCTGGAGCTCAGAAAAGGAGATGAAAATTTTGAATATATCACCATAAAATCTATTCTATTTAGAATAGAAAATTTGATTATAAAGAAAATGACACAAGTGATATAGCATTTAAAAGACAGAGATGCATAGAAAGGAAGATCTCACATGGGAATTTTTAAAATAGAAAGAAGATCTTCCAGTAGCCAATATTGGAACAACTGGAGCAACAAAATAAAGTAGTATTGGATTATAACCAAAATTATAAAACAAATATCCATGAGTCCATATGTTATGAAGTCAAGCTTGCCTTCTGCTCACCACAGGACAGGCCAATGAATTGGAGACGAAATGTTGAGGCAAGTTATACAACTTTATTCAGAAAGCCAGCTGACCAAGAAGAAAGCAGACTAATGTCTCAAAATAACCATATTATTGGAGTCTGGATGCCAGGTTCTTTTATAGAACAGAGATGGGGAGAGATGAGGAAGTAAAGTAAAAAGGACATTAATCTTGCAAATATCTCCTGGAATGACCAGTCTTGGGAAGGGGGTATATTAATTTCTTCTTTCTTGTAGCTGCTCACAGGCAGATAGGGTCCTGAATGAATGCATTTTGGTTTACCATTCAGGCAAAGGGGCAGGGTATCCTGAAGCAGGCCATTATGTATGGACAGTATCCTTCAGAAAACAAAAGCAACAAGAAGCAAAGGTTAAAGTAAGAGAAACAGATCCAGCATGAAGTCAGTTCTTTCCTGTAATATATATACATACATGTAGGTGGCAAAAAATAGACAAACCTCCTGTGCAGAATTCTAAATAATTTATGTAGAAACTCCATTCTATAGCAGATACACCATAACCCCACTCCTTATATGTGCTTCACACATAATGAATTCCTTCAAAAAGATTGTATAAAAAGGGGAAAATAGAGTAATTTTTCAAAGGATTAGCCAGACATTCACTAGTTTAGCCAATGACCAATATCAACATCAAAGTGACAAATTAGGTTGTCAGTACACTGAATATGATTTGGTGAGAATGATATTCTATGCCATTTTTAAATTTTAACTTTGTGGTCTTCCTCCCCAAAACTGGTAACTCCAGTTCAATCATGAAAAACACATCACACAAATACCACTGATGAACATTCTTCAAAATATCTGACAGTTACTCCTCAAAACTGTCAAGGTCATCAAAAACAAAGAAAGTTTGAGAAATTGTCATAGCCAAGAGGAATCAGAGGAAACACGATGCAGGCAGAAGGATAGAAATAAAGGGTAGAAATAAAATGAAACTAGAAAACAGACAAATAATAAAACTAACAAAACCAAAACTTAATTTTTTGAAGGATAAATAAAATTGGCAATCTCCTAAATAAATCAAGGGGGGAGGAAAAATTAGTATCATGAATAAAAGAGGGATTTTTGCTACTATTCCATCAGACGTTAAACGATAATAAGAAAATAACATGAACACTATTATGCAAACAAATTCCAAAATATAATATGAATACCATTATGGCAACAAATTCTACACTTTAAATGAAATGAAAAATATACTGGAAAAATATAACACAAAGTTGACATAACAATAATAACAAAATATGAATATTTATATGTATATTTTAAAATAACATTATCAAAAACCTTCATGCGAATAAAACCAAGTAATTTCAAGTGTGAATTATATTAAAGATCCAAGAAAGAACAGTACCAATAGCATACAATCTTTTTCAGAGAATAGAGGGAATAAGCACTGCCCAAATCAATTTATAAAGTTAACATAAACATAAATCATTACATAGACATTTTAAACAAAATTATGACCATGTCCCTCATGAACATAGGGAACACAAAAATCTTTAACAAATTATTATAAAATTAAGCCAAATAATATATAACATTATAATACAATGTAAACAATTAGATTTTATCCCAGAACTGCAAGATTGATTTAACAATCAAAAATCAATCTATGTAATTCACTATATTACCAGAATAAAGAAAAAAAGTGATAATTTCAATATATCCAATTGACAAGTATTCATTCATGATAAAATCCTAGTGAAACTGGAATAATAGGAGTATCACCCAAAATATATCATTAACATTACACTTAATGTGGTGGTGGTTCCATTACTAAGTCGTGTCCGACTCTTGGGACCCCATGGACTGAAGCCCACCAGGCTCCTCTATCCATTGGGTTTCTCAGGCAAGAATACTGGAGTGGGTTGCCATTTTCTTCTCCAGGGCATCTTTCTGACCCAGGGATCGGACCCATGTCTCCTGCACTGCAGGTGGATTCTTTACCACTGAGCCACTTAGTAACAGACTGAATAGCCGCCGGTTGAGATCAGGAACAAAGCAAGGGAGCTCACTTTCTCTGTTTCTAGTCAACACTGTCTTGGAGGTCCTATCAATTGGAACATGTAAAGTATAAGCAATAAAATTTATAAAGTTCAAAAATAAAGAAGTAAACTATTCTTTCTAGATGTCATTTTGCTTACCAAACAAACAACAACAAATCTATAAAACAACTGTTAAAACCAGTGAGTAAATTTTAAAAGTTACAGGATAAAGAACTAATATAAAGAACTGCTTTCCATGTGCATATATTAACCACAAGGAAATGTAAAGTGGAACCTTTAAAAAATCCATATACAATAGAAAAATATAGCAAGGAAAACCAAGATCTTTGCACTAAAATTTATAAAATATTGTTGATAGAAATTAAAGAAGGGGGAAATAAAATAACATCTTATAAATGGATTGAAAGACAGTTATTGTTAAAATGTAAATTTTCCACAAAATGGCCTACATTTTCAATGCAGTTTCAATGTAAAACCCTTTAAGCTTTTTTTGTGTGTTTTATTCCACAGCACCCAGCATAGTGCTAGGCACACAGCAGGTACTGCAAGGGAGGAAAGAAGGAAAGAGGGGAAAGAAGGAAGAAGTGATGAGCAGGACCTTGTGAAATCCTCCTGGGAATGAAAAGCCTTTCTTGATTTCTCTATTTTTCCTTGCCACTTGAGTTTTTGTAGAATCAGTATGATTCTATTTAAGCTAATACCTTTTGTAGGAGCTACTTGAGAGGGAGCAAAGATAAAAACCCACAAATAAAATTTTCTCTCTTTTTTTTTCTTTTTTTTTTTTAATTTTTTAAAATTTTAAAATCTTTAATTCTTACATGCATTCCCAAACATGAACCCCCTCCCACCTCCCTCCCCATAACATCTTTCTGGGTCATCCCCATGCACCAGCCCCAAGCATGCTGCATCCTGCGTCAGACATAGACTGGCGATTCAATTCACATGATAGTATACATGTTAGAATGTCATTCTCCCAAATCATCCCACCCTCTCCCTCTCCCTCTGAGTCCAAAAGTCCGTTATACACATCTGTGTCTCTTTCCCTGTCTTGCATACAGGGTCGTCATTGCCATCTTCCTAAATTCCATATATATGTGTTAGTATACTGTATTGGTGTTTTTCTTTCTGGCTTACTTCACTCTGTATAATCGGCTCCAGTTTCATCCATCTCATCAGAACTGATTCAAATGAATTCTTTTTAACGGCTGAGTAATACTCCATTGTGTATATGTACCACAGCTTTCTTATCCATTCATCTGCTGATGGACATCTAGGTTGTTTCCATGTCCTGGCTATTATAAACAGTGCTGCGATGAACATTGGGGTACATGTGTCTCTTTCAATTCTGGTTTCTCGGTGTGTATGCCCAGAAGTGGGATTGCTGGGTCATAAGGTAGATCTATTTGCAATTTTTAAGGAATCTCACACTGTTTTCCATAGTGGCTGTACTAGTTTGCTACTACTACAAAGCCACAGTCATCAAGACAGTATGGTACTGGTACAAAGACAGACATATAGATCAATGGAACAAAATAGAAAGCCCAGAGATAAATCCACACACATATGGACACCTTATCTTTGACAAAGGAGGCAAGAATATACAATGGAGTAAAGATAATCTCTTTAACAAGTGGTGCTGGAAAACTGGTCAACCACTTGTAAAAGAATGAAACTAGATCACTTTCTAACACCGCACACAAAAATAAACTCAAAATGGATTAAAGATCTAAATGTAAGATCAGAAACTATAAAACTCCTAGAGAGAACATAGGCAAAACACTGTCAGACATAAATCACAGCAGGATCCTCTATGATCCACCTCCCAGAATTCTGGAAATAAAAGCAAAAATAAACAAATGGGATCTAATTAAAATTAAAAGCTTCTGCACAACAAAGGAAAATATAAGCAAGGTGAAAAGACAGCCTTCTGAATGGGAGAAAATAATAGCAAATGAAGCAACTGACAAACAACTAATCTCAAAAATATACAAGCAACTTCTGCAGCTCAACTCCAGAAAAATAAACGACCCAATCAAAAATGGGCCAAAGAACTAAATAGACATTTCTCCAAAGAAGACATACGGATGGCTAACAAACACATGAAAAGATGCTCAACATCACTCATTATTAGAGAAATGCAAATCAAAACCACAATGAGGTACCACTTCACACCAGTCAGAATGGCTGCGATCCAAAAATCTGCAAGCAATAAATGCTGGCGAGGGTGTGGAGAAAAGGGAACCCTCCTACACTGTTGGTGGGAATGCAAAATTTTCTCTCTTTAGGCAGGAGATGGACCTGGTTCTTGTCCAAATTCCAGAAAGCACCATATCCCCTTCTTTACCTTAACCCATAGTGGCTGTCTTTGAAATTAACTGACCTAATCTTGGATGTTTTTTAGAAACATTTCAGAATGTCTAATGCCTATAAGAACTCAAGGTTTTGACATCTCCTCCATCTCACAGGTGGTAAAGGGACTTTAATAAGACACCCAGAGCTGAACATTAACCACTGACACTCCTTTCCCCTTTTTGCTTCTCTGTTCTGCCTTCCCCTTTAAAAGCTCTTTGTCTGAGCCTATATGTTAAGTTTTTGTTTTGTTTTGTTTTTTAATAAACTAGTCCACCATCTTCTTGGTCAGCAGGCTTTCTGGAATAAAGTTGTTTTCCTTGCCTCAAGCCTTGTCACCCGACTTATTGGCCTGTCAGGCAATGAGTAGCCAAATCTGTGTTCACTAACAGAAGAAACAGCTCTTTTACTTTGGTCTTTTACCTTATCTATTTGAATATTTTTCAGAACCTGACATCAACAACACTTTCATAAGGTTATAAAGCCAGCACAATTTAAAAAAAAATAAGTCCACCTCCCTAAAAGCCGACACTGGGCACTGGGTTCATTCTAAATCCAGTTTAGACCATACTAACAACTATTTCAGGCTTCCCAGGTGGTGCTAGTAGTAGAGAATCTGCCTGCAAATGCAGGAGATGCGGATTTGATCCCTGGATCGGGAAGATCTGAAGTAGGAAATGGCAACTCACTCCAGTATTCTTGCATGGAAAATTCCATGGAAAGAGGAGTCTGGGGGGCTACAGTCAATGGGGTCGCACAGCCGGACAGGCCTGAGCAGCAGGACACAGCAGCAGTTATTTCACAGGGATTTTTACGAATGCTCTTTTGTGCCTATGTGTGTGAAATTCCTACTGAGAATCTGTTTTAGAGACCAGCTGAGCCACCACCTTCTCAACATCCCACCCGGGCCACCATCTTCCCAAACCAGTCTTCCAGCAAAATGCTTAAGTGAATGAAAGAGGCTACTTGCTCTGGGTTGAATAACTGTCTTACTCTCAGCCTTTGAAACCGTAGGTTGGTAGTATGCTGGTTCATAATCTTGGAAGTCTCTCTGTGAAATTTGAAACTGTCCCTGTACCAGGATGGCAAAAGAGATAGAAGGCAGGGGCGGACCCCTCCAAATTGGTGGTAACAAGTCTGAAAGCAAGGGAACATACATGTGAGCTGGTCTTGAGTGGCTATGAGACAAGTAGATCTCTGAATCTGTCTGCCAGGATCTTAAACGTTTAAATAGAGGTCCTCACAGGGTTCAGTCATGTTTACAGTCCAGATGGTCTCAATGACACATTACTCTCCCAAGTGAAGTGGCTCCTAGTGCAGGAACCATAGGCTGAATATACATTCCAAGGACAGGGCAGGGAATAGAGAGTCTCTGGAGCACCCCTGAACAGTCACATCCTCTTGGTGACCCCTCCAACATAGTACCATGATCTGCTAAGGATCCCACACTATGCACAGCAAGCCAAAGTGAATCCACCTTATGAAACCCTCTTAATCTTCCCAGACAGATCCTCTTTTCTTGGTGTGCTGTGTGATGAAGCAGGACCCTATTGGACCTTAGTGGGAAACACCCTCTCCCCATATCCTCCAGTTTAGCTCCTCTCTCAAGTACTCAGATAACAGTGTCTCATACATTTTTCCTGAATTTTTCAGCTGCTAAAAACCACCACCAAATGGGAGAAATTAACTTCTTGATGAACCTGAGCTCCTAGCTCCCAGACATCCTGATGTCTAAGGACTGATGACATTAACCGCTCTGTTACCTCAGTCAACAAATCAGAGAATTGTGCAGGAGCTGACCACATACCCTAGGATGCCCCTCCCTCACCTGTGTTTTAATACTTTGCTGAAACCCTTCATGGAGTTTGGGTCTTTGAGGCACATGAGTCCTCTGCTCTCCTTGCTTGGCCCTTCAATGTACCTTGCTCTGTTCCAAACTCTGATGTTTTAGCATTGTTTGACCTCACTGTGTGGTGACAGTTGGAGTTAATAAGAAAGAAAGATCCTAACTCTTTTGCATATTCCTGACCACTGTTATTTGGGAGTTTTACAGTGCTGCCTCAAGATTAGTTACAGTGTTATAGCCACGCGTTCTGGGAAACAAACTCACTCAGAAGGACAATGCAGATAGTGGAGTGCAGTTTATTACACTCTTAGCCAAGGACCCGGACCCGCATTTGTGAAAATCTTTTATACCCCATGTGTATGTGTCTGAACCCACCACTCCAAATTCCTTGAGACTTATATAAACCAAGGAAAATACAATCCCAATAACCCCATGATTCATGTGCTGTGTGCTCATGTGCTCAAACAGTCAAACAATTAGCCAATAATCAATAAACCTGAGGTTACACTCCGATAGATACAGAAAAATTTATGGCCTGTCTGGAGGAAGGGGTAATTAGTGTATATTTTCTCTTAGGCGATGAGTAACCTAGATATGATCTTCAAGGTTCCCCTGTCTGGAGGGGGTCTTATCCTTCTGTTGTTGTTTTCATAGGCACTAAACACAGAGTTCAGAGTCCATTGGAAAGGTGGCTGAGCATGATCAGCATGAACAGGCCTAAGATGGAGTCCAGGCCCTATGAATTCCTTCTTCAACTGCTGAAGCAGAAAACCAAGCAGTCACTGCTTCAGAAGTCAAGAAATAAAGGAGAAAATACTAAAATAATAATACTAATAACAAAAACAACATATTTTATTTATAGCATCCTAACCTCCAGTACTCTTGCCTGGAAAATCCCATGGATGGAGAAGCCTGGTGGGCTGCAGTCCATGGGGTCGCTGCGAGTCGGACACGACTGAGCGACTTCACTTTCACTTTTCATTTTCATATATAGGAGAAGGAAATGGCAACCCACTCCACTGTTCTTGCCTGGAGAATCCCAGGGACGGGGGAGCCTGGTGGGCTGCCGTCTATGGGGTCGCAAAGGGTCGGACATGACTGATGCGACTTAGCAGCAGCAGCAACCACACATATAAATGCAAAAAAAATCATGAGATAAAAATATTACACTCATCCAAATGAAAAAAGTGGAACTAAGAGAACAGAGAAGCATTTAAATCATAAATGTAGCAATTGGAAGCTAGAAGTAACATTAATGTTCCTTTCATTGAACCTCACTTTAAAGATAAAGAAAAAAAACTGACAGAAAGAATAAATATTACTCTATGACTATCTTTGCTAAAGAAAGACTAACAATGATTTTGCTTATAAGAGGGACAGGCTAAACTAGTTCCAAAGGAGATGTTGACCTGAGTTATATTGGTTTTGGGGTGTTTTTTAAAACCCTTCTAATTGCTGTTTCCTCTTCTAAGGAATAGTCTTTTTTTAGAGACTTAAGTAGCTCAACACCTCAGCACATTCATGTCCCTGCCCAACAAATGCGGGCCTTCCCTGACCAACCACTGCTATTTTACGACTTTCATCACTTTCTATCCCTTTATTTTCTTTAGAAAGCTTATCAAACCTAACACCAGAGTTTGTACTTATTTGTCTACTTGTTTGTTTCTATCTCCCCACTAGAATGTAAGTTTATGACTTTGTATTATTCAGGACTAGATCCCTGGTGGCCTACAATAGAGCCTGGCACAGAGTACACTCTCATGATTGTATGATGATGTAAGAAACAGATGAGTTTTCTGAGCAGCTCACTGTTGTTCAGTCATTCAGTCCTGTCTGACTCTTTTGTGCATGGACTGCAGCACGCTGGGTTTCCCTGTCCTTCACCATCTCCCAGAGTTCCCACTAGGAACTTGCTACACTTAGCAAGGTTTCCACTAGGTTCTGTTCACTGTGTACAGTGTGCTGTGTAAGGGAAACGGGCTCAAGACAAGCTCTTCACCTTCAGAGAACCCACTGCCTGGGTGTATTGAAGAAGGAAAAAAAATTCTCTATTGACTATTTAACTCTATGGTATATGAGAACATAAAAATATAAACGATTATACTATAGATAATAACATATTACCTTATGATACCTTGAAAGGAGATCTGAAAAGCTGTCCACACAAAGTTCTGGAAGAGGTAAACAAACAGTCCAATCAGTAGAGAAGGATGGAGAAAGACACTCCAGAGAGAGAAAACTATACAAAAAATGGCCTAAGGGATGGGAATGCAAGGCATGTACAGAAACCATGTCCAATTCCTAAAGGACTGAATATGTGAAGGCAAGTGCTCTAACTGAAATGTTGGTATCAGCCTTTGGAAATATTTGAACTCTGTTCACACATATTTGGAATTTGTTTTCTTGGTAATGGGAAGCCATTGACGGTTTTGCCTAGTGGAGAAACATTAAACAATTGAGTAGTGTCTTTTTTTTAATATCAGGCAACTTTCTTTGAAATTAGATAAAATAATCTGGTCAATAAATCTCAAAATAAGACTGTGGAGTTTAGAGAACAGATTTTCAGAAAGATACATAACCTGACATAACCTGAAAGGGTAAAACAGCTTGTCAGTACAAAGAGTAGTTTTAAAAGAGGTCTCTTATCTTGAGGCTGTCTTTGTTCCATTCTACCTACTCTGATCAAATCTCCAGTTTAAAACATTACTTCAGAGAGTATGGTGAGAAAAAGAGTATCTAGCTATGGAGTTCATTTAGGAATGTCTGCAAAAAAAGGCAGGGTGGGGAGGGGGGTTCAGGATGGGGAACACGTATACACCGGTGGTGGATTCATGTTGATGTATGGCAAAACCAACACAATATTGTAAAGTAAAAAAAAAAAAAAAATCAGTTCAGTGAAATTCATTGAAATTGACCCAAGGTCCAGAAATAGTTGATTCACATGAACATTACACATTTGCCTAAAGGGAGTAGGTTTTCTGCAACTGTTTGATGCAATGTCTATAAGCATCCATTATGTAAAATTTTAAAATCTGGTTTAAATGTTCTAGATGATTATGATTCTTTCTTGTAAGATGTATCTATGACTTAGAGAGATATACAGCATTATAGTCTACCAGTTGGATGGTTATTATTTCTCCTTTTCTATAAATTTTTACTTTATATACTTAAAAAAAAAAAGGCAGGGTGGATACTGAGAGCTTGAACTAGAACAGGGGAATGGAAGTGAAAAGATAGATAGGATAGGTAGTGTGAGGTGATTGCACAGGCCACTGGACAACTGGGTATTTTCCCTCTGGGGGAGTTCAGTTTTGAAGAAGAAAATAAAAATAAATTGTGTTTCATTATTATTGATTTATTTGGTCAACTAGCTTAGGGGAAGAAAAATGAAAATAGCAGTAGAATATAAAAGCAGGTGCCAGGAAAGAATTTTAAAAGAAATGGGCCCTCTAATTTCATTTCCTCTCTATCCTTCTTAAAAAAAAAGAGATATAAAAGCTTTCAGTGTTTGTAGGTTTCCAAATCCACCCACTTACACCTGTTCAGAAACATCTGTTTTCTTGTATAATGGAAACTGCAACAAATAAAAAGCCTGCTAATAATAACATGATGAAGAGAAAAATTGTTGTTAGCTCCTTTAGTTTTATTTTTTTTCTAGGCTTAAAAAGGGTAATTTTAAAAATAATATGTTTTTAGAAATAAATGGTGCATTACTAGTTAGACCTATGCATGAATTTGTATTCCTGGCATTTCCTTATTTCTTAATGTAGTCAGTGCATACATTGTTTTCATATAGTTCAATAAATATGTGGATATTTTGGGAATTTCATGTCACTGTTTATTAAGATTTGAATTTTATATATAGGTAGAAAGAGAGAGAATGAATCCCTTTATTTCAGAATATAGTAAAAATTGCTTAAATCTTTTAGAGCTGCAGAGACTCTAGCAGCTCTAAATAAATTCAAATCTACCACAACAATGAGTCTTGGCAAGGAAATAGCTGGTTAAGAAGATGATCTATGGGACCTAAGAAGTAAGTGAAGGAGACAGCCATACAAAAACCAAGAGAAACACCCTTCCAAGTTAACAATGAAGGTAAAGATTCTGAATTTGCAATGGATAGAGAGTAAGAATAAGCCTGGAATTGTCAATAGATAGAGAAAAATCTAGTGTGAATGATGTGAAAAAAGCAGTGAGAGGGGACTTTGGAAAGGTCAACAGGAACAAGATTATGTTCTCCTTGGGGGCCATGGAGGAAATATTTTTGTTTCTCTTTGCAGACAAAATTCATTGAAGTGTTTTATTCTAGTGAGTAAGCAGTCCATTTTATGTTTCTGAATGTTTATTATGATGAGTCGATGGGTAATGAATGCACAAAGGCAGGAGTAGAAGCAAGGAGACCAGTTAAAAGGCTTTTACTATAGTCCAGGTAGGAAATGATTGAAGTCTTGGAGTGGAGTGATAGAGGTGATATTCAGTGCTCATACTGGGAATATGTAGTGGATGAATGAGTATACCTGGTAATAAATTAGCATGGAGTGTATGCCCTAAATTCATTTTCAGTTGGTCTATGTTGCACAGAATTTCCTTTATTTTAAATAAGCAAAAACTATTCTCTGATGATTTAAATAAGGCTATATTAAAATATAGTTTTAAAACTATAATTCAATGCACAATGGCTTATAGTACAAAATTTCACTTAGATATTAATGAAGTCATTATACCCATAAAAGAACATTGATGATATAACATTTATAAGAAATATGATTGCTTATTTATCATTTATGTGATTTGTTCCTTATTAAATTTCTCACTGTCTTATGTCATATTTGCTTTTATGCATTTAATTGCTGTTATTTTCACAAAACTTTTATTTAAGGAATATGTTAAATGTATGAATTTCAACAAAATTGTGTCATTAAAACACAGAAATGTTTAAGCGTTAATTTATTTTCAACGTACAGAAGACTTATGGGTTTCTCCATGCATGAGTAAAATATAACTGAGCCATTTGATAGTAAACATGGCTAATGCTTTTAAATGAAAACCTATTCTTGATCTAGAGAAATGCCTATTTAGCTGGAATTATGTGAACAGTTTATGTTTTCTGCTAAGTACATTCAAAGTCACGCTTGTGTAATGAGATAGTCTACATTAAGCTCTAATAACAGTTTGCTGCATGATCATCACAATGATAATGTGTGTAATTTATCACACCTGCCATTGAAGGAGCTCTAAGAATTCCACAAACAGGCCCCTCATTAATCTATTCATTTAGTTTCCTTCTTCTTTAAAGTTTCTAAAGCTGTGCAAGAAATTATGCGGCAACTGTGGGAAAGAAAAAGGCTTTAAAATAATCAGAAAAAGGCATTAAAGTAGAGTGGGGTGCAGGATCACAAAGATGATAAATTCTGAGTAAAACTATCTGGAGAACTGTCACAACCACATCTGTGATAGATTCCTGTTTTGTTAAATTGGGGAACACCCTAAAATATTCAGATCAAAGTCTTCATTTTAGAAGTTGTACATCCCTGTTGATTTACTTACTGATCTGCCCTCCCTGGAAGTTTGAAACACACTGAAGACCCAGAGGTCTTTCATTCTAAAATAAAACTTGGTGTTTCTCCAGTGCTGTATAATTCTATACTCAAAAGATTGTTTCCCATGTAACTAAAGTGGATGTTATATTTATGTATAATATATTTGGTATCCTAAAATATTATTTATATTGTCTAATAATAAAGAATAAAAAGTATTCTGAATACATTAGTTAAGGTATATGTTCTAGGTAGGCATAAAATGTTAGGCAAGCTTGAATATTAACAGACAACAAGTAACTGTTCTTTAATTTTGTGATCATTGCATATTTATTTTTTTATCAGATTATTATTTTTTAAGTACTTATAGAACACTTCCATTTGACAGTAATTATATAATATTACCAAAAGTCCAACCCTTAATCAAAGGTTTCTGCAAGGATAATAAATACCTTGGGAAAAAATATTTCCAAGGTTTGGATCAGGGTGGGATGAATAGGCAGAGCACAAAGGTTTTATAGGGCAGTGAAAATACTCTGCATCATACCATAATAACGAATACCTACATGTCATTATACATGTGTCCAGTCCACAAAATGTATAACACCAAGTGAACCATAATATACACTACAGAAAGGAGGTGATTATGGTATGTCAATGTAGGTTCATAAGGAATATTGATACTGCGAGAGATTATGCATATGTGGGGCAGCATGCATATAGGAAATCTCTGTACCTTCCTCTCAAATTTGCTGTGAACTTACACTGCTTTAAAAAAATAAAGCCTGAGGTGGCCAAGCCTTTGGAATGCATTAGGCACATCTCAGAGCTTCATCTCCAAGGAGAGTCCTCAGGGAAGTGGCCAGCTCCTGGTCAAGGTGATGGAGTGCCTGAGCACCAAGCACTTACAGGCTTGGGCAGCCATGAAACCTAAGGCACAACTGGAGAAAGTCATTGCTTTTGTGGACTAGCTCCACTATTGTACATGAACAGAATGGAGCCCATGACGTCAGTACTGGAAGACAAATGTCTCCACTTGAGATCCAATAGTGTGGTAGAATATACAGAAAGCTACTACTAATCTCCCTTTATCTTATGGAGGAGTATTCTGCGCCTCCACCCACAACCCCATCCCCTGCTCTGCAAGTCTTTGCCAAAGACGGATGAACAAGAACCTCTCTCACCTGGCTGAATAGCTGTTCTGGGAAGGGGAACTCTGTTCACAAGTGGTCATGAACACATGGATCAGATGGAAGCACAAGGATAGTGTTTCAATATTCTGAACACTAATAGTCCCAATTTCTTCAGTCACCTGAAAAAAAAAAAAAAAAGATGGTTAAATGTTTTTTAGTAATTAACTCTTCTGAATACAGAAATAGGAAAGATCTGGTCAAAACAAAGCAGTGAGTTCCTGATGCTAGTGGAAATAAAGGATATGGCCAGTTTCCAAGGAAATGGATCCAGTATTTACTCTCAGGCTATTCAGTATGAAAGATGTTATTCCCCTTTGTCTTATCCCCAAAAGACTTATGTATTGACTGTACTTAAATAAATTTTTATATTTATGTAACTGTTAGATGTTACATCTAATCTCTATGTGACAACCTGAATTGTTCCTTTTTTACTGTCATTTCTGTCCACCTGAGAAGCCTTTTCTCTTTAACAAACATACTTGAAATTGCTACTGGGTACCCACTTTATTCCCAGTAGAAAGAACTTTCTGCTAAGAGCTGAAGAGTGTTTAAAGTAGATTAAAGCTTGGAAACTCATAACCTAAAACTTTCCACCATCCCACAAAGTGATTATATGCAAAAAAGAATACTAGCCACACATATGGTTTCTTTCTGAAAAGAATTTATCATCAAAATAGCCCTGAGACAGCTAAAAATATGGTATTGTTTATTAAAAATTTGCTAAAAGGGTAGATCTTACATTAAGTGCTCTTGCCAGATATAAAAAAATAAAGATGTAGGGAGGAAACTCCGGAAGATGATGGGTATGTTCATGGCCTTGATGGTGGTGATGGTTTCATGGGTGTATGCTGCTGCTGCTGCTAAGTCGCTTCAGTAGTATCTGACTCTGTACGACCCCATAGACAGCAGCCCACCATGCTCCCCCATCCCTGGGATTTTCCAGGCAAGAACACTGGAGTGCGTTGCCATTTTCTTCTCCAATGCATGAAGGTGAAAAGTGAAAGTGAAGTCGTTCAGTCATGTCCGGCTCTTTGCCACCCCATGGACTGCAGCCTACCAGGCTCTTCCGCCCATGGGATTTTCCAGGCAAGAGTACTGGAGTGGGTTGCCATTGCCTTCTCTGTCATGGGTGTATACTCAACCTCAAATTCATTCAGTTTCAAAAATTAGATAAATACATATTTTTACATATCAATCATAGTTTTAATAGTGTTCTTTAAAATAGAGTTGAAAAACATATTTTAAAATAGAATGAAGATAAAAATAAGTTAAGATTCACCTTGATTTAAGAAAAAATTTTAAATGAATACAGTTATAGTTCACATCAATATTCACAAAAAATAATTGTCACAACAAAAATATTTGTATAGGTATCATTTTATATATTCCTGTTTAAGCTGTATATTTTATGTAGAAATATTATTTAAAGCTCATATGATGGGAAATAGTTTATACTCAGAAAACATTTAGATTCTTCTTTACAAGTAATATGTCTGAGTGGAGTTGAGAAGCTGCAGAGCTTTGTGAAGGAGTGGCCACCCACTCCAGTATTCTTGCCTGGAGAATTCCATGCACAGTGGAGACTGGAGGGCTACAGTCCACGGAGTCACAAAGAGAGGGAAGTAACTGTGTAATACTTTCACTTTCTTCAGCAAGCAGATGTAGCCAATTAAATATATAAATGTCAAGTTAAGCATCCATCTATAGGTGAAGTAGGTCAGGCAGAATAAAATGTCCCCTTAATTAGATAGCAAAGGACAGTCCATTTGGAAGTGGTATATGCAGATACAGATATATTTCTGAATGAATGAAATCAGAGGACCTAGCTGCATTTAAAAATGATGTTGCTTACACCCATCTCAGGTTTAACACAAAGCATGCCATCCTCATTTTCTATGGCTATCAGAATCAACTGCAGAAGACAGTGTACAAAATAACTCAAAACTTAAATAATTTTGGGGAGTGCCTACAAGCCTGAGGACATCTGATCCCAAAGAATTCTAATTGTGAAAAAAATATTTAACATATAACTGTGTAGACATCACTTTGTATGTTGAAACTTAGCCACTTCTTCGTGAGGTTATCAAAAAATAATTTTTACTGTGAAACATTACAGGCAGGATTGAATTCCCCAGGTACTCCTTGCGTCCCATTGCCCTCCTTTTCAAAAGCTCTTAAATCGGCTTTATGTTGTATGTGTCAGACACATTCATGGTCACCTACGTTTACCTCCTATATTTTTCTCTCATTGAAGATAATTATATTGTTTTGTATGCTTTAAGCTTTATATAAATGCTATCATGCTATGCACATGTTTTTCCAACTTGTTTCTTTGCCATGATCTTATGTTTTTAGAATGTCATCTTTGTTGATACATGTAAATAGAGTTAGTTTATTTAAATTGCCCTGTAGCATAACACATTATGGATATGAAATAACTTATTCATCCATCCACCTGTTGATGATGGCAACAAAACTTCACAGATTTGCAGGAATGACATACAGAATTTTGCAAATCTTTAGTGGTAAATGTGATAAAATCTTGTAAAGATATAATTAATTACACTAAAATATGTAATTCCAATCAAAATCAAAATAAAACTTTTTGATAATCTGATTCCTACATTCACATTGAATACAAAGAATAAAAATAGCAAGGAACATTTTTCAGAACAAAAACAAGTTGAAAAGTATATCACGTGAGCATCACTTGATTTCCTTTGCCTCCTGCCCCAGGCTTTGTTTCACTGAAGTCAGAGACATCTGCTTCTCACCACGTGTGTGCTCTAACCTCACTTGCCTCAGCTCATGCATTTGCTGTGTCCTTTTTGCCTCCTGACTCAAAGTTTCCCTGTTCACACCAAGTCATTGAACTCTGATCAGTCTCAAATCATGGAGAACATGAAAGGGCATGAGAATAAGTGTCTTATGAATAAATATTTTTCTTTCCCCGTCTGCAAAGTCTGAGACTCAAAGTAGATTACTTATTTGAGGACTGTCCAGCAATCAGTTACACTTAAGAGCTTATCCTCCTAGAAGTCCCTTATTCCACTTGTCTTTCATTTCTCCTCCCCAATAAGCCTTCTATTGTAGTCTCTGCTTCTAGGAAAATGCAGAATAAAACATAGCCAGGGTTACCATAAAGCTGTGGTTATTAAGACAATAATCAGGTTTATTATCTTAAGAGATAACCAGGGTTACCACAAAGCTGTAGTTATTAAGACAATTTGACATAGGTACAGGAGATGACAAATGGACCAAAGGGACAGACTAGAGTGACTCAAAACAAAATCACATATACAAAGAAGCTAAATAAATGACATAGGAACATTATAAATTACTGGGGAAAAGATATACTATTCAACAAATGTGATAAAGCAATTGCTTACTATTACTGATCTAAAACAAAAAGACTGCTAATTATTTCTTCTTCAAGAATGAGTTTATTCAGAATCAGCAAAGAATTGCAATTCAGGGTCTGCAACTGTGGTGAACCATGCACAAAAACAGAGAGAAGAACTCTTTTACTGAGAAAGTCAGGAGGGCTATAGTAAATAAAGTCTCCACGGCTTTTAATTGGCTGACTTGGGTCTCTCTCTCTTGTTAGCTCTTGGGAGCTAACTCTCTTGTGAGCTAAATTTGGTTAGCTCTTGTCAGGCAAGAAGGAGTATTTTTTCCCTTGTAGGACTCAGTTATCACGGTAGAGGATAAGAGCTTTCCCTTCTGGCCTCATGGTCCTATTGATATGTGTCATCTCAACTAATACTCCAACCAATCTTACTTAAGGGTAATGCAGATGAGAAAATTGTGATTCAGTAATGTTTTTCAATAGTCGTGATGCTAATAAAAGTGGAAACTAGATTTCAAACATAACTGTTGCATTCAGGCCAAATATAATAGGAGACCATCCGTTGCGCTCCATTGTATTTATTTGAAATGTAAAAGAAATTGCAGAGCATCACAAAATTGTCTGACCTATACCTGTAAAGCTAGTGGTGGCAAATGTTTTAAGTTTTCTTTTGAATTAATGTGCTTATTAAGTATATTTACTGCATCATCCAAATCTTACGTATCTATTTTATCAAAACATTTTAGGAAACCAGGCATTATTTTTGTATACAAAATATACACAGCAAGTATGTTAACAAGAATCAGACTGCAGGCCAGGCATTTGCTTAATCTCTGTCCATTAACAAAAATAACTCTTCCATTACTACACTACATGCTCTGGCCAGAATCTTGTTAGTTTGTCCCTATTAAGTAAGGGAGTTGGACTAGATAACTTATGCATCTCCCTAAAGCTACATGTAGACAGCAATATATAAAGGAGAGAGATAGTATAATAAATCAGACATAAAGAACTGGCAATCAAAAAGTGATTCTCAATCAACTGGGTCCACATATGTAAAAAACTTTCCTGCATTACAGTGTACACAATATATGTCCCAGAGTAAAGCCTTGAAAAGTAAGCCTTATTAATATTTTAAAAGAAAATATTTTCTATTATTTCATTATAGAAAGAAATTTTTGAAAACAGGAATTGGAAATTATAAAACATAAAGAAAAAGACAGGTAGTTTTGACTACATTAAAATTAAATAAGTAAATATATGAATATATTGAAATATCAATTTGTTATTGTTTAGTCACTCATTTGTGTCCAGCTCTTTGTGACGCCATGGACTGTAGTTCACCAGGCTCACCAGACCATGGAATTTTCCAGGCAAGTTTACTGGAGTGAGTTGCTGTTTCCTTCTCCGGGGGGGGGTCTTCCTGACCCAGGGACCAAACCCGGGTCTCCTAATCTCCTGCATTGCAGGTGGATTCTTTACCACTAAAATATCAATTAGAATACATTAAAGTATATTAAGATACATAGGCATGAATACAAGTCCCATACATTTATAACATATATGTTATGGATATCTATTGATAATAGATATTATATTATTATTATTATTAATAGTATATACTTGCATACAAATTGAAAAACTGTCGGAGATTGGGAGACTGCTAGTATCAGTTAGTAAAAGACAAAAAGCCAATGCAGAAGGAAAGACAGTTTTCAGAGACTTTAAAAAACAAGAAATTTCCACATAAGATATTTTTCTTAATAGAAGATAATAAATAATTACTCTGCATAATAGATACGAGGTTTCCTTTGGGAGGGCTTCCTTGCGGCTCAGCTGGTAAAGAATCTGCCTGTGATGGGGGAGATCTGGGTTTGATCCCTGGGTTGGGAAGGTCCCCTGGAGAAGGGAAAGGCTACCCACTCCAGTATTCTGACCTGGAGAATTCCATGGACTATATAGTCCATGGGGTCACTAGGAGTTGGACACAACTGAGTGACTTTCACCTTCACTTTCCTTTTGAAGTGAATAAAATGTTTTAGAATTAGACAGATATAGTTGTGGCCCAACATTGTGAATGTGCTAATGCCATTGAATTGTTCACTCTAATATAGTCAATTTTATTACACTACATAAATTTTTTCAATAAAAAATTGAAAGATATTAGATGAGGAAAATCTTGTTAATTTGATCACTGAAACTATTACTGTCTTAAATTCTACCATAAGACCAGAGAATAATTTGATTGTATGTTTAAATATAGGATATAATCATTTTAATGTACTAAATATGAAATGAAAATTGATGACTCTAAAATCCTGACAAGATCAAGGTCAGAAAAAGTTAGAACATGGTGTCTTTTGCCAGATGTCTGGCACACCAAGCCAGACTGTTGTTTGATAAAATATTATGTATGCTGTAGGAAATGTTTGATTTCCACTGAGACAAGGTTAGATGACTGTACAAGTGGCTTATTCATTCCCTGGTGACTGCATGTTCAAGGTCTAAATATTGTTAACCATTTTCTCCCCTTATATTTCTTTTGCTTTTCTTTTATCAACAATTCAAAGCAAAGCACCTTGCCTAATAATGAACCAAATTCTGCTCATGTTAAGCCTAATATTTTTGAATTACGAATCAGTACAGTTTCAAGAGAAAAAATTGCACCACCAGGAACCACACACACACACAATAACTGATTGTAACTTTCTAAGTATTTTATAGTATGTAGCTGTCTGAGTTGGTTAAAGGAACAATGGACTGGTTCAAAATTGAGAAAGGAGTAGGTCAAGACTGCATATTGTCACCCTGCTGATTTTACATATATGCAGTGTACATGGCGTAAAATGCTGGGTGAAAAGCTGGATGAAGAGCAAGCTGGAATTAAGATTGCTAAGAGAAATATCAATAATCTCAGATATGCAGATGACACCAACCTTATGGCAGAAAGTGAAGAGGAACTAAAGAGCTTCTTGATGAAGGTGAAAGAAGATAGTGAAAAAGCTGGTTTACAAGTCAACATTCAGAAATCGAAGATCATGGCATCTGTTCCCCTCACTTCATGGCAAATAGATGGGGAAATAGTGGAAACAGTGACAGACTTTCTTTTCTTGAACTCCAAAATCACTGCAGATGGTGACTGTAGCCATGAAATTAAAAGACACTTGCTCCTTGGAAGAAAAGCTATGACAAATCTAGACAGTGTATTAAAAAGCAGAGACATTACTTTGCCAACAGAGGTCTGTCTAGTCAAAGCTATGGTTTTTCCAGTAGTCATGTATGGATGTCAGAGTTGGACCACAAAGAAGGTTGAACACTGAAGAATTGATGCTTTTGAACTACAGTGTTGGAGAAGGCTCTCTAGAGTCCCTTGGACTGCAAGGAGATCAAACCATTCAATTCTAAAGGAAATCAGTCCTGAATATACACTGGAAGGACTGATGCTGAAACTCCAATACTTTGGCCACCTGATGGGAAGAGTTGACTGATTAGAATAGACCCTGAGGCTGGAACAACTGAATGCAGGATGAGAAGGGGACAATAGAGGATGAGATGGTTGGATGGCATATCTGACTCAATGGACACGAGTTTGAGCAAGCTCCAGGAGATGGTGAAGGACAGAAAATCCTGGCGTGCTGCAGTCCATGGGGTTGCAAAGAGTCAGACACGGCTGAGTGACTGAACAACAATAAGAAGGCTGCTGTCTTTGTGTCTTGTGCTGGAGACTGAAGTGGGGAAGGGAAGCAAAACAAGCCATAACATATATCTGTTACACTGGGAAGGTGGTGCAGGGGCACGAGGCTCTATATGGCTCTCTCACACTGCTGCCTAGTGCAGACCTGCCCTGTTAGTGTGGGGCGACGGCTGGGCATTTGTTACTGCAGTTGTCGCCACGCTCTCCTGCAGCTTCTCTAGTGTCTGTCTCACGGGCTGTTTACTAATACCAATTTGACAAATCAATTATATCAAAATAAAGAAGAAATACGCATGAATAATAGAGTTCACATTTCTGCAACTGGCCTCAAATTCATAACTGGTATTTATAGCTACATTTTCCCACTACCTGTCCTATGTTCTGTTTATCCTCAGCAAGTACCTCATCTGGTCACAGTTACTTCCTGGCTAAGATGTCCCACACTTTCGTTCTTGAAGCATATGAACTTTTAGCAGACCTGCTTGTATCGGGCCATTAAAGTTTTTCCATTGACTTTAAACACAGGATATGCGATTATGGAAAGACATCCCAGGGGATATTTATGAATTATTACAGACATATTCCTTTTTATCTACCTCATATAGTAGCAACATATAAAGTTATAAACATACACAGTTATATACAACTTTGTATTATATATAATATCTTGGGTTGGCCAAAAAGGTCATTCAGGTTTTTTTGTAAGATGCTATGGAAAACCCCAAATTTTTTATCAACCCAATATGTATGTACATATACAATCAAATAAAACATTTAGTGTAGAATTTGACCTAAAGCCATTGTGGGAGTTGGTCCAATAGTCAATATAAGATTGCTGTGGTTCAGCTGGAATTTCACAGGCAAGCAAGCAGCATGGAAGGGTAGATGAATATGAAGTTTATGAGTACACAGACAAGCAGTAACCCATGAGGACAAAGGTCTCCATCTCATATTAGCCTCTCACAATCTCCAAACCTCCAACTTCAGTACTACAGTTATTCTACAGGATATGCTGATGCTCTTCAACCAAGAGACAGACTTGTACCTGGCGTAGAAGTCATAGAAGCCAAAAGATGATCAAGAGAACTACACTAACTAGGAGCTAGGCATAGAAAGGAATTCTGAAAAACAAATTTATAGCCCACTTCAACTGGTACAATATAAATTCATCATATATTCCAAGACAGGCAAAAAGATAAATAAAATAAAAAACAAAAACAAAACTTCAACCTGGATTGGAATGTAGAAGATTTCTAATCTTTTAAGAATCATCCCTAATTTTTCTCTTCCAAAACCAGAGATGTACTGCCCATTCTAAGTTGGAGAATGCTTTTCTAGAAGTAGAAGTTCTGCATCCCAAGTTAGTTTTGCAACTTAGAAACTCTGTGATACTTATTAATTTACTAAACAATTGTAAGGCTCAGCTTCCCTGCCTTGTAATTGGGACAAGTAAATGTAGCCTCCTTCATTCACTGATTTGTTGATATAAATAAATGAAATAATGGATGTGTATTCTCTAGCTAATAAAGAGTAGTGCACACACAAATAATAGAATTATTAAATCTGCTTTTCATTTTTGTGAACAACAAAGACAGATGATGTCAGCAGACCTACAGAGATTATAATTGATCTTTGTGGCCTCAGTCCAGGGCTGTGTGATATTTTTCCAGCATTTCAACAAGCTGCCTGATTTACTTGTGAGGAATTTTCTTTCCATGTGGCCAGCAGCAGGAAATGAAACCCATTATAGCCCCATGTAGGTGGTTAATTTGTTTGAACTGTCATTTAGCTGGGCCTTCAAAATCCTCCTAATGATCTCCCTGGCGCAATGCAGTGCAGCTTTTACATGTTACCTGTCACCAAAACAGCTGTTTCCAAAGATGCAATTTTGTTTTATTTTATGAATTAGCATCTTTCCATACTTTAATGAAAAACTCACAATATACATAAAAATTCTAGAAGAAAATGTAGGAGGTAAGATTCTTAACGTTGGTCTTGGCAATGATTTTTTGGATTTGACATCAAAAATAAAGGCACAAAAGCAAAATTAAAGAAGTGGGATTTCATCTAGCTAAAAGGCTCTAGAAGCAAAGAAACCTCAGCAAAATGAAAAGGCAACTTCAGAATGAGAGAAAAATTTGAAATAATATATCTGATAAGGAATTAATAACCAAAATGTATGAAAGCTATATACAACTAAAAAGCAAAATATAAAAGATCTGATTTAAAAATGGACAAAGGAACCAAAAAGACATTTTTCCAGAGAAGGCATAAAAATGGCCAATAAGTACATGAAAAAGTGACCAACATCACTAAAGATGCAAATCAAAGCCACAGTGAGATACCACCTCACACCTGCTATCAAAAAAAACAGAGATAAGCAAGTGTTGGCCATGATTGGAAAAAAGGGAATCCTTAGGCACTGTTTGTAGGTATGTAAATTAATGCAGCTACCATGAAAAATAGTATGAAGGTTCCTCAAAAAATTAAAAATAAAGTTACTATGTGATCCAGCAATTTCACTTCTGGATATATATCCAAAGGAAATTAAGACATATCAAAAGATATCTCTATTCACATGCTTAGTGCAACAATATTTGCAATATAGCCAAGACATGGAAGCAACTTAAGGGCCTGTCAACAGATGAGAGGATAAAGATGTAAATATATATATGAAATACATACACATATACATATTTAATATAAAATACATAGATTTTATATATACATAAGGGAATATTATTTAACCACCAAAAAGAAGGAAATATTGCCATTCAAGACAATATGGATGGACCCTGAAGGCATTATGTTAAATGAAATAAGCCAAACCGAAAAAGACAAATACTCCATTGTGTCACTGATATGTGGAATCTAAAAAAAAAAAAAAAGGCAAACTCAGAAGCAGAGAATCAAAAAGTAGGCTCCCATGGACTGGGTAGCAGCAGAAATAGGAAGAGGATAGTAAAAAGTACACACTTTCCCTGTTGATTCAGATAATGAAGAATATGCTTGCAATGCAGGAGATCAGGGTTCAATCCCTGGGTAGGGAAGATCCCCTGGAGAAAGGAATGGCTACCCCTCCAATATTCTTACCTGGAGAATGCCATGGACAGAGAGCCTGGTGGGCTACAGTCCACAGGGTCACAAAGAGTCAGACAACACTGAGCAGCTAACACTTTCACATTCACTTTCAGTTATAAGATGAACAAAGTCTGAGAATCTAAGGTATAACATGGTGACTATAATTGATAATACTGTATTGTATAATTAATACAGTTGCTAAAGCACAGAATTTAAAAGTTCTCACCAGAAATAAAAAACAATAAATATGTGAAAATATGTGATGGATGTATTAACTGACTAGAAGAGGGGAATCCTTAAACAATTTTTTTTAAGTGTATGTATACACACACAAACACATACACAGAAACACAACATATAGAGTACTAGGCCAAGGTCTGTGAAGTTTAGGGTGAGAGTGACGGTTAAAATGCAAAGAAACAAAGAGGGAAAAATAATTTTTCTGTCTACTCAAAAAACAGAGTCTAGTAACTAAAAACAGTACTCAATACTACAAATTAGAAAAGAGAAATAAATTGCTATTGGGTCAAAAGAATGGAGGTTTTGGTTCAAGAGCAGTTGGGACAAATGACATTATGAAGAAAAGATAACATTTGAACTGGATCTAGAAGAATGTCCAGAATTTCATTGTGCAGAGATGGGATGTGTGTGTTGGGAGTTATGACAAAGGGGAAAAAAATAATTACGTATGGAAGAAAAACTTCTCATGAGCATGAATATAGACTAGGATATTGACTATGACAAAGCTTTGACTGTGTGGATTACAACAAACTGTGAAAAATTCTTCAAGAGATGGGAATACCGGACCACCTTACCTGCCCCCTGAGAAATCTGTATGCAGGTCAAGAAGCAACAGTTAGAACTGAACATGGAACAAAAGACTGCTTCCAAATTGGGAAAGGAGTACATCAAGATTGTGTATTGTCACCCTGTTTATTTAACTTATACACAGAGTACATCATGAGAAATGCTGGACTAGACGAAGCACAAGCTGGAATCAAGATTGCAGGGAGAAATACCAATAACCTCAGATATGCAGATGATACCATCCTTATGGCAGAAAGTGAAGAGGAACTAAAGAGTCTCTTGATGAAGGTGTCAGAGCAGAGTGAAAAAGCTGGCTTAAAACTCAACATTCAGAAAACAAAGATCATGGCATCTGGTCCCACCACCTCATGGCAAATAGATGGGGAAACAATGGAAACAGTGACAGACTTTTTTTTCTTGGGCTCCAAAATCACTGCAGATGGTGACTGCAGCCATGAAATTAAAAGACACTTGCTCCTTGGAAGAAAAGCTATGACAAACCTAGACCGCGTATTAAAAAACAGACATATTACCTTGCCAACAAAGATCCATCTAGTCAGAGCTATGGTTTTTCCAATAGTCATGTATGGATGTGGGAGCTGGACCATAGAGAAAGCTGAGTGCCAAAGAATCGATGCTTTGAAGTGTGGTGTTGGAGAAGACTCCGAGAGTCTCTTGGACTGCAAGGAGATCAAACCAGTCAATCCTAAAGGAAACCAGTCCTGAATATTCATTGGAAGGACTGATGCTGAACCTGAAGCTCCAATATTTTGGCCAGCTGATGTGAAGAACTGACTCATTGGAAAAGACCTTGACGCAGGGAAAGATTGAATGCAGGAGGAGAAGGGGACAACAGAGAATGAAATGGTTGGATGGCACCGCTGACTTGATGTACAAGCTCTGGGAGTTGGTGATGGACAGGGAAGCCTAGTGTGCTGCAGTCCATGGGGTCACAAAGAATTGGATGTGACTGAGTGATTGAACTGAACTAACCTAAGCACCTGGTTTATGTATGTTGCAGATAGTGGAGGACTGCAAATGCCCACCTACTCAGCTAGAACTCTCCAATAAGCAAAAGTGAGTCATGTGAACAGGGCTAGTGATACAATCAGAGTAGTGCTTAGAGGCTTGTACTGTTAGCCATGGGGTGAGAAACCAAAGTATGGGGAAATACTTGGCTTGTAATAGTGCCTGTATAGGGGGAGAGGTTCACTGAGGGTGAAGATCATGCTCCAAAAAAAGGAATAGTTGTGAGATGCAGGAAACAAAGAATAAAATTAAAAACATTGTGGTGCTTCAGATCTCTGTCCTTTTAAAATCATTACATGTTCCTGTCTGAAATGAGATATATTTCATTGGGGGGGAAAGTAAGATGTTATAATTATTCAGTGAAGCAGCATCTTTTTGAAATATTCTTGCTGAAAAAATATTTAAAGCAGCCAGGTAAGACTGCTGCTGCTGCTGCTAAGTCACGTCAGTCGTGTCCAACTCTGTGTAACCCCGTAGATGGCAGCCCACCAGGGTCCCCCATCCCTGGGATTCTCCAGGCAAGAACACTGGAGTGGGTTGCCATTTCCTTCTCCAATGCATAAAAGTGAAAAGTGGAAGTGGAGTTGCTCAGTCATGTCCAACTCTTAGCAACACCATGGGCTGCAGCCTACCAGGCTCCTGCATCCACGGGATTTTTCCAGGCAAGAGTACTGGAGTGGGGTGCCATCACCTTCTCCGTCATGTAAGACTAGGATTCTGTAAATCCCCACTGTCTTGTCTGCATCGTTTTAGTTCTGAAGAACCTGCATTTGGAGGATCACTTCACGATACAGAGGTAATAAGAGGATGCACCTCTGCTCTGAGAATGGCTTCAGGTTATCCATGGGTGATTGAGACCAACAGCACACCTCTTGGCTAAGAATAAACATTATGGCATATTTAAAAGTTGAAAGATTCACAATATCTTCTCCCCAAAACACAGTTAAGCCACCATCCAAAAATGTGTTCACTGTCATGCACCATCACCTATGTTTTCCTGTCTGATATCAACCTTGTATTGCACAAGAACTGGCCAGAGGCCAGCCTCCCAGCTTACCATCATCACTTGTTCTCCTATTTCATCTTTATCCTTGTAATTTCCCAAATGTCTCCTGCTGTTTTAATTATACATGCTTCCATAATTTTGCACATGCCACACACTTTTCTCTTTGCCTAGAGTACTGAAACCCCCAACTCAATCTGTCTGAACAATTATTACTCTTCCTCAGGAACTTAGGGTAAATACCATTTATTCTAGGACACCTTCTCTGACTCAATCAAGATCTCCAAAGAAATATTTAACATGTTATCCACTACCTTAACTATTAAAACGGTACTATGTGCATACTTTCAGTGTTATCTTTAGTGAACATTGAATTGTCCTCATCAATTCATAGATGCTCCTCAGAAGTATATACTGTTCCATAGTCTGCATTTTATGCAATAACCTATCTCTGGCCAAATTTCACTGCCCTATCCTTGTTTATCCTTATCTTTTTTGCTGGCTTATAACTCAGAACGCTTTATAGTGTACAAAATTTTGTAGTTTACATTAAATCATTTTTGGTGCAAGATACATATATATATATATATATATATATATATATATATGAATAAATGTGTGAGTAAACAAAGAAATCATCTTTTCTACTGTTCTGTGCAATCCTTTCAGCAACCACTGTCTTTTGGTGACCTTAGATGTCCCAGAGATAACAGAATAGATGGCATATAGGAAGTGCTCGAGCAATTAGATTCAAAAATCAAACTGTAACTTTTGTTTCAGAGCTACTTTTGAATACTATGAAATAAATAAATTAGCATTTACATCTTACTCTGTGTGTTGCAAAAGCAAGCACAGCTTTTACATCTTAAATGATCCAATTGGTAAAAGAAAATGTACATGCTTTTAAATTCAAATAAAATTACTGATTCTGTAGATAATAAAATTTTTCAAGTGTTCTCAGTGTCATCAAATATACCAACTTTAGATATTCTACATAATAATTACAGATCCTCATGTAGAATAAAGGGTAAAAATATAAGTGGGATTTTATGCTAAAGTAAACTGATCACCTTCTGCTTTAAAATCACTTACTTGTGTTCTGTTGATCTCATGACTCCATTTCTTTGCCATGAAAAGGAGAAAAAAAACCTTTAATTTTTAAAAATGATACATATGTATTTGAAATAAACAAAACACCGAAGTCAGATAAATGGTGCTGTTTGGATTTTTATTTCATTTTTAATTGCTTGGCTTAACTAGGTTATATTGATTTTTTAAAATAACTAAATACTTGTGCAAATGTATCTGATGAACCGAAGTGTGTATACCAATACAAATCTGTATTGGAATTTAAGATAGGTGGTAGACTGGATATTCATTATGATGTTACAATTACATCATGCATAGTTTTAAATAAAATAATTATTTTTCAAGGATCCATATTTTGTTAATTAACTCAACAAATAGTTATTGAGAACCTGCTTTGTGTCAGGCCCCTGTCTTAGGCTATGAGGATATAGCACTGAACAAAACAGAAGAAATCCCTACCATCATTAAACTCATATTCTGCTGCTGCTGCTACGTCACTTCAGTCATGTCTGACTCTGTGTGACCCCATAGACAGCAGCCCACCAGGCTCTTCCGTCCCTGGGATTCTCCAGGCAAGAACACTGGAGTGGATTGCCATTTCCTTCTCCAATGCATGAAAATGAAAAGTAAAAGTGAAGTCACTCAGTCGTGTCCGACCTCAGCGACCCCATGGACTGTGGCCTTCCAGGCTCCTCCGTCCATGGGATTTTCCAGGCAAGAGTATTCCAGTGAAGTAGATAATCTGTAAATAAAGGTATGGTGCGTTATCAGTAACAATGATATGATGAAAAACAAAGCACTGTAAGGAAATTGTTGTGCTGCTTTAAGACAATTGGCACAAATATTTTAAAAAATTATCTGAAGACTTAAGAGAGCAGAGCAGAGGAACATCTAGGGAAGAGCTTTCCTGACAAAGGCAACAGCACATGCAAGGGTTTTTATACTATTTTACTATAGGACCTTCGTCAAAACAGCTGGGGCCCAGAGCATCTTTAATTCTAGTCAGAATCTTAATGTTTTGGTTATGGAAGAAACCATTGCGTTTTTACTAGTTGTTTGTTTTATCTCTTCTTTTGCTGTGTTTTTGTTTTATTGTTGTTATGAAAGTGAGATAACTATTAAGACAAATAGTATTGTATTACTAACCAGAGCTTTGAAAATAACAGATGCTTCCTTTTTGGCATCTTGTTCACTTATGGTTTGTTGCCATCATCTTGAACAGTATAACAACCTGAAGTAAAAGTGAAGGTAGAATGAAATGATAGAGTATAAAAGAATCAAATTTAATATGAAGAGAGAACTGGTATTGGCTCAGAATCCTGATTATTTGAAAGCCCTAAATGAGCAAGTGTTTTCTTAAAGGAGAGGTGAAACCAGTTAACAGAAGTCAAGCCTTTAGCTGCATATCAGGAAAAGCCTCCTGCCTGCCTCCAGACTCTAGTAAGCCTCATCTTTTGTATTGATTTCAAAGGAGTCAACACTGAATAGGGTTTCATTAATTATGATGATGATTATTGCACAGTTAAAATAATAGAGAAACTGAATGTTGGTTCTTCGGTGGAAAAATATGCAGGGTTGAAACAAAAAAAAAATCACCATGGCATTAGGATAAGCTGGATACAAAATCATTTCAGAGATTGATGACATGTCATGGTAGCCTTGAAATATCTGCCTTATTCCTTTAAATTTGTGTTTTGATCATCCAAATAAGCAAGTGACATATTAAGGTCTATTAGCCCCAGTTATTTTGTCCTCCAAGTAACTTTGGATAGTGCAGAAACAACTTTAAAATTGAATGGATTTCTTTCTGCATTATGAGATATGATATTTGACCTTTTGTGTTTTTTATAAGAAATGTTTAGTTATTCTAAAAGTGGCTTGATATGCTATTATATTGGCCATAAAATATTTATTTGTGTAATGTCCCTTTTGCCCTTTCTTTCACCACTAGCATATATTTTATACTTTCAGTTCAACGTCTAAGATCATTTCCATGGAAAGACACTCCTAGATCACTTGGAAAATTGAAATACTATACAAACTCATTGATAAGAAAAACATTTAAAAGCTTGAAACATCTTTTTACTGATCTTACCTCGGTTTGAGATATAGACATAAATGACAGAGGAGATAGAGAGGGAAACGTATTAGAAGCAGAGAGAAAACCTTGCTGAAGACTTATTGATTCCAGATGAGAGTGAGAAGAGAGGCGTGGTTCTGGCTGGCACAGTTCAGGTGCAGGGCAGTAAAAAAGCCAGGGGCCCAAATGGGCAAGGAACAGCACAGGCAGTTGGGGACCTTCTTTCTCTGTCTCACCAACTTAATAATAGCCATGGTGCCACCTCTCCTTGAAAAGCAATTTTAAATGTTTATAAGAAAATGGGCAGCTATTCCTACCTCCACTGTAGTTACACAGACAGCTACTTCTGGAAGCAGGAGTAGACCTTGAAAGCTATGGAACTTGAAAGCTAGCTACCATATGCTATAAGAGACAAGAAAATCATTTTCCTGACTAGAACAAGGAACAAATGTTGAAGTCTTAAATTAAGGCAAACGGGAATATAAAATAAGACTGGAAAATCCTGTGTATATACAGATAAAAGCTTTGGAAAAAGGATTAGAAACTCAAGGTTCACCTGGGAACAGTAACGTCACATTATCATGAGATTCATTGGCCAGGTAAACTGAAGAGCACATACTTCACTGAAAGCTTCACATAATGGTTCAGTTCAGAGACAGAGAAGAAGTAAAATAGTCACTGTCTGCAGATGACATGTTACTATATATAGGAAACCATAAATTCTATGCCAAAATATTTTTAGAATAAATGAATTTAGTAAAGTTGCAGGATACAAGACTAATATACAGAAATATTTTGCTTTTGTGTATTAATAATGAACTACCAGAAAGAGAAATTAAGAAAACATTTCTTTTATAATCACATCAAAAAGTAAAGTACCTGGGAAAAAAATTAAGGAGGTGAAAGCCCAATACTTGGAAAACTATAAAACATTAATGAAGGAATTTGAAAATCATACAAAGATATGGAAAGATATCTTGTGTTCTTGGATTGGGAGAATTAGCATTGCTAAAATGCCCATACTATACAAAGCAATCTACAGATATAATGCAATCCCTAAGACATTTTTCACAGAACTAGAACAAATAATCCTAATATTTGTATGGAACCACAAAGACCCTGAACCACCAAAATTATCCTGAGAAAAAAGAACGAATCAGGAGGTATCATGCTTCTTGATTTCAAACTATACTACAGAACTAAAGTAATCAAAATGGCATGGTATTGCCACAAAGACAGATACATAGATCAGTGGAACAGAATAGGAAGCCCAGAAATAAACCCATGCACTTATGGTCAATTACTCTATGACAAAGGAGACAAGAATATATAATGGAGAAAAAACAATCTCTTCAATAAATTATCCTAAGATATTGGACAGCCTCATGCAAAAGAATGAGATAAGAAAATTTCTTCACACCATATACAAAAATAAACTCAAAATAAGTTAAAGACTTAAATTTAAGACCAGAAATCATAAAACTACTAGAAGATAGCATAACACTTTTTGACATAAATTGTAGCAATATATTTTTGGATCTGTCTCCTAAGGCAAAAGAAATAAAAGCAAAAATATACAAATTGGACATAATTACAGTTAAAAGTTTTTGCATGGCAAATCATTGGCAAAATGAAAAGACAAACTACTGAATGGGGAAAAAAATTTTGCAATGATGTCTGTGTAAATGGGCTTCTATGGTGGCTTAGCTGGGAAAGAATCTGCCTGGAATCCAGGAGACCTGGGTTTGATCCCTTGGTCAGGAAGATCCCCTGGAGAAAGGAATGGCTAAGAATGGCTACCCACTCCAGTATTCTTGCCTGGAGAACTCCATGGACAGAGGAGCCTGGTGAGTTACAGTCCATGGGGTCGCAAAGAAGAGGGCACTTTCCTGGTGGTTCAGTAGTAAAAACCTGCCTGCCAAGCAGAAGATGTGGGTCCAATCCCTGGATTTGGATGATTCCCTGGAGAAGGAAATGCCAACCCACTCTAGTATTCTTGCTTTGGAAATCCCAGTGTGCTGGGAGCCACCACGGGAGATCCCACCCATGACAAGGTCATGTGGAAGAGAACTGTTAAGCAAGGCTTCAGAACTCAAGGGGCTCCCTAGGCTTTCTAGAGCATCTACCCCAAAACCAGCATCTGTCTGTTTTACTATTTCATGACTTTCACCAACTCCTCTGACATTAACAGGGGCTAACCCTGACCACCTTTCTCTGGAGAAAATCAACTTAGGGCTATAGCTAATAAGTCTCTTGGACACGAGAGGATTATTTCCAATCAAAACCCCTCTGTTAGCATTATAGCTTGCTTGGCAGGTATATCCAGACTCTTGCAGCTACACATATGATTATTTACAGCCTCCCAACTGTGAGAGGCACGGAAAGCCTAAAACACAGAGCCTTTTAAAGAGTTAAAAGTTATTAGAGTAGTGCTGGTGTAGGATTTCATTATTGGGCTAATGCTTGTTGCTAAGTTCCCATATCTCTTATCCACTGTTCACCTGGGAGTGCAGTAGTTAACATAGTTAGAAAGTAGGAAAAACAAGTGTAGCCTTGAAATTAACCACATCAGACTTTTGAGCTAATTGGTTCTTTCTTGTAACTCACTGCCCCTTTGCTCTGTGAGAAATGTAACTTGTTTAATACTTTCTGAGGCTGACATAGATTAGAAATATAAGAAAAAACATTTCAAGGGAAAATAAGTTTTCTGGTTGAGAAGCCTTTATCAAAAGAGGGTCATAAAATGTCCACGGGTCTCCAAGGCCATAAGATAATGTACACAATATTGTTTATGGGAAAGGTTTGCAGAAAAATCCTGGTTTCGATAAAGACAAAACAGATGTAATGTTTGGGCTGACTCTGTATGACCTTGTATCTCTCATTTCCCTCTATGTATAAGACAAGGTATAAAAGTACCTTTAAAAATAAAGCTATTGGGCCTTGCTTGAAGAAGCTTGGTCACCCCGTGTTTTTCTTTTTTTCTCTTACTTTCTTTTTCAGGCTGATACCTTGGAACACAGAGGCTCTCTGCGTTCACTTTTCTGCCTGGGCTTCTAAGACTTTATTAGCTTTCTATATAAACCAAGGAATATCAGCCTCTTTCTCTCCTCTATTTTCTTATCTACAATATCCTTTCCTTATCTCTCTCTAAATCAATCACCGACGCTGTTTTTCCTTCAGGTTCCCCTGGATCCTTCGGGGGCTGGACCCTGGCACCAGTGGACAGAGGAGCCTGGCAGGCTGCAGTCCATGGGGTAATGAGAGTTGGATATGACATAGTGACAAAACAACAACATATATCGATATAAAATATGCAATGAATATTATTCAGTCATTAAAAATGAAATTCTGCTATTTGCAGCAATGTGGATGGAAGTGTTTTGCTTAGTAAAATAAGTCTGACAGATAAAGACAAATATACTATCATCACATATATGGAATCTAAAAAAATAAACAAATGTATGTAACCAAAAAAAACAACTCACAGATATAGAGAACAAACCAATTGCTATCTGTGGGGAGAGGGAAGTGGAAAGGATGAGATAAGAGTATGAGATTAAGAGACACAGACTACTATATATAAAATAAATAAGCAACAAGAATATTTTGTACAGCATAGGGAAATATAGCCATTTTGTAATACTTTTAAATGCAATATAATCTATAAAAACATTGAATCACTGTGCTATACATTTGAATGTAAATCAACTACACTTCAGTTTTAAAATGTATACTTTTAATGTGTGGTTTTTACATGTTTTTATTGAAATATAGTTGCTATACAAAACTGTGTAAGTTACAGGTGTATGACATAGTGATTCACAATTATAAAAGTTATACTCCATTTATAGTTATAAAATATTGACTATATTCCCAATATACAATGTATCCTTGTAGCTTAATTTACTTAATGGATACATTTTTATGATTTTGGACATATGGATACATCACCACACCACAATCAGGGTAATCAACATATCCACCATCTCCAAAATATTTATGTCCCCTTCCTGCTGCTGCTACTTCTTTTTTGGTAAGAACACTACATAAGATCTACCTTATTAAGTTTTTAAGTGCATAGCATCATACAATTAACCACAGGCACAATGTTGTGCAACTGATACCTTGAATTTATTTACTTCATATAACTGTAGCTTTATACTCAATGAACAACTCCCCATTTCTTTCTTCCCCGCATCCAATGGTAACCACCATTCTATTCTCTGCTTCTACTAATGTGACTATTTTAGACACCTCATATAAATGGAATCATGCAGTATTTGTCCCTTTGTGACTGACATTTCCCTTAGCATAATTTCTGCCACATCTATCGATGCTGTTCCAAATGATAGAATTTTCTTCCTTTTAAATGTAAACAACATTCCATCATATGTATATATCATGTTTTCTTAATCTATTCACTTATCAATAGACTTTTGTTTCCATATTCCTTAGCTATTGTGAAAAATGACACAATGGATATGAAACAGCAAGTGTTGGCAAGAATGTGGAGAAATTTGAACCCTTCTCACTGCTGAGGGAATGTAAAATGGAGCAGCCACTATGGAAAAATACTATAGAGGTTCCTCAAAAAATTAGTCAGAGAAGGCAATGGCAACCCACTCTAGTACTCTCACCTGGAAAATCCCATGGATGCAGGAGCCTGGTAGGCTGCAGTCCATGGGATTGCTAAGAGTCGGACATGACTGAGCGTCCTCACTTTGACTTTTCACTTTCATGCACTGGAGAAGGAAATGGCAACCCACTCCAGTGTTCTTGACTGGAGAATCCCAGGGACGGGGGAGCCTTGTAAACTGCCATCTATGGGGTCGCACAGAGTCGGACAAACTGAAGCAATTTATCAGCAGCAGCAGCAAAAAATTAATAATAGAACTAACTTCAGTTCAGTTCAATTGCTCAGTCATGTCCGACTCTTTGTGACCCCATGGAGTGCAGCACACCAGCTCCCAGAGCTCACCCAAACTCGTGTCCATCGAGTTGGTGATGCCATCCAGCCATCTCATCCTCTGTCATCCCCTTCTCCTCTTGCCCCTAATCCCTCCCAACATCAGAGTCTTTTCCAACGAGTCAACTCTTCGCATGAGGTGGCCAAAGTATTGGAGTTTCAGCTTCAGCATCAGTCCTTCCAATGAACACCCAGGACTGATCTCCTTTAGGATGGACTGGTTGGATCTCCTTTCAGTCCAAGGGACTCTCAAGAGTCTTCTCCAACACCACAGTTCAAAAGCATCAATTCTTCAGTGCTCCACTCTAGCAATTCAACTCTTGCATATATATCCAAAAGAAATGAAATCATATCTTGAAGGAATATCTGCACAAACATGTACAAGAACTCCAAATTTTTTAACTGTTGACATTTAATTCAAACCAGTTTAATGCATTAGGTATCCAATATAAAGAAATATATATATAAAGAAATATAGAGAAAATAAAGAAAACAATAAAGAAAGCTGAGCACCAAAGAACTGATGCTTTTGAACTGTGGTGTTGGAGAAGACTCCTGAGAGTTGGACACAACAAGGAGATCCAACTAGTCAATCCTAAAGGAAATCAGTCCTGAATATTCATAGGAAGGACTGATGCTGAGGCTGAAACTCCAATGCTTTGGCTACCTGATGCAAAGAACTGACTCATTGGAAATGACCTTGATGCTGGGAAAGATTGAAAGCAGGAGGAGAGGGGATGACAGAGGATGAGATGGTTGGATGGCATTACTGAGTCGATGGAGATGAGTTTGAGCAAGTTCCAGGAGTTGGTGATGGACAGGGAAGACTGGCGTGCGGCAGTCCATGGGGTCGCAAAGAGTTAGACACGACTGAGCAAGTGAACTGAACTGAACTGATCCAATATAAAATGCATTTGATGGTTACATATGATAATGTTTTTGACTTCTGAATCAGAGCCATATGAAAACAACCTAATTGCAATGCTCTATTTTAATGCAAATTGACTATGGACCTAAGCTGTGCAAGATACACATAAAGTTAAAAAAAGCACTTGAAAAATGTTTCAGTATTTGGACTAACTGGAAACTAAAATTGTTTCTATTACACCTGGATGTACCAGATTAATTCAATTTAGGATGTTTATTTTGAAGAGCAGTAGTTTTTAGATATGGGCAGGGTTTGCATTCTGGCTTTTTGTGTGTGTATATATATATATATATATATATATATATATATATACACATACGTATATATGTATATATATGAATGAGTGAGTGAGTGAAAGTCTCTCAGTGGTGTCCGACTCTTTGCAACCCGATGAGCTATACAGTCCATGGAATTCTCCAGGGCAGAATACTGGAGTGGGTAACCATTCCCTCTCCAGGGGTGCCAGGGTCCAGCCCCGGTGGATCCAGGGTGATTCGAAGGAGAGACGGATAGGCGAGGAAAAAATCTTATTTATTAATATAAGATTAGATTAGGAAGAAATAGTCTAGTAGGAAAATTAAGTGGAGAAAAGAGGCTGAATAACTTGGTATATGGGGAAAGCCAATAAAGTTCCAGACAAGGAACTTGCACCATCTATGTTAGGCCGCTGGCGCCCATTTGAATATCGGAGAGTGCCCCGCCTTGGGCTCTCTCTCTTACAGATCTTAGAAGCCGGGACAAGTAAGTAAACATGGTGAGCCTCCACGCCCCAGATGGGAATTCAGCCAAAAAAGGGAGAAAAGAATGACATGGGGAAGGCCAGCATCGGTGCAAGACTCCAAAAACTATTTTTCAAAATAAGCTTATATACCCCAAGTTGTACATAATGGAATATGCAAAGTTACGCAGGGGCAGCAGTCATGACTCTCACTGAGACAAGGCTTTCTTTTTGCATACCCTCCCGTATACAAAAGGTCTCAGGTGGTTTACATTATCTTCTGGCCAAGAGGCTTGTTAACATTTTTATGGCTTTCCCTGGATAATTGTCTATCAACCAGAAAACACCTTTTCCCTAGAAGTGTTTTTTCTTTACTCTGCATCACCCTCAAAGTACTAAATAAAGTTACATTCCTGTAGAACAAAGGTGCAGTGGGTTATAATAAAGAAAATACTTAACTCAAAGATCTAATGTTGCTAATACCAGGTCTACTACCTGTTTTCTATATACCAACTATATCTACAAATAAAAGATATGAAATTTTGGCAGCAAGTATTGGCTCAACAAACGAAACCTTTAATCAGTCCTATTCTAATGATTTTGACTCCTCGGAAGCCCCTACATTCCTAGGATGTTTTAAGCTTCCTGTGCCTCCCGCAGTCAGGAGGCCTCAAACAATCACATGCGCAGCTGTACGTCCTGCAGGCAGGCTAGAAAGCCATCAGAGGGGTTTTTGGATTGAAACCCTCTTTCAAACGCAGAAGACTAAAGCCCTGAATTGACTTTTTCCAGAGAATGTCAGAAGAATGGAAAAGCAGGCGGATTCTTATTTTGGGGGGGTACATGCTCAGGAAATGCCAGGGGGAAAACCTGAGATCTGACTCGACCTTGCACATCAGATCTCTGCCGCATGATCTTATCACAGGTGGGATTCCTCATACTGGCTCCCGGCACAGGGGATCTTCCCAACCCAGGGATCAAACCCAGGTGTCCCACATCGCAGGTGAATTCTTTACCAACTGAGCTATCAGGGAAGCCCATATATACATATGAAATCCTACCAATGTGAATAAAACATTAATAATATAGAGTACTCATATAATTATGTATGCCTGTATTAATCTATACTTGTGTGTATAGTATACATGTTAGTAGTCTCTCTCTCTCTCTCTCTCTCTCTATATATATATATATATATATATATATATATATATAATGAAACTAAATTGTGTGTATGTGTGTTTGAAGCACTGAATTTGAAGTTAGAATGCCTGGGATGGAGTCAAAGTGAATGCTTAACAGCTATGAAACTTTAGGCAAATTCCTTCATTCATCCAATCCTGAATGTACAATCTTGATGAACAGGACAATAGTACCTATTATTGCCTAGCAGGATTACTATAAGGACCAAATTATACAAGAGGCAAGAGTGTTTTGTCAAATTCCATAATATTTTAAATAGGGCTCAACATTTGGTCAATTCATTCTTGCATTTTTCAGACAATTTACTCTTGGAACAAACAAGAAAGTATGATTGGCAATGGCATAACTTATCAGTCATAGCTACAAACCACAGCGAGTATGTAATAAGTACTATAACTTAAACCTACCAAATTGTCAGTGTGAATATTAGCTGGCTATGCTTGCCAACAATACCTATTTGCTTGCTGAAATTAATAAACTAGCAGGAGAATTCACTGATGGGACTTAGAATACCTTTGTCTAATGTGATTCAGAAATAACACCCTACAAATCAGCCTTCCTTTATGTAGGATTATTAAACATAAACTACAGTCTGCAGTGGCACAATATTACACAATTATCCTAGTTGAGTAACCTCTTTCCAAAAGAAGAAACTCAGAATGAGGTTTATATAATACTCATTATTCAAGGGCATCCACATGGTCAGCCAGCTCCAGAGCAGTCAGAGCAAAAGAGAAGAAGCTCTGCTAGCTGTAGGCATCGTGGGTATTTGACCCTCCATCCCTCACAATTCACTGGGTGTGACGCCATTATAGTTAGAACTTTATCCCAGGTTGTATAAATAGTCTTCATTGATCTCAGATCAGACCTCAACACAAATTTGCAAATTTCATCCTTTCACATTAGCAAGGATTAAAATGGAATTACTAGTTGGGGAAAGGTCATGAAAACTGTATTTTTAATCCCAGTTAAACTGCTTTTAAACTCTTCTGTGACTTTAGACAACTTAACTGCCATTTCCTCACTTTAGTGTCCTTTTCTATAATATTAGGTGGTTCGACTAGTTAATCTCTAAAGTTCCATAAAGCTCCAATATTCTATTTATATGAGCTCACCAGGTATTTCACTTGGGAATTGGAGAACAAAAAGCTGATAGCAAGCGTGCACCAGAACCAAGAATATAGTAATGAACAAATATTTATTATTACTATTCCACTTTGTCTCATTGTTTTCTTTCTCTAGGACATTCTGAAATGACTGCTTAAACTGTTTCTATAATTATTATCTGAGGTAAGATGTTGTTAAAGTTAAAATTCAGCTTAGTCACTTTTTTTGGATCAGAAAGTGGGAAAACAGCGTATATAGTTTATTTGTTTCATTTAGCCATGGGTATATTTTGCATACAAATTTCAGGGAGAAAAATAATATTCAAAACTTTCAATGTATGTGTGAAAGTGTATCTCTGCAGAACTATTTAAAAAATGTTGAGATGGCAAAGTGAAAGTGAAGTCGCTCAGTCGTGTCCAACTCTTTGCTACCCATGGACTGTAGCCCACCAAGCTCCTCCATCCATGGGATTCTCCAGGCAAGAATACTGGAGTGGGTTGCCATTTCCTTCTCCAAACAACCTTACAAAGCCTCAAGCCCATACCCTGGTCTTTGTGGAAATAACAATATTCAAGACTACAGAGTCAGGTTTACTACTCATGACACAATCAGCGGGAATGGTGTAATTTCTGATTCAATGTGGAACTTATTCACAAAGAATGCCCTGCAGGAGGATGTAATTTGAAAATAACAAGTGCCTGATTGATTTATGTGTCTAGTTCCTTATGTGAGGGAATTGACAGCTTGTCAAAAACAGCACACTGCTAATCTAAAGAACTGAAGTGTACATGGTTACCTTGGTCAGCACCTCTCAAAAGTAATTAAGAATTTAGATTTAAAATTCTACCTAATGTATGGCTAAAATTGCTTATTATTTATTAAATATATTTAACATTTTTAAAGTGGTCTGGTGGTGGGAAGGGTGTGACAAGCCCTGTTCCTGCCATATGCCTGGGAAGACAAAACAGTGCATACGTATATGTGCCCACACATGCACACACACACACACACATACAACACACACACACACACACACAAGAAAACTACAAAGGGATAAACTAACAATCTATGCAGTAATAAGTTAAAATAGAAAACTATCAGTGAAAGGTAATTTTTATTAGGAAAGTCTCATTTGAAATAAGCATAACTTGAACTAAAACATGAAAAATGGCCAGGATTTAGATAGGCAGGAAAGAGTGTGGAAAGACAGTCTCAAGAAATAAAAGGAGACTATGCTTAGACTACTTGGAGCCCAGACTGAGCAATTTGTTGGGAAGAAGAGGAACTGTCAAGACAATTGTTCTTACCCTTGATCACGGAATGTAACAAATACAGAGAAAAATAAAGTGGTGTCAAAGGACCTTTCATAAAGGGTAAAGGATTTCAGCGAATATATGATATAGAGTTGGGAGTATGGGAGCAACCCACTAAAGATAAAATAAAATGTAGCAATGCCATAAAGCCTAGACTAACTGAAAACAAAAGAGCCAGAGGATAGGAGAACAGTTAAGAAGCTCTTGTGGAAATTTCACTACAAAGTTAATGTGGTTCAGAATCAGACTAGGAAAAATTGACAACACATAGCATTTTCAGGAAAAAAACACTTTTGGCATTTAATTGTAGAGTTGCTACAAAGGGTAGAGAAGACTTTCAAAAGTTTATTCCAAGGGAAAAAAAAATGAGGAAAAAAATTGAATAGGAGTTGGGATAGTAGAGATGAAAGGGTTAAGGGTGTGGCGTTTGAATCTTAATGTGGCAGAAAAAAATACAGAATATAGAAGTTTGAATATGATAAATACATCTGGGAGCTATCAACTTGACACCATACAGATCGATATATTCTACATGAAAATAAGTATGGTGTGGTTTGTAGTATATTTTAAGGTTACAGATACCTGGAGAATGTAACTAACAATATAGACCTTTTTCCCAGGTAAAAGAAATATCTGCAATACTAAACACATACATAGTTTTGCGCATAACTTCAGGAGACTCAGAACAAACTCCAAATACAGTAAAGACAGTTGGAGATTTATAGCCAGTGAGCAGAAAGGGGGGCGGGGGGCAATGGATACAAAATTACTAAGAATAATTCTATCAGAGATAGAAGGATCCTTGATAAAGTTGGGCCAAATGATCAGATACCAATGGCGGGGTGTTGTCAATACACTGGCTTAGTAGATTCTCTGCTAAAACTGGGCCTAGGAGGCTAAGGGTAGGTTATTGTTGTCATTCGGTCACTAAATCATATCTGACCCTTTGTGACCCCATGGACTGTATCACACAAGGCTCCTCTGTTTTCCACTGCCTCCCTGAGTTTGCTCAAATTCACATCCATGGGGTCACAAAGAATTAGACATGGCTGAGCAACTGAGCACAGCATGACACAAAGCTGGTGATATTATCTAACCATCTTATCCTCTGTCACTATCTTCTCCTGTTGCCTTCAATCTTTCCCAGCATCAGGGTCTTTTCCAAGGAGTCTCAAGATCAAAATGAGAGGGCTCCTGACTAAATTTTGGTCAAGGAGGGAGTCTCTGTCAATCTCTTTACTTTGCATACATCTCTTCATTCAAAGATATTTGTTGAATTTGAACTATACACAGGCACTGTATTAAGGATATTTAGATGAATGAAACAGGTCTGTCCCTGCCCTTACAGAACTTGGATAATTGCTTTATGTCTCAGATCAGAGATTTGCTCTGCTATGAAGATTTTCCTGACTCCATTTCACGTGGATCTAAACACTTCATCACAGATTTACCACTCCAGGCTATAACCTTCTGTTTAATTGTCTATGTATCCTATTAGACTGTAAGCTCTAGAGGATGTGGGCTGTATTAACCTGGTTCATTCATGCCCAATCAGTTCAGTTCAGTTCAGTCACTCAGTTGTGTCTGACTCTTTGCCCAATAGCCAGCACTAAACCTGGCCAAGTAGTAATTTAGTAAATACTTAACAAAGTTTCAAAAATATAGGCAATAAAAACCAGGAACAGAAAAGTGATGCCATGCCAAATGCTAATCAAGAAAGATGTGGAGGTTATCTATCTTATTTCCCACATACAAAGATACAAAGACTATAGAAAAAATCAAATGGATGAGAAATTAAAGACACTATCAAAAGTAGGAGTTGCATGATCTATTCAGTTACTAAAGTCTGAGGTCCTCAGAGGACCAAACAGCGAAGGCACTGGGATTTCAAATACAATTTATTACAACACGGAATATGGACTTGATGCTGAAACAAATGACTCATGACTCTTGACCCTCGGAGGAGCTATAACTTTTAGCTAATATGAGCTTCCAGCTGCTGCTGCTGCTGCAGCTGCTGCTGCTGCAGCTGCTGCTGCTGCTGCTGCTGCTGCTGCTGCTGCTGCTGCTAAGTCACTTCAGTTGTGTCCGACTCTGTGAGACTCCAGAGACGGCAGCCCCCCAGGCTCCTTCATCCCTGAGATTCTCCAGGCAAGAACACTGGAGTGGGTTGCCATTTCCTTCTCCAATGCGTGAAAGTGAAAAGTAAAAGTGAAGTTGCTCAGTTGTGTCCGACTCTTAGCTTCCAGAGCTCAGTTTAATTCATGGTTTCATAAATTTCTTTCTCTGGACCTCATTTTCCTCATTAGCAAAATGAGGATCTGTGACAGGGAAAGAGTTGACAGCAAAATACGTGAATATATGGTGCGATACGTATGAGCGATAATTTAAAGAGCCTATGATTTCCTTGCCTACCTGAGTGTTTTGAGGCAGGAGAGGGTTATCAAACGAGATTTTTTTTTTTAATGGTGACATATGGGTTGTTGAGGATAATGGGGTCTAATTAATAGAATGGAGCTTCCCTAGGGGCTCAGTGGTAAAGAACCTGCCTACCAATGCAGGAGCCACAGGAGACTTACTCCCTGGGTCGGGAAGTTTCCCTGGAGGAGGAAATGGCAACCCACTCCAGTGTTCCTGCCTTGGAAATCCCCAGGACAGAAGAGCCTGGCAGGCTACAGTCCATGCGGCCACAAAGAACTGAACATGACTGACCATGAGCATGATGATGAATTAATAGAATATCATATTTATTTTGTTTAGGCAATTTCCAGTGCAACTGTCATCTTTTGTTTTCTCACTGAAAATCAAATTATAAAAGAGCTTTGAATCAGGTAAGAAGGATATTTCTTCAACGAAAATCACATAAACTCAAAGACCAGCTGCCTAGGGTGGAGTTCTAGTTTTGTTACCTGTTAGCTATGTAACCCTAAGCAAATACCTAAATTCTCTGTACTTTTTCATTTCCTCATGAGATAAATGGGAATGATTATATATCATTCATGGGGTTTTTATAAATATCACATAGACCAATACTGGTGAAGGGCTAAAAGCATTGCCTGTCACATAATACAGGCTCCAAATATGCTTCACTTATATTACCATGGGGGACAGTACCAAAATCAGTGGCATAACAAGTGTCAAGGACAATGCTAGATATTTTTACATAGATTATATCATTTTATCCCAGCTATAAAAGGGTTATAGATCAGAGCCTAACATTCAAAACTTTTCTCATATCCCTATATCTGTTTATCTCAGTGATTCCAGCCAGCTGCTGTATGTATGGGGCTGTATTGGGTGTCACTTCAATTCTGAGTATTACTTGAATCTTGTCATTAGTAGTAAGGAAAACTACTGAATTAAAAAACAAAAAGAAACTAAGAAAATTCTCATGTTTTCTTCTGTTTTTCTGTAGATGCAATATCATGACTGACTTTCCTATATATGACTAACCTAGTTGCAATGACAGCTCTGCACATAATCATATTGTGTGGATAATCCTAGTGTATAACTTTATTTCCCTTAGCTCTGAGAATCTAGGATGATATTTCAAGGTTAAATGCTTCTGCTGCTGCTGCTGCTGCTAAGTAGCTTCAGTCGTGTCCCACTTTGTGCAACCCCATAGATGGCAGCCCACCAGGATCCCCCATCCCTGGGATTCTCCAGGCAAGAACACTGGAGTGGGTTGCCATTTTCTTCTCCAATGCCTGAAAATGAAAAGTGGAAGTGAAGTCTCTCAGTCGCGTCCGACCCTCAGCGACCCCATGGACTGCAGCCTTCCAGGCTCCTCCGTCCCTGGGATTTTTCAGGCAAGAGTACTGGAGTGGGGTGCCATTGCCTTCTCCGTAAATGCTTCTAATGCCTGCTAAATCTGAGTCCAGATGTCTTTCATATTCAGTCTATGTCCAAGTTCATAATCAACTTAGGATTTGTGATTTTACCTGTATGTTTAGCACAAATAAAACAGATTTGCTTTTGTTAATCCATGTCTGAATAATAACCCTAAAAATAATACCATCTTGTGTTGCATAAAAATAAAGTAAGGACAGGATTAAATCAGGACAGGATTTTTTCCTTTTTTAAAAAAAAATTTATTTATTTTAATTGGAGGTTAATTACTTTACAATATTGTATTGGTTTTGCCATACATCAACATGTATCCACCACAGGTATACACGTGTTCCCCATCCTGAATCCCCCTCCCTCCTCCCTTCCCGTACCATCCCTCTGGGTCATCCCAGAGCACCAGCCCCAAGCGTCCAGTATTATGCATTGAACCTGGGCTGGTGACTCGTTTTGTATATGATATTATACATGTTTCAATGCCATTCTCCCAAATCATCCCACCCTCTCCCTCTCGCACAGAGTCCAAAAGACTGTTCTATACATCTGTGTCTCTTTCGCTGTCTTGCATACAGGGTTATCATTACCGTCTTTAAGACTCTTGAGAGTCCCTTGGTCTGCAAGGAGATCCAACCAGTCCATTCTGAAGGAGATCAACCCTGGGATTTCTTTGGAAGGAATGATGCTAAAGCTGAAGCTCCAGTACTTTGGCCATCTCATGCGAAGAGTTGACTCATTGGAAAAGACTCTGATGCTGGGAGGGATTGGGGCAGGAGGAGAAGGGGACGACCAAGGATGAGATGGCTGGATGGCATCACGGACTCGATGGACGTGAGTCTGAGTGAACTCCGGGAGATGGTGATGGACAGGGAGGCCTGGTGTGCTGCCATTCATGGGATCGCAAAGAGTCGGACATGACTGAGCGACTGAACTGAACTGAACTGATACTGTATAGGTGTTTTTCTTTCTGGCTTTGCTTCACTCTGTATAATAAGTTCCAGTTTCATCCACCTCATTAGAACTGGTTCAAATGTATTCTTTTTAATGGCTGAGTAATACTCCATTGTGTATATGTACCACAGCTTTCTTATCCATTCATCTGCTGATGGACATCTAGGTTGCTTCCATGTCCTGGCTATTATAAACAGTGCTGCAATGAACATTGGAGTACACATGTCTCTTTCAGTTCTGGTTTCCTTGGTGTGTATGCTCAGCAGTGGGATTGCTGGGTCATAAGGCAGTTCTATCTCCAGTTTTTTAAGTAATCTCCACACTCTTCTCCATAGTGGCTGTACTAGTTTGCATTCCCACCAACAGTTGGATTAAATGTCTAAATGTAAGACTAGAAACTATAAAACTACTGGAAGAGAACATAGGCAAAACACTCTCAGACATACATCACAGCAGGATCCTCTATGACCCACCTCCAAGAATATTGGAAACAAAAGCAAAAATAAACAAATGGGACCTAATTAAACTTAAAACCTTCTTCACAACAAAGGAAACTATAAGCAAGGTGAAAAGACAACCTTCAGAATGGGAGAAAATAATAGCAAATGAAGCAACTGACAAACAACTAATCTCAAAAATATACAAGCAACTCCTACAGCTCAATTCCAGAAAAATAAATGACCCAATCAAAAAAATAGGCCAAAGAACTAAACAGACATTTCTCCAAAGAAGACATACAGATGGCTAACAAACACATGAAAAGATGCTCAACATCACTCATTATCCGAGAAATGCAAATCAAAACCACAATGAGGTACCATTCCATGCCAGTCAGAATGGCTGCGATCCAAAAGACTACAAGCAATAAATGCTGGAGAGGGTGTGGAGAAAAGGATTTTTTCTTTTCAACTTTTCTCCTATCTCTTGTTTTCTCCCAAATGATTAAACCCTAACCAAACATTTAGAAATCTGAGTACCAATATCCAGCACCTGTATGCTTGTGAGTAATGATTAAAGAAAATAAGGAAATGGCCAATATGAAAGCCATTTATAATCACTCCTGGTTTTCTGGATATAATTTACCTTCAATTATTGACACTTACAGTGTACATTTCAGTTTACAGCAAATACTCACGTGTATTATGTCCTTATAACAACCCTATAAATAGCTGTCAATTTTTTTTTCCAGTTGACAAACCATGAAACTGAGAGACCCAAAAGTGAGTCAATAATAAAACTAGGGTCTCTGCATGCCCTGGCAAGTCTGACTACACTGATCTCTCCCTGCCCAGCCCATCCTACTAACTCAAACAGTGCTTTTTTTCTTCTATTCTACAGTAATTTTAAATGACTTATCTCAGTTTTCAGTAAGGCTCTCTGTGGCCATGTTTTTACAGATCTGTAATGAAGACCTGTAAGAGACCACTGAACTAATCCCGCTGGTTTTTAAAATAATGGAATTAAGCTTCACTGGTCTATTTACTTCTCAACATTTTTTATTTTAGAAAAATTCCAATTTTGTTTCTTGACCCCACAAACCAAAAACCCTAGACAAATGGTCTTATTTCCATTAATGAGTTACATACAAGCTGTTCATTTCTGGTACGCTTGGCAAGGGAGTATCCTGTTCACCTTGTTCTATATAGAGCTATAGCAGTCCAGATGTCTGGCCAGGGATAGAAGAGAGATAAATTCCTAAATCACTCTAGGTCAGTGATTCTAACTTTGCTGCCCATCAGAATAACCTGGGGAGCTTTGAAAAATACTGATGCCCAGGCCCTTCCTCCAGAGAGTCATATTTAATTGGCCTGGCTTGCTGCCTGGGCACAGGGATTTTTAAAACTCCCTAAGTGATTCCAGTGTCAGCCAGGGTTGAGAAACACTAACTTAAGACATAACCTAGAGCAGTTCCCCTCAATATTGGCTGCACATTAGAATGTCCAGGGGGACTTTTAAAAATACTATTGCCAAGGCCCTGTCCAAGACCCAATTAAATCAGAAGCTCTGTTTTAAATCAGAAGATCCAGGCATTGGTAGATGTTCAAGCTCCACAGGTGATAATGCTGTGTTATCAAGCTTGGAGATCGTTGTTCTAAAACCCTTGTCATTCAATATGTGGTCTATATATAAGAAAAAAGAAAAAAAAAAACAGAAACAAGACAGAAACAAATAAACCCTAGTGCCTGAAAAATTGTTATAATTGAAGAATTTCAAGCTTCATGGACATACCAAATAACATGCATACCAAAGTGTGAACATCTCTGTTCTGAATTTCTTTTATAAGGACCTGAAGGCAGTGTTGGCTTTGCCCAGCTCTCCCCTTTCTTCTCATTTGACTCTGTTCTCCAGTTCCATGTGACAATGTACAACTGGCTAGGGTTATTGAGGTAAACTGCTTGCCATATATGCCTAATTGTCATATAGCACAAAAATGATTACTTATACCTTATTATCATCAAATGTGCTTAGTCGCTCAGTCATGTCTGACTTTTTGTGACCCCATCAGGCTCCTCTGTCCATAGGGACTCTCCAGACAAGTATACTGGAGTTGGTTGCCATGCCCTCCTCCAAGGGATCTTCCCAAACGTAGGCCTGAACCCAGGTCTCCCACATTGCAGGCAGATTCTTTACTGTCTGAGCCACCAGGAAAGCCCATCAAATAGTTTTCTACTAAACTAACTCCTGAGTTTGAAATTCAGGAATTTTCATAGTCTAAACCGATTTAATCACTTTCTTGCCAGTCTTCCACCATCTATTCTCACTCTACCCTCTACCCAAATATAGACTGCTGTGTTCTCCCAAACATGATCCACAACTTCTAGCTTCCTAACCTATGTATCCATCTCTTCCTAATATTCTTTCCTTCCGTGTTCAAATATATCCTTTAAAATGCAGTTAATGCCAATGCTCCATGAAGCCTTCTCTGATTCTGCCCCATCTCCAGGTGGTAATAAGCTCTCCTAGCACAGAATATTCAGAGCATCCTACCTGTACCTCTCTTGAGGCCCATTTTATATCCCCACATCAGTTTTCCAGACTTTTTTATATCATCTATTAGATGATAAGTTATGTTAGGAAAGGATCCATGCATAATTCACTTTTGTAAAATTCACACTCCCTTTCTCAGAGCCATATGTATAGTAGGTAATTTTTGTCTTTCTTTTTACTACTTTTTAGTGCTTAACCAGTTCAAGCCAGGCTTCTAGGCATGGCTTTCCTAGTCATCCGCCTTTCCTTTTGAACTTACTGATGAAAAGCATTCAGGTCTCTCTGCTCATCAACTCTGCCCTGCATAGGCTAGCATTTTACAAACTGTGATCTTTGCAGAATGTAGATTATAAATCTCTAGGGAAGATACTGTATGGGGTGGGTAAGAAACTTTATTCTTCAAAACACCTTTTTTTATATTAAGCTTTTTATTTTGCACTGGAGGCGGCAACGGCGGGGGTGGCGGCCGGCGCACTAAATGTGGCCGAGAGCTACCCCGTGTCCGAGGTCAGGGGTGATGGCCAAGAGGAGCTACCCCGCGTCCGAGGCCAGGGGCCACGCCGAAGGCCAGGGGCGGCTGCCAGGAGGAGCAACCCCACGCCCAAGGAGTGGTGGCTGTGCTGGCGCAGGAGGTCCTAGAAGAGTCATCCCACTTTGAAGGTCAGGAAGGGCAGCAGGAGGAGATACGCCTCATCCAAGATAAGGAGCAGTGGCTATGCTTTTCTGGAGCAGCCTTGAAGAGATACTCCACGCCCAAGGTAAGAGAAACCCAAGCACGATGGTAGGTGTTGCAAGAGGGCATCAGAGGGCAGACACACTGAAACCATACTCACAGAAAACTAGTCATTCTAATCACACTAGGACCACAGCCTTGTCTAACTCAATGAAACTAAGCCATGCCCGTGGGGCAACCCAAGATGGGCAGGTCATGGTGGAGAGGTCTGACAGAATGTGGTCCACTGGAGAAGGGTATGGCAAACCACTTCAGTATTCTTGCCTTGAGAATCCCATGAACAGTATGAAAAGGCAAAATGATAGGATACTGAAAGAGGAACTACCCAGGTCAGTAGGTGCCCAATATGCTACTGGACATCAGTGGAGAAATAACTCCAGAAAGAATGAAGGGATGGAGCCAAAGCAAAAACAATACCCAGCTGTGGATATGACTGGTGATAGAAGCAAGGTCCAATGCTGTAAAGAGCAATATTGCATAGGAACCTGGAATGTCAGGTCCATGAATCAAGGCAAATTGGAAGTGGTCAAACAGGAGATAACAAGAGTGAATGTCAACATTCTAGGAATCAGCGAACTAAAATGGACTGGAATGGGTGAATTCAACTCAGATGACCATTATATCTACTACTGCAGGCAGGAATCCCTTAGAAGAAATGGAGTAGACATCATGGTCAACAAAAGAGTCCAAAATGCAGTACTTAGATGCAATCTCAAAACGACAGAATGATCTCTGTTTGTTTCCAAGGCAAACCATTCAATATCACCGTAATCCAAGCCTATGCCCCAACCAGTAATGCTGAAGAAGCCGAAGTTGAATGGTTCTATGAAGACCTACAAGACCTTTTAGAACTAACACCCAAAAGAGATGTCCTTTTCATTATACGGGACTGGAATGCAAAAGTAGGAAGTCAAGAAACACCTGGAGTAACAGGCAAATTTGGCCTTGGAGTGCGGAATGAAGCAGGACAAAGACTAATAGAGTTTTGCCAAGAAAATGCCCTGGTCATAGCAAACACCCTCTTCCAACAAAACACAAGAGAAGACTCTACACATGGACATCACCAGATGGTCAACACCGAAATCAGATTGATTATATTCTCTGCCATTGCCTTCCCACTCCAGTACTCTTGCCTGGGAAATCCTATAGACAGAGGAGCCTGGTAGGCTGCAGTCCATGGAGTCGCACGTGAAGAGTCGGATATGACTGAGTGACTTCACTTTCACTTTTTACTTTCCTGCATTGGAGAAGGAATGGCAACCCACTCCAGTGTTCTTGCCTGGAGAATCCCAGGGACAGGGGAGCCTGGTGGGTTGTCATCTATGGGGTTGCACAGAGTCAGACACGACTGAAGTGACTTAGCAGCATATTCTCTGCAGCAAAAGATGGAGAACCTCTATACAGTCAACAAAAACAAGACCAGGAGCTGACTGAGGCTCAGATCATGAACTCCTTATTGTCAAATTCAGACTCAAATTGAAGAAAGCAGGGAAAACCGCTAGACCATTCAAGTATGACCTAAATCAAATCCCTTATGATTATACAGTGGAAGTGAGGAATAGATTTAAGGGCCTAGATCTGATACATAGAGTACCTGATGAACTATGGATGGAGGTTTATGACATTGTACAGGAGACAGGGATCAAGACCATCCACATGGAAAAGAAATGCAAAAAAGCAAAATGGCTGTCTGGGGAAGCCTTACAAATAGCTGTGAAAAGAAGAGAAGCAAAAAGCCAAGGAGAAAAGGAAACATATAACCATCTGAATGCAGAGTTCCAAAGAATAGCAAGAAGAGATAAGAAAGCCTTCTTCAGCGATCAATGAAAAGAAATGGAGGAAAAGAACAGAATGGGAAAGACTAGAGATCTCTTCAAGAAAATTAGAGATACCAAGGGAACATTTCATGCAAAGATGGGCTCGATAAAGGACAGAAATGGTAGGGACCTAACAGAAGCAGAAGATATTAAGAAGAGATGGCAAGAATACACAGAAGAACTGTACAAAAAAGATCTTCAAGACCAAGATAATCACGATGGTGTGATCACTCATCTAGAGCCAGACATCCTGGAATGTTAAGTCAAGTGGGCCTTAGAAAGCATCACTATGAGCAAAGCTAGTGGAGGTGATGGAATTCCAGTTGAGCTGTTTCAAATCCTGAAAGATGATGCTGTGAAAGTGCTGCACTCAATATGCCAGGAAATTTGGAAAACTCAGCAGTGGCCACAGGACTGGAAAAGGTCCAATCCCAAAGAAAGGCAATGCTAAAGAATGCTCAAACTACCACACAATTGCACTCATCTCACATGCTAGTAAAGTAATGCTCAAAATTCTCCAAACCAGGCTTCAGCAATACGTTAACCGTGAACTTCCTGATATTCAAGCTGGTTTTAGACAAGGAAGAGGAACCAGAGATCAAATTGCCAACATCTGCTGGATCATGGAAAAAGCAAGAGAGTTCCAGAAAAACATCTATTTCTGCTTTATTGACTATGCCAAAGCCCTTGACTGTGTGGATCACCATAAACTGTGGAAAATTCTGAAAGAGATCGGAATACCAGACCACCTGACCTGCCTCTTGAGAAATCTGTATGCAGGCCAGGAAGCAACAGTTAGAACTGGACATGGAACAACAGACTGGTTCCAAATAGGAAAAGGCGTACGTCAAGGCTGTATATTGTCACCCTGCTTATTTAACTTCTATGCAGAGTACATCATGAGAAACGCTGGAGTGGAAGAAACACAAGCTGGAATCAAGATTGCCAGGAGAAATATCAATCACCTCAGATATGCAGATGACACCACCCTTATGGCAGAAAGTGAAGAGGAACTAAAAAGCCTCTTGATGAAAGTGAAAGAGGAGAGTGAAAAAGTTGGCTTAAAGCTCAACATTCAGAAAACGAAGATCAAGGCATCCAGTCCCATCACTTCATGGGAAATAGATGGGGAAACAGTGGAAACAGTGTCAGACTTTAGGTTTTTGGGCTCCCAAATCACTGCAGATGGTGACTGCAGCCATGAAATTAAAAGACTCTTACTCCTTGGAAGAAAAGTTTTGAGCAACCTAGATAGCATATTCAAAGGCAGAGACATTACTTTGCCTACTAAGGTCCGTCTAGTCAAGGCTATGGTTTTTCTAGTAGTCGCGTATGGATGTGAGAGTTGGACTGTGAAGAAGGCTGAGCACCAAAGAATTGATGCTTTTGAACTGTGGTGTTGGAGAAGACTCTTGAGAGTCCCTTGGAATGCAAGGAGATCCAACCAGTCCATTCTGAAGGAGAGCAGCCCTGGGCTTTCTTTGGAAGGAATGATGCTAAAGCTGAAACTCCAGTACTTTGGCCACCTCATGCGAAGAGTTGACTCATTGGAAAAGACTCTGATGCTGGGAGGGATTGGGCTCAGGAGAAGAAGGGGACGACTGAGGATGAGATGGCTGGATGGCATCACGGACTCGATGGACACGAGTCTGAGTGAACTCTGGAAGTTGGTGATGGACAGGGAGGCCTGGCGTGCTGCGATTCATGGGGTTGCAAAGAGTCGGACACGACTGAGCGACTGAACCAACCGAACCAATAGCAGATTGACAATGTTGTGATAGTTTCAGGTAGATAGCAAAGGAACTCAGTCATACATATACACATATCCATTTTCTCCCAAACTCCCTCCCATCCAGGCTTCCACATACATTGAGTGGAGTTCTCTGTGCTATACAGTACGTCCTTGTTGGTGTCCCTTCCACTGGCAGGTGGGTTTTTAACCACTGGACTATCAAGGAAGTCCCTAAAAACACTTTTTTTTTTTTTTTAAGAAATTCTCACAGGCATTATTTGTGCTGTGTGACACACTTTGGTGTATTTTCAATAATAGTGAGTAATGAGTCACCCAAGATTAATGTAGGACTATTCAGGATCTTACCTAGATATTTTGTCAACATCTCCTCCTTTCCAATCAGAACATGGGAGTCCTGACTAAAAGAGATAATACAACAGCAGGATTCTTAGGCTGAATGGGTGAAGACATGGGACAAGATATCGTCAAAGGAAGAAAATGAGAAAATAACAAAAACAAACAAAAAACACCTAATGTTATTGCTAGGGAAACTCCTGTGTTATATGTGGATTGAATAGGACACTAACATATAGTCCATTATGCCTGAGAAATGCTATGTACATAATGAGCTCAAACGATCTTAGGAAAAACTTGCACTAGTGATGGTCTTAGACGTAATGTATTCTACTCTACTGCTTTGAAAATATGAAATAAAAGCAGGAAGAGGGAGGAATTAAAAAATACTTTTATCATCTCCAAAAATCTTAGCGGCTTCTGTGATTTTGAGAAATAAAAACAAAGACAGAACCAGCTGTAACAGATGGTACTAATTAGTATCTTAGAACTCATTAGGAACTATGTCAAAGTTGACTGGCTATTTGCAGAAATATTTCTGATAAGTTGTCTAAACTACTTTCATAAATGTAATGGAATATTCCACCACATTTTACCATTGTTTAAAATTTCGAAAGAAAAGACATAGTGATGTAGACACTATCTAGTTACTATTTTCCAGTAATGACATTTCCTCATCAAAGCTAATGATAAAGCACCTTTCCATTCCCTATTAGATGACTTTAGAACAGAGGGGATAAATGGATTGGAGGGAAAAATAGCTGAGTCCCTATAGCTAAAGGCTAAAAAAAAAAAAGGAGGTTAGGTATATTTATTTTATGTCTAATATCTATATTTATCTCTATTGACTCTGATTTCAGGCAATCCCAATGACTATATCCTTTGTTCCTTACTTCCTCAGTTCAGTTCAGTTCAGTCGCTCAGTCGTGTCCAACTCTTTGCGACTCCATGAATCACAGCACGCCAGGCCTCCCTGTCCATCACCAACTCCCAGAGTTTCCACAAACTCCTGTCCATTGAGTCAGTGATGCCATCCAGCCATCTCATCCTCTGTCGTTCCCTTCTCCTCCTGCCCTCAATCCCTCCCAGCATCAGAGTCTTTTCCAATGAGTCAACTCTTTGCATGAGGTGGCCAAAGTACTGGAGTTTCAGCTTCAGCATCAGTCCTTCCATTGAGTACCCAGGACTGATCTCCTTTAGGATGGACTGGTTGGATCTCCTTGCAGTTCAAGGGACTCTAAAGAGTCTTCTCCAGCACATCTGGAGTCTGTTTACTGATGATTCCAGAAACACATGAACTAAATTGATAAGAATTCATAATGAATTCATACTGATAAGATTCATACTGAATTATTTTGTGTCTTTTCAAATGGTTTTAAAATAAACCTCACTATCTCTGTATCATTGGTGACAGTGAATTTAAAAAGTTTCACCACCACACAACTTTTCCCAGCCATAATCTTTTATGTTTAATTGTTTAAATCATTCTTAAATATCTCTCCTAGTTGAATTGCCAGAGGATTTAATACTTTTTTTTCCTATCATTTAGACCAGTGGCTCCTTAACTTAGATACACATTGAAATTACCTGTGTGCTTATAAAAATATTGATCCCTGGGCCATACCTTCAGAATGTGTATATAGTTATTCTTATATGTAGCCTGGGGAGTATTTTTTAAATCTTCCTATGCCATTCAAAAATGAAGATGAGGTTGAAAAAGTAATTATTTAGACCAAACTTTTCAACAATGAATTTCAACATCCCTTTTTACTCTCATCTTTTTACTCTCATAATGGGTATGAATCCTGATCTCTACTACACGATTCTATTTCAGAGTTTTTGTTGGATTCTCTCAAAGGTCAGGAAATTCTTCTGAATATCTAACTCCAAATCTGAACACAGATGACCTACTTAATGGTACACTGATAAATAACAGTAAAGGTCCTATAAAAACTCTTTTCAGGAAGAGAAGGAAAAAGAAGTGAAAAGTCACCACTACCTAAGGATGCTGCCTCCATTGCCTCTTTAGCCATTTGTTCAGAGCTACTGTGAATATAGTCCTAAGAGCGCTTTTTCCCTCTGCTAATTTAAAGCCTGCTACTTGTCCCATAACACACGAAGACTGAGTTCACATTTCCTTCTCTCTTTGCCTTCTTCTATTCCCACAGAAGACACAATAATAAATGATTTTAAATAACTAAATCATGACCAATGTTGGTATGAACTTATATTTCAAATTGTAAAAATTGTTTAGAAGTCTTATAAATAAACACTAGTATATAAAAATGTAAATTATTGCCAAATTGACTTGTTCACTGTGACATTCATGTAGCTTCTCCTTCTGGACTCCACGTCCTCTCCAGTGAAACACTGGCAATATTATACGCCAAATGGGAAATATCCAAGGTGGATAACCTTAAAAGAAATAGTTATATCTGCCAGGAAATAACTCTCAATTGTTGAAAAGTAGCCCAAAAACTGAGAAAAGCCATTAATCATATATAGGCTCAATACCAAAATGGAAACATAATGACGGACTCTAGTATTCACTGATACCAACATGCTTTCTCCACTTTCATGTTTAATTATCCTAGCTATCAAGCTGTAGAAGATGTTCTTTGTGAGCTTTCCTAAGCCTCTATGTCATCCCAAGTCCAGGGTCCTTTGGCAGGTAATAGTAGTTGCAGAACCCACTCCAGTACTCTTGCCTGGAAAACCCCATGGACGGAGGAGCCTGGAAGGCTGCAGCCCATGGGGTTGCTAAGAGTCGGACACAACTGAGTGACTTCACTTCCACTTTTCACTTTCATGCATTGGAGAAGGAAATGGCAACCCACTCCAGTGTTCTTGCCTGGAGAATCCCAGGGCCAGGGAAGCCTGGTGGGCTGCCGTCTATGGGGTTGCGCAGAGTTGGACATGACTGAAGCGACTTAGTAGAAGCAGCAGCAGCATTTGCAGAAGAATTTTGAGTTTGTTAAACCCTTCTTAGCAACCTTGCTACTAAGTTATCAAGACACCAGGTCATAGAAAACATTTTGTGTACATAGAAACATGTATTAACTAAACAACTACTATCAATTCAGTGTAAGCTAAACTATATAGTTATCTTCTAGGCCTTAAGAAAGTCCAGCCTTCTTCTTTCAGATAACAAAATTCCACCTTGCAAGAAAAATTCACTGAAGATAGTCAAGATTCCAGAGGTAGACTCCTGTTTTCCTTATAATTGCTACTCCAGTTTTGCCGGCCAGCAGAAGTCAGTATACAGGTTGATAACAGATCTCTGGGGATTTCATTGATGAAGGGCAGAGGCTTTGATGATTGTTAGACACTGTTCATGCAAGTACATGAAGTGTTTCACATATTTTTCACGATCTATCTTTTGGAAAGCTTTAATATCATCAGTAAAGAACCATTTCTAGGATTCATACATTTACTGTATTAATAGGTCACCAAGTGCACCACTAAATACCCACTTCTGGCACTCAGGATGAAAACTAGCAAAGCTTAGATTATAACTACAGAAATCCAGATGTCATAGCTGCCTCTGTTGGTTTACTGAGTAGAAGCTTACTGAAGTCCAGAGTGTATGTCCCTGAGTAGAATTCCAGCTGCAGCTGGGATTTTCTTAATAATTATATTTATTTGTTTATCCACACAATACATATCTGTATACATACATATTAAGACATATGTGATTTATATATGTAATCATATTGTTGACACTGAAGAATTTAAAATAACTTAGCCAGTAAAACAGGGCTGTTTCTGTTTCTGTCCTATAAGTTGTTTGTTTCCTCCTTGCTTCATCAGAATTTTTTACCTACACTGCCTCCCTTACTGAATTAAGGTTCTTGATGCCGGAAATACATTATTTATTTTCGACATTTAACATTTAACGTGATATTCACAAATATGCTTAATATATATTTTGAAAAATACACTATTTTCTAGAAATTCCAATTCTTATTATGTTTAACATTTTGGTCTTCAACTTTTTTTAAATTTTTGTTTGAAATTGTCTTGATATTTTTATCTTGAGAAAAGGGAATATCTAGGCAGAAGTGGTCACTAAGTGCTTATTAGCCATTAGACTTCAGAAATTATCCCTCTTTGTCATTATTTTTTAAGAAAGAAGACTGCACATGACCTCTCATGACTCAACAACTCGGTACAGAACGTATTTTCCAAACCACTATCATCCACTTGCCACAACTAACAAACAGCCCACGGTAATCTCAAATTCCAGCCACTTGTTTTGTGAGAAGGAAGATGAATTGGAAAGATGCAATCATCATTACTCAATTTACCCTGCCAGGGTTTCCATCTTATTGCTCCAGCTTGTTCCTCACAGGCATGCTGGAAGATAGATATTAGATGGTTTGCCAGATTCATTTTGAGAAATCATTGATTGGGAAATTAAAACTGACATTTATTTTTTGCTTCTGTAAAGACTGAATTCTGAAACACCTAATGACTTAAGTATTATAAAAGCAAATAGCACTTAAAAGTCCCTGAAAATTTGTGAAGCTAATTATACCCCCTACATGTTTACTCATAATTTGAACTGGGTAAATTTCTCTCTCAGCAAAGAGCCTATTCCTCAGGAACAATATAGACAGATACAGATCATAGATCATCTAATTCCTCTGTATGGTTATCAGAATTTCTCCCTAGGTGGGGTTATTAGGCCACAGACGAGGGCCTGGTTTTCTGATGCTGCAGTTTCAGCTTTGGCAGTCTCTAGATACACTCACTGTTAGAGCAGTTTTTCCAGAGTTGCATTTCAAAGGCACCTTCTCAAAGGGTATCGATCGTTTAGTCACACCTGAAGAGGAATGCTCCCAAAACAATAAGACATTATTTTCTGACTTGGTTCTTGTATTGGTCTATGTCTCCAACACCTTGGGATTAAGGTTACCAGATCTGTCCTTAAAAGAAGAATGAGCAAGGGTCTCCATTGTGACAGAGTAAATAGGCAACTTAAGGGTTAGAGAAGTTAACAAAGTGGTGAAATAATTTCAACTTGTGAAATTCTGAATTCTTCTGGAGTTTTGAAGTATTATTCTCCACTAAATAGAAAGGCTTCAGTTGCATAATGTATAAGGAATGAAACATATGACTGGATATAAATCTGGTGAATATCTCACTGTCTGATTTACCTTGTAGGATAATCTTCCATATACTTACTTTCATGTACTGCAAAAGAAAGGGTACTGTATAAGATATTATATGAGAAAAATTGATAAACCAAATAGGTTTTTCTGATAGGGAAAATAAACATTAAGTAGAGTGGACTGATTTAAGCAATGGTAATGACATGAGGGAAACAAAAACAAAAAAAGTTTATATATATATTTTTTAAAGTTCAGAATTAACCCAAGTGTGTTAACTATATGGAAACATCCTCAAATATGATTATAAGAATTAGTAGGAAAAGGATGTTATTGGATAATCAAAACTGTTATTAGAAAACTCCACAAGGATAATAGAAGTGAAGAACTGAAAATCATCACTTGCTTAAAAAAAAAAAAAAAAGCTGACTTCTGAAAAATAGAAACTATTAAAGCTTCTTTCAAGTATTAAGTCATGGCACATGTTCCTGACTTTTTCAGTTGTGAGATACATTACAGATAAAATAATAGCTAAAGAATGAGTCGTGTTTAATGATGTGCCCTTTTTTATATAAATTGAACAGATATAAAGTCTTCCTTTTAATAACTTCAGTCATACTCTCTTACCTTTCTGTTTGCTATTTTATGTGGGAGACAAAATCAGAGTTGCTTCCTCTGAGTTCCACAGCGTCATCTATCAGATGTACCAAAGCCAAACAAAGGAGGCAAATGAGCCAATGAACCAACAGAAGGTCAAGAACTTCTCCATGATCAATACTCACTGAGGCAGAGCAATTAGGTATAGTAGAAAGTAATTAACAAGGGCTCTATATGATATTGCTCACAGTTCTTTTAGTTCAGGGACATTTTCCTACAGAAACCATGTTAGTATTCTCTTTACTTCTCTGACTTTATAATGCAGAAAAGATTAATCTTAGAATTAACTCTCAGGAAGCTGAAACAGTAAAAAGAGATGAGGATGGTATCATTGTGCTAGCTACATTAACACATTTCAGGTCTGTGCTAAATGCATTTAATATATTGTCTCAGGTAAATCTCATGAAAATATATGAGTCCAACATAATCTTTTGATGAGACATATTCAGATTTGAAAATTTAAGAAAGGTGACCTAATCTCACATGAAAACTAATCAGAGAATTGGGATTTCATGTGAAATCTCTTGTCACATTTGATGATGTTCTCTGTATCGCCTCATGTAACAATAACGGTGTTAGAAAATACATGCCATAAAGAAATGGCAAGTAAAGAACTGCTGGATTGAGAGAAGGAAGAGGGCTTTCTAACATGGAATCATGCAAAAGTCTTTCTTTAAAAAGTTACTATATAAGGATATAAACTAACATAAAGGTATCATAGAGTCCATGAGTCTTAGGGGGTCTTGCTCAATCCCATTGGTTTCTCTCTTATTGCAGCCTAATTACCAACTGAATTATTAGTTTGGCACTGCTTTCCAGACTTATACACATTTACTAAGAAGATAAGAACTTAATATGGGAATTGCCACCCTCTCATTTTCTCTAAAAACTGTAAAATTTTGCAGATTCTATCTGAAACTAGGGAAACAATTTATAATGTGCTATTTCCTTACTCTTGGGCTTGAGGGAACACTGTATTTGCATTATTGATTGAAATGTAATTTAAATTGCCTTTGTGCTAAAGTGACTTGTGAGGTGTGAATCATTTACTTGAAAAAACAAAACTAAACTTCCAGATCTCATTAGCATCATCAAATAACAGGAGACTTCCTATGTTTTTTGCTCATCCTCAGGCCATACTCTAGTTTTCTGTTGGAAGGATAGAGGCAGATGGAACTTCTGAATCCATGTTCTTCATTAGAGCACATCAGGTAGCTTCAGATCCACACTGTGAATCTCAGAGAATCTACAAGTCTGGAGCAATTCTAAAACTCAAACTTTCCAATATATTTTAATACAGAGATAATCACTCATTTAATAATCAAACTAAAATTTAATCCTGTTTCCTTTAGAGTCTTAGTTTCCAGAAGGACAAACCTAAAGTTCACTTATTACATAACCTAATAATTACATAAATTCAAAAGTGATCACAATTTTCTTTCTAGATTTAAAAATTCCTCTTTTTCTTTCTGTATTTTTTTTTCTTGGTGTTCTATATCTTGTCCTAACAAAGAAAAGTGAAAGTGAAGTTGCTCAGTCGAAGTCTCTCTTTGCAACCCCATAGACTGTAGCCTACCATAGACTGTAGTCTACTATAGAATGTAGCTTACAGGCTTCTCCATCCATGGGATTTTCCAGGCAAGAGAACTGGAGTGGGTTGCCATTTTCTTCTCCAGGGAATCTTCGCAACCCAGGGATCAAACCCAGGTCTCCTGCATTGCAGGCAGACGTTTTACCCTCTGAGCTATATTTGGAGTATAAATACTATTTTGTAGTGTGTTTTTGTCAGTCATAGAGAAGGAAATGGCAACCCACTCCTGCATTCTTGCTAAGAGAATGCCATGTACAGAAGAGCTTGGTGAGTCCCAGTCCATGTGGTCACAAAGAGTCAGACAGGACTGAGTGACTAACACTTCACTCTGTCAATCACAGCAGAAGCATTTTCCAAGTTGTTCCACAGACTTCATAATTAACATTTTAATGACTAAGAAGTAATTATTTATGAATATAACTTATTATTACACATGAAGATCACTTTTAGTCAAAATAAATACAACTTAAAATATTAAAGCCCTCATATCCCAGATTTAGAGAGTATTTATTACTTGTTTTATTACTCTGTATGACTGTGGTGTTAGAGATGATCCAACCAGTCCATCCTAAATGAGATCAGTCCTGGGTGTTCATTGAAAGGACTGATGCTGAAGCTGAAATTCCAATACTTTGGCCACCTCATGCGAAAAGTTGACTCATTGGAAAAGACTCTGCTGCTGGGAGGGATTGGGGGCAGGAGGAGAAGGGGACAACAGAGGATGAGATGGCTGGATGGCATCACCGACTCAATGGATGTGAGTTTGAGTGAACTCTGGGAGTTGGTGATGGACAGGGAGGCCTGGAGTGCTGCAGTTCATGGGGTCGCAAAAAGTCGGACAGGCCTGAGCAATTGAACTGAACTGAGGGTCTTCTAGTCATTTCTCAAAACATGAGTCTCAGGCCTACTCTAGTCTGGTTCCCACCATATGGAGGGGCCTATATCCACCAGGAGAAGAAATACATATTCATTACAATTGAGAATTTCCATTGGTTCTTTTCTATATATTTTATTTCTCCACTGAGATATCCTATCTTTTCATTTATTATATTTCATCAAGCATATTTTATTGAATGCCTGAAATAATTATCTGCTTATTCTAACATTTGGGTCATCTCAGATTTGGCCTCCATGGGCTACATTTATTCTTCCCAAGAATGATTATATTTTTGTTTAATAGGTACTTATTGATTAAACATACACTGTAACCTTTTTCTCCTAGGCAAAGGTCAGATCTCAGCCCAGTTTTTTGGTTGTTGTTTTTGTTTTATGTCCTGCCTCAGTGGGATTGCTTAGAGTCTGCCCACATATGCATGGTTTAGGGATTGGCCAGAGATCTAAGCAAAATTTACATACAGAAGGTTTACAGAGGATTTGGGGTCCTCCTCTCTGGTTCTATCTGTCCTGGGGTTCTACACTTACTATTCAGAAGCAGTAACTGCCCTAAACTCTGTCATCTAATACTTCATACCAGAAAGCCTGTAAATTATTGGTATTTTATTCCTTATGCATAACATTAAAGGTCACCTATCCTCAGGCTAAAATAACAGGAAATGCACAATTGCCTCTTCTTCCAAGTTTTGTTTCTCCTCACATACATCCTCCAGATCTTTTAGGTAATTAATTTTTTGTATTTTTTTCCCCAGAGTTTATAAGTTGTTATCAATGAGAAAGTAAGTTTGATATGAGCTCAACAGATCATCACAGAAGCAGAGTCTTGACTAATAAACTGCTTTAAAACCAACAAGAGCAAATTAGAATACCTGGAAAGTGTCATAACTAAACCAAACACACGAAGTTTACTGGATTCATGGTTGTCTTAGGCTTGAGGAGGCTCGCTATAAACGAAGAACAAATATGTTGAGAGTAGCTCAGGATCTCTGAGGAGTCAGCCACCCAGAGCCTGACCATATTAATGGTTCTTCTAGAACAATCCTAATACAGATCTCAGTGACACAAGTCTGAACTTCAGCAATGGCTTTCTAGATCACTTAGAAGCATCTGTCTTCTAATCTTGCCTGAATATTAGTTTTGAGTTCCTCTGGCCTCAAAAAATTTAATATGTCATTGTCAAATTAATTCTGAATTTCTAACTTTTTTTAGTTTTACTCTCGTAAGTCGTAAATAGAAAACACGGAACATGGACTATGAAAATTGGTGCTCAGTTTATGCTTAGTAGTTGTGTGACTTTGGATACATTTTTTAATCTCTCTGTATCTCAGTTCCATAGTAGGAACGTGGGGTTAATATTACTACCCTAATTGGGTTGGTTTACAGATTGAATGAGGGAACACTGGAAGGCATCTTAGAACTAGGGAGCACATGATGCCCCAGTAAGCATTTGTTACTATTACCATTACCTGCCTCTTGGTTCCATTCTCTGTGAAATGGAGGATACATTTCTATTTGAAAGATGGAGGGTTCACATGCAATAAATGTTTTAAAAGTAAATAAATAAATAAACCTCAGTTCAAATTTGAAGGCAAAAGAACTTGTCTTCAGCTAAATAAAATGATCTGCCATTTTTTACTCTGTACATTATACGATTTGTAGCTTCCCATGTCAAAGTGACTTTTATATGTGTGAAATGACACTCTCACTATTTTATGTGTTAAAATTCTTCCCATTCCTTAAGGATAAGAAAGCAAAATATCAAACCACCTCAAAACCATTCCTGAGCTCACCCAACTTGCCGTCTCTCCTTCTTCTAACTTTCCAGCAAGGCACTTCATGCATTTCTTACACAATTCTTCCATTCATATCATAAGTTTTCTCATATGTTATGGGTTGCTTGACAATAGCAACTGTAATTTATCTATCATTTTATCCTCAGCAATTCTTCAAGCAATACTTATATAGAGCAAGATGTCTATAAGTATTTAGTGGGTTGAATTAAAATATAGTATGCAATACTATGAAAGTCTCTTGGACTGCAAGGAGATCAAACCAGTCCATCCTAAAGGAAATCAGTCCTGAATATTCATTGGAAGGATTGATGCTGAAGCTGAAACTCCAATACTTTGGCAACTTGATGTGAAGAACTCTCATTTGAAAAGACCCTGATTCTGGGAAAGATTGAAGACAGGAGGAGAAGGGGACGACAGAGGTTGAGATGGTTGGATGGCATCACCAGCACGATGGACATGAGTTTGAGTAAGCTCTGGGAGTTGGTGATAGGCAGGGAGGTCTGGTGTGCTGCAGTCCATGGGGTCGCAAAGAGTCGGACACGACTGAGTGAACTGAACTGAACTGAACTCAGTAATTAATTAGCAAATAAAAATTTTATGTGTCTGCATTTATACCAGGAAACTTAAAATAGTATATAAATGGTCATTTTTCTTAAATGGTAACCCAAATTGGTGCTACCATCAATAAAAAGAGAAAAATCTCTCTCTGGAGCATATTTTAGGACTTTCATTAACATGCGGTTATATCACAGTATAAGTAATAATGTTATTTCACATTCCAAAGTCCAGCCCCATGGCCCCTTTGGCTCAACACAATTCACAGCTAGCAAAAACTGCTTATTTCTGGATTTCACACCTGGTCTTCTGGGACAGAGTGGAGCAACAGTAAATACTACTGAGAAAGATCCTATGGATTCCTAAGAGTCATCTGGGCACAGTGGTATAAATGAGAAACCAAAGCATTTTATCTGTCATCCCCAAAGTTAACCTCCTACCTAGGGGACTACGACAAAAACAGAGTCAGAGTTTTGTTCTGGTGGGCTGGCAGAGGCTTTGCTTCCCATCTGACAGAAAGCAAATGTGGAATGCGCAGGCAAATAAAGCCTGTCCCGTTATCAAGCACTTGTTCCTGCTGCAATGGTGTGATTCCATAAGGCTGCCCATGCAAGCTGTTGCCCAGAGACCCATCTGGAACTGTTTACAGAGTGTAAATCTTATTTGTTGACTTCTGGACATCACTCCTTGTCCTCTACCTAGTCTAAAGGCTGCTTTGTAGGTCTATATAGTTAAAGACTGCTTTGGTTGGTTTGCAGGAAAGTCAAACAGTTTGTTTGTACTCTTTAAAACTCCTCAAATGTTAAATTATAGGTGCTCCAAGAGATTGCATATCTCTGTTTTTCTATTGTGGAAATACAGCTTCTGTGCTACAGTAATTCAAAAGCTCAAAATGATCCAGAGTGGATCACTGGGCTTTGTTGTTCATCAGCTGGTGATTGGTGGTTTTACATCTCCAGGTCCTGGTTTTGTTAACCATTAAACAAGCAAATTGCTATAAGTTTTTAGAGACCTTTCTAGTACTAACTTGAGAAGTCATATCTTCTATGATGGCTTCAAGATTATACAGGGTGTTGGGAGAATTCATTTCTTTGGGGTTTTAGGGCTAGTTGCTGGCTGCATACAGCTTGCAGCCTCTAGAAGCTGTGTGTACTCACTTCAGTTGTGTCTGGCTTTTTTGTGACACCTGGACTATAGCCCACTAGGTTCCTCTGTCCATGGGATTCTTCAAGTAAGAATACTGGAGTGGGTTACTATGCCCTTCTCCAGGGGATCTTCCCAACCCAGGGATCGCACCCAGTCTCCTGCATTATAGGCAGATACTTTACATTCTTTGCCACTAGGGAAGCCCAGACAGTTTCCAACATGTGTCTTTGTATTGCTCCAGAATATCCAGAATGAGATTCTCTAACTTTCTCTTCAACTAGCAGTTATAGAAAGCTTGATGGGGCTCATGTGATTAGGTCAGGTCTACCAAGATACTATACACTGTGCCTTCTAATCTAAACTAATTACTGGAGTAAAATCCATAATTTTTATGATGCTGGACAGGTATACTGGAATATTAATATAATGAAAGTGAAAGTGAAGTCACTTAGTCATGTCTGACTCTTTGTGACCACATGGACTATAGCCTACCAGGCTCCTCTGTCCATAGAGTTTTCCAGGCAAGAGTACTGGAGTGGGTTGCCATTTCCTTCTCCAGGACTTCTTCCCGACCCTGGGATCAAACCCAGGTCTCCCGCATTGTACACAGACGCCTTACTGTCTGAGCCACCAGGGAAGTCCTGAATATATTGGGGGACCTGTTATAATCCTGACTTACCACAGGTAGGCGTCAAGGCTTCAGTTACTATTTACTATTCCAGGCCGTAATATTCATGGTTCTTCTAGTGATAACCACCTAGTATACCTCTCTGTCTTGGATATACTGAGGTATTTGTTGTTTTTATTACTCTGACTATGTCTTCTTTGCTTTGCCTTTCTCTCTCTGTACTATTTCTCATCTGTACCTACATATCTGGTATAAACAATTCCATTGTTAAATATTTGAAATGAAGGAGGCTTGAACTATAAATTATTAATACTAAACCTGTTGACTCAGAGACTCAATTTTAGAAGATATTTTTACCAACTCTATGCCCCAATAAGTAATGCTGAAGAAGCTGAGGTTGAATGGTTCTATGAAGACCTATAAGATATTCTAGAACTAACACCAAAAAAACATGTCCTTTTCATCACAGGGGACTGGAATGCAAAAGTAAGAAGTCAAGAGATACCTGGAGTGACAGGCAAATTTGGCCTTGGAGTACAAAATGAACCAGGGCAAAGGCTAACAGACTTTCTCCAAGAGAACACACTGGTCATAGCAAACACTCTCTTCCAACAACACAAGAGAAGACTATACACATAGACATCAAAGATGGTCAATACCAAAATCAGATTGATTATATTCTTTGCAGCCAAAGATGGAGAAGCTTCATATAGTCAGCAAAAACAAGACCAGGAGTTGACTATGTCTCAGATCATGAAATCCTTATTGCCAAATTTAGACTTGAATTAAAGAAAGTAGGGAAAATCACTAGATCATTCAGGTATGACCTAAATCAAATCCCTTACGATTATACAGTGGAAGTGACAGATAGATTCAAGGGATTAGATCTGATAGATAAAATGCCTGAAGAACTATGGATGCATGTTCATGACATTGTACGGGAGGCAGTGATCAAGATCATCCCCAAGATAAAGAAATGCAAAAAGGCAAAATGGCTGTCTGAGGAGGCCTTACAAATAGCTGAGGAAAGAAAAGAAGCTAAAGGCAATGGGGAAAAGGAAAGATACCTGCATCTGAATTCAGAGTTCCAAAGAATAGCAAGGAGAGATAAGAAAGCATTCCTCAGTGATCAATACAAAGAAATAGAGGAAAACAATAGGATGGAAAGATTAGAGATCTCATCAAGACGATTAGAGATATCAAGGGAACATTTCATGTAAAGATGGGCATGAAAGGACAAAAGGACAAAATAGCCAAAATTTTGGTGTAAAAGGGACAAAAATGGTATGGACCTAACAGAAGCAGAAGATATTAAGAAGTGGGAAGAACACACAGAAGAACTATACAAAAAAAATCTTCACGACCCAGATAATCATGATGGCGTGATCACTCACTTAGAGCCAGACATCCTGGAATGTGAAGTCAAGTGGGCCTTAGGAAGCATCACTACAAACAAAACTAGTGGACGTGATGGAATTCCAAGTGAGCTATTTCAGTCCTAAAAGATGATGCTGTGAACGTGCTTCACTTAATATGCCAGCAAATTTAGAAAACTCGGCAGTGGTCACAGGACTGGAAAATGTTAGTTTTCATTCCAATCCCAAAGAAGAGCAATACCTAAGAACGCTCAAACTACCACACAATTGCACTCATCTCACATGCTAGCAAGGTAATGCTCAACACTCTCCAAGCCAGGCTTCACTAGCACAGGAACTGTGAACTTCCAGATGTTCAAGTTGGATTCAGAAAAGACAGAGGAACCAGAGATCACATTGCCAACATCTGTTGGATCATCGAAAAAGCAGGAGAATTCCAGAAAAACATCTACTTCTGGTGTAATTTATTGATTACACCAAAGCTTTTGACTGTGTAGATTACAACAAACTGTGGAAAATTCTTCAAGAGATGGGAATACCAGACCAACTGAGAAATCTATATGCAGGTCAAGAAGCTATAGTTTGAACCAGACATGGAACGACAGACTGGTTCTAAATTGGGAAAGGAGTACCTCAAGGCTGTGGCACCCTGCTTATTCAACTTCTATGCAAAGTACATCATGTGAAATGCCAGGTTGGATGAAGCACAAGCTGGAATCAAGATTGCTGGTAGAAGTATCAATAACCTCAGATTCGCAAATGATACAATGCTTGTGGCAGAAAGCAGAGAAGAACCAAAGAACCTCTTGATGAAAGTGAAGGAGGAGAGTGAAAAAGTTGGCTAAAACTCAGCATTCAGAAAACTAAGATCATGGCATCTGGTCCTGTCAGTTCAGTTCAGTCGCTCAGTGGTGTCTGACTCTTTGCAACCCCATGAATTGCAGCACGCAAGGCCTCCCTGTCCATCACCATCTCCTGGAGTTCACTCAAACTCATGTCCATCAAGTCGGTGATGCCATCCAGCCATCTCATCCTCTGTCGTCCGCTTCTCCTCCTGCCCCCAATCCCTCCCAGCATCAGAGTCTTTTCCAATGAGTCAACTCTTTGCATGAGGTGGCCAAAGTACTGGAGCTTCAGCTTTAGCATCATTCCTTCCAAAAGAACACCCAGGGCTGATCTCCTTCAGAATGGATTGGTTGGATCTCCTTGCAGTCCAAGGGACTCTCAAGATTCTTCTCGAACACCACAGTTCAGAAGCATCAATTCTTCGGTGCTCAGCTTTCTTCACAGTCCAACTCTCACATCCATACATGACTACTGGAAAAACCATAGCCTTAACTAGACGGACCTTTGTTGGCAAAGTAATGTCTCTGCTTTTGAATATGCTATCTAGGTTGGTCATAACTTTCCTTCCAAGGAGTAAGAGTCTTTTAATTTCATGGCTGCAGTCACCATCTGCAGTGATTTTGGAGCCCCAAAAAACCAAAATCTGACACTGTTTCCACTGTTTCCCCATCTATTTCTCATGAAATGATGGGACCAGATGCCATGATCTTTGTTTTCTGAATGTTGACCTTTAAGCCAACTTTTTCACTCTCCTCTTTCACTTTCATCAAGAGGCTTTTTCACTCCTCTTCACTTTCTGCCATAAGGGTAGTATCGTCTGCATATCTGAGGTTATTGATATTTCTCCCGGCAATCTTAATTCCAGCTTGTGCTTCTTCCATCCCAGTGTTTCTCATGATGTACTCTGCATAGAAGTTAAATAAGCAGGGTGACAATATACAGCCTTGACGAACTCCTTTTCCTATTTGGAACCAGTCTATTGTTCCATGTCCAGTTCTAACTGTTGCCTCCTCACCTGCATATAGGTTTCTCAAGAGGCAGGTGAAGTGGTCTGGTATTCAGATCTCTTGAAAAGTTTTCCAGTTTATTGTGATCCACACAGTCAAAGGCTTTGGCATAGTCAATAAAGTAGAAATAGATGTTTTTCTGGAACTCTCTTGCTTTTTCGTTGATCCAGTGGATGTTGGCAATTTGATCTCTGGTTCCTCTGCCTTTTCTAAAACCAGCTTGAACATCTGGAAGTTCATAGTTCATGTATTGCTGAAACCTGGTCCCATCAATTCATGGCAAATTGATGGAGAAACAATGGAAACTGGAAGACTTTATTTTCTTGGGGTCTAAAATCACTGCAGATGGTGACTGCAGCCATGAAATTAAAAGATGCTTGCTCCTTGGAAGGAAAGCTATTACAAACCTAGACAGAGTAGTAAAAAGCAAAGATATTACTTTGCCTACATCGAGTCAAAGTTATGGTTTTTCTAGTAGTGATGTATGGATGTGAGAGTTGAACTATAAAGAAAGCTGAGTGCCAAAGAACTGATGCTTTTTTGAACTGTGGTATTGGAGAAGACTCAGAGTCCCTTGGACTGCAAGGAGATCCAACCAGTCCATCTTAAAGAAAATCCATTCTGAATAGTCATTGGAAGGACTGATGCTGAAGCTGAAATTCCAATACTTTGGCCACCTGATAGGAAGAACTGACTCATTGGAACAGACCCTGATGCTGGGAAAGATTGAAGAAGGCAGGAGGAAAAGGGGATGATAAGTATGAGACAGTTGGATGTCACTGCTGACTCAATGGATATGAGTTTGAGCGAGCTCCATGAATTAGTGATGGACAGGGAAGCCTGGCATGCTGCAGTCCACAGGGTTGCAAAAAGTTGGACATGACTGAGCAACTAAACTGAACTGAAACCTGTTGACCCAAAGACTCAAATTTAGAAGATATTGTTATTACATATATTTTTTAAATTTTGGATTTTTGTTACCAAATTTATTGGTTAGGATTTGTTTTTGTTGTAGTCCATTTAGCTTTTATTTTGACAATTACTTTAATTATTCTTCCTATTGGGTTTTTTCACGAATTTATTTAAGCCTATTTTCTCTTTGAAATCTTGGTTTTGGTTCATGAATTCTCTTCCTCCTTTTTTAATATTTCAACATTCAAATGTATTTAATTAAAGTTTCAGTTGGATCAGTTCATATTCTCTGGTCCATTCAGTTCAGTTCAGTTCAGTTCAGTTCAGTCACTCAGTCGTGTCCGCGACCTCATGAATCGCAGCACGCCAGGCCTCCCTGTCCATCACCAACTCCTGGAGTTCACTCAGACTCATGTCCATAGAGTCCGTGATGCCATCCAGCCATCTCATTCTCGGTCGTCCCCTTCTCCTTCTGCCCCCAATCCCTCCCAGCATCAAAGTCTTCTCCAGTGAGTCAACTCTTCGTATGAGGTGCCCAAAGTACTGGAGTTTCAGCTTTAGCATCATTCCTTCCAAAGAAATCCCAGGGTTGATCTCCTTCAGAATGGACTGGTTGGATCTCCTTGCAGTCCTGGTCCATTGGGTATCAATTTACCTATCTGTTATATTCACTGGCTGTTTCTCATTACTGTGTATGGTCTCCTATGTGGTGATATACTTGATTACAATACAATTTTTAGTGGTCATTCTTTTTTACCCTGAATGGTAGTTTTGCAATTGTACTTACCCATCCTTACTGGGTTCAGTGGTTCCACAATATTTTTTGAGTTTTCAGTCTTCACTTTTATGCTGTTCATAGCATTGAATGGCTAATGGAATTCTTCCTTACAGCATCCTCAGTCAAACTTGAGGTTCCAAATGTCCCTCAAATAATTATTTTTATATATAAAGATAGGGAAAGTATCTATATCCTTAGCCTGTTTGGCTAAATTTTTCTAGTATCAGTAAAGATGATGATTATGATAGTAATAATAATAGGCATACTTTACAGACTCCTGATTTATGAAGGGAGCCCAGTTTGAAACTCCCTAGTCTGCATGATCCTGGTCTTGTGTGGACTAAAAAATGCTCATAGCCCTGACAGCTTTGATACTGTCTGCCAAGTGAACTGTGGTTACTACTCCCACTCATTTTCAGTTCAGTTCAGTTCAGTTGCTCAGCCATGTCTGACTCTTTGCGACCCCATGAATCACAGCATGCCAGGCCTCGCTGTCCATCACCATCTCCTGGAGTTCACTCAGACTCACATCTATCGAGTCCGTGATGCCATCCAGCCATCTCATCCTTGGTCGTCCTCTTCTCCTCCTGCCCCCAATCCCTCCCAGCATCTGAGTCTTTTCCAATGAGTCAACTCTTCGCATGAGGTGGCCAAAGTACTGGAGCTTCAGCTTTAGCATCATTCCTTCCAAAGAAATCCCAGGGTTGATCTCCTTCAGAATGGACTGGTTGGATCTCCTTGCAGTCCAAGGGACTCTCAAGAGTCTTCTCCAACACCACAGTTCAAAAGCGTCAATTCTTTGGTGCTCAGCCTTCTTCACAGTCCAACTCTCACATCCATACATGACCACAGGAAAAACCATAGCCTTGACTAGACAGACCTTAGTCGGCAAAGTAATATCTCTGCTTCTGAATATACTATCTGGGTTGGTCATAACTTTTCTTCCAAGGAGTAAGCCTCTTTTAATATCATGGCTGCAGTCACCATCTTCAGTGATTTTGGAGCCCAAAAAATAAGGGCTACATACTCAGTCTTCATCTTTGACATCTGAAAACTTCTCTTTCTTGCTTGACTTACAGGGTCAGTTTGAACAGAAGCATGTTTTATTTTTAATGCTTCTAAGTATGTGGATATGGGAAAGAGGTGAGTAAGGAGAAGATAACTTTACACCATTTAAAGCTGTCTATTAGTGAGACTGCTCTAGAAAATAGTGAGTTCCCCTGTACTGTATGTGATAATAATAGGAGAGATGGCTATCTACCAAAGGTGCCTGAAGCAATTTCTTTTTATGTAAGAATTTAGATGAGGTTACTTGAATTCTTAAGTTTAATGATCTAAAGGTGTAGATGCTACATTGTGTGTTCACACAAACTCAGTCATGTCTGACTCTTTGTGACAGCATAGATTGTAGCCTGCCAGGCTCCTCTGTCCATGGAATTTTCCAGCAAGAATATTGGAGTGGGTTGCCATTTCCAGGGAGATGCTACAATCAGTTCAGTTCAGTTCAGTCGCTCAGTCGTGTCTGACTCTTTGCAACCCCATGAATTGCAGCACACCAGACCTCCCTTGTCCATCACTAACTCCCAAAGATCACTCAAATTCACGTCCATTGAGTCAGTGACCATCCAGCCACCTCATCCTCAGTTGTCCCCTTCTCCTCCTGCCCCCAATGGCATCTAAAAAAGCTACATCAGGTGTCTGCAGAGCCTTAGTTCTCCCACCTAAAATCTTAATGACTTTGAGCAATTCATTTTCCTTCCAACAGGCATAGTTTCATTTATCTGTAAGATGAGATATAGATAAAGTGATCTCTAAGGCTTTAAATACTGTGACTATCACTTTCTTTCAGATTGCTTTATGTAAGGAAAAATTTTAACAGAAGTTTGACTCAAACTGCTGACTGAAACACTTTTATGGCTTTTCATGCCCATAAAGTACATTAAAATGCTGGGAGGAATGGCTTCCTCTGACCGTGGGATTATATGTTACACTCATTTGGTGCTAATATAAATTCAAAACCTCTGCATAGCTCCTTAGTTTGAAAGTTTAGACTGCTGTTAAGCTGTTGGGCAAAAAAAAAGACATTTTCCTGGTCCTAATGACCACCTTACTTTGGCAAGCACACAGGTAGCTGGTAACTAAAAGAAAGATGCTGTTGTCAGAAAGCCACTTTAGCACAACCTTTATCACAATGCATACTAATCATGTTTTCTTTTCTGTGCTCTTAACTAGACTGCAAGATGCTTGAGGACAGAAGTTGCTATTTATACACAAATATACCCCTAGTACCCAATACAATAAAAATAATAGCTATGTGGCATGAGACTGATCTGCTTAGATGAATTATCTTATTTAAGATATGATCTTCAATATTGTCAGGCTTATCTAAAAACCATCTCTGGAGAGAGGTAAAAATATTATCCCAATTTTACACATGAGAAAATTAAGGAGAAGAGACTAGAAGATAAATTAGAAGGTATACTGAAAGCACTGAATACTTTAGAGCTTCAAATTAAAGGAGATTGGATCCCAATCAGAAAAGACTTTAAAAGGAAATGGCATTTGAGAGAAGTCTTGAAGATAGATAAGACTGTGATAAGTTGATAAGATTTTGATAAGAATAAATACTATGGATGTGAAAAATGAAGATGGCATAAATCATAGTCAGGAAAGGTGGATAAGTCATAGTTTAGCTCAAGCACAGCGTGTTTGTATAAAAGTGGACAGTAGGAAGGTAGCTGTTTATTTTTCTCCTCTTCATCCAACTCAGAGCTTTATTGGTGACATTAATATTTAGGCAGAAGTATCAAGCAATGTCAGCTGAAACCCTATTCTAACTATAGCAACTCCAGGATTGGGATGTGGTCTTTGTTGACCAGGGAAGTATTTTATGCCATAACCATTGACAAAGAATGCTGTCAAGAAATCATATTCTTTTTTGAGAGATCCTCTTTCCTGAAGATTCGGCAAGGGAAAAAATATCTGATCCTACCCATATTCCTGTATTCTATTAGTTCTTAGGCTTACAGAATTGTAGAAATAGAAGTGCCCTAAAGAAATCATAAGCATTCAAGGTTGAAAGGTGCTTTGAATATCCTCTAGCCAGATTTATCTCCCTATCTTCCCAGAGATTTTCCTGTGTCTAAACCAAATGGCTGCCTGGCCTTTCTTACAGCTCCCTAGAGGGAAAACAAGCCTCTAAGGCACCTCTAGGTTGTATGTTCTTTCATTTTCAAGAATGGAAATGTTCCTATTGCCCTGATTTAGAATCATGCATTAATGCTTCTGTCTACCAAGAAGGATCGAGCAACACCAAGGTTGTCAGAAAGGATAGATTGGAAACTTGCAGTTTTATGACAAATAAAGTGTGTTATTTCGGATGGCAGAAGACGTGAAGAGTAAATGAAAGCTTGAGACCTATAACTCAAAAACTTTTCTATTGTTCATTAATGATAGGGCCAAGTTACTCAGTTTGTTAGTGCCTGAATTTCTCAGTCCCCAAAACAGAAAGATTAACTCCATATTATAAAATTGCCTTCTGTAACTTATGGCAATAAAAATGAAAATTATATAGCAATAAAATATAACTTATACATATAAAATTTCACTACTTTATGTGGATCACAGTTTATGGGTTTACTCCTTACTCTTATTTGATTCTTTTCATCACCCAACTAGGATATAAGTTCCTTGAGAGGGAATCATACCTCATGGAAGTTTGTTTCATCTTAGCTTTCAGCAGAAGGTCTGACCTCCTTCAAAAACATTTTAATAAATGGAATTTTTTGCATTTTTATCTTGCCAGAATTTCCATTTAGAAATCCTTTATTAAATTTGTGGTTTCTTTATTTGATTTTCCTTTTTTATTATGTAACTCACAGTGACTGTAACTCACTTGGCTGTAAGAATCATGATTTAATTAGAGAATGATGTCAGAAATTTTGTCTAACTGCAAATAATTAAAAAACACACATAAAAAATTATCCCTGAGATTACCTAGAAATTCACTGGAAGCTAAAATGAAAGAATTATACTAGGATTCTATACACACAGATACACACAAGCAATTTATTTATTAGAATTAAATAATATCTCCTTGAATAGAGATTATATAATAAACCAGTAAAAGCAATGTGTGAAATATCACAAGTGCAGCAAGAAAAATTGATTTGTAATGCTTAAGCCACATGCATTTTCTAGGACACCAAAGGATTCTAGCATTTTGAAACCAGCAGTTTCTTTCCCCTTTTTACTTGCTTAGATTTTTCACATTTTCATTAAATTATTTTCTAAGGTATAGAAAGAAAATTAAAGAACACAATAAATTCTCCTTAGTTGCAAGTCCTAAAACCTCCTCCCTAGCAACACAACTCTACTGAATATAAATAATGAGCCCATGTTTAGCACTCAGACACTCAAATCAGATCCCAGAAAATGATCATTAACTGCATAACTAAGTACTGATGCTATCCTGAGCTTTTTTGATTCATAACAGTTCTTGTATTAAGCTAAGTCAGAAGAGTAATCCCAAGTTATATAAAGCTGTTTGTCGTGTTATTAGAAAAGGTGGTCTCTTTTTAAAATAAAAGTTTCCTTTTGGATGTATTCTCACTACTGGTATGTTACTGGTAACAATGGAATCACTCTTACGTAATAGGAAGTCACATTTATTAGAAATTCTAAAGACCTTTATGATTATAAATATAAAACATTAATTTAGGGAGTGTCACCAGTTCTGATGTACTAACTCCCCACCTGGCTCTATCCTAAGCAATGGTTGGAGGTAGACCAGACACACAGGAAGCTTCCATTGGTCTATAGGTAAGCACTTCATTTAAGAATGACCATTTCAATCTATATATTGTCAGTAGGCCAATGGAGTAAGAGATACACTAGTGTTGTGCTAAGGTTACCAGAAGTAAGCCTTCGAACAGCAGCTTTTATTTTATAGGGCCCCAAGAATTGATGCTTTAGAACTGTGGGGATAGAGAAGATTCTTATGAGTCCCTTGGACAGCAAGGAGAACAAACCAGTTAATCCTAATGAAAATCAACCTTGAATATTCATTGGAAGGACTGATGCTGAAGCTGAAGCTCCAATACATTGGATACCTGATGCAAAGAACTGACTCACTGGAAAAGACCCTATGCTGGGAAAGATTGAAGTCAGGAGAAAAAGAGGACTATAGAGGATGAGATGGTTGGATGGCATCACCTACTGAATGGACATGAGTTTAAGCAAACTCTGGGAGATGGGAAGCCTGGCATGATGTAGTCCATGTGGTTGCAAAGAGGTGAACACTACTGAGCAATAGAACAACAAATATTCTGAGGAAATCTCATCCCTGGGTGCATGGTAACAGTCAATGAAATAAACTTTAAATACTGAATTGCAGAGTTGCTGAATTGCATAGCAGAATATTTTCAAGCAATCTGATCTGCTATTTAGAACACCTAGGCAACTTGGTATTGTTAACTGTGATTATCTCTGGGTGATAGGACTTAGGATAAACTTTGTATGAGTCTTTGTATATTTTTTCATTTTTTTTTAAGTTCTCCAGCTCCAAAAGATAAAACAGCTCTTTTGAGAAACAGCAGCATGTACTGGGGAGGTGAACAGGCAGTGGTGCCAGACCACATGGTTCAAATCCCAGTTTAAGCTCTTACCAGATACGTGGCCTTAAGCAAGTAGCTTTTCCTCCATGGCCAGAGTTTTCTCATTTGTAAAGTAGGAATGACAATAATAAGAGCAAATACCATAAATTATAGCGAGGACTCAATAACTTGAAATAGATAAAACAATAAAATAATGCTGGCATAAAGTAAGCACTTCATAACAAAGCATAATTATTTTTAAAAGACATATCTTCCACACTGATTCTATTTATCCACAGTATGGCTTGGTAATGTTTTTCATATGGTGATCTTCAGGCCCTGTATCCAAAACAAACCACTTCAATTTTGATAAGAGATCACATCATTTCCTTAATCCTCATTATTGACATTATTGACCTATTTCTAAGAAAAGAGCAATGTAAGTACTAGACACAGCACACTAAGTAGAAGTTTGAAACTACTTCAAGGGAATAGAGTACCACAGATCAGAGAACAATAAATTTTATTACTGATTGTGTGGGTGACGTCTCTGGGCATTCTCAGCTTCTTTATCTGCAGCATTGTCTATTCCATTTCTTTTCCAGTCATTATCTCTACTCCTCTATCCATAAAATGGGCAGAAAAGTATAGACCAGCAGTAGAATTTTCAAAATATCAGTATTTCCATGCAAAATACTTTAGAGTCTGACACTATACAAGCTGTTCCACTCTGAAAGGAGTGATACCTCCTCCCTATCATTAGAAGTTAAATAAACAACTCATTGGAAGTTTAAATTTAGACACCATATAACTCTCATCAAAGTCAAGTACAAAGGAGAGCAATTGAGCATCTGCTAAGTGCACATGAAAGTATGTTGTCTTCCCTCAGTGAGGGACTTTAAATGACTCATTGTCTTTGCTTAGTAGTCTACCACTATATACTCCCACTTTTCATCATTCCTGTTTTCCAGTGAAAGTGAAAGTCATTCAGTCGTGTCTGACTCTGCCACCCTATGGACTGTACAGTTCTCAGAATTCTCCAGGCCATAGCACTGGAACGGGTAGCCATTCCCTTCTCCAGGGGATCTTCCCAACCCAGGGATTGAACCCAGGTCTCCTGTATTGCAGGCAGATTCTTTACCATCTGAGCCACCAGGGAAGCCCTTTCTAGGTAAAGGGAATATCTAATAAATCAACCCAAAGAGATTCCTGCACCAACTTAGTTATCTTTTAAGATTAAATACATACTAGGAAAAGAGGGACATTCAGAGATAATTCTGCCCTTGAAAAACTTGGAGTCCAGTAAGAAGGATAGGTGAGTACACCAAAGACCAAAACACAAAAGTCAAATACGCCAAGTGCCGTATGACATTCCAGGCTCTAGGAAGTCTGAAAGACTCTATCTAATAAGAAGATATGACTTGTGCTTCAATTTATAAGAACTTAAAATGACCTTGGTTCATTGTTAACATCTAGAAGAGTCCATCAACAGTTCAGTTCAGTTCATTTCAGTCGCTCAGTCATGTCCAAATCTTTGTGACCCCATGGACTCCAGTATGCCAGGCCTCCCTGTCCATCACCAACTCCTGGAGCTTACTCAAACTCATGTCCATAGAGTCAGTGATGCCATCCAACCATTTCATCCTCTGTCATCCCCTTCTCCTCCCACCTTCAATTTTTCCCAGCAACAGTGTCTTTTCAAATGAGTCAGTTCTTCCCATCAGCTGCCAAACTATTGGAGTTTCAGCTTCAGCATCAGTCCTTCCAATAAATGTTCAGGACTGATTTTCATTAGGATGGAGTGATTTGATCTTGCTATCCAAGGGACTTCTCAAGGGTCTTCTCCAACACTGCAGTTCAAAAGCATCAATTCTTAGGTGCTCAGCTTTCTTTATAGTCCAACTCTCACATCCACACATGACTACTGGAAAAACCATAGCTTTGACTAGATGGACCTTTGTTGGCAAAGTAATGTCTCTGTTTTTTAATATGCTGTCTAGGTTGGTCATAACTTTTCTTCCAAGGAGCAAGTGTCTTTTAATTTCATGTCTGCAATCTCCATCTGCAATGATTTTGGAGCCCCCAGAAAAGTGCATCATAGTGGGTGAATAGTGAAGCCACCATTTTTTAGTGTTTCAGAATCAAGAACTGATACTTTTGTAAAATAAAATATAAATTATTCCCATAAAACAAAAGGAAGGAACACAAAGATGTATCAAAAACAGTCTGTTACCAGACCCAATGACTGTGCCAAAGATTTAAGTAATCTTGAAATCTTCCTTTCCACCAAGTCATTTCATATACAAAGACCTAAAAAATAAAAAATATAAGGGGATTTTATATTTATATAAATATAATAAAAAAGACTATATATTTGCATACATATGTAATACAATATTATGTAATGTTTATTATATAACTAATTAAATAGAATATACTTAGTTTAAAACATAATTATATATAATACATATAAATGTAATTCATATATATAATTAATTAAATTAAAGGGACTGTATATTTGATGGTCAACACTGAAATCAGATTGATTACATTCTTTGCAGCTAAAGATGGAGAAGCTCTATACAGCCAACAAAAACAAGACCGGGAGCTGACTGTGGCTCAGATCATGAACTCCTTATTGCCAAATTCAGACTTAAATTGAAGAAAGTAGGGAAAACTGCTAGACCATTCAGGTATGACCTAAATCAAATCCCTTATGATTATACAGTGGAAGTGAGAAATAGATTTAAGGGACTAGATCTGATAGATAGGGTGCCTGATGAACTATGGAATAAGGTTCGTGACATTGTACAGGAGACAGGGATCAAGACCATCCCTATGGAAAAGAAATGCAAAAAAGCAAAATGGCTGTCTGGGGAGGCCTTACAAATAGCTGTGAAAAGAAGAGAGGTGAAAAGCAAAGGAGAAAAGGAAAGATATACGCATCTGAATGCAGAGTTCCAAAGAATAGCAAGAAGAGATAAGAAAGCCTTCCTCAGCCATCAGTGCAAAAAAATAGAGGAAAAGAACACAATGGGAAAGACTAGAGATCTCTTCAAGAAAATTAGAGATACCAAGGGAACATTTCATGCAGAGATGGGCTCAATAAAGGACAAAAATGGTATGGACCTAACAGGAGCAGAAGATATTAAGAAGAGGTGGCAAGAATACACAGAAGAACTGTACAATAAACATCTTCATGACCTGGATAATCACGATGGTGTGATCACTCACCTAGAGCCAGACATCCTGGAATGTGAAGTCAAGTGGGCCTTAGAAAGCATCACTACAAACAAAGCTATTGGAGGTGATGGAATTCCAGTTGAGCTCTTTCAAATCCTGAAAGATGATGCTGTGAAAGTGCTGCACTCAATATGTCAGCAAATTTGGAAAACTCAGCAGTGGCCACAGGACTGGAAAAGGTCAGTTTTCATTCCAATCCCAAAGAAAGGTAATGCCAAAGAATGATTAAGCTACTGCACAATTGCACTCATCTCACACACTAGTAAAGTAATATGTGAACCGTGAACTTCCAGATGTTCAAGCTGGTTTTAGAAAAGGCAGAGGAAACAGAGATCAAATTGTCAACATCTGTTGGATCATGGAAAAAGCAAGAGAGTTCCAGAAAAACATCTATTTCTGCTTTATTGACTATGCCAAAGCCTTTGACTGTGTGGATCACCATAAACTGTGGAAAATTCTGACAGAGATGGGAATACCAGACCACCTGACCTGCCTCTTTGGAAATCTGTATGCAGGCCAGGAAGCAACAGTTAGAAGTGGACATGGAACAATAGACTGGTTCCAAATAGGAAAAGGAGTATGTCAAGACTGTATATTGTCACCCTGCTTATTTAACTTCTATGCAGAGTACATCATGAGAAACGCTGGACTGGAAGAAACACAAGCTGAAATCAAGATTGCCGGGAGAAATATCAATAACCTCTGATATGCAGATGATACCACCCTTATGGAAGAAAGTGAAGAGGAACTAAAAAGCCTCTTGATGAAAGTGAAAGAGGAGAGTGCAAATGTTGGCTTAAAGTTCAACATTCAGAAAATGAAGATCATGGCATCCGATCCCATCACTTCATGGGAAATAGATGGGAAACAGTGGAAACAGTGTCAGACTTTATGTTTTTGGGCTCCAAAATCACTGCAGATGGTGACTGCAGCCATGAAATTAAAAGACACTTACTCCTTGGAAGGAAAGTTATGATCAGCCTGGATAGCATATTCAAAAGCAGAGACATTACTTTGCCTACTAAGGTCCATCTAGTCAAGGCTATTGTTTTTCTAGTAGTCATGTATGGATGTGAGAGTTGGACTGTGAAGAACGCTGAACACTGAAGAATTGATGCTTTTGAACTGTGGTATTGGAGAAGACTCTTGAGAGTCCCTTGGACTGCAAGGAGATCCAACCAGTCCATTCTGAAGGAGATCAGCCCTGGGATTTCTTTGGAAGGAATGATGCTAAAGCTGGAACTCCAGTACTTTGGCCACCTCATGCAAAGAGTTGACTCATTGGAAAAGACTCTGATGCGGGGAGTGACTGGGGGCAGGAGAAGAAGGGGACGACAGAGGATGAGATGGCTGGATGGCATCACCAACTCAATGGACATGAGTCTGAGTGAACTCCGGGAGTTGGTGATGACAGGGAGGCCTGGTGTGCTGCAATTCATGGGGTCACAAAGAGTCGGACACGACTGAGTGATTGAACTGAACTAAACTTGAATGGAAAGACTGAAAATTTGGGAATGTCATTCACATTGACAAGAATAAAATAAAGTCATTTTCAAGAATAAAATCATATTCATTTCTGAGAAACAGTCCTCTAAAGGTATTTGAAGTACCTTAGCAAGAAATACTGGTCGGGTTATAGACTTGGATTACTGTGATATTGAATGGTTTGCCTTGGAAACGAATAGAGATCATTCTGTCGTTTTTGAGACTGCATCCAAGTACTGCATTTTGGACTCTTTTGTTGACTATAATGGCTACTCCATTTCTTCTAAGGGATTCTTGCTCACAGTAGTAGATATAATGGTCATGTGAGTTAAACTCATCCATTCCAGTCCATTTTATTTCACTGATTCCTAAAATGCTGATGTTCATTCTTGCAATCTCCTGTTTGACCATTTCTAATTTGCCTTGATTCAAGGACCTAACATTCCAGATTCCTATGCAATATTGCTCTTTACAGCATCAGACTTTACTTCCATCACCAGTCACATCCACAAATGGGTGTTGTTTTTGCTTTGGCTCCGTCTCTTCATTCTTTCTGGAGTTATTTCTCCACTGATCTCCAGTAGCATAATGGGCACCTACCAACCTGGGGAGTTCATCTTTTTGCCTTTTCATACTGTTTATGGGGGTCTCAAGGGAAGAATACTGAAATGGTTTGCCATTCCCAGTGGACCACACTTTGTCAGAACTCTCCACCATGACCCTCTGTCTTTGGGTGGCCCTATATGGAATGGCTCATAGTTTCATTGATTTAGACAAGGCTGTGGGCCATGTAATCAGTTTGGTTAGTTTTCTGTGATTGTTTTGTTCATTCTGTCCACCCTATGATGGATAAAGATAAGAGGCTTATGGAAGCTTCCTGATGGCAGAGACTGACTGATTGAAAAACTGGGTCTTGTTCTGACGTGTGGTGCCATGCTCAGTAAATCTTCAATCCAATTTTCTATTGATGGGTGGGGCAGTGTTCCCTCCCTGTAGTTTGACCTGAGGCCAAACTATGGTGGAGGTAATGAAGATAATGGTGACCTCCTTCAAAAGGTCCTATGCAAACACTGGAGTACTCAGTGCCTCCAACCCTACAGCAAACAACCACCGACCCATGCCTCCACTTCAGACTCCTGGACACTTACGGGCAAGACAGGGTCAGTCTCTTGTGGGGTCACTGCTTCTTTCTCCTGGGTCCTGGTGTGCATAAGATTTTGTTTGTGCCCTCCAAGAGTCTGTTTCCCCAGTCCTGTGTAAGTTCTGGTGGCTCTGTGGTGGGGTTAATGGTGACCTCCTCCAAGAGGGCTTATGCCATACCCAGGTCTACTGCACCCAGAGCCCCTGCCACTGCAGTAGGTCACTGCTGACCTGTACCTCCAGAGGAGACACTCAAACACAGTTCTGGCTCAGTCTCTGTGGGGTCTCTGGGTCCTGGTGCACAAAAGCTTGGTTTGAATCCTCCAAGCATTTCTGGTGGGTATGAGGTTTCATTCTAAATGTGATTTTGCCCCCCTGCCATCTTGCTGGGGCTTCTCCTTTGCCCTTGGATGTAGGGTATCTTTTTTTTAGTGGGATTCGACATTCTCCTGTTGACAGCTGTTCAGCAGTGAGTTGTAATTTTGGAGCTCTTGCAGAAGATGAGTGCACGTCCTTCTACTCCACCATCTTGACTTGTGTAAGAAAGCCTTCCTCAGTGATCAGTGCAAAGAAATAGAGGAAAACAACAGAATGGGAAAAACTAGAGATCTCTTCAAGAAAATTAGAGATACCAAGGGAATATTTCATGCAAAGATGGGCTCAGTAAAGGACAGAAATGGTATGGACCTAACAAAAGTAGAAGATATTAAGAAGGGGTGGCAAGAATACACAAATGAACTATATAAAAAAGATCTTCATGACCCAGATAATCACGATGGCATAATCACTTACCTACAGCCAGACATCCTGGAATGTAAAGTCAAGTGGGCCTTAGGAAGCATCACTACCAACAAAGCTAGTGGAGGTGATGGAATTCCAGTGGAGCTATTTCAAATCCTGAAAGATGATGCTGTGAAAGTGCTGCACTCAATATGTCAGCAAATTTGGAAAACTCAGCAGTGGCCACAGGACTGGAAAAGGTCAGTTTTCATTCCAATCCCAAAGAAAAGCAATGCCAAAGAATGTTCAAACTACTTCACAATTGCACTCATCTCACATACTAACAAAGTAATGCTCAAAATTCTCCAAGCCATGCTTCAACAGTACATGAACCATGAACTTTCAGATGTTCAAGCTGGATTTAGAAAAAGCAGAGGAAGCAGAGATCAAATTGCCAGCATCTGCTGGATCATGGAAAAAGCAAGAGAGTTCCAGAAAAACATCTACTTCTGCTTTATTGACACACTAAAGCTTTTGACTCTGTAGATCACAACAAACTGTGGAAAATTCTTCAAGAGATGGGAATACCAGATCACCTTACCTGCCTTCTGAGAAATCTGTATGCAGGTCAAGAAGCAAAAGTTAGAACCAGACATGGAACAACAGACTGGTTCCAAATTGGGAAAGGAGTACATCAAAGCTATATATTGGCACCCTGCTTATTTAACTTCTATACAGAGTACATGATGTGAAATGCCCGATTGGATGAAACACAAGCTGGAGTCAAGTTTCTTGGTTGAAATATCAATAACCTCAGATATGCAGATGACACCACCCTTATGGTAGAAAACAAAGAAGAAATAAAGAGCCTCTTGATGAAAGTGAAAGAGGAGAGTGAAAAAGTTGGCTTAACACTCAACATTCAGAAAACTAATATAATGGCATCTGGTCCCACCACCTCATGGCAAATAGATGGGGAAACAATGGAAACAGTGACAAACTTTACATTTTTGGGCTCCAAATTCACTGAAGATGCTGACTGAAACCATGAAATTAAAAGATGCTTGTTCCTTGGAAGAAAAGCTATGACCAACCTAGACAGCATATTAAAAAGCAGAGACATTACTTTGCCAACAAACGTCCATCTAATCAAAGCTATGTTTTTTCCAGTAGTCACATATGGATGTGAGAGTTGGACTATAAAGAAAGCTGAGTGCCTAAGAATTGATGCTTTTGAACTGTGGTGTTGGAGAAGACTCTTGAGAGTCCCTTGGACTGCATGGAGATCCAATCAGTCTATCTTAAATCAGTCCTGAATATTCATTGAAAGGACTGATGCTGAAGCTGAAACTCCAATACTTTGGCCACTTGATGGGAAGAACTGACTCATTGGAACAAACCCTGATGCTGGGAAAGACTGAAGGTGGGAGGATAAGGGGATGATAGAGGATGAGATGGTTGGATGGCATGACCAACTCGGTGGACATGAGTTTGAATAAGCTCTCAGAGTTGGTGATGGAGAGGGAGGCCTGGCATGCTGCAGCCCACGGGATCACAGAATTGAACATGAATAAGTGACTGAACTGAACTGAACCAAGAAATACCTTAAAAAGAACAATCTTCGTGATTGGCTTCGTGTGGTTGCATCTGACAAGGAGAGTCATGTTCTTCATTAGTACCAGATTAGTCAAAATGAAGATGAATCTGGGTTGAGGACTAACTGAAACTATCCTTTATAGGGCTTTGCTTGCTATCAAAACAAATTAAACATACAAAAGAAACATCTTGAAATGTACCTTTAACTTATCAGTGAATAAAAAACATTGTATGTTAAGCACTCATCTTTTATCTAAGTGTATGCTGTTTATACGGTGCTGGCTTTCCTTTAATTTTTTCTTCTTTTTAACATTTTTGTTAGAGTATAGTTGATTTTTATTTTTATTGGAGTACAGTTGATTGGTCTTCCCTCAAAACTCAGTCAGTAAAGAATCTGCCTTCAATACAGGAGACCTGGGTTCAATTTCTAGGTCAGGAAGATTCCCTGGAGAAGGAAATGGCAACCCACTCCAATATTCTTTCCTGGAGAATTCCATGGATAGAGGAGCCTGACAGGAGTCCATGTAGTCGCAAGAGTCAAACACAACTTAGCAACTAAAGACAGAGACAGAAAGGGACTTTCCCCAAGGTCACATAACACAACTTGAAGAGAATAGGAACAAAAACTCAGGTGTTCACAGTCCTACATAAGGGATTTAGAGATTTTTTTTATTATACCTCTTATGTACTTGCTTTCATCCTGTATGCCCTCTTCATCTCAGAGAGGTTGATGCTAAAAAATTAGTCTTGTCTGAGTTTCCTGTTATATACATTTTCTACTTTAGATAAAGTCAATTTCCCAATTTATTAACAAAATACTTTTTTTCCCCAAGTTGTCTATCTTAACTTTCATTGTAGTCACTTAGCTACTGTTGGTTCATCTTCCTTTCTACTCTCAAACGACTTCTAAAGTGGAATGAAAGGAAGGAAAAAGGGAGAAAGAAGAAAAGATTGTTATAATGCTGCAAATTACAGCCATTTCTTATCTATTACTCCTTAAATTATTCACTTACATCCACAGTAATTCTATATATAGGAAAATAAAATTGCAAAGACATTAATGTACCCTCAGAAGAATAGTCCAATCTCTGAACTATATTACTATTCTATCAATATTCCTTGTTTGGTTTTCCTTTTGACATTCACATCTTAATTTTAATTTAGAAAATAGATGAGCAACAATCCTTTCATGCCCTAAGATCAAGGGCATATCATCTCATCACTGAAACTGGTATGGTCATCATCACCTGAAAGTTTCAGCTGATCTAAAATGCAGAATGCTTGTAATATTTATAATACTAAAACAAATAGATTGGGGGATTTATTTTAGTCTCAAATGTTCTGTTAACGCTGATGATTCTCTGGCCTATTCATCACAACAATATTCTTAAAATGATAAGAACTCCAAATGAAATTATATCCCTTTAATATAAAACTTACACTTCTTACCTGCTACTTCAGCACATGTTTTTGGAAACTTACTAAATGATATGTTCAACATGGAAGGACAATAATAAATCTAATCCTTTGTGTTCTTCAATTCTTTATATCAAGAATTCTCAAACTTTTTGAGGAAATTATTTGTATAAATTTATGGTCATGTCTATGAGGAAAGTGGGAAATACCCCTTGGTATCAGCTCACCCCACTCCCCACTCTTCTGGGAATCCTAGAAGACCAGGAGGGAAGAAAGGAGAATCATAGTAGTGATAACACAAGGACTATACAATAGCTAAATCTTATAGATAAAGCAATGGGAAACATCCCAAAAATTCTTTCATTATTTTTAAAAAATCCTCGTATGTGTTAGAGAAATCAATATTTGACTGTTTGGCAACACTGGATTCCTACTATGAAATTAGAACTCTAATGAGTTCCCAATGCATGCGTTCATGCTAAATCACTTCAGTCATGTCCGACCCTCTGTGACTCTATGGACTGAAGCCCATGAGATTCCTCTGTCCCAAGGGATTATAGGCAAGAATACTGTAATGGGTTGCTGTACCTTCCTCCAGGGGGTCTTCCCGATCCAGGGATTGAACCCACATCTATTACATCTCTTGCATTGGCATGTGGGTTATTTACCACTAGCACCACCTGCAAAGCCCCAGGTTCCCATTAGAACACACTTATTTATGGTCACTAACTGCCGTAGCCAACACAAAACCTCTCTCTTAAATTCCGAGCTTTAGAAATGAAGAGTCAATCAATAGAGTAAATGTGTTGATTGTTCTTCCCTTTTCTGAACGTTTGCCATCATTTTTTTTTAGTTGGAGTATGCTTTTAGCTACAGTTCAGTTCTCTATTTTGCATCTTCAATTAACTTCAATTTAACCTACATTAACAATCTGTGAACTAACCAGGCAGAAATACACCAAACTACAGCCTGAAATAGGTGAAATGAAATCAATGTTGCTAAATTTGCATGTAGTGATTATAGACAGAAAAATTCCATCGTTGCCATGACAATGCCACATGTGCCTTTGACTTTTTCACAGAATAACAAAATGTGCATTTAATAGAGATGTTTAATTGTCTTTCACTCTGGATTTTGCTCACCAACATAGCAGCATGCTTTTTGCTCAACAACACAGTATTGAAGTCACTCTGCCTCCAGCTGCTGCTTTGTATAAATTCTCAAAAATGTTTTCAGTTTAGCTTCCCAACTATGCATTTAATTTATATTTGATGAGACAGGAAAATGTTAAGATGAACTGATTAACTTAAATAGATGTATTGGTATTTATTAACCTAACAGTGGATAATTTTGTTGACTATCTCCTGAAGTTGTTAAAACCTGGTACCTAAACAGATTATCTAGTTGAAATTTAAAAGTAAATTTAACTACAAACAGATTAAGATGATACACAGACTGGCTCTTTCTGTTATTAAAGTCTTGTGACCGACCCAGCTCGTGAAAAGGTCCTTAGAAGTCTATTAGTCCTTTTTCTATTAAAACTGAAATGTTCTTTTACAACCCAACCAGAAACGGTTATGCTTAGCCACTTGGACAAAATATTTGTCTTCACTCAATCAAGCCATAATTTGTTAGATGTAAATCTTACTGTTAGTCATAAATTGTGGCATTCACGGGTTAAAGTCCTAAGTATTATACAAAGCTTTCAGGTCTCTCATAAAACTATTCTTTTATTTACAAATCAGCACCAGGTACTTCTCATGATGTACTCTGCATACAAATTAAATAAGCAGGGTGACAATATACAACCTTGATGTACTCCTTTTCCTATTTGGAACCAGTCTGTTGTTCCACGTCCAGTTCTAACTGTTGCTTCCTGGCCTGCATACAGATTTCTCAAGAGGCAGGTCAGGTGGTCTGTATTCCCATCTCTCTCAGAATTTTCCACAGTTTATGGTGATCCACACAGTCAAAGGCTTTGGTCAATAAAGAAGAAATAGATGTTTTTCTGGAACTCTCTTGCTTTTTTGATGATCCAGTGGATGTTGGCAATTTGATCTGTGATTCCTCTGCCTTTTCTAAAACCAGCTTGAACATCTGGAAGTTCACAGTTCACATATTGCTGAAGCCTATCTTGGAGAATTTTGAGCATTAATTTACTAGCATGTGAGATGAATGCAATTGTGCGATAGTTTGAGCATTCTTTGGCATTGCCTTTCTTTGGGATTGGAATGAAAACTGACCTTATCCAGTCTTGTGGCCACTGCTGAGTTTTCCAAATTTGTTGGCATATTGAGTGCAGCACTTTCACAGCATCATCTTCCAGGATTTGAAATAGCTCGACTGGAATTCCATCACCTCCACTAGCTTTGTTCATAGTGATACTTTCTAAGGCCCACTTGACTTCACATTCCAGGATGTCTGGCTCTAGGTGAGTGATCACACCAACGTGATTATCTTTGTTTTGAAGATCTTTTTTGTACAGTTCTTCTGTGTATTCTTGCCACCTCTTCTTAATATCTTCTGCTTCTGTTAAGTCCATACCATTTTTGTCCTTTATCGAGCCCATCTTTGCATGAAATGTTCCCTTGGTATCTCTAATTTTCTTGAAGAGATCTCTAGTCTTTCCCATTCTGTTCTTTTCCTCTATTTCTTTGCATTGATCGCTGAAGAAGGCTTTCTTATCTCTTCTTGCTATTCTTTGGAACTCTGCATTCAGATGCATATATCTTTCCTTTTCTCCTTTGCTTTTTGCTTTTTCTCCATCATGAGAAATGCTGGGCTGGAAGAAGCCCAAGCTGAAATCAAGATTGCTTGGGAAAATATCAATAACCTCAGACATGCAGATGACATCTCCCTTATGGCAGAAAGTGAAGAGGAACTCAAAAGCCTCTTGATGAAAGTGAAAATGGAGAGTGAAACAGGTAGCTTAAAGCTCAACATTCAGAAAACCAAGATCATGGCATCTGGTCCCATCACTTCATGGGAAATAGATGGCAAAACAGTGGAAACAGTGTCAGACTTTATTTTGGGGGGCTCCAAAATCACTGCAGATGTTGACTGTAGCCATGAAATTAAAAGATGCTTACTCCTTGGAAGAAAAGTTATGACCAACCTAGATGGCATATTCAAAAGCAGAGACATTACTTTGCCAACGAAGGTCTGTCTAGTGAAGGCTATGGTTTTTCCAGTAGTCATGTATGGATGTGAGAGTTGGACTGTGAAGAAAACTGAGCACCGAAGAATTGATGCTTTTGAACTGTGGTGTTGGAGAAGACTCTTGAGAGTCACTTGGACTGCAAGGAGGTCCAACCAGTCCATTCTGAAGGATATCAGCCCTGGGATTTCTTTGGAGGGAATGATGTTAAAGCTGAAACTCCAGTACTTTGACCACCTCATGGGAAGAGTTGACTCACTGGAAAAGACTCTGATGCTGGGAGGGATTAGGGGGCAGGAGGAGAAGGGGACGACAGAGGATGAGATGGCTGGATGGCATCACTGACTCGATGGACGTGAGTATGAGTGAACTCCGGGAGTTGGTGATGGACAGGGAAGCCTGGCGTGCTGTGATTCATGGGGCTGCAAAGAGTCAGACACGACTGAGCAACTGAATTGAACTGAACCAGGTACTTGGATAATATTCACATAAACAAGCAGCTATCTAATCCAGTTGACTCTACACACCAGTTTCTTCCATAAGTTACAAACCTGTTGTCCATAAATGGCAGGAGCGAACTATGATTCAATGAGAGCTTTGCACCACTTTCCAGACCTTCCAACCTAAATACACTTTTCAAATTCTGACAGGGACTATGATGAAGTCTTTTGGCCTATCAGTAAATGCCCTATGAAACCATTGGTCTGGTTAACTTTGGTTTCGTTTAGGTGTGTGGATTGGGCAATGCTTTGTAACATGGCTGACTTTGAGTAGGGCTGTTTATAAGGCTGCTCTAAGGAAGGTAATCTTATGGCAAGATCATAAGATCTTGGCATTTCAAGAACATATCCTCTTGTGAAAGAATTCAGAAACAAATACAATTCACATGCATATGAGCCAGGCTAAAAGAAAATATTCTACTGAAAGTGTATGGTACTTACAACTGAGGATTGTCAAATACTCAGAGAAGTAAATAGAAAAAGATTCCATAGTGTAGTAAACTACTCTTAAAAGCTCTGGTTCATACCCATATTTCCTTTAATTTTCTCATGGTCACACCATAATTGAGTAGCAGATCCAAAATTCAAACTCAGGTCCATAACTTTAAAGCCTTTAGACTTTTATTATACCCAGTGTTAAATGAAAGGAAAAAAAAAAAAAGCACAGCCTATAAGCTGAGAATTATGTTTTATTTGGTAAATTTGCTGAGGACTTAGGCCAGGGAGGCAGCTCCTCAGATGGCTCTGAGGGACTGCTCCAAAGAAGTAAGGGATGAGTGACGGTGTATAGGAGCTTTTGAAACAAACAAACAACAACAGCAAACATGGACCATCAAGAGATTATATCAATTAAAGAAAGCCAGACATCTCAAATTAATGAATTTGGTGCTTTTCTGTGAATGAGTAGATGCAAAAGTCTGGGCTCACTGAAATCATTCCTTTAATTAGTACCTTAACAATATAGGGCTAGTATCTTATCTTTTCTCCATATGAATCCTCTCAAGTTACACAGTTGGGGGTGGCTGCTGATGGCTTAATGGTGGCATTGTCCTTTGTTTACTAATATGGCAGGCAGCATTTTTTGTCCATATTTTACTTTTGTCCACAGCTTTATTAATACTGAGACCTGCTTAAACAGTAGAGCAATGAACTACACCACAAACCAAGAAGTTTTCTCAGTATATTTGCCATATGAATTACAGTATAATCTAATTCTCCAACTTCAGACACAAGAATGTATCCTAAAAATTCATGAAGTTCTATCTAAATTACTCACTCAGCAGAGTGTCTCAAGACAGGATGGGGCACCAACAACTGACCAACGCTCTTTGTTTTCTGTGGACCTACTACTTCACCCTCAAATTAACACCTTCTCACAGTTTCTCCATTTCTATGGATGACATCATCCTCCATCTCTCTAAATACACCATAAACTGAGTAACTTGGCTATATGTCTTTGCAGTAGTGATGGGTCCACCTGAAGCCCTCCCCTTCACATGCCTTGTCCAAAACTGTGGTACCAAGCAAATCAAACACCCCATGTGGTTTCACTGTCTTTGTTCTGGCTGCTTCATTTCTAGGGTACCCTACCCAGTTTACTAAATTAATCTTTCTAGAATTACCTCCAAACTTGTCAGCTACTTACTCAAAAGCCCTGGGATTCTCCATTACCTATAAAATAATCATTTCCTTGTCCTCTAAAGAACTCTACAATAATAAGTCTCATTTCTACATTTCCAGTTTCATTTCACATTACACTGAACTGATATCATACATTCCAGCCAAAGTGTTCTATTTAATTTTCTGAACATGCACCACAGTTTCTCATCCTGAGGCCATTACTTTAGGCTAAAATGACTTTCTTAACCTAAGGTCAAACTATTTAACTTCAGCTGATCATTCAAGACCCACCTCAAATGAATCTGCTGTCTTGCTGATTTTTGTTTTGTGACCACCACCACACCCAGATCTTAACCTCCTTTAAATTCATCGTGGGAAATTACTTCAAACACGGTCATTATTTTATGTAATACACAGACATACATGTGCATACACAGACACCCCTGCATCTCTCTTCTAGATTCAATTGCTCATCTCTACACCCCTCATAGTGTGGGGTCTTAAACATAAGTACCAGTAAGTGCTGCCTGAAATAAATTAAAGTAACCTAAAGCACCTTCTGTAAAATGCTGAAAAGATGCCCCAGTGTATTCATACCAAAATGCACAGGAGTGAACACTACAGAGCTTATCTACAGTAATAAAACTGCCTGACTTCATTAATGCAAGGTCAGAAATACAAGCCAGCTTGGTACAATAAGCACTTTCACATCACCCTCACTCCTACCCCACCATACACCTAGGGACACTTTTTTTTACCAAGTCACAGATGGCATAAGAGAGAAAATGGAAGAACAGCTGGTAGTTCCACAAAGGTACCTTGGGTTTCTCAGAAGCTCAGTTCAAACTGTCCCCATAGTCAGAACAAAGCAGCGAAAGAAGCAAAACTGACTGGCAATAAAGTACTTTATTGCACTTGAATTGCCTGAATAATAGCTTCTACCCTCTGTTTAGCTTTAACGTAGGTGACCTGGCATGTACAATTGCAGTGTGTGGGCTTCATCAGTAACAGCAACAAAGGCATCCTCTGAGAAAGCTGCCAGCAGTATATGCCTTTAGGTGTCGCTGGTCAGTCTGAGCATCGGTAGGCAGGAGGAAAATAGAGAAATAAAAGGAAGAAGGGGGAGTCAGGATGATGAGAGAAGGCAAGCCAGTGGTAGAACAGAGCATCCAGTCCCAGTCTTCTGCCGAACAGTCTTATTTGTAAAATGACTGACAAACTCCTTCAAAGATTTAGCTGATATTCTATTTGGATACACTGTCTAGTTTACATCTCAAGCAGAAGGAAGACTATGAGAAACCCAAATGGAAAATGCTTTTCATATTTATGTAGCATATTTACCAGAAAAAGAGATTTTTGTTCCAGGTTTGGAGATTGGATGAATAATTCCCTAAGTATATATAATTCTAGATTCAATATACAAACTGAGTTTTCTCTTCTTGGAAGCCTCTCTGGGCTGGAGCTTCATTCTTCAAAATGTCACCTCCTAACTGAAACTTTCACCCAACCCTCCCAGGAAAATGTATGTATTTATAGAATAACCATCAAGTGCTTACTATGTGCCAGGCAATACTTTAAACCCTGAGGATACCATTGTCACATAAGATGCATTGTCTTCAGATATCATGGAGCTTATATTTTAATAGAGGGAGAAGAACTAGTGGTATGGCACAGGGAGGAGAGGGATGAATAAACATAAATAAACCAGATAACTTTAAGTATGTTAAGTGGTATGGCAAAGATAAAAGAGTGTAATAGAGGACTGTCAGGTTTGGGGAATATCGAAATTGAGGTCACTGGGGAAGAGATCTCTGAGAAGGGGATATTTGAGTTGTGACCTGAAAAAAAAAAAAAATAGATGAGAGATGAAGGGAGAGAGTGAATAAAACTGGGCAAAAAAATATCAACCCAGAGCATTCCAAGGAAATGATCCAGAGCATTTCTGGCAGAGAGGCCCTAAGATGGAAATTAGAAAAAGTTTGTTATATTTGGCACGTGCAAATAAAACCAATGCCAATGTGGCTGGAACACAGTGAATAGAGTTGTTTGTTGTTGTTTAGTCGTTAAGTTGTGTCCGACCCTTTTAAAACCCCATGGACTGGAGCCCACCAGTCTCCTCTGTCCATGGGATTTCCCAGGCAAGAATACTAGAGTGGGTAGCCATTTCCTTCTCCAGGGGATCTTCCCAACCCAGGGATAGAACCCACATCTCCTGTATCAGCAGGCTAATTCTTAACCACCGAACCACCTGGGAAGCCCAGTGAATAAAGCAGAAAATACTAATGCAGAAAGTGTGACTAATAGGCAGAGGTCAGATATAACAGGCCCTAGAAAGGGAAGTGAGTTTGATTCTAAGTTCAGTTATGGAAAGCGTTTTGAGGGTTTTAAATAGAGGACTGACAGGATGTAATTTGCATTTTAAAGGATAAATCCAACATCTGTGGGGAGACTGGACAGTGAAGAGCCAGAGAAGAATGAAAGTTTGGATGCTAGCTCTCTCAGGTGAAAGCTATCATTGGCCTGCATCAGGACAGGAGCAGTGCTGCCTCCACAATGCTCCTCAGTACCCTGAATGAACCTCCACCACAGAATTATCACACTGAATACTTCTGAATGGGTGTTACCTACATTAGACAATAGCATCATATTTACCTTTCTAGCCCCCATCATACAATGCATGGCTGACTCTCAGTAAATGTTTTTGGCATGAATTACAATACTGCAGTCTCCTGTGTTGCTGAGAGCTAGCATTAGAAGTCAAAAGCCAAAGATTCCATTCTGGGTCCATGACTCACAGTTCTTCACCTTGAATAGATTATTTGATCCCCAGACTCCCCAAGCCTCGGTTTCCTCATCTGTCAAAGTGTATGACACAATTTAATTAATTTCATGGTTTTGTTAACAGTGTAATAGATAATGGATGAATAGGGCATTGTATGAATAAAATTACATTTCAAAGTCCCATTGAAATTTAAGTATTTATTGTTAGTTCCTCTCTTCTTTTTTTAAACACTTGCCATTTTTATAAGAGAAAAATCTTGCCTCCAAATCACAACTCACTAGAATTAGCTTTCGAAATCTTAGCAGATCTACTGAAAATTTGGAAATTCAGAATAACCATTTGATCCTCTCAGCTTTCCGGTTGTAGTAGATAGTGTAAGAAAGTCCAGGTAATTCCTACCTCCTTCTAAGTTCCCCAGTTATTTCCTTACCCCCTTCATAATAGGGGGCTCTACTAGTAAAGATCAAAAGCAAATACAAGGAAAGTGCAGTGTGGAGAAAATAGCACTGCACTTACAGGCAGGAGGCCTGGAGTCTCCTGCTTGGTTTTGCTACCTTCCAGTGCAGTTTGCAGCATGATTTTAGATGTATCATTTATCATGTCTTGATTTTAAACTTTCCATCATTTCTGAGAAGACTACAAGAAAGGTGTTTAGTTTTCCAACAACGGTTCTCTAATACCAACTGAACGCCCGACAATTCAGTTCAATGCAGATACAAAATACCTGAAGTTAGTGCTGACCCCACAGGATAAGCATTAACCCCACAGATTAAGGCAGTCCCACTAGATCACCTTCACTTCAATACCAGTCAGAAATGGAGTCCCCAAGTTACCTTCACTTCAGCTCAGTTCAGTTCAGTGGCTCAGTCATGTCCGACTCTTTGTGATCTCATGGCCAGCAGCACACCAGACCTCCTTCTCCGTCACCAACTCCCGGAGCTTACTCAAACTCATGTCCATTGAGTCGGTGATGCCATCCAACTACCTCATCCTCTGTCATCCCCTTCTGCTCCCACCTTTAATCATTCCCAGCATCAGGGTCTTTTCAAATGAGTCAGCTTCTCCCGTCAGGTGGCCAAAGTATTGGAGTTTCAGCTTCAGTATCAGCCCTTCCAATGAATATTCAGAACTGATCTCCTTTAGGATGGACTGGTTGGATCTCCTTGTAGTCCAAGGGACTCTCAAGAGTCTTCTCCAACACCACAGTTCAAAAGCATCAATTCTTCTGCATTCAGCTTTTTTTATAGACCAACTCTCACGTTCATACATGACTACTGGAAAAACCATAGCTTTGACTAGATGGTCTTTTGTTGGCAAAGTAACGTCTCTGCTTTTTAATACTCTGTCTAGGTTGATCATAACTTTTCTTCCAAAGAGCAAATATCTTTTAATTTCCTGGCTGCAGTCACCATGTGTAGTGATTTTGGAGCCCCCCAAAATAAAGTCTGTTTCCACTGTTTCCCCATCTATTTGCATGAAGTGCTGGGACCAGATGCCATGATCTTAGTTTTCTGAATGTTGAGTTTTAAGCCAACTTTTTCACTCTCCTCTTCTGCTTTCATCAAGAGTCTCTTTATTTCCTCTTTGCTTTCTGCCATAAGGGTTTTATCAGCTGCATATCTGAGGTTGTTCATATTTCTCCTGGCAATCTTGATTCCAGCTTGTGCTTCATCCAGCCCAGTATTTCTCATGATGTACTCTGCATAGAAGTTAAATAAACAGGTTGCCCATAAATAGCCTTGATGTACTCCTTTCCCAGGCTTCCCAAAATGCATCCATCAGTTGCAAAAATTTGCTAGAATGATTCACAAAACTCAGGAAAGTACTATACTTGAAATATTATTATAAAGGCTACAGATTCCGCTGGTTAAAAATCTGCCTGCAATGCAGAAGACCTGGGTTTGATCCCTGGGTTGGGAAGATCCTCTGGAGGAGGGCATGGCAACGCACTCCAGTATTCTGGCCTGAAGAATTCCACGGACTGTATAGTCCATGGGGTCAGAAAGAGTTGGATATGACTGAGCAACTTTCGCTATAACCACACTGCAACTTCAGGAACAGCCAAATGGAAGGAATGCACAGGACAAAGTATTGGAGGAGTGGGAGTATGCAGAGCTTGCACGCCCTCCCAGCACATCAGTGTGTTCTCCTAGAAGTCCACCTAGCCTTGTTTCATAGTTTCTACCAAAGTTTCATTAAAAACACAGCAAGACATGACTGATTAAATCGTTGACCGCAGGTAATTCAACTCAATCTTCAGCTCTTCTCTCCTCCAGCAGGTTGACAGGTGAGGCTAAAACTTCTAAGCCTCTAATCAGGTGGACTGCTTTCCTAATGGGGACAAGTCCCACTCTAAAGCTATCTAGGTTTCCCTCAAAGTGTCACCTCATTATCAGAAACTCAGGTGTGTGGCTCCTTATGAAAAATAAGACATTCTTATTACTCAGAATTCCTGGGGTTTAGGGCTCTGTGCCAGAACCAAGGTCCAAATATATATATTTTTTTATTACATCACAAAGCATACTTCACTAGATTATTTCTAAGTTCTTTTCCAGTTCTAAACTTTTTTGTTTTTTACTCTTCTCTTTATACCAGTTTCTGAAGGCAAGTTCTGTGCTAATGGCCACAAAACCATGTGAATATAGATGTATGTGGACTATATTAATTTTACCACAAAAGCAGAATGAAAATGGTTAGTTCTGCATTACTTATAACAAAAAGAAAAGATTCTCAATACTAATGAAATTTCCCAAGACTAGGTAGAAAGAGAAATAGAACAAAAACAACAATTTGTGGGGGGGAAGGAAGAAAGCATGTTAATGCAATAAGTCCCATGAATTCTAACTTTTTTGTAGATTTAATTGTATTTTAAACTACAAATAATAGCAAATGTTTTTCCCACAGAAAATTCAAATAAAAATATACATTTTCTGGGAGGACTCCTTGAAATGTATTTAAGATAATCAAATTAAGCAATCAAATACATACACATTCAAGAACAAAAAAATTTACAAATATTGGTATACTATTCACAACAATTTAACTAGTCATCAAAACATAAATTTCCAAAGCACCACATTAATCTAGGGTTTTTATAAATCTAACAGAACGTTAGCCAAATTCCTAATTATAAAAAGGAAAACAAAAAAAAAAAAAAAGAAGAAACTGGCTTTAGGCTTGATGAATCAGACAGAGTGAGAACTTTCCATTCTCATGTTTTTGCCACACTACTGTGTTTGTGGGAATTTCAAGTAGAGATTTGTCACTGCAGGGATACAAAGGCAACTAAAGTAACGATATCACTCTCTGCACTGAGAGCAAAGTAGATGTTATATTTTCTCCAGATCATTTTCTGTACATTCTTTCATGGCCAATAACAAGTGATCATAAAGTCACTGACAAACACTTTGTTACTGGCAAGTAATCATAAGACAGAGTTTGACAACTAAACATGAAATTATTCCAAACTGTACCAAAGGCATCTTAAACGTCAGTCAATAAAGGGAAGTCACATTTATAGCACCACCTTGTGAAAACGTGAAGAACTGACTTGCCAAAGTAGAAAGCAAAAGGCAAGCTTTGCTAAGCTCCTTAAAGGAAACGGCTTTATTTTTCATTGTCTTTTTGCAATATATACATATGCTAATAGGCAACTCAATTTGGAAAGATTTTTACTCATTTTCAGTATTTTCCTGTAAGCATAATTGAATCATTTTGATATTAATTACTGGAAACACATGGACTAAAACTCTATGTGCTGTCCTTAAGCAAATATGAGTTTATATTTAGTGAAGCCAAACGTTCGTCATCTTCCTTTCCTGTTTCAGTGTTCTCTTCTCTTTTTTCCCTCCCTTCCTCCTTCCCTTCTTTTTTCCCTTCTTCTAACCTCATCTCTTGTCCCTCCATAGGTACAAGGACATTCAATTTTAAAATGAATGGAAAAAATAGAGGTCAGGGAATTCATTTATAATAGTTTTACATCATAGAGCATAAATCAGAGCAGCATAAATTGTATGTCTATTATCTAGTATTCCAATCGATACTTGTTCTACAAATTAAAAGCATAAAATTTATGGATGTTATTATGACATTGGTTTTCTGAATTTCAGGAAGAAGACTCATTAATGCTTTACTCATTAAATTTTGTAAAATGTCATTTATTTTTCTAATTATTTGCAATGTGTACAATTACCTAGTCCAGTGGTTTTCAGATATTAGCATGGATAAGAAACATTTAGAGTATTTGATATTTTTTACCCACCAGATATCTATCCCTATTCCCAGGCATTGATTCCAGGGAACTGAAGTTGGGACCCTATGCCTCGCTTTTTCAGCAGCACACAGTAATTCTAAGGTGACTGATCTACGGGCCACTCTCTAATGAACACTTCAATGACTCTATAACATTTCATTTTACCACCTGAATCTGTTGATTCTCTTTATTCCCATTTAATCAATTTGTTTTCCTCTTCTATCATATTTTTCCATGGACTATCTTGGCCCTAGATTTGCTGTTCTTCTATTCTTTTATTTCTCAATCTTTTGAATTCCTCAGTATAAAATGGATTTATTATCAAGTGTCTGACTTGGTGTAAGAGGACACTCTGTTACTTTCCAGAACAAAGGAAAAACTTAAAGGTTCAACAATTAACAATATCCAGACAAGATTTTGAGTTCTTGAGGAACTGTTTGTCCTTTTCAATGCAGGGTTCCCTTGACCTAGCACAACACCTATCACTAATAGACAGTCAATAAATAGTTACCAAATAATGACCAAATGAATAAATACACATTGAAAAAAATTTAGCTTGAAATAACTACTACGAAAGTACTCAGTTACTGACACTGACCCTTAAAATGATCTACACTAACTTCCTGATTTTACAGATACACAGAGGCACAGAGAATCCCTCCTGGGGCACTTGCCTTGAGCAAGCCACTTACAGAAACAAAAGCCAAGTCTTCGGACTCCTAGTACATGCCCCCGACCCCCATTACTACAGCAGATTATCCAATTGTTTTCTTACTAAATAACCTTATGGCAATTTAGTCACTGTTTTTAAATAATGTTCAAATTCCTTTTTTCCCTTTATTTCTTTATTATCCTTTGTTGTTCAGTTTTAACCTGACTGCTTAGAATTTCTTAGGACTGCTATCTCTCCACTCCTGTTCTCTGACCTTCAACCTCCAAAATCATATTATCTTCAACTTCAAAATTTGCCTGAATAAAATCCTTAACCAGAAAAGAAGAGGCACAGCTATACTCTAAGCACAGCTCTACTCACTACAATCATTTTAACTTTTCTAACTGAAATTCCTATAGTCAGGCATTTATAGAGTATGTTCAGTAACTGTGTTTTCATCACATTCAAAGTAGATCATTAGTCTCCTTAGTTTGTGGAATAATTGGGCAGAGGGAAACAAATGTGTGGACACACACATGTGATGAATGTACACACTGTTTATACATTATAAATGTGTGCAAATACACATATAAATAATGAAAAGGAAGCCATTTGGGATGCTAGAGAGAGCTTCATAGAAGCTATTGTGTAACATGATTCTGAGCTTTGGTTCTGCCACTAGCTTTTGCAACATTTCCTTCCTTCTCTCAACCCTGTCCCCATTTTCCAAGTCAGAGATTTGAACTTAGTGGTCTAGGCCTAAGATTCCCTCCAGAAGCAGTGTCTTAGGAGTCTTAAGGTTACAGAATGGGCAAATTGCTCACAGTCTAAATGATCTAACTTGCACAGTCTTAAAGTTCGAACATGAGTTGTACATAAGAAAAGATTAGACCATAATTCTACTGTCAGCCCATTTCTAGTCCACACTGACAGTTTTGAGAACTAGCGAAGGAAAGTTGGAACTTGAGCAGTTGTTTCTGTCATTAGCCCATCGTGCTGTGCTGTGCTTAGTTGCTCAGTCATCTCCAACTCTTTGCAACCCCATGGACTATAGCTCACCAGGCTCCTCTATCCATGGGGATTCTCCAGGCAAGAATACTGGAGTGGGTTGTCATGCCCTGAGTTGGGATCTTCCCAACTGCTGCTGCATATGGGGTCGCACAGAGTTGGTCACAACTGAAGTGACTTAGCAGCAGCAGCAGCATCTCCCACATTATAGATGGATTCTTTACCAGCTGAGCTACCAGGGAAGCCCCATTAGCCCACTGAGTGAGTGAGTGAGTGAAGTCGCTCAGTCGTGTCTGACTCTTTGCGACCCTGTGGACTGTTGCCCGCCAGGCTCCTCTGTCCATGGGATTCTCCAGGCAAGAATACTGGAGTGGGTTGCCATTTCCTTCTCCAGAGGATTTTCCTAACCCAGGGGTCGAACCCAGGTCTCCTGCATTGCAGGCAGATGCTTTATCCTCTGAGCCACTAGGGAAGCCCCATTAGCTATTAGTAAATCTATCCCACCCACTCCCCACACTTCTCCTTCTCAGACTGAGTTAAGACATCACTGAGGGTTGTTTGTATGTCTCCAAAGCACATCAAGATCACAAATATCAGTCTCCTCTCTTCGCTTCATCGTAGGCACCACTCTCACTCTATTTTTTACAGAAAGATCCATTCTTTCACTTTCAAGAACCCAAATAGGAACCTTTTACAAAAGTTTATTCTTTAACCTGAGAACTGAACTTCACAAGGTTCATGAGATGGTTAAAAAAACAGAAACAGAAGCAGCTGGATGAAGAATTCTCTCTCTGCTACTTACAATCTCTAAGACCTTGAACAAGCTCCATAATTGTGTCGCGCCTCTATAAATGAGGATTATAACAGCCACCTCACAAAATCAGTGTTGTCATCAAAGATGATGATGTTCAAAGAATCAATCTCAGAGCATAGCCCATCACAAGTGATGAAAAACAGTTACAATACCCAAAAGGCCCTTCCCATGCCTCACATTTCAGAGAGACGTGTGAGAGAAAAATCTCATTTTACATGATTTGAAGTCTGTAAAAATGTAATGTTATTGTCATTCTCTGAGAAAGTTCAGTGCTGTGCAAAGAACACAGAAAGCTGCCCACATACATCCTGCCACTGTCATTTAGGAAGAAGTTTTAATTTCACAAAATTAAATGCAGCTCTACCTGTTTTCTACCTGATTCCTGACTTGATATGTGGCTAAATCAGTTGACCTCGCTGGGTGTTCAGGACCCCATCCATGCAGGACAAGGATGGAGCTAGACGACCTCTAATCGTCCTTCCTGTTCAGGGACTGCAGCGGTGCAGCCAGCTGGAGGCTCTGCCACTTAAGCCCTGAGCCCCGCTGGCCGAGTGCCAGAACGGCTCCCTGGCTTCCTCCTCCCACGGGAAGGGCTTCCCTGGGCGACCCAGGAGGCTGCCGGCTGGAGCGGGGGCGGCTCTCCCGCGCAGCTCCGGAGAGGCGAGAGGCGGCAAGGCGAGAGCTGTCTACTCACCATCAATAATGCGGTCTTTTGTCAGCAATAAATTCCCTCCAAAATTAATGAAACAGCCCTTTTAAATTCTCATGTCACTGCCGCATCTAGCAGGAGCTGGGCTAGGCCTCCTGCTCTCTAAATAAATATAAAAGCCGTATAAATTGTCTGGAGGCGATATCTAGCTTGCTGGGCACAATCTAATCTTCTCAACTGCCTACAGAAACAAGGAGAAGGATGGAAACCCAGGATCGATGCTTGCTCTCCGTTGCAGAAGGCACAGCACTCCATCACCCACCCAGAGCAGGGCAGGGCTCTGCTGGCATCCGTCGCCCTGGTCACTCACTCTGCAGTAGTCTGCATGTGACCTGGTCCTAGAGGATACCATTAAGGAATATTAAGGCAGAGGGAGAACCCCTTCCTTTTACCGGTGAAGACGCCAAAGCCCAGAGGAAAAAACAAAGGACCACAATCTAGCCTCTAGTGCCTTAGTGTTCTAAATCCCAGCTTCTCAGGTTTTAATGTGCGTGCAATAGATGAGGGTGGGTGGAGGTTGGGTTGTGCATTTCTGTAAAGTCCCCAAGTGCTGCTTCTGCTGCTACTGGTGGTACTGCATGCTTCTGCAGGAGCACACGTGGGGCAAACCACAAGCTCCAGGAGGGCAGAGCCAGATTTGTTTTTACTGTTTCCAGCAACTGACACAATGTCAATTAATTGGTGCATTAAAAAGGCAGCATTTTATGATTAGAAATTTGTACTCTGGAGTCATCCTACCTAGGCTCACATCCCAGTAGAACCACTAACAAGTTGTGTGCCTTAGGCAAGTTATTTAACTTCTCTATACCCCAGTTTTATCAACTGTAAAATTGTATTACTAAAAATATGTGTCTTATAGAATTGTTTAGATGAGAGGGAAACGAGCTAATATATATAGAACAGTATCTGGAGAGTGGTATAACACAAAATGTGACTTGATTCAGGTCACATTTAGAAGATCTCAGAAGATCTGGGCTATCACTCGTCTCTTGGACATTATAGTTCAGTGTTAGAAAGCAGTATCTGGCAGAAGAACATTCTATTTATTTAGTTACAAAACATGGCATATCCACCTAACAAACCTGTAGAGTTATGAAATGTGAATGCAAATCACATGAAAAGATATTCTCTGGCCAAAGGTGGCAAATAATTGAACACAAACATTTCAGCCAACCAGCAACTCAAACACATATGACTTAGTAATATGAAGGAGTCCAAGCCTTTTGATGACACATATCTGAGTTCAAAACCTGATCATCCACATTCAAACAGTGGAAAGGTAAGCCAGCCATTCGCTCAAAATGACAATTGGGACAGGGATAAAATGGAGAAATATTTATCTAGCTTAGAGGGTTGACATGCAGAATAAATGAGATAATGTTCATATGGCATGTAATGCTGCCATGTACATAACAAAAGCTCAAAAAATAATAGCTTGTAATGGTAATAGTAGTAAAGCCATAAAGCATTCACAACAGGTACAGACTGAAAAAAGCAACTAATTGTTTTCCAACTGGTGTCCGTTAAGTCTCACAAAGGAAATGTGGACTGGAAGAATGTTCAGGCTTTCTCCAGCTTTGATAGATATGACTCCAACATACTAGAAACTTGTAGCTTGGAGCCTGGACTGGAGGTTGTGTCAGGCTCTCTAGTGAGGGACCAGAATAGGGCCTGTGTAGACTTGAAACGTCTGCATGCAACCAGACACTCAAGAGAAATGGTGGATTGTCATATGACCTTGAGTTCTAGAAGGAGAATGATGAGTCTTAGGATTTAATATTTGAGCCACAGTGTCCTGAATGATAGTATACTCCAACTGAATTCATGTGGGGAAACTGTGAAATGGTTTTTCTCTCTGAGAAAACATTAGGTATGTGTGGATCAGTAACCTGAGTCATCAGTATAATCAAAAGCCCTTATGTCCACTGTCAAACAGTAACTCCATTAGTACATGCTTGAAAGTTCAAAAAAACATATGTTAGGGAGAATTTCTGGAATCAATCAACTCTCATATATACATATAAAGTGCTTAGAAGTTGTCAACAACAACAAAAACTGGACAAACTAAAACCCATGACTTTTCTTGAATTTACCAGATAACAGAGATTACAGGGAAACCAGTTACACCCAAAATCTGGAGAAACAGGCAAATCCAGAGAATTACAGCAACCAAAATCTACTTAATTGAAGCCAAAATCATCAGACCCCTAAGCTGGTAGGAATATTTAAATGATTTTCTTGATGAATTACTGGCAACTGACTGTGGTCTAACATAAGAGTGAGGAAATTGTAGGGACTGCAGTCTTAGGGGGGGCTCCACATTTTATGGGCTTTACCTCCAGAAACCCCAACTGTGAGAATCCCAGAAAAATCTCATCATGGGTTCTGGCAGGGGGATGTGAGAAAGCACCATAATGCACTACACCCACAGTTTTCTCCATAGCAAAGGCCTATGTTCCAGGAAAAAAACATATTGCCTGAACACAATTTTGATACCATCTCCTAGCTAGGGAAATGGAATTCCTCTTTAGTCCCCTCCAGAAATCTTGTCTAACCTAAGGGAAAAAGAAATCAGTCAGTTGGGACAGTGCTTCAAGGAAATAATTGGAAACTGTAACCAGGAAAGGAAATGGAGTCAGGGGAAGATTGAAAAAATTACTTTAGGTCCCAGTCAGGTACATGGCTCTACTGAAAAACAGTCTAAATTGGACTTTTATAGAATACTTACCCTCCCCACTCCCATACCTTACCACCACACCAACATGGCTCTAGTCTAACAACCATGAAAGGCCTATGAATGGATGCCCTTTGAGCAGTCCATGGGGAAGCCAGGAAGTGAGGATAGGAAGGAGACAAATACAAGGATATGACAGACTGGTACAAAGTTTATGTGAAGGGACAAAGACCCAGAATACTCAACACAATATTGAAGAGCAAAGTTGTAGAACTGACAGTAACCAACTTTAACACTTACTATAAAGCTGCAGTAACAAAAACAGTACTGGTGAGAGAATGGACAAACAGATCAATGGAATAGAAGAAAGAGCCCAGAAAAAGACCTACATAAATATAGCCAACTGATCTTTGACAAAGGAACAAAGGCAATGCAAGGAGCAAAGGCAGTCTCTTCAACAGTCATGAAACAATTGGACATCCACAAGCAAAAGTAAATCTAGACACAGACCTTACATCCTTCACAAAAATTAACTGAAAGTGGGTCACAGACATAAATGTAAAACAAAAAACTAAAATTCCTAGAAAATAACAAAGGAGAAAACTTAGATAATTGGGTAATGACAATGACTTTTTTAAAGATTTTTTTTTAATGTCCTACCACTGTTAAGATTTAAGTGGCATGCTTAATTTATTTTTTAAAAAGTTTTTGACCATGCCATGGAACATGTGGGATCTTGGTTCCCTAACCAGGGATCAAACCCATACCCTGTGCAGTGGAAGTATAGAGTCCTAACCACTAGACCACCAAGGAAACCCTGACAATGACTTCTGACATATAACACCGAAGGCACAATCCAAGGGGAAAAAAGAAAAAAAAAAAAAACACAACAAGCTGGACCTCATTAAAATTAAAACTTCTGCTCTGTGAAAGACAGTGCCAAGTAAATGAGAAGACAAACCAGGGACTGAGGAAAATATTTGTAAAAGATAATTCTGATAAAGGACTAAAATAAAAAATATACAGAAAACTCTCAAAACTCAACAACACAACAAAAAAATTTAATAGGCAAAATTTTGATCAGATCCGTCACCAAAGATATACACGTGGCAAACAAGCATATGAAGACCTACATAGATAACTGTCCTCAGGGAAATGCAAATTAAAACAACAAAGAGAAACCACTGCAATCTTATTAAAATAAGTAATATCTTTTAAAAATGACAATTCCAATTGCTGGTACAGATGCAAAGGAACAGAAACTCTTATTTATTCCTCATAGGAATGGAAAATGCTACAGCCATTTTGTAAAATAATTTGGCAGTTTCTTACAAAGCTAAATATAGTCTTAACATATTATTCAGCAGTTTCACATTTAAGCCTTAACCCAATGGATTTTATAAACTTATGCCAACACAAAGATCTGTATGCAAATATTTATAATAGCTTTATTTATAATCATCAAGATAGATTTTAAAAGGTGAATTTGTTACCAAGCTGTGGTACATTCATACAATGGAATACTATTTAGTGATAAGAAGAAATAAACATAAGATGAATTTTAAACCCGTGTTTCTAAGTGTGAGAAGCCAGTCTGAAAAACCTACATCCTGCATGATTTTAATTATATGACACTGAAAAAAAGCAAAATTATGGAGACGGTAAAAAGATTAGTGGTTGACAGGTGTTTGGAGAGTTGAGAGGTGAAGAAGAGTGAAGAAGTGAAGTAGAAGGACTTTTTTAAGGTGGTAAGGAAAATATTCTGTATTATACTGCAATGGTGTTTACATGGCATTATACATTTGCCAAAATTCATAGAAATGTACAATACAATGAGTGGGCCTTCATGTATGAAACTTGAGAGAAATTGTTTATGAGGCTGGGGAATCCCAGGACAGAATGCAGACTGTGACTAAAATCCAACTGTACCACAAGTTTATAAAGTAACTTCACTGAAGGGGATGGAAGGAAATGTGCTGATCTAAGTAATTGTGGAAGTGAGTAGAATCTGTAAGACTGGCAATACAGAAGTGAAAAGAACTATACAGAATACTGTACTTTACTTCAAAGTCATTTCCCTCGTGGACTGATTAAGGAATTTTGAAATCACTATGCATATATACTGCAATTTAAACATCAGATAAACAGATGACAGAGAGTAGGAGACGAGTGTCTCACTGTCATAATGGGAAGTTTTAGATAACCAAGATCAAGAGACTAGAATGGACCACGTGATAACAGATTAGTGTTGGAGACAGAGTGTGAGCACATATCTGGGTCAGTTTTGACAGAGATGATTATTATCAATAAGTGAATATACACAGCATAAACTTAGATATTTTTCCTTGCTCTGTCAGGTGATAATGAGTAGTAACCGTGAGCACAACTAGCACCAGATCTTGGTTTTAAATACCACATTTTAAATAGTTTCAGTTCAGTCGCTCAGTCATGCCCGACTCGTTGCAACCCCATGGACTGCAGCACGCCAGGCCTCCCTGTCCATCACCAACTCCTGGAGCTTGCTCAAACTCATGTCCATTGAATCGGTGATGCCATCAACCATCTTAAATTAAATTTAACAATTTAAATAGGTCAAATTATTTTAAATACTACTTAAATTGTACATTTAAATTACTTTAAACAGTATTTTTAAAAGTCATTTTTCAATAAAAGATACCAGGGCTTCTTCAAGAAATGGTTAATTCTAGGGCTGTGAATGGAAATATACAAGATGAGCTTGTAGCATATGGTATTGACAGAAAATAACAAAGTGCTCAAAATATACAATAATGGGAATATGTCAAATGCATACAGGAGCCAAATGAAGAACTCCCAATGGCTAATGCTGGAACAGGTTGAACACAAAATAAAGTTGAAATTTCACCCCCATGAGTCCACACCGATATAAATATTGAAAAAAAGGGAAAAAAATAAATGGTAGAGATTAAACAAAACCCCCCATGGGAGAGACTCCAAACAATTTATATGGATACTCAGCCTAAAAGAAAATCTCCACACTCCATGAATGGGAATATCTTAGCCAAAAGGAACCTAAAAAGACATGACAAATATTTGCAGTATTTTATCTTGGATGAGATTTTTGGATCAGAAAAAGGGAACCAGGTAAAAAACTGAGTAAATCTGAATAAAATATAGGCTTTAGTTGATGATAAAATATCAATATTAGTTCATGAATTGTAACAGATGCACTATGTCAGATGTTAACAATAAGAAGTGGTTATGGGATGTATGGGAACTCTCTATCTTCACAATGTTTCTATAAATCTAAAACTTTTCCGTGGGTTTCTCTGGGGGCTCAGATGGTAAAGAATCTGCCTGCCTGTGGGAGACCTGGATTCAGTCCCTGTATTGGGAAGATCCCCTGGGAAAGGGAATGAGGGAATGGCTACCCACTGTAGTAAAACAAGAAGTTATCTAGACAAAAAAGTGTCTTTCAAATATTTGTGAAAACACAAATGCTTCCTGGGACTTATTCTTTTATCTGTTATCAGTCACATATATTAGTAAGTAAAGAGATGTGAGATCAAATTCTGATCTGAAGTCTGCAGAAAAGAGAAGAAAGAGTTCAGTGACTCTTGAATGTAAAGAGGTAAAAAGCAGGGTGTGTGGGGGTCATGATACGCTAGGTGGATGAGTATACATTCTAATTTTACATCCCTGTAACAGAAAAGTCAGTCAGATAACATAAGCTACAGGATGTTTTGGGAAAGAACAGAAAGAGCAGTTTGGTACTCTTCCTGTATTATTTAGGTCAAGTCATTTCCTAGCTTCAGCCTCAGTTTTTCCATGCACATAATCAGGGAATGGATTATAGCATTTAAAGAGTCATTCAACTGTTTCTTTCTATGATGCCACAGTATTCTTCTATCATATGCTAAATGATAGGGGAAGTTAAAAAGAGGCAGAAAGTTTAGTTAAATTCACCTTAATTCTTATGTCAATTTCATAACCAAGGGAAAAGGCCTATTGCATTTCTCATATGACACAAGATCTCCTACTTAAAACAGGAACCAAATGAAATTAAATTTCACATTTGATTTTTGGTAACAAAAAAACTGATTTTTAAACGGAAAATTTGCATTTGATCAGAAAAAGGGAACATGTAGTTGGCTTATTCTCTTCATTTGGTTACACTTCACAGAAACAGACCCATAAAGTATAATATCTGTATGTCACAGAAAGAAGAAAATTATTTATGTCATGAAAGAATAGAAGCATATATCTGTTTAAATAAATTAGCGTTTAAAAGGACATTCTCCACTTCCTATATGGATTGCCACTTCATGAAATCTCTCAGATGTAACATTATGAAACTCAAGTCTCACTGCCAAGATTTCATACAAAGAGAGATCAAATCAAGAAGAAAAGCTAATGATTATAGGCTTGTTCTATTTCCTGGAGAAATTGATGAAGGAATAAACAAACTATCAAAAATAAAGAATTGTTTCAATCTAATTTGCAGTTGTGTTACACAGTAGAATTCCTACTCAAAATTTAATCTTAAAAGACAGAACCAATAGAAAAAGAGAATTCATTTATAGCAATTCAATCTTAAAATTTTTATTACACTTTCCCTATAGTACTGATACTTGATGTGTGTACACTGAGAGTCAGTGTGATTGATGAGGAGAACGCTTTGCAACTTTGATTGTTACAGCCATACTAGATCTTGGAGAACATCAATTCAGCTGTCATATGTTCCAGCTGAGAAGCCTGATACTTGAGAGACATGAAATAACTAACCTAGAGACACAGTAAATTTATACCAAGGTCATTACAAAATCTCACATCATGAGGGTCTTACTTTAGTGTTGCTTTACCCACATTAAAAGACAGAACTAGGCAGGAATATTCAGGACTTTTGTGGGCCAGAGGTTAAACAATTGGCAGCTTTAAATTGACAATGATGGGTGGATTTACATCACGGAAATGAACAAATATTAAAACTGTTGCCTTTTATTTCTTTCCTTTTAGGAAGTTGGTTGAACAACACACTATTGGCCGTAGTCCTCAAGTTGCAATTAGATAATAGTGGGTTTCATAAAAAATAAACTTGATACTAAAGACTATGAATGTTGATATCTTAAGGCCATTCTTAGCATTTCTAAGTGATGGTGTATTCTATCTATGTAGGAAAAGCTTAGAAATAGCATTCCATATTTGTAAAGAGTTGCAGTTGAACATATGTGAAATTTGTGTAACTGTGATTGACAGAGAATGCCAATCCACAGTACAGAGAATTGAGGATTTCAATTTTGGTTGTGCTTCTCTTGTACTGATTTCTTACCAAATTAGAAATAGGTATAACTATTTTGGGCTTCCCAGGTGGCACTGGTGGTAAAGAATCCACCTGCCAATGCAGGAGACATATGAGACATGGGTTCAGTCCCTGGGTTGGGAAGATCCCCTGGAGGAGGGCATGGCAACCCACTTCAATATTCTTACCTGGAGATTTCCATGGACAGAAGAGCCTGGTTGGCTACAGTCCATGGTGTCACAAACAGTTGGACATGACTGAAGCAACTGAGAATGCACCTATAGTTATTTTATGAAAGCAGGGTTATTTTTATGGTGATGTTATCAAGATATGGTGATTAGTTAACTTAACTTAGCCAAAAAGTCAGTCTAACCTGGTGAGGAGCATCAGTGGCTCCTGGGAGTCACTGAGGAGCCAAGGCAAGAACAAAATATAGGGAACAGATTGCCAAGGATATATGAACCTGATCAAGGAAGAAAAAGGCTCACAGGCCAACTTAAGTCCTTTCTCTTCAATTTGTTGCTGTGACTTGGTAAAAAAAAAAAAATTGCTGACTCAATTCTCGGACTTGGATGACCTAACTTCATTATAGAAACTATCATAGTTAATAAATATCATCGAGGCTTAACTAACTGAATGGACAGACATTCTTTGAAGTCTGGGAAATGAAAAAGTGATGCATTTCATTTTTATAACAGAATTTGAGGCATTTATGAGACCTTCAAATGAAGAAGGCCAATTCGCAGTCTGACATATGATTCTATAGCAGGGTTTTTCTATTTCAGCTCAATTAACTGCTTGGACTGGGTCATTTTGTTGGGAGTTGAGGGGAAGGAGAGGTATCCTGTGCCTAAAAAGATGCTTTTCAGCAGCACCTGGCCTAACGCCATTACATAGCAGTAACACACTCCTCCCCTGCTCATCAAAAATGTCTCTGCTACTGCTGCTAAGTCACATCAGTCGTGTCCGACTCTGTGCGACCCCATAGACAGAAGCCCACCAGGCTCCCCCGTCCCTGGGATTCTCCAGGCAAGAACACTGGAGTGGGTTGCCATTTCTTTCTCCAGTGCATGAAAGTGAAAAGTGAAAGTGAAGTCACTCAGTCGTGTTCGACTCTAGCCATTGCCAATCTTCCCCTGGAGGAAACATCTGCTCCCAGTTGAGAACCATAAATATATAGTGTGGAAATATAAAGCCTACGGTCAAGAAATAGATTTGGAAATCACCTTTGAGGTAATTGTTAAATCTTAAATAATGGTGGACATTCTGCAGAAGCATGTTTAAGGTAAAAATAAATAAATAAATAAGAAGCCAAAGTCATTGGAGACGTTAGAACCCTTTCTCTTGTAAATGATAGTTATCTAACTCTAATTAAAGAAATAATGAAATTTATTGGACTTTTAAAAATAAATCTTGTTAACACTGATATTTAAGGAACCAGAATAATGTGCTCATGAAGGAAAAGAAAGAACAAGGAATGATGTAAAAAGAAACCCAGAAAAAATGGTAATAAATAACAAGGAGATTCATTATCTTCTCTACTCAACTCATACTGAGCCTCCCTGTTTTGACACTGAGTTCAACTTTCCTGTTTTCACTGAAGTTATTACTATATCTTCACTCGTTACTATCATTCTTGTCTCTGATTCCTTTTCTTAGTGACTATGCCAAGCAAGCTTGTGATTAAGTGGGCTCTTTTCAGCAGTATCTGTTTCTGTTTTGTAAATTCTGTTCTCCTTCCAGCTAGCTTTGTATTTCCTGAAGGATAAAAGCTTGTCATGCTGTAGTAGACATCCAGAGCCTCTGACAGGCTCAATGTAGTTAGAAAGTCAATAGATATTTCAGTATTAAAAGCTGATTGGTGCCATATATTGTTATTTTAGAAGAGCATCATTTTAGTAAACATTAATGAGTATTTTCCTCATGCACCACACTTGGTTTTAGGCACAATCAGAAAAAATAAAGATGCCACACAAACTCAGAGCAATACTAGCTTAACATCACTCTCCAATGGTGCTCCCTCTCTGTACCACCTACCGACATGCTAATTACTATTTACCTCAAAGAGAGGTAAATTTGGCTTCATTTTCCTTCTAAAATTCAAATTTATTTTCCCACTAAAACATTCTAAGACACACCTATAGTTGTTTTCCTTGAACCCAATCTGTGTTTCTAACAAGAATATGGTATGCTATTTAGAAATAGTACTAAATGAAGAATAGAAAGACATTTCCATTCTTACATTAGCACTAACTTTTACTATGAAATTTCATAAAAGTATTGCCCTTTCTGGTCATCAGTTTCCCACTCTGTAAGGTAGTTTGATAAATGATTCCTAAGTACTCTTCTAATTTTGACATAGGATTTAGTGACTTATATCAAGTAAGTCATTTTACTTGATGTTTGACTGCAGCATCTGTAAAGTCTTATGCACTGTAGAAGATAGCAATACACAATGTATGTATTTCAATGATTGGAAAAAGTAATTTAGTAAAAGCATCAAATGAGTTTTCAGCTTTATAATAAGTCATGTCAGTTGACAACATTTCTTTTTTGTGGCAAACGGATCTAGTTCATCTTGGCAATAAGATAGAGGTGGATAGACCTATGAATACTATTGCAACTAATTCTGCTTCCAGCTACTTCGAGAGAATGCTGAGGTTAGCAAGACAGTGAGGTGGGCAATAAATTGCTTTTTGTATAGATGGATATATTTTACTTTCTATCGCAAGACTGCCTAATAAGTGAGTCCCTTGAGCACAAGTTGGCTTCTATGAATATTATTTAATCTTCTCATTTCATCACTTTAATTTAAATAATATCCCATATTTTACTTTATCTACAGATAGCCAAGCTTTATCATCACAATGCTGTGCTGAAAAATCACCACTTCCTATCCAATGGGGGCCTATTTGATGAGTTTTTTTTTCTGTGGGCAGGGATGCCTTGCACATATATTTTATGCCTCCTGTCTAATGCTAATAATCATGCAAAATAAAAGAGAATTTGTGACTCCCTTTGTTTTGTAGAGTTCCTGGAAGTCAAAGACTATGCGCAATGACCACTGAGTTAAATGTGCCAGTTACTTGTGTTTTAAGCTATGTATATGAATTGCAAATATTCACATTTGCAAAATATAACCATCTGCAAACTACTTCCATGCATTTCCAAATATTGCACACATAATAATAATTGAAAAGAAAAGTAATTAACTGGATGCTTCCACCCTAATATCTCCTATTGATAAATTTTGTTGTGGTTGGTACTTCCTTCCAGCCTTTGCTTGTGCAGACATAATTTACATTTGGCTTTTTTACATTGCATAACATTTCTCATTCTGCCTCACAGTCATTGTAATGTAAAATGGCGGCTTAACATCCAATTTCTCAGGCTCAGACTAAGCCAAATGGTACTTATTTGCCATTTCTTATACCCAGGCTATGATCTGGGGCCTCGGAACCTTTGCATGTACTATTCCCATGCCTTAGAAATGTAGGCCTATCTTCCACATGTTCACATTCTATATATACTTATAGGTTGAGTTCTAGGAATATGATTTCAGTAGAAGTTTCCATCTCCAGAGAGGATTCACTTCTCCTTTCTCTGAATTTCCAGTTAGTTTTCATTTGCCATCTTGGATTTTTCCCCTTTGAATCACAGATGTGACTAAGATGCATTATTTGGCTTAACTATGAGATCCTTGGGGAGAAAACTCATGTCTGACCTTTCATTGTGTCTTCTATGACAACCAGTACATACTGGAGACAAATAAAAGTTGATGAAATAAGTGATATGTGGGCTGTACTTATTTTCTATAGCTGTCGTATAAGATCACCGAAAATTTGGTAGCATAAAACAATTTCTTTTTAATTTTACTAGTATAGATTAGAAATATAATCCAGGTCCCACTGGGTTAAAATCAAGGTGGCAACAAAGCTATCTTCATTTCTATAGGATTTTCTAGGTGAGGATATGTTTCCTTGCCTGTGCCTTTCTTCTGTAATTACAACTTCTTTTCACTCTGACTCAGCTGGAAAAGGTGGTCTGATTTCAAGGACTCATGGGATTAGATTCCATCTGAAAGCGAAAGTGAGAGTAGATTTCCCTGGTGGCTCAGATGGTAAAGCATCTGTCTACAATGCCAAAGACCTGGGTTCCTCCCCTGGGTCGGATGGTGATCTTTCCCTGGTGACGACACACTCAGTCGTGTCCTACTCTTTGTGACCCCATGGACTGTAGCCTACCAGGCTCCTCCTACCATGGGATTCTCCAGGCAAGAGCATTGGAGTGGGTTGCCATTTCCTTCTCCAGGGCATCTTCCTGACCCAGGGATTGAACCCGGGTCTCCCGCATTCCTAGATAGTCCCAAATATCCCTATCTCAACATCTTTAATCATATCTGTAAAGTTACTTTCGCTAAGTAAGACAAAGATTCATAGGTTCCAGGGATTAATACCTTAATATCTTTGGGACATTATTATTCTGCACTACCACAGATGCTCATAGCAGAGTTAAAATAGAATGGAACTGAGAAGTGTTCAAAAGTGATTGGGAGTGTCCTCTCCTTAAATAGCTAAGAAAACATTCAAAACAGAAAAATTTCTTGTTCCAAACCCCAGATAGAGTAAATGAAAAATTAAGATCTTGACACACTGGGCAGTAATCTTCATATTTAAATCTACCTGTTCCCCATATCTCTGCTCCTTCTTGGAAACAGAAAATATTTTACTTGATAAGATGTATAAGGCTCAAAGAAGATAAAGATATTCGCTCAGAATTACACAGATGGAAAGAGAAAGAACCAGGCTTGAGTTCTGCCTCTTTATGAATTCTACTCTAGTGCCTTCCCTTGCAGACCACCCTGATCACCATCCCCAGGTAAGTCCAATAAACAAATAACGAAAAAAATCCCATAATGACTCACTGTGACAAAAATCAATTTCCTTTCTATATTCTCAGCAATAACAAAGTTTGTTAATAAATCTAAGTTGTCTAGACTCCCTTGGGGGTTGTAATTGGGGGAGAAATTGGGTTACCTCAGGAGAAAATTCCTCCCATGACTCTCTGAAAAATAAGGTGATATATTCCTTTCTAAGAACTGTAAAGTATATCCTCTTTGAGTGCCCTTGAGAAAAATCAAAACTCTGAAGATACTTTAGCCTCGGGACAGGCGAAGACAACCAGCTGTACTGTTTAAGGGAGTGAGGATTCTAACTGCTATCACTGCTCTTCTGAGCAAGGGATAAGAAGGCTTGTCTGAGCCCAAGTGTCTGGGAAGTGTGAAGCATCGAAAGGAAATGAATTTCTGAAATTATTCTACAGAATGAAAGTGAAGAGTCCTATAACCCATTGGAGTATACATACGACTTTCACATCTCTTCAGTTAATTCTTAGAATACCTTGTGAGGAACAGATTTTTCTTAGCCCCAATTGGACATGGAACAACAGACTGGTTCTAAATAGGAAAAAAGAAGCACATCAAGGCTGTATATTGTCACCCTGCTTATTTAACTTATTTGCAGAGTACATCATGAGAAACGCTGGACTGGAAGAAGCACAAGCTGGAATCAAGATTGCCGGGAGAAATATCAACAACCTCAGATATGCAGATGACACCACTCTTATGGCAGAAAGTGAAGAGGAACTAAAAAGCCTCTTGATCAAAGTGAAAGAGGAGAGTGAAAAGTTGGCTTAAAGGTTAACATTCAGGAAATGAAGATCATGGCATCTGGTCCCATTACTTCATGGGAAATAGATGGGGAAACAGGGGAAACAGTGTCAGACTTTATTTTGGGGGGCTCTAAAATTACTGCAGATAGTGATTGCAGCCATGAAATTAAAAGGCACTTATTCCTTGGAAGGAAAGTTATGACCAACATAGACAGCATATTCAAAAGCAGAGACATTACTTTGCCAACAAAGGTCTGTCTAGTCAAGGCTATGGTTTTTCCAGGGGTCATGTATGGATGTGAGAGTTGGACTGTGAAGAAGGCTGAGCACCAAAGAATGGATGTTGGAGAAGACTCTTGAGAGTCCCTTGGACTGCAAGGAGATCCAACCAGTCCATTCTAAAGCAGATCAGTCCTAGGTGTTCTTTGGAAGGAATGATGCTAAAACTGAAACTCCAATACTTTGGCCACCTCATGCGAAGAGCTGATTCACTGGAAAAGACCCTGATGCTGGGAGAGATTGGGGGCAGGAGGAGAAGGGGACGACAGAGGATGAGATGGCTGGATGGCATCACCGACTCAATGGACGTGAGTTTGGGTGAACTCCAGAGTTGGTGATGGACAGGGAGGCCTGGCGTGCTGTGATTCATGGGGTCGCAAAGAGTCAGACATGACTGAGAAACTGAACTGAACTGACAATGAAAAATTAGTCTCCGATTGCTGTAAATGGATTTGTCCAAGATTATCTCAAACATAGTGTCTCTGACCAACTTTTTTCCATGATGTCGTGTTCCTATAGAGGAATGCCTTATATAACTACAAATTAAAATGTTCACAGCATTTATCAAGGGTCTAAATAAAAAGGAAAAATGAGTTTAACTGACTTTTGACTAGTTTTTTTCCTTACCTCCTCATTCCTATGTTTTTAGGGACCTTTCACGTACAAACTGTTCATCTTCCCTATAAAGCCCACCATTTTTTCCCACTTCTAAACTAATTTTTCTTTGCTGGGAACTGTTGTATCTGTTGTTACAAACATCTCCAGTGAGTGCTGCCACTTCTCCCAGATATGGATTGCTTTTAAGCTCATTCTGGGTACCACCACCTTTCCTGTGTCCGCATCTGCTTATTCTCGATACCACCACAACCACTGCATATAAAGTATATGTTTCCACTAGATTCTGCCATGTTCCCATTATCCCCATGCTGTTATGCCTACCAAATCCCACAACTTTCATTAGACACTACTATTGTTTAGTCACTAATTTGTGTCCAATTTTTGTGACCCAATGGACTGTAACCCATCAGCTTTCTCTATCCATGAGATTTCCCAGGGAAGAATACTGGAGTGGGTTGCCACTTACTTCTCCAGGGCACCTTCCTGATCCAGGAATCAAACATGCATATCCTGCATCTCCTGCATTGGCAGGTGGATTCTTTAACATGAGCCACCAGAGAAGCCCATTAGACCCTATTACCAGTATAATTAAGTAGCATTAAGGTCCTGGAGATTTCACTCTGGGGCCAATTCTATAAATATTTCTCTTATTATTATTGTATTTTATTCAGTTATCAGCATGACAAATTATAAAAGTAATGATTACCTGAACTCTGCCTTACAGAAATTAATAATTATCTTAAACATGTCCTCTTTCAGAGCCAAACACAAAGTCTATAGATGACCTCTTCACCCTAACAATTAAACAGACAGCCCTGAGGTACTCTCTCTTCTTTTATATTCTCCCCAAAAGACTCCTCAGCCTCCCAGAAAGATTTCTAAAAGGCTCATTTCATTACTGTCCAGGCATGAACTGATCTTTAATACAGCATTACTTTGACCAATTAATGTATTGCGAGAAAAGAATACACAGAAGAACTGTACAAAAAAGATCTTCACGACCAAGATAATCACGATGGTATGATCACTCACCTAGAGCCAGACATCCTGGAATGTGAAGTCAAGTGGGCCTTAGGAAGCATCACTACAAACAAAGCTAATGGACGTGATGGAATTCCAGTTGAGCTGTTTCAAATCCTGAAAGATGATGTTGTCAAAGTGCTGCACTCAATATGCCAACAAATTTGGAAATCTCAGCAGTGGCCACAGGACTGGAAAAGGTCAGTTTTCATTTCAATCCCAAAGAAAGGCAATGCCAAAGAATGCTCAAACTACCGCACAATTGCACTCATCTCACATGCTAGTAAAGTAATGCTCAAAATTCTCCAAGCCTGGCTTCAACAATACGTGAACCATGAAATTCCAGATGTTCAAGCTGGTTTTAGAAAAGGCAGAGGAAACAGAGATCAAATTGCCAACATCCACTGGATCATGGAAAAAGCAAGAGAGTTCCAGAAAAACATATATTTCTGCATTATTGACTATGCCAAAGCCTTTGACTGTGTGGATCACAATAAACTGTGGAAAATTTTGAAAGAGATGGGAATACCAGACTACCTGACCTGCCTCTTGAGAAACCTGTATGCAGGTCAGGAAGCAACAGTTAGAACTGGACATGGAACAACAGACTGGTTCTAAATAGGAAAAGGAGTACATCAAGGTTGTATATTGCCACCCTGCTTATTTAACTTATATATAGAGTACATCATGAGAAATGCTGGGCTGGAAGAAACACAAGCTGGAATCAAGATTGCTGGGAGAAATATCAATAACCTCAGATATATAGATGACACCACTCTTATGGCAGAAAGTGAAGAGGAACTAAAAAGCCTCTTGATCAAAGTGAAAGAGGAGAGTGAAAAAGTTGGTTTAAAGGTCAACATTCAGAAAACGAAGATCATGGCATCCAGTCCCATCACTTCAATGGAAATAGATGGGGGAACAGTAGAAACAGTGTCAGACTTTATTTTTTTGGGCTTCAAAATCACTGCAGATGGTGACTACAGCCATGAAATTAAAAGGCGCTTATTCCTTGGAAGGAAAGTTATGCAGAGACGTTACTCTGCCAACAAAGGTCCGTCTAATCAAGGCTATGGTTTTTCCTGTGGTCATGTATGGATGTGAGAGTTGGACTGTGAAGAAAGCTGAGCACCAAAGAATTGATGCTTTTGAACTGTGGTGTTGGAGAAGACTCTTGAGAGTCCCTTGGACTGCAAGGAGATCCAACCAGTCCATTCTAAAGATCAGTCTTGGGTGTTCTTTGGAAGGAATGATGCTGAAGCTGAAACTCCAATACTTTGGCCACCTCATGTGAAGAGTTGACTCATTGGAAAAGACTCTGATGCTGGGAGGGATTGGGAGCAGGAGGAGAAGGGGACAACAGAGGATGAGATGGCTGGATTGCATCACCGACTCGATGGACGTGAGTCTGAGTGAACTCAGGGAGATGGTGATGGACAGGGAGGCCTGGCATGCTGCGATTCATGGGGTCGCAAAGAGTCGGACATGACTGAGCGACTAAACTGAACTGAACTGAACTGAGCAGAATTTTCTCTTTAAAGAGACTCAGTTAATGTTTTAGGATTACATTTTATTTTCTCCACAGATCCAATTACACAACTTGGTTCTGCAGTAATGATATTCCCACCATCTTAATAATGTAAACAATTTGGATTTTGTTTTTCACAATTTTGTCAACAAAGTATAGAATTCTTATCTATAAATCATGGAAATGTTAAAATTATGCTACAATTCTTAGAAACTAGGAGGCAGAAAAAGGGACGAAAGAGAGAGAAGAAGAGTTTATACCTGAGCAAAATGCATCCTTAGTTTGGGAACAAACTGCTACTGCTACAGTTTATTAAACTTAGGGGTGGTAAAGTAGGGAGTACCAAATACCCACCAGAAAAAGCAAAGTCAAAGAAAAGTAAGAGATTGTCCCTGTAGTAAATCCTGCATGTGCAAGAGGGGTGTAAGAGTTATATTTTTTGTTGTTTGCCCTGCCATAGTAAGAGAATATTTGGGGGATCAAGCTCTTGTGTACTTCAATCAATTTTTTCTCAATGTGCAAATAGAATTCACCTATCCTAGGTAATATACATGAACCCACGGTTGAAGAGCACCAGCCTATTATAACCCAGAGTAGGTATACCCGGTTTTCTCTCCTCTCTTCTAGGCAAGAAAGACCGGTCACTTGCCACCATAAGAGGTCCTAAAGATCAGGGAAACAAATCTTCATCTGACACTGATTTCTCTGCCTCTACAATCTTGTGCCTCCTTAAGCTCTGCTGTAGGACAGAGCCCAAAACTTGAAGAAGGCCTTTTGTAACTTCTCAAATTTTTATAAGCATGCTATCATGAAATGAAGGATAAATTCCATGTTATCCACAAAAGAAAATTTTGTAATTCAGATAAGTAAATATACAACATTTGCTGTTGTTCAGTCACCCAGGCGTGTCCGACTCTTTGAACCCCATGGACTGCAGCACGCCAGGCTTCCCTGTCCTTCACCATCTCCTGAAGTTTGTCCGAGTTCATGTCTGTTGCACTGGTGATGTTATCCAGCCATCTCATTCTCTGATGCCCTCTTCTCCTTCTGCCCTCAATCTTTCCTAGCAGCAGGAACTTTTCCAATGAGTTAGCTGTTTGCATTAGATGATCAAAATACTGGAGTTTCAGCATCAGTCCTTCCAATCAGTATTCAGCGTTGATTTCCCTTAAGATTGGTGGGTTTGATCTCCTTGCTGCCCAAGGGACTTTTAGGAGCCTTCTACAGCACCACAGTTTGAAGGCATCAATTCTTTGGCCTTCGAGGCCAAATATACAACATAACCATAACCAATATACAACATCCCATGTGAAGACAGAGTGCTGCTGCTGCTGCTAAGTCGCTTCAGTCGGGTCCGACTCTGTGCGACCCCAGAGACGGCAGCCTACCAGGCTCCCCTGTCCCTGGGATTCTCCAGGCAAGAACAGTGGAGTGGGTTGCCATTTCCTTCTCCAATGCAGGAAAGTGAAAAGTGAAAGTGAGGTTGCTCAGTCGTGTCCGACTCTTCGCGACCCCATGGACTGCAGCCTGCCAGGCTCCTCCATCCATGGGAGTGCTGCCATTAGCCATTTTCTGGTGACTGGCTTCCTGCACTGCCAGACGCCTATTTATGAACTGCCTGGCACTTAGAAGGATGATGTGCATCAGACCAGCTTTTTGGAAGAGTCATGCACATGTTAATAAAAACTGTAAAACAAACAAACAAAAAAACACTTTGCTCTGTTCCAAAATCAAAGGCAAATGTTTATTAACCAGCAGTAACTGTAAAATTTTTATATCATAACATCTAGGAGGCCCTAAAAAACATTTTTTGAAAATAGACATTATAAACACACCACTAAAAATGGTAAACTGTTTTACCGTAAATATTTTCCCCCTAAGTCCACACGAAATGAGAGTGGGAAAGGAAGCTATGAATCCAATTGCCCATCAGACTCCTACCATCCTTTTTAAATGGGACACAGAAAATACTGTTTCTATATTCAAATTACAACCCGCACGTGATACCTACTAGGAAAAATGACATTTTGTATATAATAAATAATTAGTCATCAACCTTTTTTTTTTTGCCAGTCTGTAATTAAATGTTATTTCTTTGCCTGTTGGAGGAATTTTCAAAATTATCTAGACCTTCTAAAGCTTATAAAACAGTGAACTGTTTTTTTTTTTCTTGTTTCTTTCATCCTGTGGAATAATTCTTCCAGCAGTTAAAAAGCATTTGGGTATACCACTGATTTGTAGCCTGCAATGATTTTTTATATGGCCATAAACACTAAACTTTGGATGGCCCATCTAGTGCATGATACTGATTCTAACATAGCAAGGGATTAAGCAAATTTCAAAACTGCAACTCACCAAAGAGGCCCAGACATTATATCGACCCATTTGTGTTTAAAATTGCAGAGTCATTCAAGAAAAAGTTGCTACTATATCTCCATACCTGGAAGTGATCCCTGATCATCTTTGACATTTTCCAAAACAGAAAATTATTTGGCTTTACTTGAAATGTCACTCCTGTGCAGGTGAAGAGTTTATCCATTTTGGAGAGTGCAGGATGGAACAAACCATGCTGACACATGCTGGCTACAGAAAGTTTAACAAAACTGACTACATTCTTGTGAAATAGAATCTGAGTGTTTGCTGAATCATGTGGAGGCAATGAGCAAAAGAAAAGCTCTTACTTAATCTTCAGAAGCAGTAGGGTGCTGAGGGAAGTTTTCTGGTCTAAGAGTCAGAATGCAGGATTTGACTCCCAGCTTCAACTCTCTCTTTGGAGGAGAGTCAGCCACTTACCTAGGTCTCTGTTTCTACATCTTTAAAAACACAGTTGGGAATACTATTTGGTAGTAGTAGTAGTTCTTTGGTTTATTAAAAAGCCTTTGCTTTCTCATTTCTCATTTTATATCTCATCCTTAGGCTTCTCATCTGAAAAATAGGGCTTAAAATTCCAGGCCCTGATGAAGATGCTGTTCTTTATCCAGAGAATATGGATGTGAATCCACTTTGAAAACAATAAAAAATATCAGGCATGCGATTATACAGAGTGAAGTAAGCCAGAAAGAAAAACACCAATACAGTATACTAACACATATATATGGAATTTAGGAAGATGGCAATGACGACCCTGTATGCAAGACAGGAAAAAAGACACAGATGTGTATAATGGACTTTTTGGACTCAGAGGGAGAGGGAGAGGGTGGGATGATTTGGGAGAATGGCATTCTAACATGTATACTATCATGTAAGAATTGAATCGCCAGTCTATGTCTGACGCAGGATACAGCATGCTTGGGGCTGGTGCATGGGGATGACCCAGAGAGATGTTATGGGGAGGGAGGTGGGAGGGGGGTTCATGTTTGGGAACGCATTAAAGATTTTAAAATTTAAAAAATAAAAAACTAAAAAAAAAAAATCAGGCATGAGTTTTATTCATTGATATAGCTGTAAAATAATAATATATGTTAAAGAATCTGTTGCCTCTATTTGCCTAAAATATTTTTTAAGCATTAAAATTGAGTGTTATGGCCATAAACTAATTTGTTTAAATTGATTGGCTATTTCTAATCTCTTAACTCACATGGACATGTTATCTCTTAGAACAGATATGGAATTTTCTTTCTGGACAAGAATGTGAATAGCTGAGAATTCACACCAGCCATCCTCTAAGTCTGTATCAAAGCCTGCAGCATGGCTACTGAATGAAATACAGGGAAAGGAGCAAGATGCAGTTATACAATTATAGTCCTCAGGGTCAGCACCTTTCCTCTTTTTTTTTTTTTTTTTTTTTGAAGCAGTGTCTCAGGAGTGTCGTTTGAGAAATGCAGTGGTATTTTCTCTTGAGAGGAAAGAAAGCTCACAGCCGTTCTGAAGAAGCTTCGTGTTTTCTTATGTGGGGCTCTTCACTATTCTGTCCCTTTGCCATTCTTTGCAGTTATAAATTTGGCATCACCTGAAAGAATTTCTATGATGAGCGTTCTTTGAGAAAACATCTCTCCTGACATATCTTTAGCCATTCAAACCCTTCCCTACAGTACTTACTGCTACCCTAATCACACTGTATTTCTCACTATTCATTGTATATTGCCCCTTATTTTCCTGCTTCTCTTCATGCTGTTTCTTCACTTGGGATTCTCTCCCTCAGTGGTTCCATGGTGACATTGTCTCCATCTTTCAAAATCCTTTTGAAATTCTAAACACTGGATGAAGACTTCTATGATGACCTTCACATGTACACACTGCTGTATTTAAAATGGATAACCAACAAAGACCTACTGTATAGCACAGGGAACTCTGTTCAATGTTATGTGGCAATCTTGATGGGAGGGGTGTTTGGGGGAGATTGAATAAATCTATATGTATGGCTAATTCTCTTTGCTGTCCACCTGAAACTATTACAACATTGTTAACAAGGCTTTAATTTATTTTAATATAAAATAAGCTTTTTTTCCCCTGAAGGTTTGAATGTTTTCATCCTCTGAAATCCACAGTTTTTTAGCCCCATCTAAGAAAGTACTTCATTTTCCCTTTACCTTTGCATGCACTGGAGAAGGAAATGGCAACCCACTCCAGTGTTCTTGCCTGGAGAATCCCAGGGACAGGGGAGCCTGGTGGGCTGCCGTCTATGGGGCTGCACAGAGTCGGACAGGACTGAAGTGACTTAGCAGCAGCAGCTGCAGCAGCAGCAAGACAGTACTCAACAATATTACTTTTGCTATTTACCTACCTCTCTGGTCTGTCCTTAAAAAAAATTTTTTTTAGAGAACAACATCCTTTATTCGGTACCAGTAATGCAATAAGTGCATCAGTTCAGTTCAGTTGAGTCGCTCAGTCGTGTCTGACTCTTTGCGACCCCATGAATCGCAGTACACTAGGCCTCCCTGTCCATCACCATCTCCCGGAGTTCACTCAGACTCACGTCCATCGAGTCCGTGATGCATCAGTAGGGTCTCTTAATTCATTCCAACACTGACACGCTCACTTGCTCGCCCCTCTAGAGATGGTTTGTCTGAGCTGGAGTCCCCAGTAGCCACAAGTCCAAGTCTTTGTTTCTTTGTCCAAGTTTCTGTACATTTTCGTGTGGCCAAGGGCCCCGCCACTATCATCACACAGTATCACTGGACTCTCGACTTTGTTCACAGGCTGCTCTGCTATCAGATCAATGGCAAAGATTTCATTGACCTCTTTCTGACCACCTACAAATCAAATTTGCCTGTCGTCTTTACATCGTAAACCTGGACCGTTTGCGTGACGTTCTTCCCAGTAGGTAAGATCCATACCCTGGTACCCCAGGGCAGGCTCTGCGTGATGCACCACCCTTAGGGTCTTAGCATCCTAAGGAACACCAGCACTGTCCCCACCTTGAGGACCGACCCTTGATCCAGTGGTCCAAGAAGCTGACCAATGACGCATGCACACCGCTCTCCTATAGCTGATTTAAATCTACTTGCCTTTGGGCCGAGATGTGGTCATTACATTATTTCCTTAAGGACTTGGCACATAACAGTTAATATGTGCTAAATGAATGGGTACAGATTATTAAATTTAAATGCTATCAATTATCTCAGCAGAAATGTCAATAACCTCAGATATGCAGATAACACCACCCTTATGGAAGAAAGTGAAGAGGAACTAAAAAGCCTCTTGATCAAAGTGAAAGAGGAGAGTGAAAAAGTTGGCTTAAAGCTCAACATTCAGAAAACGAAGATCATGGCATCTGGTCCCATCACTTCATGGGATATAGATGGGGAAACAGTGTCAGACTTTATTTCGGGGGGCCCCAAAATCACTGCAGATGGTGATTGCAGCCATGAAATTAAAAGACACCTACTCCTTGGAAGAAAAGTTATGATCAACCTAGATGGCATATTCAAAAGCAGAGACATTATTTTGCCAAAAAAGGTCCATCTAGTCAAGGCTATAGTTTTTCCAGTGGTCATGTATGGATATGAGGGTCAGACTGGGAAGAAAGCTGAGCACCAAAGAATTGATGCTTTTGAACTGTGGTGTTGGAGAAGACTCTTGAGAGTCCCTTGGACTGCAAGGAGATCCAACCAGTCCATTCTAAATATCAGTCCTGGGTGTTCTTTGGAAGGACTGATGCTAAAGCTGAAACTCTAGTACTTTGGCCACCTCATGTAAAGAGTTGACTCATTGGAAAAGACTCTGATGCTGGGACGAATTGGGGGCAGGAGGAGAAGGGGACAACCAAGGATGAGATGGCTGGATGGCATCACCGACTTGATGGAAGTGATTTTGAGTGAACTCTGGGAGTTGGTGATGGACAGGGAGGCCTGGCGTGCTGCAATTCATGGGGTCACAAAGAGTCGGACATGACTGAGCAACTGAACTAAACTGAACTGAATTATCTCAGCATACTCAGGCTAGTAAAACTAAGTATAAGTAAGTCTTACTAATTCTGAGTCTCCAGTACCTACAGAAAATTTTGTCTCTTGGAGAAAGAGTCATTTTCACTTCAGTATCTCTGAGACTCACTCAAGAAGTCTGCTCATATTTTGCTTAGGGATGTTTGGAATGTGCTATAACCCTTATTCAGCTCATGATACCTCATGATGTCTTCAAAGTACAATTGTTCCAGGTAAAGTTACCTTTTCCACTCACTTTGTAGTTTACCAGAATGTTTTTGTTACTGAAAACCTCCTTGAATGTCATCCTTGTGTCTTTATTTATTTATTTAATATTTATTTATTTGACTGCAACGGGCATTAGTTGTGGCACTTGGGAGCTCCGATCTTCATTGTGACATGAGGGGTCTTTAGCTGCAGCATGTGAGATCTAGTTCCTAACCAGGGACTGAACTTGGACCCCTGCATTGGGAGCTCAGGCTTAGCCACTGGACCACCGGGAAGGTCCCCATCCCTGTGTATTTATGCACATTATTTCTTCTCTCTGTGATTGTCATGGCTTTCTTCTCTGCATGTTAAAATCTTATGAATCCTTAAAAAGCTAGATCAAGTGCCTCTTAAGATACCATCCCTGCTTTCTTAGCAGGATTTGACTCTTAACTTTCTTTGAAACTTGATTAGCAGTTTATATTAACTGTATTAACTTACTTCCCCTAGAAATGGAAGTAATCTTATCTCTACTATTACCATGAACTCATCTTCCCTCTGCCACAGTTCCACCTCCTTCAACCCTCCACACACACAACACCTAGTATCTTTGAGGTCAAGACCAAGTATGTTTCATCCCTGTAGTTCTCACATTACCTGATACATTACCAAGTACATATTTGAGAATCAGTAAGTTCTGATGAACCTAAAGTATATAAATTGCAGAGGAAAAATTCAGTGGAATTTCAAGATTTACCTTTCAACTGCTCTGTCACAATCGTGCAAACAGTCCTATAGCATTAGACAGAGGAGAGAGTACAAAGCCTAAGAGCTCCAGAATCCTACCCAGGACCTAACCCAGGACCTTACTAGGATTGTGGCTGTATCTGTGCCTCAATAGTCCAAGTGGAAAATGTAAATAACAGGGCTGGCACATAATCTGGAAGGCTGGCACAAATGCATATGCAGAGCTCCCAGGAGTGAGGGAGTCCTCTTCCCAGGGGCTTGCTTCTGAACCCACAGTGAATGGGTAACCACCAAAAGAACTGAAATTTTTACAGTGGAATGAGTTTAATACCTCGATTGGAGATAGGTGAGAGGTCCTTGCCAAATTGCCTGCACAGTGCCCTATGGCTAGAAAGCAGTGGTGGAACACAGCCCTCCAAGCAACCTGGTCAGTCCCTTGAGCAAAGGGCAGCAGTTTGTCACAGGGAAAAAAGAAGCAGGCAAGAACTTTCCCCAGGAAGGTGGAGAGATGGTGGGAGGCAGGACACTGCAGCTGCACAGGCCCCTGTCTCACTGCATGTGCTCCACTGTCGCGTCAAATTTACAAGACAAAAATTCGGATATCAAATTATTAAAAAATTTAAGATGGTAACCAACCACAGAACATTAAACACTAAATGCAGGGCCCCACGCAGCTGCACTAGTTATAGGCTCATGAAAGTGAAAGTGAAAGTTGTTGACTTTGCAACCCTATGGACTGTAGCACACAAGTCTCCTCTGTCCATGGAATTCTCCAGGACTCTACCGTTTGAACTACTCAGGAATCTAGCAAGTTCATGAAGTCACACTAAAATTAGTAATAAATTTCTAGAGTTGATGTAAAGTCTACATTTTCATGCACTGAATAGTGAAAAGACATGTAAATCTTCAAGATTTGCTGTTTATACTGGGCATCACACCATGAATATGCATCTAACTTTAGTCTGAATATTCCTCCCTTCTAATCCTGACCCGTATAAAGAAAGTGGAAGGGGCTTCCCTTGCGCCTCAGTGGTAAAGAATCCACCTGCAATGTGGGAGACATGGGTTCTATCCCTTGGTTGGGAAAATCCCTTGGAGGAGGGCATGGCAACCCACTCCAGTATTCTTGCCTGGAAAATCCCCATGGACAGAGGAGCCTAACAGACTACAGTCCATGGGGTCACAAAGAGTCAGACACGACTGAGTGACTAAGCACAGGAAGGAAGGAATGGAGAGAGGGAGGGAGGTAAGAAAAAAGGGAATGAAGGGCAAGAAAGGAAGAGAAGACGGAAGAAAACAAGCAAGTTCCATTTTCAGTTTAACTAGGACATAGGAAAAAAATCCACAAATTCAAAAATACATACAGTCTAAAGCAGCTAAAATTTGCCCTTAGCCTCATGGAATGAAGTGGTGTAGAGAGTAGTGGCACATGGTAAAGAAACCAAGTTTCCAGTGGGGCTGAAAAACAGCATAAAGAACCAAAAAGGGGAAAAAAAAAAAAAAAAAAAGGAAAAAGAAAAAACTGTATTTCTTGGAGGCCAGGAGTCCGAGGCAAAAGGAGTTTGGAAAAATATTTTGAGCAGAGATGAGATGAAATAGACTGAGATCCGACTGAGACAGCATATGGGTTAAAATGGAGTGATAAAATGGAACCAAAGTCAAAGAATGAGAGTTAAGCCTTTAAAAATTCAGAAAAATCCAGAAGAACACAACTTCTGACAGTAAGAGGCTCAGTCATGTTTCTGTATTAACCAACAAGGAAGCAGGAAAGCCCAGGACAGGAAGAAATCCTCCAATATCCAGTTTGGTTGAGGCATGTGGAGAAGATACATCCTCACAGGAAAACTTACAGTATGATCCTACTTGAAGAAGACAGTTGGTATCATTTGCAGCAGAGGACAAATTTGGAAGGCCATAATATTCCTTGACCTCTTTTTCCTCTTCTCAAACCTTTGAAGAGCTACTTCAGGCAAATTCAGTTCATTCAACCATGTATTATAAAGAGATGGTCTAACAAAGCTTTGATTAAAAAAAAAACACTATAAGAAAAATGAAAAAATTGTAACTTACTGTTAGAAAAAAGAAGATATACAAAAAGTATATTGCCATATATTAATAATATATGAAAATTATAATCAAAGATCTATTATTAAATTCAAAAGTTTAATAAATCAATCATGGCCACAAAGGAAAATGGTGAACTTAAAAAAATAGGAATTGAGGAAAGAAGGAAGATAAGAGGAGGAAGTGAAATAAAAGTGGCCAAATTGAAAGAAGCACAAGAAAGAATGGGTATTGTGGAAAATACAGTAGAGAAAATTGAGGATAGGAATAAACACATTAAATAAAGAAATAGAATTAAAATACATTAGTAAAAATGATAGATATGAAATGGGATGAAAATGGAATAAAGTAGTGGATGAAATAGAGTGCAAATGACAGATATAGAAGGCTGGCAAGGCAGGGCAAATAGAAACATAATAAGGTCTCTGAAGAAAAATAAAAGACAAAAAGACAGGAAAAATATTTTAAAATAAAATTGAAGGAAATTTTTCTGGCATAAAAGGCATCAATTTAAATATTAAAAGAGTAAATCATGTACCAGTGTAGAAATGGTAAGCAGAATGAACATTCCAAGAATAATGGAGGAAGTGAGGCACCTCCAATTGCCAAGATCCGGTGCAAAGGAAAATTTACTGACATGACCCCCTCCAACAACACAAGATGATATTTGTAAATAATATGATTATATTACTTGACCCATGTAACTAACTAAAAACCTAGTATTGTCTGAGAATTCAGTAATACACCAGGGCTCCAAACTATAAATCAGAAATAAAAATAATCTATGTAAACAGAAAATAAGCTAGAGGATTAAATAGGGGGGAAAAGCACATTTATATCAGCTGTTAAAAAAAAAGAAAAAGAAAGAGAAAATTATTATTAGGAGAAATTTAAGAAATATTCATATATTACACAAGGAAAAATTTAGAACACTACTGAAAATCTCAAAGGAACTGAACAAATTAAAAATACCTCTACTTCTTAAAAAGGAAGAATCAACAACAGAAGGATGTCAATTCTTCTGAGTTTATTTATAATGTAACAAGATATTTATGTTTTATGAGCTGCTGCTTCTCCCAGGCACAATCTCTATGCCTGAGCTCTGGAGCTGTTGGCAGCACAATGGCAAGCTTCTCTTTGAGTGAACCTCACAGCACCTTGGTAGGTGGATGAGGGGGCAGCCCACAGTTGGAAATCACCTCTTGGCTTGCCTCTTCTGTATCTAACCACTACCTTATGAGCCCGGGCAAAGGCATTTAGAGCCTTGTACTCTTAGCATATTGCACCCAAGTAGAGTGTTCTTTTCACAAGTAGGGACTGAACGGGAAATTAAAATCTTCATTTCTGAACCAAACTTGCCTAGCACTGAGCTCCTGAGGTACATCACGGCAGAATGCAGACTGCTGATGTCTTGCTTCTTCCAGGAAGAAAGTTCTCTTATTGGGAGCTGCTGGAGCCCTGTGTTCTTGGCTGCGGCATTCTGAAGTGAATTTTTCACCTTGCTGAGCTGGGTATATAGAGAGAACTCAAACACCATAGATTCTGGCCTTTCCCAGTTCTTATGGATTTTTTTTTTTTTTTTGCTTCTTGCCCATAGGACCATTTCTAGAGGCTTTAAATGGTTGCTTTTTATAATTTTCACTGTTTCTCTGGGAAAGAGATTAATAGAATTCCTCACAATGACATGCCAGGAGTTAATCTGCTAAACTTTTATTTGTAATAAGAAAATTAAAGGAGAAAACTGTACCAAGATTTTTAATCAATCAGATCAGTAAAATCTAAGCATATTTCAGCACACTCTGTTGATGACTCTAAATAAACCATCCTACACAATATTCAGGTTGGATATAAATTTATATGATCCTTAGAAAGGCCAATCCTGAAAAATAAGTTACAAAAGCATTAACTCTGGCAGTTCTACTGGTTTTTATCCTATGCACAGCATTATTTCTAAGAAAAAAATACTGGAAAAAATGGAATTATTGAAGGAGGCTAAATTAAGAGTGAAGAAGTAATTTATATAGTGATATGAAAAGAGCTTCAGGATATACTCAATGGGGGAAGAAAGGTGTATACTAGCTTCTTTGTGCAGAGAAGACAATGGCACCCCACTCCAGTACTCTTGCCTGGAAAATCCCATGGATGGAGGAGCCTGGTAGGCTGCAGTCCATGGGGTCGCAAAAAGTCGGACACAACTGAGCGACTTCACTTTCATTTTTCCCTTTCATGCACTGGAGAAGGAAATGGCAACCCACTCCAGTGTTCTTGCCTGGAGAATCCCAGGGACTGGGGAGCCTGGCGGGCTGCCGTCTATGGGGTCGCACAGAGTAGGACACAGCTGAAGCAACTTAGCAGCAGCAGCAGCAGCAGCTTCTTTATGAGAAATTGGAGGGGAGGGACAAATTTACTTGAATTTTCAGAAAGAAACTCTGTATGTGAGTATGGGAGTAGGAGACACAAACCGCTATGCATAAAATAAGTAACAAGGGTATATTGTATAGCACGAGGATATACAGTCATTGTTTCATAATAACTTTATATGAAGAATTATCTGTCAAACTATTGAACCACTATGTTGTACATCTGAAACCAATAAGATACTGTAAATCAACTATAATTCAAACAAGAATAATTTAAAAGGAAACTGTAAAGATATCAAAGAAATCAATAAAATTAGAAACTGGTACAGAACATAGATATGGCAGGGGTAGGAATGAGGTTTCCACAGTGTTCTTTTAATATTGTTAGGCATTTTGAACCATGCGAATGTATTATCTGCATAAAATAATTAAATTTACAAAAGAATCAAAACATAGAATTTCTAGTAGGAGAAACTTACCAGATAGAAAGTGGCCTTTGCTTTCATTATATTCAGCTCTTTGCATTTACAGATGAAGAAATGAAGGTCAAGGTAGGAAAAGGGACTGCCATAGGATACATGCCAAGTTCTCAGCAGAAATGGGATTGGGACTTATATGTTCCGAATCTAAATCAAGTCTTTGCCCATTTTTGAATATCTGCTTTTAGATTAGAGAATCCTTTGTTTAACTTTTACTATGTATTATGGAAAGGAAACATCATACTGAAAACTAGTATACTCTGAGCCCTTTCTGCTGTGTTGTGCCCTTTATCCACCTGGAATGTGTGGCTTATCAAAATAGCAGCCTCCACATCACCCCTAATGAAGGCATGACAGCTCCATGTGCCGGGAGCACCTTTTATTAAAAATTCAAGAAAGCGAACTCCAAATGGCCACATTCTGCAGCATTTTCTTCTTGCAAACCAATTTATTAAAGTTTTTCCCTTTTTTGGCCATCTTAGAAATGCCATCTTAGGCATTTGTCCACCGTGATGATAGAATGGGTATTCATATCTAAATTCATACCTAAAATCATTCATATCTTTAGTAATGCCACAAAACAGTCTGTCTAGAGATCAGAGAGAGAGTGTCTAAATTATCAAATACTAAACCAGAGGTAAAAGCTGTAGAGAGCAAGACTTGATTGAAGCAAATGAATTTAAGCTTTTTCTACAGATATTTCTTAATACATTGGCCCTGGCTGCTTCTCAGAATGTGTAAAGAAGGCATAGTTTTTCTTTGTATAGTCTCTCCCTGTGAATGCTTTCTCCTGCTCACACTCAGCCCCTGAGGTTCAAAGACTGTTGATGAGCACCAGCTACAGGATTAACTGTGTGATCCAGATGCAGCCAGAGGACCCCCATCCTCCTGACCAAAGTGATTAGATCAGGTATAGGCACATAACTCATACTTCACAGGTGGTACTAGTGGTAAAGAACCTGCCTGCCAATGCAGGAGACATAAGAAACATAGGTTCAATCCCTGGGTGGGGAAGATTCCTTAGAGGAGGAAATGACAACACACTCCAGTATTCTTGTCTAGAGAATCCCATGAACAGAGGGGCCTGGTGGGCTATAGTGCATGGGGTTGCAAAGAGTCGGGCATGACTGAAGTGAATTAGCATGGAACATAGTTCAACCTAAGCCAGTAAGAACACATGAAAATTTGCTGGCCATGTCCAGAAAAGCCTCCTTTTTCTCTTGGAGTTGGTAAACTGAAAGAACATTAAGTCTAGAGATTCCAGTAGTCAACTTTGCTCTCATACAAAAAGAATTCAGAAGAAACCCAACATAGAGAAATCAGAATCTGAAAGACCCCTGATGACAAGTACTTGTACCTGAATCAGCTGTATCATATAATTTGTCCTTGAACTTCCCAGTTCTATGGAAAGGGAAAATAGGATCTTTTTTTGTGGTTGTTTAGGCTAGATTTGGAGAAGGCAATGGCACCCCACTCCAGTACTCTTGCCTGGAAAATCCCATGGATGGAGGAGCCTGGTGGGCTGCAGGCCATGGGGTCGCCAAGAGTCAGACACAACTGAGCGACATCCCTTTCACTTTTCACTTTCATGCATTGGAGAAGGAAATGGCAACCCACTCTAGTGTTCTTGCCTGGAGAGTCCCAAGGACGAGGGAGCCTGGTGGGCTGCTGTCTATGGGGTCGCACAGAGTCGGACACGACTGAAGCGACTTAGCAGCAGCAGCAGCAGGCTAGATTTGAGTATCTGCCTCCTGCAGCTGAAACATCCTAACAGAAAACTTTTCTTATTTAATTATAAGGTATATTATAGAAACATTTTCTTAAGTTTTAGTGCTCTTCAAATTATATTATTTTATTCCAATAAAGTCCCCATGAAAACACAAAGATTATATTTAAGGAAGCAGATATTTAATGTATATTCCTTACTTTAATCTCAAATTCTGTGAAGCACTTAGAAGTTTTTCAGTAGAAAAACAAGATTCTAGAGAAAAAAACACTAGGAATAATTTTTATGATCCTTCTTATAAGTTATAAAGCACCATCATATGATAGCAATCGCGTTCTCCTTAGCAAATACTGAGAGATAGTAGAAGACAGAGGAGCCTGGCATGCTATAGTCCATGGGATTGTGAACCGTCAGACACAGTTTAGCAACTGAACAACAACTCTCCCTATGAGAAGTTTTTAAGGTGGACCATGTGTGAGCAATATCATTTTGAAAATAAACAAAGCCGAGTCCTAACTTATCCAAATCACAGAGCTAAGTAAAGCAACAAGATCTGAACACAAGTATTCAAATTTATTCTTCATATGTCCATTCCACCACATTGACTTAAATCAGAACAAACAAAATGTGACTGTTCAATTGAAAGATTTAATCTCAATTGCAACTGTTCATTTTCACTAGAGTTCTGAAAACCCTATGGATTCTCTCTTTTATATTTGCAGTCAGTAAATCTATCTGGGCTGTTTTTCTTCAACCAGCTCTGTTCAGAAAATCTGTGTTCACATTATACAGAGATACTGATTTTGCTTACCAAAGAAATATTTTTTAAATATTGTTTATGAAGAGTTGTAGGGGAAAACCTCTTTCATTCATAACAGACAAGTAAGCATTTCTTACAGAGCTGTCTGAGGCTACTTTAAGATAATCTAATTTGCCTCAAAAACCATTTACAGAGTTGATAAACCCTGTGAAATAGTGTTAGATGTGATGGTGGATAAAGATGAGGAAAAGGAGCAAAAGGAGTAAGCTAGAGCTCCTATGCTAGGGAAACAATGGGTGTAGCATGGTTAAGGGGACAGGGCAGGGCAAGTTGTTCAGGATTTGGAATTGCAAACCACAAAATTCTTTCCATGTTAACTGGGAAAAGAGTCTGGTTTGCAGGTTGTGTGAGTGCCTGCTAAGTCACCTCATTCAGGTCCGACTCTTTGAGACCCCATGCACTGTAGCCCACCAGGTTCCTCTGTCCGTGGGATTCTCCAGGCAAGAATACTGGAATGGGTTGCCATGCCCTCCTCCAGGGGGTCTTTCTGACCAGGGATTGAACCCACATCTCTCACATTTCCCACACTGATGTGTAGATTCTTTACCACTAGTGCCACCTGGGAAGCCTGGTTTGCAGGTTAGGTGGATCAAAATATGTCTGGGGTGGAGATAAAGTCAGAATTGGATATGTGTAAACAAGAATAAATCCAGGGACCGCTTCCACAGACTGCACTCTTCTACTGATGGGGGCACATATGGCAGCTGTCCTGGACGTCGGATGATAGAGCCTGAAATACTCCTGTCTTCAGAGGCCGTACATTTTGGTAACCAGGCTGGCCTGAAAATGGCTCCCATGGGGTGAGTGTTCCCTCAGGTTGCTCTCTTGTGAGGATGTTTCTGGCTGGGAGGGTCTAGGCCACATATCTGCGCCTCTGCTGCTAGGAAGACAAAGCAAACACATACCTGGATTCTGAACTGAGAATAGGGACACACGCTTAACGGAGGGAAACTTCTCAAACATAAAAAGGCTGCTAAAGGGCACCCGACATTTTCTAAGCATATACATGTCTACAAGACAGATTAGAGGACATACAAAGGGCAGATTTTAGCAGGAAATCTTACATCTTCTGATGGAAGACATGGCAGAGAGACTTGGAGGCAATGACTCTGAGAAAGATTATACTTGAAATAGAGCTTAGGCAGCAAAGGTAGACTCCTAGCCCCTAATTATTCTAATCCTTTCACAGAAGGCATTGCCTTTCACTCCTTGAATGTCCCAGATAAAGTCAGTGTGCACTAAAGATGGTTTTAGAAGTTTTCAAGGTGCTTTCAGAGACAATAATACTAAAATGTAAATTGCCCCCTCCCATGGTGTCAAACAGCAAACTCATAGATGTCAGACTCTAAACTAAATCCAAGTACACTAAAATCATTTGTCAAATGAATAAAACAAAACTCCAAAATGGAAGATTAGCATCTCAAAGTCTAATGAAGAGTCAAGCAAAGCAGTTCACATTCAACTGTTTGAAGTGATCCCCAAAGCACTGATTTATGATAGCCCTGAGCTAACATGAAGCTGGTTCTGAAGAAATCTTTCATCCTTGCTTTAAAGAATGACTAGCAGAGCATTAGAGAAACAGGTCAGACTCTATCAAAGGAAAGGCAGGATTCATGACTATAACGTCCTCCAGGGTACTGTACAGGACACCAGGTCACAGGACACAATCCCCGAGTCATCTTCCCTAACACTCCAACCTGTGCCTTCCTGAAGAAGCAACTGACTTTCATGGGGACTGTTCAGCTAGCCAGCTTCTAATCCATTTAAACTTTTTTATATTTGAAGTTTTTAAAAGGCAGTAGGAAAATAGACTATCCCCTTGCTCTCTGAAAGTCTAACATAGATAATTTACATGATAGTTTTGTGGGGTTTTAAAAATTCACTCAGTTAAAAAGAAAGATTAGCGATTCTTACTTAAAATAGAATACAATGTAATGATTACAATTATGTCTGTAGAGAAATGCAGGGTACTAAGTAATTTTGATATATGAGTTATATTTTTGAACACACAGAAAAAAATCTGCAGGGATATGCCAATTTTTAACAATGATTATGTTTAAGTGTTTGGATATTGTGTGGTGCTTTTAATTCAGCTTTATTCTTTATTACTTCACTTCCTGGATGTTTCAAATCATCAGCAAAACATACATACATGCTACATTAATAATCAGAAGAATAATAGTACGGGCACAGTTTAGGATGTCAAAGTCATGATTACTTTAGTACAATGTAAAATACATGATAATTTATTAATGTTTTGAATATATGTTATCCCCAGAAATTTATTTTCAAAATAAAGTAATTTGTAATTAGTTCTTTGGAAAGTTTAACTTTCTAAATTGGACTGCTTCCTTATCAAGAAAGAAACAGCAAGCCTAAGAAACACTAATTAAATTTTTCTCAAGGCCTCACATCAATTTCATGGACATCCATACTACTAAGAAAGTAGTATAACATTTTTTACTGCAAAAGTTTACATCTCTACAGGTAGGATAAGGCAGGAAGTAGGAGGGGGGGGATATATGTATACCTATTGTTGATTCATGTTGATATATGGCAGAAACCAACACAATACTTTAAAACAATTATCCTCCAATTAAAAATAAATGTTAAAAAAACAGCATCTCTAGACTATTTCTGAGATCCTTCATTTACATGTTGTCCTCTGGTCTGCATTTCTGTGGGCTTATGTAGCTGTGGCCACTGTCCCCTAAAGCCAATGTTGCTTTCCCTCATCCTCACTATCTCCTCACTGGTAGAAGAGCTGGTGGAAAGAGCATGCATGTTGGCACCATGCAGCCTGCATTTGAATTCGAATTCGAGCATTTACTAGTGTTTATGATCTAACCATTTAATCATCTGTAAAGTGGGCATGTGGATAAATAGTAGCACACAAAAAACTCAAATAGTATCCAGTAGTACCTAAAAATAATAGTACTCAACAAGCATTTCATTTTTTGGAAAATTAAATTATTTGGGACATGTGAAAGCAGCTTTCAAATAATAAAGTAATATTCAAATGATTTTCTTGGGCTCCAAAATCACTGTGGACAGTGACTGCAGCCATGAAATTAAAAGACACTTGCTCCTTGGAAAGAAAGCTATGACAAACCTAGACAGTGTATTAAAAAGCAGAGACATCACTTTGCCGACAAAGGTCCTTATTGTCAATACTATGATTTTTAGTCACATGAGAGTTGAACCATAAAGAAGGCTGAGCACCGAAGAATTGATGCTTTTGAACTGTGGTGCTGGAGAAGACTCTTGAGAGTCCCTTGAACAGCAAGGAGATCAAACCAGTCAATTCTAAAGGAGATCAACCTTGAATATTCATTGGAAGGACTGATGCTAAAGGTGAAGCTCCAGTACGTTGGCTGTCTGACATGAAGAGGTGACTCATTGGAAGAGACCCTGATGCTTGGAAAGATTGAAGGAAAGAGGGGTGGCAGAGGATGAGACAGTTTGATTAGCATCACCAAATCAATGGACATGAATTTGATCAAACTCCTGGAAATAGTGGAGGATAGAGGAGCCTAACATGCTACAGTCCTTGAGACTGTAGAGTCGGACACGACTTAGCGACTGAACAGCAACAGCAACAATGCAAATGATTTACTCTGCTCAGCTCTAAATGTGTTCCCTTTAATCATTAGCTCTGGCCTTAAAAACCAGATAAAACTACCGAGTATAAAAGAAATCTAGTAAATGAGCTGTAAGTGTTGCCAGGAGTCTGAACTGAACTAAAGATACCAAGTGTTATGTATATACATATACAAGACATGTATACTATTCCAAAGTTTCAACATTTCTAAAACTGGAATGTATCCTAAACCAGTGGTGTCTTATAACTGCTGCTACCAGATGGCACTGGGGACACGATCGTTACCTACCTAAGGGCAAGCATCGAAAGAACCATCGTCAACCCTTGCAAAGTGGATACCTGTAGCTTGGAAGAAAGTCTCAGAGTAAAGGATGAAGCACTATTTGAAGAAATGCAGCAACATCAGTTTCCTAGTGGTGCAGAGGAAAATATTGGGAGAAATGACATGGATGTGAGTCAAACAAGACCCAGATGAGTCAGACTCTGAATGTGGAGAAGCTGCAGTAAAATTTAACCAGTTTTTTATGTTTTCATTTTAGATATGTACAAGGAGCTGTGTAATTTTACAAACTGTCACAAATGACATCGATAAAAAAGTATCAATACAGTATAAAATACAAAGAGATATGAAAGCATGCAGTATAATTTTTATTGACAGCATTTTTCTCTTAGTTGTTAAACAAAATGTTACATCTTACAATCAACAGATACAGTGAAATACAGTAAGTGTACAATTGTTCATTTTTTTCCCTGTTACCCTGAACACTTTAGTATGTTCTCTTAAAAATAAGGACAGTCTCTTATAAAATTGTGGTACTATTATTACAACTCAGTAAATGGATAATAATTCCATAATGTCATCTAATATCCAGTCTATATTCAAATTCTCCAATTGTCCAAAAATGTCTTTTATAGTTTTCTTTAAATTAGCATTTAATCAAGTTTCATGCATTGCATTTGACTAAAATTTTTATTATTATTAGCACTGTGTATCAGCTACTCATAGGGACAAATTTGTTTTAAACCTGCTCCTATTTATCTTTTAAAGCATTGGTGTTCATTATTTTCTATCCCATTAGTAACTTGTGGAACTTTTTTAAAGCAGGAAATAATTAGCAACTTTATAAAAAAATTTGCCTGCCTGGAATTGACATCAATTTTTTTAATGAAGTTTCTTAATCTTTCAGAGTTAAGGATAAATTGAAGATCATTTCATTTTCTGAACTTAACTTTTCAATTGAATCAGATCTAAGTTGCTCTCTGGAGCAATACACGTGTACATGAGAATTTCCAAATATCTAGAGAAGTATTGCCCTTGAAAGTTCAGTGTCATGTCCCCTGAGTGTTTTAAGTTTGGCTAATTGTGAGTAACTTCCTTATTTTGCTGAAATATTCCCATCTTCCTGGTGCCACGTTAAAAAAATTGTTTCTTTCATATTTCCTTTGGAGAGGAGTTCATGCTTTGAATATGATGTTCACATCTTAGAAAGAATAGCATTCCTCGATGAATTAAAATGATCTTTTTCAACAAAGAACTTGATGTTCCTTTTTTGTATAAAATGGTTTAGTACTGTTATAGGGGAAAATATATACCAACTTGAGGGAAGCGTATGGACTAAAGAACAAAGCAAACTGATGTTCAAAATAGTAGGCTGGGCACACTGCATATTTCTTATTATGCTTTTCATTTATGTTGAAGTCAAAATAAATGAGATTTTGGGGGGGGAAATGGATACTAAAAGTCACACAATACCCAATATAGAGTACAACAGAGATTACCGAATTTGCCATCTTATTTATTTTTGACTGAACAGTTTTCTATCCAGTATGCTAAAATATTTCATTGAAATTGTCTGGTAACCCTAGTGCTGAAATTATGTTGTATATTCATATTTTAAGTTGTTCAGAATGATTATTTTGTCTGCTTTTACCTTTCAATAGGATTTTCCATAAGTAAGACATCTAGATAGTAGAATTTTGTATGGGTAGAGTTTTTCTGCTTATACAAATTATTCCATGTTCAGTAGGTAGCAAACAATAAGCTAACCCAGAAATGTGCTATATACAGTGATATTTAATCATTGGTTTAGCATATCCTCTATTAAGTTATTATATAGATTTACTATGCTAACCAGTTTCACAATAGATTAATCTTAATTTCCTATCAGCTGATATGTTATTAAATAAGTGGACAGACTCTATGAACAAACATTCCCTTTACTTCTGTTTCTACTATACTCCCAGAATAATGAATTTTTAAAAATCCAAATATATGTTCTTGAGATAGAAGATTCTTCAGTTATGCCTCTAAGAGCCATCATTACCACCTAAGAACCAGGACATCTCAGTGGGTGAGTAAGTCAAAAGCATTTCTATTTTTTGAGGTTTCCAGTTGTTGTTGTCCAGTTGCTCAGTTGTGTCCAACTCTTTGTGACCCCATGGCTGCAGCACGCCAGGCTTCCCTGTCCTTCACCATCTCCCAGAGTTTGCTCAAACTCATGTCTATTGAGTCAATGATGCCATCCAAGCATCTCGTCCTCTGTCATCCCCTTCTCCTCCTGCCTTCAATCAGGGTCTTTTCTAATAAGTTGACTCTTTGCATCTGGTGGCCAAAGTATTGGAGCTTCAGCTTCAGTATCAGTCCTTCCAATGAATAATCAGGATTGATTTACTTTAGAATTGACTGGTTTGATGTCCTTCCAGCCCAAGAGATTCTCAAGAGTCTTCTCCATCACCACAGTTCAAAAGCATCAATTATTTGGGGTTCAGACTTTATGATCCAACTCTCTCATCCATACATGACTCTGGAAAAACCATACCTTTGAATAAATGAACCTTTGTTGGCAAAGTAACGTCTTTGCTTTTTGATATGCTGTCTATGTTTGCCTAGAGATCTCTTCAAGAAAATTAGAGATGCCAAGGGTACATTTCATGCAGAGATTAGCTCAATAAAGGACAGAAATGGTAGGGACCTAACAGAAGCATAAGATATTAAGAAGAGGTGGCAAGAATACACAGAAGAACTATACAAAAAACATTTTCAAAACCAAGATAATCAGGATGGTGTGATCACTTACCTAGAGCAAGACCTCCTGGAATGTGAAGTCAAGTGGGCCTTAGGAAGCATCATTATGAACAAATCTAGTGGAGGTGATGGAATTCCAGTTGAGCTATTTCAAATCCTGGAAGATGATGCTGTGAAAGTGCTGCACTCAAAATGTCAGCAAATTTGGAAAACTCAGCAGTGGCCACAGGACTGGAAAAGGTCAGTTTTCATTCCTATCCCAAAGAAAAGCAATGCCAAAGAATGCTCAAACTACTGCACAATCGCACTCATCTCACACACTAGTAAAGTAATACTTAAAATTCTCTAGCCAGACTTCAGCAGTACTTGAATGGTGTACTTCTATATGTTCAAGCTGGTTGTAGAAAAGGAAGAGGAACCAGAGATCAAATTGCCAACATCCACTGGATCATGGAAAAAGCAAGAGAGTTCCAGAAAAACATCTATTTCTGCTTTATTGACTATGCCAAAGCCTTTGACTGTGTGGATCACAATAAACTGTGGAAAATTCTGAAAGAGATGGGAATACTAGACCACCTTCCTGCCTCTTGAGAAAACTGTATGCAGATCAGGAAGCAACAATTAGAACTGGACATGGAACAACAGACTGGTTCCAAATAGGAAAAGGAGTACGTCAAGGCTGTATATTGTCATCCTGCTTATTTAACTTATATGCAGAGTACATCATGAGAAATGCTGGGATGGAGGAAGCACAAGCTGGAATCAGGATTGCCGGGAGAAATATCAATAACCTCAGCTATGCAGATGACACCACCCTTATGGCAGAAAGTGAAGAAGAATTAAAGAGTCTCTTGATGAAAGTGAAAGAGGAGAGTGAAAAAGTTGGCTTAAAGCTCAACATTCAGAAAACTAAGATCATGGTATCCGGTCCCATCACTTCATGGCACATAGAAGGGAAAACAGTGAAAACAGTGGCTGACTTTATTTTTCTGGGCTCCAAAATCACTGTAGATGGTGATTGCAGCCTTGAAATTAAAAGACGCTTACTCCTTGGATATTCCTGGTGGCTCAGACGGTAAAGCGTCTGTCTACAATGCGGGAGACCAGGGTTCGATCCCTGGGTTGGGAAGATCCCCTGGAGAAGGAAATGGCAATCCACTCCAGGACTATTGCCTGGAAAATCCCATGGATAGAGGAGCCTGGTAGGCTACAGCCCATGGGGTTGCAAAGAGTCGGACACGACTCAGCGACTTCACTTTACTTCACTCCTTGGAAGGACAGTTATGACCAACCTAGATAGCCTATTAAAAAGCAGAGACATTATTTTGCCAACTAAGGTCCATCTAGTCAAGGCTATGGTTTTTTCCAGTGGTCATGTATGGATGTGAGGTTTGGACTATAAAGAAAGCTGAGCACTGAAGAATTGATACTTTTGAACTGTGGTATTTGAGAAGATCTTGAGAGTCCCTTGGACTGCAGGGAGATCCAGCCAGTCCATCCTAAAGGAGATCAGTCCTAGGTGTTTATTGGTAGGACTGATTTGGAAGCTGAAATTCCAATACTTTGGCCACCTGATGCGAAGAGCTGACTAATTTAAAAGACCCTGATGCTTTGAAAGATTGAGGGCAAGAGGAGAAGGGGATGACAGAGGATGAGATGATTGGATGGCATCACCAACTCAATGGACATGATTTTGGGCGGGCTCTGGGATTTGGAGACGGACAGGGAAGCCTGGCATGCTATGGTTCATGGGGTCGCAAAGAGTCGGAAACGACTGAGCAACTGAACTGAACTGAACTAGGTTTGTCTTAGCTCTTCTTTCAAGGAGCAAGCATCTTTTAATTTCTTTTAATTTGTTGTAGATTAATGAAATGTCAAAATTTGGCTACCAAACTGATGTATGTTAAAGGTTCACATTTAACAAATTAATTATGCTTATACTCTAGAAAATCCAGTCACTATATATGTGACATCTCAGAGATAATATCAAAACTATATTTTGAAGTCTCAACATGATGAGAGACCCTGTGCTCTGTGGTCACTCTGCAGCCTCCAGTCTCTCTAAAGGCCCGTCAATCACACATTCACGTAAAGGTTTGATTCTCCTATCATCTTCAACTCCTGTAAATTATTTTCACTTGGTCACTGTAGTTTTTTGTCATATTTGTATATAAACATGAGCCATAGTGAAGTATTAAACACTGAAATCTACAGCAATAAAAAAGATACTGAAAATTACTTATCAATATCTTGTTCCATACAACTTTTGTCAAGACAAATGATTTTATACTTTTAGTGTACCATTTCAGTTTCATGAAGGCCATCCGAATTCCTGTGAAAGTATGTTTGAAAATCCACAGAAATATTGCCATTTTATTTTATTTTATTTTTTATCACAGAGGAGATTTCTCTTACTTCCTACGATATAGGTCACCATTCAATTTCCTGCCTTTAGCTCATCCCTGTCCATCAATAAATAGCAGTATCTCCACTGGCTCTTATCATCTCTCTCCAGTTTCACAAGTAAGTTGATATTATATAGAGTCAAACATAATCCTTCAAACTGTGTCCTAAATTGTATTTTCTTCCTTAGGAACCTCACAATATCTTCCCTTTTTTCCTGCACACTTAACAACCCTCTCTACTGCTTCCTTTCTATTCATACATAAATACATACAAATCTTTCTCCCATTATAAAAAATTAAATGTTGTCTAATTTCCAGAGTCTTCTAGCCATCCTTTCATCTCCCTGATTTCCTCTGTAACCAACTTCTTTAAAAGTGGTCTACAGAGTTCCCTGGTGGTCCAGTGTTTAAGAATACCCCTTCCAATGCAAGGGGTGAGGGTTCTGTCCTTTTCAGGGAGTTAAGATCCTGCATACCTCACAGCTAAAAACAAAACAAAACATAAAACAGAAGCAATACTGTAACAATTCAATAAAGATTTTACAAATGGTCCATATCCAAAAAAAAAAAAAAAGTCTTAAAACAAGACCAGTCTACGTGTTCTCCTTTCCATTCTGTCCTTACCCTACTATAATATGATTTCTATCCTTATCTCTCCAGGGAAATTTTTCTCACAAAGGTGATCAGTTACTCCATTTTCCTTATAAAATAAACATATGTCAGCCTTTTTTTCTTATTTCTAATTTTATTTTATTTTGAATTATGTTTGCCACTTTATTTATAATTGCTAAACATTGGAACCAACCTACTGTCAAATAGGAGGATATTACAGAAATAGTTTTAATAGCTTTATGAGCATGATTGACATACAATAACTGTGAATAGTTTGGTGAGTAATTGTGAAATCTAATACATTTTTATGTTTGCACCATGAAGCTACCACCACAACTAAGGTAACAAACTTATCCATCATTTCCAAAAGTTTCCTTGTGTCCCTTTTATTTATTATTATTTTTTAATATAAATTTATTTATTTTAATTGGAGGTTAATTACTTTACAATATTGTATTGGTTTTGCCATACATCAACATGAATCTGCCACAGGTATACATGTGTTCCCCATCCTGAACCCTCCTCCCTCCTCCCTCCCCATACCATCCCTCTGGGTCATCCCAGTGCACCAGCCCCAAGCATCCAGTATAATAGCCAGGACATGGAAGCAACCTAGATGTCTATCAGCAGATAAATGGATAAGAAAGCTGTGGTACATATACACAATGGAGCATTACTCAGCCATTAAGAATACATTTGAATCAGTTCTAATGAGGTGGATAAAACTGGAGCCTATTATACAGAGTGAAGTAACCCAGAAAGAAAAATACCAATACAGTATACTAACGAATATATATGGAATTTAGAAAGATAGTAATGATAACCCTGTATGCAGGACAGCAAAAAAGACACAGATGTATAGAACAGTCTTTTGGACTCTGTGGGAGAGGGAGAGGGTGGGATGATTTGGGAGAATGGCATTGAAACATGTATAATATCATATGTGAAACAAATCGCCAGTCCAGGTTCGATACATTTCAACTTTAATCTTAATTTTGTTGTTGCTGCATGCATGCTCAGTCATGTCCTACTCTTTGTGACCCTATGGATCCTCCAGGCTCCTCAGCCCATGGGATTCTCCAGGCAAGAATAGTGGAGTAGGTTCCCATTTCCTCCTCCAGGGGATCTTGCCAACCCAAGGATCGAACTGGCATCTCTTGAGTCTCCTGCATTAGCAGGCAGATTTTTTACCACTTTCAGAATTCCTCTGAAATATATAGAAGTCTGTACCAAACTTCTCTTGAAATGGTCTCCTGAAAGAGTCCCATGATTTAATTCTCACCTATTCTTTCATCCACATCTGCAGCCATGTATCAATCTCCTGCATAAATTCATTTTCTTTCAGTTACCCCTTTAGAGACAGTGTTCCTCAGAGTTCCATCTTTGCTCTTTTTCTCCTCTTTATAATATATTGATGTCACTGGCTGGCCCTATCTACTCTTCGGATTTCAATTGATGTTGGGTTGCTAAAGCACAGATCTATTCTTCCAACCTAGGTGTTTCTCCAAAATACTTGACCCCAACAAATGCCTTTGCACTTCTCTATCTACGTTTTCAAGGGTCACCTTAGTCCCCACAGGATCACGCAAAACGTTTCATCATCTCTCTAAACCATTTCTATTTTCAGTCAATGGAACCACCACCTTGCCTAATTCAGAATCCAAGAATTCTGAATTCTTGTTTCTGAATTCTGAATGCTTGTTTCTTCTCTCTCCCCTGCGCCTCACATATAGTTGGCCATCAAACCTGTTGAGTATCCCCACAAAAGGTCTTCTGGTTCTGTTAAGTGCTATTCCCCTGCACAGTTCCTGAAGCTCAGAACTTTGTCATTTACACACCTGCCTACCTTTTCTCCTGGCCCCCAGTTTATTCACCTTCAGTATTTCTATCACACTATTATGAGAATGATCTTTGTAAAATGCAGAGCTGATCAAACTATTTCTCACTTCCAAAACTGCTTAAAACAGTGCATTGGATTCCTACAGACTGCAAAATAAAATATCTCCCCCTGAGTATGGCCATCCATGGTTTGGCACTGCCAGTCTCTGCAACCTCATCTCTAACTACATTTGCCTTGCAGCCTAACTTTAGTCAAACTGCAGTGTATTCAGTTCAGTTCAGCTCAGTTCAGTCGCTCAGTCATGTCCAACTCTGCTGAATCTCAGCACACCAGGCTGCAGAACACACCAACTCCTGGAGTCTACCCAAGCTCATGTCCATTGAGTCAGTGATGCCATCCAGCCATCTCATCCTCTGTCATCCCCTTCTCCTCCTGCCCCCAATCCCTCCCAGCATCAGGGTCTTTTCCAATGAGTCAACTCTTCGCATCAGGTGGCCAAAATATTGGAGTTTTAGCCTCAGCATCAGTCCTTCCAGTGAACACCCAGGACTGATCTCCTTTAGGATGGACTGGTTGGATCTCCTTGCAGTCCAAGGGACTCTCAAGAGTCTTCTCTAACACCACAGTTCAAAAGCATCAATTATTTGGCGCTCAGCTTTCTTCACAGTCCAACTCTCACATCCATACATGACCAGTGGAGAAACCATAGCCTTGACTAGACAGACCTTTGTTGGCAAAGTGATGTCTCTGCTTTTAAATATGCTATCTAGGTTGGTCATAACTTTCCTTCAATATATAGCAAATACTGACATTTCAGTCATATTGAAATAATGCTTTGAATGAACCCCTGATAAAATACTCTCTTGAGGATTCACACCTCTGCATGTCATTCTTTCTTGACTCAGCTGCTGCATCATCAGGAGCTCCATTTACTCTCTCCTAAAAGATAGGAAATTCTGCTGCCATGTACTCTCACAGCTCATTTAACTAAACTCAGTTACAAGACTGTGTTGTTTTACGATAGTCTATGTATTTTTGTGTGCATTCTCTAAGCTGCAGATTCAGTGTCCTTGAGGACATGGATCCTATCTTCTTCATGTCCTCATTGTTTTTCTCAATTTCTGGCACCTGCTATGTACTCCGTTAATGTCAAATGAGTGAATATAAGTACTATTTCAATACTCTTTAGCAGTTCACTTCAGTTCAGTTCAGTTCAGTCGCTCAGTCGTGTCCGACTCTTTGTGACCCCATGAATCACAGCACACCAGGCCTCCCTGTCCATCACCAACTCCCAGCGTTCACTCAGACTCACGTCCATCGAGTCTGTGATGCCATCCAGCCATCTCATCCTCTGTAATCCCCTTCTTCTCCTGTCCCTAACCCCTCCCAGCATCAAAGTCTTTTCCAATGAGTAAACTCTTTGAACGAGGTGGCCAAAGTATTGGAGTTTCAGCTTTAGCATCATTCCTTCCAAAGAAATCCCAGGGCTGATCTCCTTCAGAATGGACTGGTTGGATCTCCTTGCAGTCCACGGGATTCTCAAGAGTCTTCTCCAACACCACAGTTCAAAAGCATCAATTCTTCGGCACTCAACCTTCTTCACAGTCCAACTCTCACATCCATACACGACCACTGGAAAAACCATAGCCTTGACTAGATGGACCTTAGTCAGCAAAGTAATGTCTCTGCTTTTGAATATGCTATCTAGGTTGGTCATAACTTTTCTTCCAAGGAGTAAGCGTCTTTTAATTTCCTTAGCAGTTAATCATATGATAAAAATATATGGTCTCATTTAAACATACAAATGTTTTATTTTATATCGATGTATTGATAAATATATAAAACAAAAATAAATCAGGAATTTATTAACATGTACACTAGGAATCTACTGTACACATTAATATCTTTGCCCATAATTTTGCATGCATGCCCATATACAAACATACATGCATAAAGGTTTCTAATTCTGCAGAAATACAAATTATTATTTTAGGAATCACTAGCAAAGAAAATTATTTAAAATGCTTCTGTGATAGGGAAAGGCATACTGTAACTAGAACAGGTAGGTAAAAAAGTCTTATGCAAGTAAAGCATTTTCCATTGGCATAGTTGAGATTTTAATTCTCTTTTAAATAATGTATTCTAAAGGGAAGTGTTATGTATGGTTATCTTTAAAACATTATTTAAATAATCAAATGCATCTCTGAGACTTCAAAGACTATTAAAAAATAACGCTAAGACTCTAAGAAAAATCTTGCATAAAAGCATATATCCTGTAAATGAAAAAGTCATGAGATGTTGGAATTTTAAAAATTAAGTATATCTCATTCCTTTATTGTAAATAATTGGTTTAATTTAAAATATCATAGCCTCCAAGGTCTTTTCTGAAATTTTAAAGTCTCATTTAGAATTTTAAGACAGAAATTAATAGAAGAGTGATTCTATATGGTATCCACTTATCATGAGACTCTTTTATGTGAGTGTAATAGTACCACAGAGGCATCTGCTTCCATCTTTAAACTCCTGACAAGTAGAATCTCAGGGAATGCAATTTATATATCATTAAATCGTCAAGAAGATCAAACAAGTTAATCCTAAAGGAGACCAGTCCTGAATATTCATTGGAAGGACTTATGCTGAAGATGAAGCTCCAATACTTTGGCCACTTGATGGGAAGAACTGACTCATTGGAAAAGTCCCTAAGGCTGGGAAAGATTGAAGGCAGGAGGAGAAGGGAACGACAGAGGATCAGATGGTTGGATGGCATCACCCACCTGATGGACATGACTTTGAGCAAACTCCAGGAGATGGTGATAGACAGGGAAGCTTGGCATGCTGCAGTCCATGGGGTTGCAAAGAGTCATACACGACTGAGCAACTGAACTGACTGACTGACTGAAATCATCAAGGTCTTTGATGAAAGGAGAAACCTAAAATTAGATAACACCAGCTGTGGCTTAACCATTTTGAGGACAAGGAAACCATTATGTCACAAGAAAAAGTCCCCAGAAAAGCAAAGCCTCCTTTTTCATATCCAGTCCCACCACTAAAGGGGTTATTTACCCTACCAGTTTGGTTACACCACATCTGCCACACAGAAGTAAGGCTAAGAGATGGTAAGAGGGGGATACAGATGTGTCTGGCGTGAGATCACTGCCACTCCCACTATATTATAGTTCTTCTTACTGGTACCAATTCAGTGCATATTGTGCAAATGAGTTTTAGATCGCACATTTAGTTTTCTGAAAATGAGAAACTATTCAATGAGCAATACAAGAGACATTTTAGATAAAGTAGTTTTCTTTGTTTCCCTAAAATGTTTCATATGCTAAGAGCAACTTGATGCTTATGTTTAAATGTGGTTTTATATTATAGGGATTCTTATTCATTCATCACAAGAAAAATAATCTCTACAACTTAGCAAATGCAACATACAGTTCACAAAATGTTTTAAAGAGGTATAACTCCAGGGGATCTTCCTGACCCAGGGATCGAGCCCACATCTCCTGTGTCTCCTGCACTGCAGGCAGATTCTTTACCCTCTGAGCCATAGGAGAGGCCTCTACAAAATGTTTTAATGTTTCATCTGATCCCTACAGTCATGTAAATATTTTTATTTTTTACTTTAAGAATTGTAGTACTACCTAATTCTACAATGTCTTTAATAATATTAGAGTGTAATATATTTATTTTCTTCAACAAAATTATTCAAAGTATATCGGGTTATTGGTGTATAGGATTTCACTGTATTTGCTTTGTTGAAATATGCTTCCACTCTAAGAAAAAAAGTACTTAAACTTTTGAGTCTCTAAATAAAAAATAGAAATCACTGGTAAAGGGTAAATAACATGAAAAATATAAAGGAAGAAAGAAGGAGGGAGGGAGGAAGGAGGCAAGGATTGGTAAAAGGAAGAAGGAAGGGAAAGAAAAGGAAAGGAAAAGAAACATCAGATACTTCATTTTAAAGAAAAAGGTGTATTACGTGTCTAAAACAGTCCACCTTCTAAATCTCTAGCTCTTTTAGCAAACTCTGCATACAATTCTTCATATAAATAGGTATGACTTTCTGGAAAAAAAGAGTGTAAGCCTTTCATGTATAAGAGTCTACTGCAGCATCATCAGAGAAGTATATCTGCTAAAGTAAGGAATTGTTTGTATAGGAGAGAGAAAATAATAAGGCAAAATGTTCTAAGAGTAAGGAAGAAGCAATTGAATAAAGCAAAGGGAATCTTCGAGGGTTTATGAAACTCATGGTATTTGAAATGGGTCTTGAAATACAGGTTGAATTTCAACAGAAAGGATAAAGGAAAAAAGGACATTCCGTGCTTTGAGAAAAGTAGGAGCAATGATATGGAAGGAAATGTATGCCTGGGAAAATGCAAATGTTGCGACATAATGAGAACTTGGATTGTGTTCAGGGGTCAGGTGGGCTGGAATGCTTCAGAAAAAGGAAGCAAGTTTAGTTTATTTTGAAAGCAGTTTGTGTTAGCTTCAGTAAGAATAAAAACACCAGAGTCTCTGACCTGAAAAAGATGGTTTCTTTTCTTCCCTTCTTTGTTTTACAGAGGAGAAAGTTGAGCCCTAAATCCAGTTTCCAGCTCTGTGCTTTCTCTTAGTTCTTCTACACAAACGACAAGCCTGGGTTCTATTACTATTCCATTAGAGAAAGTTTCAGTTGGTGCTTTTTACACTATGTATGCTTCCTGCCTCATTTTCATAAGCAATTTGGTGATTTCTCTGGGCTTCCCTGGGGGCTCAGTTGGTAAAGAATCTGCCTCCAATGCAGGAGACCACCTGCAATACAGGAGACAAGGGTTAGATCCCTGGGTCGGGAAGATCCCCTGGAGAAAAAGATGGCAGTCCACTCCAGTACGCTCACCTGGAGAAGCCGAGGGACAGGGGAGCCTGGCAGGTTACAGTCCATGAGATTGCAAGAGTCAGGCAATACTTAGCAACTCAAACCACCCATCAAAGAAGTCAAATATCTTCCCTTAAGTATATCGACAGAGCAGACCTCAAAGCATCTTTGCCTTTTGGATAGCGTAAATTCTAATCATAACTCTTTGGAATGAGCTGAGTTAACATCCCCACCTAGCTCATGCTCATTTCTTTTTGGGTTCCTTTTTCTCATCCATCCAACTAAAACATTTCCAGTTCACACAGTTCAAGAAAACTAGGTTGATTGAAGTCACATGTGTTGAGAGTAAACATTATCTTATTGTTTCATTGCTATCTCAGTCCAACACTAACATCTTTAAGGAAGGACTTGACTATTGTATGGAAATAACTTTAGAAACATAAGGTTCATGGGTTATTTTATGTTCTCAATTTCTTTTTCTTTAGAGGAAATACATTTTTATATACTTTAGCTATTTTTTAATTGCTTGAACATGTTTCAAATTGTCCTAAGTGCTTAGATATCATGAAGTGGCCCCTTATATACGGATTAAGTTCTAAAATCAGCACAGAAGGTAAAAAGCCAATTTTCCAAATTATCCTATATGTGTGTATATGTATGTATTATGTTTATGTGTAAAACTTACTATGATAATTTAAAATAGTGCTGGCACAATAAACCCTACTCCGTATCATGTGGTAGTCAGGATGGGAGGAGAGTTTGGGAAGAATGGATACATGTACATGTATGAATGAATTCCTTTGCTGCCCACCCGAAACTATCATAACATTATTAATCAGCTATACTCCAATATAAAATAAAAAGTTAAAAAATTAAAATAAAAAGACTCATTCACAGACATAGAAAACAAACTTATAGTTGCCAGGGGAAGAGATAGTTAGGGTCTTTGGGAAAGTCATGTACACACTACTATATTTAAAATGGATAACCAACAACGACCTATTATATAACACATGGAATTCTGCTCAGTGTTATGTGCCAGCCTGGGTGGGAGTGAGTTTGGGAGAAATGGATACAAGTATATGTATGGCTGAGTCCCTTTGCTGTTCACCTGAAACTGCCACAACATTGTTAATCAGCTATACCCCAACACAAAATAAAAAGTTAAAAATTACCCAAAAAATCAAATAAAATAGTGCTTATCAAAGATACCAAGAGACAGGCAGAAATCAGAAATCCATCAATTACAGAATAAAAAGCATATAGAGTTAAAAATTAATAACCTAAAATGCCATTTAATAAAACTTTATTATATATTTCACTACAGGACCTTACTATATTAATAAGGAAAATGTATACTAAGAAATTACTCTTTTTGTATAAAAAATGATTGTGGCTGTTGGTTATCAGTTTGCTAGTGGCTCCACATTCATTCTACACTCTGAGATGGTGGAGCTCAAATTACACCAACTCTGTTTCCCAGATTCCCATGCTGGATGGCTGACTGTGACCTCCTACCCAAAGGCAGCACTCTGAGAGCAGCCCCAGAAAGTAGGAGAAGGGAACAAAGAACACCCATTCAGCCTAGGCCCCTACCCCTGTAGCTGCTATAGCAATGACACTTGTCTGTCTGCAGCTTCTCTTTAGTTCCCCAAACCAGCTACTCTGCGTTCCTCATCTTCACAGTTTCCTCTCTATCCCCGGCTCTTCCTGTAGCTATTATTCTAGGCTACCAGGTTTCCTTTTTGCTCTTTCAGCTCTATGCTCTGTAGTGATATCCCAAATCAAATCTATTTTATTTTCAGTGACTAATGTTGTTTTCATTTTCCCATCAGGATTCCAACTGATGCTATAAAGAATTTCCAATTGAATGCCAGTCTGTAAATGCTTTACCATTTCCTACAATAACCATAGATGGATAAGAGGAGAAGATTGGCACAAAGAAAATGGGAAAAAAGAAAAAGCCAGTAACAGCATCCTGCCCTTTGGAGCCAGAAAATAGTACAGAAATAAACATGTGCAGAATCCAGTGAGCAAAAGATGTATTCTCTAAAGTTACCCAAAGCAAAGCAAAATTCCCTACACATCAATCACTCAGAAAAGAGGAATAAAGAGAGAACAACTTTGTAAGAGAGTTTTCCTCTAGAAACTGGGTCAAAAGAGGTGGGGCAGATTGAGGAACATTTTTATCTTCACTGCAAGACTTTCAACATTATTTTATGCTTTTTGGCTTCAAAAATGGCCTCATTCATAAAAGTTTTATGAGTAATTTAGGTATTTTCTGCAAAGTGATACAGAATATACAATGAATTTTTTAGTGTAGGGGTTTTCTCCATTAGCAACTAATTTCTGCTTCCTCTCAAAAGTCTCCCCAGAAATTTTGCCATCTTTCAGCTATCACACTCTCATTTAGTGAATTAAGTGAAAACCGAAACCGTCATTTTAATGTAATCTTGGGGATAAAGGTAATGCTATTTTAAATGTCAGATATTTCCGTTTAAGAAAACAGCTCAGTACTTAAATGTCTTTTAGAATGAAGGCAATAAATAGCACTAGTAGGCCACCCATTAAGGTATATTTGAGAATAATTCTATGGCTACAGCCAGCTTAACTCTTTGATATATGAATCATGGCAGAGTTGTTCTATGGCTTTCAAAAAGCAAAGCTACGTTGAAACCCCACTGAGTGCTGCCAGCAGAAATAGCATATAATCTATTGAAAGTAATCAAGGACCTTCAAGACCTCTGAAATAAAGAGACATGTATCGCCCATAGGTGTTAAGAGCAAGCTGAGTTTCTGCTCATCTGTAATATTTCAGCAGCGCAATTAATTCTTTACATTGATGTTTCTAGAGACAGACTATTCTAGCAAAATAGTTTTGCTACTCATTTAAATCTTTTAAAAATACAATAGTGTTGGGACTTCCCTGGCAATCCAGTGGTTAAGACTCTGCTTCCAACGGGGGGTGGGATAGGTGGGTAAAATCCCTGATGGGAAACTAAGATCCCACATAATACTCAGTCAAAAAAATTTTAAAAACTTAAAAAAAATTTTTTGCCATTTCATATTTTAGAAGAATTATAAATTCTTTCATATCTCTTAACTAATCTGACCCATGCCTAAGCATCACTCTGACTTGACAAATGAGAAACATGAATTCTTCTTGAGATGGGCCCTTAGGCCTGATCACAGGGATATGGAATGGGGAGCCAAGACTAAGAGTCAGAATCATCACAAAGCTGGGGGACATGGTACTCAATATTCCCAAACAGAGAGGATATACTCAGGGTTTAACTTCCTTTTTCCAAAGGAAAAAAAAATGTTTTATTTCAGACCTGTTCCAGAGATATCAGAGGATAAATTATTTCAGCCAGAATCAAGCAAGATTTTATCCTGTATTCACAGGAAAATGAAAACAAATTATTGAGTGACATAACATTCCCTTGGAGCTAGTCTTTCTTTCATTAAGGAAAGCCCAAAGAATAAACACTTTGATCTAACACAACCTAGAACTGTCCTTGAATGACTCACGTATATAACAGTATAAAAGATGTTGATGGCACTCTACAAGCTAGAAAGCAAGTAGTTCTAACAAATAAACTATAGCAGATAAGAGTTTCGAAAACCTCAGCATAGTCTAGAGCAATGGTTCTTTGTGGTCCCTGCCAGTAACATCAACATCACTGGGGAATTAGTGAGAAGAACAAATTCTTGGGTGATGGAGCCCAGAAATCTGCCTTTTACAAATGCTTCCAGGTAACACTGATGCATGCTAAAGTTTGAGAATTTTAGGTCTAATGGAATAAATAAATTTAAGGTCAAATTTGAGTTTGTAAAAGTGTTTACTGTGTCATCTAGGGCAAATAATCCAATTTTTCATACTCTAAATTTATTCTCTGGCAAAATGGGACAAAAAACACCTCCTTACGGTATTATTTTAGAATTTGAAATAATCATAATAGCCACTGCTCTCATGCTGAGAACTCAGCATAGATATATCCTAATAAAGAGGTGAATCAAATAAGCATTTCACAAGGAAGTTACTACTAAAATAAAATTCCTTGGACACCTGCTTCACCTTGAGCAATGCTTGGGCCATAAAAGTTTAAAAATCACAGAGGCTGTCAAAAGACTCCACACGGAGAAGGCCATTCTGCAAGAATGCTGAGCATGGTTTATGCATTGAGGCAGAACTCAGTTCTCATCCATATTGCATTACTCCTTTGAAGAGTGGATGTACAAGATTTCAGACCATAAATAATTTACCTAAATACCCACAAATCTTCTAAAGTATCAGGGCTGTCCTTTTAAATAGGTCAAAATCTTTGAAAATTTGCCAAAGAAAGACAGCTATGCCTAAACAAAATCTGTTCTTCAATGAGACCCAGGGCCCGTAATTGAAGGGTTGGCATTCTGTGACTAATCCAGTCCCTGGAGATGGGGGATTTTCTCATCCTCTTCCCACTGAACCTGGAAAGCCTCAGAACCTCACAGTGGGTCTTCTCAATTGTTTCCAGAACAGATAAAATCTAACTAGCATCTAACTTCAGAAGTCTAACTTCCAGGAGCTTCATGCACACCATGCCAATGGGTCTCCCTGATCAGTTCTCTGTGATCACACAGGGTTCAGGGGATTGTGCCCTGGGAACCCCAGGATTGCCCTGACACTCTCATGAGGCAATCCTCTCTGCTCCCTCCCCAGGGATAACACAGCCCTAAAGGCCACAGGGAGTATTGGAATCCAAGATGCAGATCTCGAAGATTATCTCATATTTTCTGGAGCAGGCAGGGACTGTCACTTGTTTTCTCAGCTTAGAGCAAATGCCAGCAAGCATTAGCCAGTATTCCTATTGAAAGTCTAGATGAAGCTTATTGAAAATCTATCAGAGCTGACTATAAAGTTCTCACAGCCACACCAGGAGCTACAAGTCAACTCTGATGAAGTTGATGCTATCAAGAACTTGACTTAAACCTGTGATTAGAGGTGACATTCTGATCACATTCAGTTCAGTTCAGTCACTCAGTCATGGCCGTCTCTTTGCGACCCCATGGACCGTACCACACAAGGCCTCTCTGTCCATCACCAACTCCCAGAGGCTACCCAAACTCATGTCCATTGAGCCAGTGATGCCATCCAACCATCCCATCCTCTGTTGTCCCCTTCTCCTCCTGCCCTCAATCTTTCCCAGCATCAGGGTCTTTTCAAATGAGTCAGCTCTTTGCATCAGGTGGCCAAAGTACTGGAGTTTCAGCTTTAGCATCAGGCCTTCCAAAAAACACTCAGGATTCATCTACTTTAGGATGGACTGGCTGGATTTCCTTGCAGTCCAAGGGACTCTCAAGAGTCTTCTCCAGCACCACAGTTCAAAAGCATCAGTTTTTTGGCACCCAGCTTTCTTTTGGAGAAGGCAATGGTAATCCACTCCAGTACTCTTGCCTGGAAAATCCCGTGGACAGAGGAGCCTAGTAGGCTGCGGTCCATGGGGTTGCTAAGAGGTAGACACAACTGAGCAACTTCACTTTGACTTTTCACTTTCATGCATTGGAGAAGGAAATGCAACCCACTCCAATGTTCTTGCCTGGAGAATCCCAGGGACGGGGGAGTCTGGTGGGCTGCAATCTATGGGGTCGCACAGAGTCAGACACGACTGAGCAGCAGCAATACCAGCTTTCTTTATAGTCCAAATCTCACATCCATACATGACCACTGGAAAAACCATAGCCTTGACCAGATGGACATGTGCCTGCTTTTTAATGTGCTGTCTAGGTTGGTCATAACTTTTCTTCCAAGCAGTAAGTGTATTTTAATTTCATGGCTGCAGTCACCATCTGCAGTGATTTTGGAGCCCCCCAAAATAAAGTCTGCCACTGTTTCCACTGTTTCCCCACCTATTTCCCGTGAAGTGATGGGACCAGATGCCATGATCTTAGTTTTCCGAATGTTGAGCTTTAAGCCAAACTTTTCGCTTTCCTCTTTCACTTTCATCAAGAGGCTTTATAGTTTTTCGTTTTCTGCCATAAGGGTGGTGTAATCTGCATATCTGAGGTTATTGATATTTCTCCCGGCAACCTTGATTCCAGCTTGTGCTTCATCCAGCTCAATGTTTCTCATGATGTACTCTGCATAGAAGTTAAATAAGCAGAGTGACAATATACAGCCTTGATGTACTCCTTTTCCTGTTTGGAACCAGTCTGTTGTTCCATGTCCAGTTCTAATGGTTGCTTCCTGACCTGCATATAGGCTTCTAAAGAAGCAGGTCAGGTGGTCTGGTATTCCCATCTGTTTCAGAATGAAAGAGACCACATAGAGAACCTCAATTCTAAGGCCCCTGGAATCTTATCCTAAAAGTGAAGTGGCTCAGTCATGTCTGACCCTTTGCAATCCCATGGACTGCAGCCTACCAGGCTTCTCCTTCCATGGGATTTTCCAGGCAAGAGTACTGGAGTGGGTTGCCATTTCCTTCTCCAGGAGATCCTCCCGACCCAGGGATCAAACCCAGGTCTCCCACATTGCAGGCAGACTCTTTACTCTCTGAGCCACCAGGGAAACTTATTCTAGACTTGGACAATTAACATTACTGGACTAGAGAAGCTTATATGTGAACTTGACCAGATTATTGGGGAATGTTGGCTTTACGATTGAATATCTCAGCCTTGGGAGTCAGGTGTTAGAGGCTTTTGATACCAAAAATAAAACAAATTAACAACAAAATAAACACAGGCTAATTCAAACGTTTAGTAGCCTGGTTGCCAGGGAAGTTGGAGTTACTAAATAATCTCATCCTCCCTCCAGTAGAACATCCATAGAAGAAATACTTCTGCAAGTCACAGACGCTCCCTAATGGTAGCAATAGGCTTCACTTAGTGAGACCTAAATGCTCTCTAAGAACCAGGGACTCTAGAAAGCCATTCTCTAGTTTATTTCACAGGTTATTATGTTGGGATCAGATTTAGAATTAGCTGATGCTAGTCAAGGCTATGGTTTTTCCTGTGGTCGTGTATGGATGTGAGAGTTGGACTGTGAAGAAGGCTGAGCGCCGAAGAATTGATGCTTTTGAACTGTGGTGTTAGAGAAGACTCTTGAGAGTGCCTTGGACTGCAAGGAGATCCAACCAGTCCATTCTGAAGGAGATCAGCCCTGGGATTTCTTTGGAAGGAATGATGCTAAAGCTGAAGCTCCAGTACTTTGGCCACCTCATGCGAAGAGTTGACTCATTGGAAAAGACTCTGATGCTGGAAGGGATTGGGGGCAGGAGGAGAAGGGGACGACAGAGGATGAGATGGCTGGATGGCATCACTGACTTGATGGACATGAATCTGAGTGAACTCCGGGAGATGGCGATGGACAGGGAGGCCTGGAGTGCTGCGATTCATGGGGTCGCAAAGAGTCGGACACGACTGAGCAACTGAACTGAACTCATACTGTTATTTCCTTAACAAAAGTCCCTGAAGCCAACTATTTCTTAAATAAAACTTGTAAGTAACGTATGCTTGTTATAGTTATTTAAGGGCATCCCTCGTAGCTCAGCTGGTAAAGAATCTGCCTGCAGTCCAGGAGACCCCAGTTCAATTCCTGAGTCAGGAAGATCTGCTGGAGAAGGGAATGGCAAACCACTCCAGTATTCTTGCCTGGAGAATTCCATGAAGAGAGGAGTCTGGCAGGCTACAGTCCATAGGGTCACAAAGAGTTGGACACAACTGAAGCAACTTAACACATAGTAATTTAAAGAAAACATAGTCAATTATAGAATAAAATTGTTTCTTCCTTTCTTTCACTCTTTCTGCTACAATCTGATATATATGTATTCATACTCGATCAAATGACCAACCTAGATAGCATATTAGAAAGCAGAGACATTACTTTGCCAACAAAGGCCCGTCTAGTCAAGGCTATATTTTTTCCAGTGGTCATGTATGGATGTGAGAGTTGGACTGTGAAGAAAGCTGAGCACCAAAGAACGGATGCTTTTGAACTGTGGTGTTGGAGAAGACTCTTGAGAGTCCCTTGGACTGCAAGGAGATCCAAGCAGTCCATTCTAAAGGAAATCAATCCTGGGTGTTCATTGGAAGAACTGATGTTGAAGCTGAAACTCCAATACTTTGGTCACCTCATGTGAAGAGCTGACTCATTTGAAAAGACCCTGATGCTGGGAAAGACTGAGGGCAGGAGGAGAAGGGGATGACAGAGGATGAGACGGTTGGATGGCATCATGGGTTTGGTTGAACTCCGGGAGTTGGTGATGGACAGAGAGGCGTGGCATGATGTGGTTCATGGGGTCGCAAAGAGTCGGACACAATTGAACTGAACAGAACTGAACTCTATCAAAAGGAAGGAGGGTCTTCCCAACCCAGGGATCTAACCTAGGTCTCCTGCATTGAAGGAGGATTCTTTACCACCTGAGCCACCAGGGAAGCTCCAAATATATACTCATACATATTTCAGTTCAGTTCAGCCACTCAGTTGTGTCCAGCACTTTGCAACCCCATGGACTGCAGCATGCCAGGCCTCCCTGTTCATCACCAATTCCCAGAGTTTACTCTAACTCATGTCCATTGAGTTGGTGATGACACCCAATCATCTCATCCTCTGTTGTCCCCTTCTCCTCCTGCCTTCAAGCTTTCCCAGCATCAGGGTCTTTTCAAGTGAGTCAGTTCTTCCTATCAGGTGGCCAGAGTACTGGAGTTTCAGCTTCACCATCAGTCCTTCCAATGAACACCCAGGGCTGATCTCCTTTAGAATGGACTGGTTGGATCTCCTTGCAGTCCAAGGGACTCTCAAGAGTCTTCTCCAGCACCACAGTTCAAAAGCATCCATTCTTCGGTGCTCAGCTTTCTATATAGTCCAACTCTTACATCCATACATGACCACTGGAAAAACTATAGCCTTGACTAGATGGACATTTGTTGGCAAAATAATGTCTCTGCTTTTGAATATGCTGTCTAGGTTGGTCATAACTTTTCTTCAAAGGAGCAAGCATCTTTTAATTTCATGGCTGCAGTCACCATCTGCAGTGATTTTGGAGCCCCCCAAAATAAAGTCTGTCACTCTTTCCACTGTTTCCCCATCTATTTCCCATGAAGTGATGGGACCAGATGCCATGATCTTTGTTTTCTGAATGTTGAGCTTTAAGCCAACTTTTTCACTCTCCTATTTCACTTTCATCTTTTTCACTTTCTGCCTTAAGGGTGGTATCTGCATATCTGAGGTTATTGATATTTTTCCCAGCAATCTTGATTCCAGCTTGTGCTTTATCCAGCCCACCATTTCACATGATGTACTCTGCATAGAAGCTAAATAAGCAGGGTGACAATACACAGCCTTGATGTAATCCTTTCCCTATTTGGAACCAGTCTGTTGTTCCATGTCCAGTTCTAACTGTTGCTTCCTGACCTGCATACAGATTTCTCAAGAGGCAGGTTAGGTTGTCTGGAATTCCCATAATTTTCCAGTTTGTGGTGATCCACACAGTCAAAGGCTTTGGCATAGTCAATAAAGCAGAAATAGATGTTTTTATGCAACTCTCTTGCTTTTCTAATGATCCAACAGTAATTTGATCTCTGGTTCCTCTGCCTTTTCTAAAACCAGTTTGAGCATCTGGAAGTTAACAGTTTACGTACTGTTGAAGCCTGCCTTGGAGAATTTTGAGCATTACTTTACTAAAGTGTGAGATGAGCACAATTGTGTAGTAGTTTGAACATTCTTTGGATTTGCCTTTCTTTGGGATTGGAGTGAAAACTGACCTTTTCCAGTCCTGTGGCCACTGCTGAGGTTTCCAAATTTGCTGGCATGTTGAGTGTAGCACTTTCACAGCATCATCTTTAGGATTTGAAATAGCTCAACTGGAATTCCATCACCTCCACTAGCTTTGTTCATAGTGATTCTTCCTAAGGCCCACTTGACTTCACATTCCAGGATGTCTTGCCATAGGTGAGTGATCACCCCCATTGTGATTATCTGGGTCATGATGATCTTTTTTGTACAATTCTTCTGTGCATTCTTGCCATCTCCTCTTAATATCTTCTGCTTCTGTTAGGTCCGTACCATTTTTGTCCTTTACTGAGCCCATCTTTACATGAAACGTTCCCTTGTTATCTTTAATTTTCTTGAGGAGATCTGGTCTTTCCCATTGTATTGTTTTCCTCTATTTCTTTGCACTGATCACTGAGAAGGCTTTCTTATCTCTCCTTGCTATTCTTTGGAACTCTGCATTCAAATGGGCATATCTTTCCTTTTGTCCTCTGCTTTTCACTTCTCTTCTTTTCGCAGCTATTTGTAAGGCCTCTTCATGAAAGAGTTCCTCTGGAGAAAGAAATAGCAACCCACTCCAGTAGTCTTGACTAAAGAATTCCTTATGGGGACAGAGGAACTTGGCGGACTACAGCCCATGGGGTCACAAACGGTTGGACATGACTAAGCAACTATCACTTTCACTTTCTCATATGTATATACACACATACACACATATATATTTGACATTTGGTTAAATCCTACGTTGTTAACAACTAGAATTACGTCCAAAGCATATCCAAGATAAATGATAAGAAGTTTGAGGTCGATGTACTGGGCCAAACACCTGCACATTATCATCAAGATGCTTTTTCAAGTAAAAAATAAATGATATTATTCAGCTGCTGCTGTACCAGCACTGGTACAATTAGCAGGGTATTCAAATCCAGGGCTGATGGCATTCAAGAGCTCAGTTCCATCCCTGTGATCATGCGTGTCCTGAGTGTGTGGAGATAAAAGGATACGGCAAATCCTGCCTAATAATCAGAAGACCCCACTCAGTGTGTGCCGTGCATCATTTGCTGTTGCCTTTCATTTGTCCTGTCATAGAGTGAAGGAAACATGGTGCTGAATAAAGCCTATTCTTTCTCTCATGAGTTTAACAGTTCAAACCTAAACCAACACCACTGGTCAGGCAGAGTAGACACTGTAGTCTTAATTGGCATCTCTCCGATTACCATAAAGTTCCCATCTGCATTTCTTCTCCAGACCATCTGTTTGTATTTTTAAAAAAATTTTTACGGGTTGTTTGTGTTTTTCTGATTCATTTGTCGGGAAATTTTTTTTATATTAGGTGTAGCAATCCTTTATTAATAAGCATTAGGTTGTTTCTCCTAGATGACTGTTCATTTTGTGACTTTGTTTTAATAGGACCTTGGGCTGTGCAGAAGTTTTTGTTCTACGTGATTAAATTTGTCCTCTTGTTATTTGGGGCTTCTGGATTCCTAAGATTTATACAAAGAGTATCCTTTATTTTCTTCTCACAGTTGTGTTTTAAATTTATTATATAACTTATTTCACACTTGGACTGCAGTGTACCATTCCTGATTTCCTTCAAAGAAAGTAAGCTGTCCCATTATCATTATTAAATTTACCTTCCCCCCTCCACTGAATTGAAATGCAGACTACACAGATACCAAGAAAATACATATTTACCAGTGTACTGTTTCTGCTCTGTATGCTGATCTACCAATGTATTTGTCTATTTCTGTTTTTATCAATCATAGTAGCATTAAGTTGTTTTAAATCTGATATGCGGGTCTTCCTCTATTATTATTTGCCAAAATCTTCAGTTTCTATTGAGTATGAGATAGGCTACATGGGTGTATTGTACAACATGGGAAATAAAGTCAATATTCTAAAATAACTATAAACAGAGTATAACGTTTAAAAATTGTATAATTTTATACTGAAAAATAATACAAAAATATCTTCCTCAGTTTCTATTGGCTAATATTTAAGTGCTTACACTGGGTTTGCAAAAATGTAATTTTGATCAAGTCGCGCTGGCTCTCTGGAAGTCGCTTAGAAAATGAGGTGAGTGTTCTCCATGTGTACCACTGCAGTTCATGAACTTATTCTCTAGTTTTCGGTCCTTTCCTAGTGTTCCTGGAGATTTCTTACTTCAAGCTCAGTTGTGTACTTTCAGTAAGATCTCAGTTACCTATCTTCTTTTTTGTGTACATTTTTTTATTTTTTAAATTGTTTTCTTTATTGGAGCATAGTTGATTTACAATGCTGTGTGAGTTTCTTCTGTACAGCAAAGTGAAACAGCCATACTCGATTACCTTTTATTCAGCATCCCAGGTAGTTGTGTGTGTGTGTGTGTGTTGTGGGGGGGAGGTATTTTTGCCATACAGGTGGTTATAACAGAAGTCTTCACATTCCTAAGTCTGCAGGGATTTTTCTCTGAAATAAGGGAGTTGGACCAGATTTTCTTCCTCACTGTGCTCCCTGGAACAACAACCTAGGGATCCCTTGGGAAATTATTAAAAAGGCAGAACAGAACCCCCCACCTCAATGCTATGTTTTTAATAAGTCTCAGGGCAAGTTTGCGTATTTGAGTATGAGAAGCACTGAACTGTTTTGTGTCTTTGTAGCTCTAGCCCTACAGAACTCAATAACTAAGTTACAATCGTGGTTTCCCGATTTTTCCTACCTCAGACTGAATGAAGTCTGGGAATATGCTCCAAGTTTGAAGAACTTCTCAAAAGAGTCAGTGAGAGGGAAGGAGAAAGCAGTAATCAGGTTTACCTGAAATCTTCCCAATTCATGGTAAATACAGACAGTGTCGTCCTGGTCCCTGGCATGATTATATGTCCTCTCCTAATCTCCTGGGCTTCCCTGATGGCACAGCGGTGAAGAATCCACCTGCCAATGTCGGGGACACAGGTTTGATCCCTGGGTTGGGAAGATTCCCTGGAGAAGAAACCCACCCCATTATTCTTGCTTGGAAAAGTCCACAGACAGAAGAGCCCGTCAGGCTACAGTCCATGGGGTCACAGAAGAGTTGGACACAACTCAGTGATTAAACAACAATGACAACAACCACCTGGTCTCCTGGCCTTCAGACTCTTCTCCCTTCCATTCTTTCTGCAAATTTCTCCTCCCTTGCTCAGCAATATTTCACTGACTCTTGTTCTCCTTCCCCGACAATCTGCTTCAACTTGTGTGGCTACACTCTATCCACTTTCTATACAGAGTTTCCTTCCAATATTTTTTTTTCCTTCCAATATTTTATTTGATAATGGGTTCCCTAGTTTAAAAAAAAAAAAAAGAAAGGAAAGAAAAAAGAACTCATCTCTGGCATTCTCATATTTTAGTATTTTAAAAGTTAGAAAAGAAAATTTATATAATAAATATAAATAGCCAATAAGGATAGGAAAAAAGTTTACTCTCTCTAGTGGCAAGGAAATGCCATTTAGAATACATAGTATTTTCCAACTGTCAACTTTTCAAGGATTAGAAATATTGGGCAAGGTTATGCAGGATAAAGTTGTTTCTCAAAGTGAGAGTATACAACACTGCTTCATTCTGAAAGAAGAAATATGTATCAAAATTCCTTAGGAAAAAATCACAGTAATCATATTTCCAGGAGTTTGTCCTAAGCAAATATTTAAGTGCACAGAGATTTAGCTATAGAGATAGTCATCAAAATGGTGTCCCTTTTAGGCAAGAGAGGAAAAAAATTGAAATGACATAAATATGAAATAAATGTGAACTAGGTTCAGTTATTTATGGTAAAATTATTCAGTGGAACATTTACATAGAAAACCTTTATTTACAAAATAATATGATCCCATGTTAATAAAATAAATATGTGTATTTGCATGTATATTTGGCTTGAGGAGAATGTATTAATAAATGACTTGTCATCTTTTGTTCTGGAATTACAAAATGTTTCCCCCTTCTGTTTTCTTTTCTGTGTTTTCTAATTTATCTATGATATACATGGCTTTTTACTAGAAAAGAAATAAGAAAAAAGCATTGATAACTTTCAAAAAGTACAGTCTTTCTCCCAAGGCTGATAATGGATGAAAAAGAGATAAAATCTAAGAAAAAGTTCACCCGGCCTTTTTGAAGTTCTTAATCTTTTGTCCTTTTTGATGAAAGCTCCAAATTGCCAAATTACCTTTTCATGGCCATGACTGTCTTGATGGGGCCAAAGTCAATTACTGGGGGGCATTATTCATTAAATAACAACGTGACTACTTGTATCCCTTCAATAGACACAGTATCTAGGGCCTTTGTGTCTTTAGTTTCTCTCTGTATCTGACAAAGCACTTTTTAGCACCTTTGCCAAATGGGCTCAAGACAATTGCATACATACTTATCCAGATGACTCACTTTGCCCTTTTTTTAGCAGCTTCAGTTAAACTCCAAGTGTTAAAGTGGGTGAGAAAAATTGGTTAAACTTTGGGAAAGAACAAGAGATTTTTTTCAATTTTTCTCCACGTAAACAAATAGGAAAAACCAAATACAAGAGAAACCATTGAATTTCTGATTTCAGCAAGGTTAAAATAGGCACTAATGTTTTGCAAATTAAGATGAAAAATAAATTTATTACTTGTAATTTTAATTTCTAAGCAAGATGGGGTAAAATCTAATGAAGAATTTGCAAGTATAATAACTATTGTTTTTTCATTTCAGCAAATAATACAGCCATTTGAATAAATTAAGAAAAAATAGATAAGCAAAAGAAAAATATATTAAAATTACTCATAAATCTCACTTCTAAGGAATGATATCTTTGCCATTTATAAGCTTATTGTTTCAGTCTATTTTCTATTCAAAATATATGTGTACGCACAGTTTATATAACTTGAATCATAGCATGCTTATTCTTTATAAGCCTTCATTTCATTCAAAAATGAATCACGAAGATATTCTGCGGATTAAGATTTCATAATGGTAAGTGTAATGACAAAAGAATGATCTACATGACTAGGTGTCCAAATTCTTTTTCATGTAAATTTTAGACTTACAGAATAGCTACAGTAATAATACTTTACAAAGAAATCCTAAAATCCTTTCACCTAAATTCTCTAAATATTATTCTATTGCCTACGTTTATCTGTGTGCATGCCTCTTTCACTCTTCCTCTGTGTGTATATGCACATGTATACTATACTTATTTTCTTGAACCATTTAAGATTAAGCCGCAGAGAAAATGATACCTGTTTAAACAGTAGCATGCAACTTTCTAAACTGAAGGATATTAACTTGAATAAACACACTACCAAGATTAAAAGCAGGATATTAACATTGATATGATATTTCTGATATACAGAATATATTTAAATTTTTCTAATTGTCCCATTACTGTCTTTTATAGAATTGAAATTTTCTTTTTCTTATCTGGGACCAATCAAGGATCACACATTGCACTAATAAATTGAGTAAGAGTCAAATCAGGGTGAACATTAAGATGCAGGACTATTCAGCAAAAGACAAGTACTCTATGATATCACTCACATGTGGAATCTAAAAAAAAAAATGATACAAATGAACTTATTCATGAAACAGAAACAGATTTACAGACACAGAAGAGAAGCTTATGGTTACTAAAGGGGTAAGAGGTAGGGAAGGGATAAATTAGGAATTTGGGATTAACATATATACACTACTATAAATAAAATAGATAAACAATAAGGATGTATTGTATAGCACAGGAAACTACATTCAATATCTTATAGTAACCTGTAATGGAAAAGACACATATATGTAGGTGTCTTTTTCGGGGTTTACCTGATGCAAAGAGCTGACTCATTGGAAAAACCTTGATGCTGGGAAAGATTGAAGCCAATAGCAGAAGGGGATGGCAGAGAATGAGATGGTTAGACAGCATCACTGACTCAATGGATACGAATCTGAGCAAACTCTGGGAGATGGTGGATGACAGAGGAGCCTGAAGTGCCGCAGTCCATGGGGTCACAAAGAGCAGGATACAGCTTCAGTGAGTGAACAACACGCACATATCCGCGTGTATGTGTATGACTGAATCACTTTCCTGTACACCTGGGGCATTATAAATCAACTATACTTCAATAAAAAATAAATGAATGAATATTTTTCAAAAGATGTAGGTCTATTAAGAATTTTTTACCTAATCTTATAAAAATAGAAGACATTGGGGGTTTTAAGCAGGAGGGAAGGTTTTGAGATTGTTTTATTTTTTCAAAAGGCATTTCTGTTGTTAAACAGAAAATTATTTTACAGAAAAAGGTACTCTAATAAATTCCTGGAATCATGAGAGGAAGGAGGACAAGGTAGAGACTGTATGGTTAAAGAAGAAGGAAAATAAGAGACGGATGAAAATCCAGTGTGCAACAATCACCCCACGCTGATATTCCATAACAGCAATAAAACAGTTTGTCTGCAATGCCAGACCTGCTCTTATCACTGGTATGAAAATTCACACAAAAGAAGATGAGGAATGTTCCCTGCTTTTAACTTACGCTTACAAAAGATGTCTTAAGATTGAGTCTGTAATCAGTTGCCTATTTCTCAGTGGAAGGGCAGAGCCCAGTTTCACACCTTCCCATTTCATTTCTAAAAGTCCTTTTGTACCATCACAATCCCTATTATTATACTCCAATTAACCAGTGAAGTTGCTCAGTCATGTCCAACTCTTTGCAATCCCATGGACTGTAGCCCACCAGGCTCCTCCACCCGTGGAATTTTCCAGGCAAGAGTACTGGAGTGCGTTGCCATTTCCTTCTCCAGGGGATCTTCCCGACCAAGGGATCGAGCCCAGGTCTCCCACATTGCAGGCAGATGCTTTTACTGTCTGAGCTACCAGGGAAGCCCAATATTCCAATTAAGATAGGACCTAAATACTTAGGTTTATCCCATAGTCAGTGTAATGTTAAAGATCATTCCTGGGTTTTACTTGATTTTAACGAATCATCTCTTTAGTTATTTGTAATGCTGAACTTCTGTCATGTAACAAGCTAAGCTAAAGGACAATCAATAGCTTTATGAATTGAAATGAAAACATATATGCACATGTGTTGTTTTCCAATCCTATAGAGCCTGAGAGGCTACTCTAACCAAATATATCCATCAATTACATGTCCAATCTGAGAACTTAGTATCTTGCAGATTTCAACATGCACATGACTCTTCCAAGAATAGAGTTAAAATGTAGATTCTGATTTCATAGGTTTGGACTAGAGTCAAAGATTCTGCTTTTGAACATTCTGCCAGGGTTGGGGGTAGGGCATGGCACTGGTTGCTAGACCACATTTTGAATAAAAATGTAGAGATCAATTACTTACCACTAAATAATAGATTTTTCCTTGAAAATGGAGGTGGAACAGCAGGTTGGAAAGAGCACAGGGGTGGGTTTAGGATAAGAAATCCAAGACCTGTCTGCCATCAGTGAAGATCCTTTAATCACTTTGAGCTTCAGTTTCCACAATATAGAAATCTGCAATAGAAGCGTGAATGGCTTTCTAGGACATAAGGTATGCTTTAAATAAAACTTTAAGAAAATTTAAGACTTCAGGATGAATAAACTATAATTGGTTTAATTGCAGTAAATATATTTATTTAAAAATGGCAAATCTTTTCCAGCTGAGAGTGCCACCCCAAATAGCTACCATGTGATTTTATGGAAAATGAAAATTTAAATTACCTCTATAAGAAAGTGACCCTTTCTTTTTACGAAGTCACAAGCTGAATGAAACAATAAACAAAGAACGTGACAAAAAAACCACGATCCAGAAGATTAAAATATCTTTTCGTATAAAAAAATGGATATACTACTTTTCTGCCTCAGGCATGGCTTTTAGCAAAATACACTCTTTGGACTTGGAATGAAGCAGATTTTTCTTTCAACATCTGTCCCTGAACTGATGGGAGGTAAAGAAAAATCAAGTGTTGAGTCTCTTGCTTAAGGAAGCGTTCAGATGAGTATTGGCAGAGCTCCCAGAGGAATAAAACTGGGAGACTGAAAATCCAAGAGTATAGACATTATACAAAATATTATTTCATAATAATCAGCAAGTGATCAAGTAGCAAGGATGGAGCTTTTAAACCCAGAGACAGACAGACAGAGAGAGTTTAACTTGGTCGAGGTCTTCACTCTTGGCTGGATGGTGAGCAATCCACCTACCAATACAGGAGTCACGGGTTCAATCCCTAATCTGGGAAGACCCCATGTGCCATGGAGCAACTGAGCGCATGGACCACAACTACTGAGTCTGTGCTCTAGAGCCCAAGAGCCACAACTACTGAAACCCAGACTCCATAAGAAGTGTGTGCTCTGCAACGAGAGAAGCCACCTCAATGAGATGCCTGCACCCTGCAACTGGTGGGTGGCCCCTGCTCACCACAGCTAGAAAAAAGGCCATGCAGCAACAAAGGCCTAGCGCAGCAAAAACAAAAATAAATTATCAAATAAAAATTTTAATTACATTATTAAATAAATTACTTCTTTAAATAGTGAGAGAAGTTTTATTAAAAAAAAAAACTTGGTCAAGCCTTATCTTGAACACATTCATTTACTTCCTCACAAATGTCAGGATCAGCTGTGTTTTTGAAGCAGATGAGTATCCAGGGTCACCTTCTGCCAGCTGCCTGAGTCCTGTTGCTTTTGATCACCTTCTCCGGCAGATGTGATGTGATTCTTTCTGCCAGCTCACTCCTCTGTGTCTGCTAACTTGCTGCAGCCCGCTCTCATCTCACTAGCAAGGCTGCCTCTGGGTGAAGGCACTTACTCCTGCCACAGGTCCCTGTCATCTCCTGACAGCACAGACTCCCGTGGCAGCTCTCCCTCTGGTCCTGGTGTCAGATACAAAGGCCTGACCAGCTTCCGCTGGCAGAAGCTGCCTCTTAATTGCTATAGATCAGAGAGTACTGAACATGTCAATTAAAATAGAGTGGAAGAGGGCAGAAGAGATCTGGCATTTACCAAGATAACCCATTCCCCTCTGGGTTGATGGCTTTCTTTATGCCTCATGGTCCTGCCTGACTAATGGGCAGGTCATTTCCCAGCAACACCACGAGCACAGCAACTGATTACAGTGTCTGTCTCTTTTGCCCTACTCTAGCAGACTTTTCTCTTTCCTATCATTTGTTTTCTTCTTTAGCAAAAGGGTTTGTCCTTAGAACTAGCTACATATTTCCAGGAGAGAAGAACTCTCCCAAACCACACACACAAATATGAGGAAAGAAGCCCCAGTTCTTTTCATTCACTTATTTGTCCTTTGTTCTTTCCTGTTACATTCCATTCATGGAATGTATGTATGTTATTAATGACATGGCTAAAAACTTGATTCTTAGAGCGGCAAGGGGCCTTCACCACATAGAGTCTAAAGATGAGTGAACAAAGACCCAGAGATTTGAGCTGACTTGCACAGGGCTACACAGATGCTTTCCTTCCTACCTCACTTTCTGGGTGATGCACACTTCCATTGCATGGCTACATTCCCAGGCTCTCAGTGTTTCAAGAATCTGATTAAGACCTAGAGAGGCAATTCCATGTAGGATTGAAAACCAAGCCTACTGTGCTCATTGGTCCTGCCACCTATTAGCTTCTTTTTCTGTACATTGGGAGGTTACAGAAGTAAGATGGTCAGTATTGGCAAAGCTCTTGGTCTGAACACATAGTGAATTCTACTCACAGACTCTTAATTATGTGGAAATTAGTATTCAGGAGGTAGATGGATCCAGGACAAACCTGAATTATAGCATCTGGGCATATTGAAAATCTGGGGCTGGAAGAGTTTGAGAAAAAAGCAGAATTAGAAAGTTCATCCTGACCTTCCCTCCTTGCCCTTCTTCCCTGAAGCAGGTCATAAACCTCTCATGTGATGGTTCCCTCCCTTGTATCAACTTACTCCTTGAGTTGGGGAGTTTAGAGCTGAGGAATCTGTATAAATAAACCTTGTTAAACTTGCCTTTGTCTTCCCAGTTACTTCTTCACCATTTAGAACTTCAAGTTCAAACACCTTGCCATCCTGCCATTTTTTCATGGATTTATTGTTTCTTTGCCCTTCCTTGGTGGCTCAGTGATAAAGAATCCGCTGCCAATGCAGGAGGCCTGGGTTCTATCCCTGGCTCAGGAAGATCCCCTGGAGAAGGAAATGGCAACCCACTCCAGTATTCTTGCCTGGGAAACTCCATGGACAGAGGAGCTTGGCAGGCTACGGTCCATAGGGTCACAAAGAGGCAGACGCAACTTAGTGACTAAACAGCGACAACACTGTTTCTTTGTCTTAAAGATATAAAAGCCTCCTGATTTGGCCATTTCTTCAGGTCTTCCTTCTCTTGTAAACCTTCCCATGGACATGTGAAAATTATGCTTTTCTCTTGTTAAATCCTTGTCAGTTTAATTTTCAGACCCTGCCAAGAACCCTAAGAGGGTAAAGGAAAAATTTTTCCCTTCTCTACAAAGTGAAAACATTATTTAATGTATCTAAAAGTATTATTTAATGTATGTAAATAAATTAGAGACTAATACTCTCTAATTTGATAGGTCAACAGTTGGCCAAATTTTATTTTTCCAAGTAAGCAGATAAAAAAATTCTACTTCGCATCACAACATCTTGTAAGTTAAAGAACACTTAGATTCATAGTAGAAAGGGTACACTTGGAAAAATAAAAACAATCCTTTTCAAAAAGGAACAATTATTTTGCTTTTGATGACAAAGATTATCAGGGCCAGTGTTGGCACAAACCCTGGAGCTCACAGGCCCCTTGTCTCTGGTTCATCTTCTCTAAGGAAGAAGCACATTGCCAGAGGCTGTCTATAGCCTCGTTCTCTTTACCTTCCTGTGGCAAGGCTCAGGGGGTCTGACTGTGAAAGACAATTTCCAGGTTTCTAAATGGAGCATCTGCCAATCACCCAAGCCTTAGCCAGTGTTCTTCAAATCTGCACATAAACCCCCTTTTCCAGAATCAGAATGCCCAAAACATCATCAAAGGTAGATGACAGGCTGATCTGCAAAATGAGCAAGCCCTGCCCTTTGTTGAAAAAAAATCCATCTGCCCTTCTGGGGAAGTCCATAAAAATGCCATGGCAAAACCAATACAATATTGTAAAATAATTAACCTCCAATTAAAATAAATAAATTTATATTTTTAAAAAATCAGTGTGGGCTTTATATTTGGAGGCTCTAACCTGCCATCTTCTCGGTCAGCCAGCTCCCCAATTTTTTGGCCTTCCTAGGTGGTAATAGTGGTAAAGAATTCATCTGCTAATGCAGGAGATGTTAAGAGACATGGGTTCTATCCTGGGGTCAAGAAGATCCCCTTGAGGAGGGCATGGCAACCCACTCCAGTATTCTGCCTGGAGAATCCCATGGACAGAGGAGCCTGGTGGGCTACTGTCCATGGGGTCACAAAGAGTTGGACACAACTGAAGCGACTTAGCATGCATGCACATGGGCTTCAACTGCATGAACTGTGTCCATACTTAAGATGGTGATGGCCCTACTCAGCGCTGTGGGATTCAGCTGGGAGGTGAGGTGTAGGGACAGAGATAGACTAAGACAGGCACAGAAGTGATCAGTAGTGCCAAGGCCCAGGTGTGTGTCACAAAAGGACACTGAAGACCCAGGGATGACTACAGGGAGACAGTCACTGACTCCAAATGTCTGAGGACCTGTCATGAGAAGAGAAAGCAAAACTGCTGGAGGGCATAAGGTCAAATGACTGGAAATAAGGAAAACCGATTTATGCTACAGAAAGAAAAATCTCTTAACTCTTACAGCTGTCAAGAGGAAAGGAAAAGAGAAGAGAGAAGACAGAAGGGGAAGGGAGAGAAGAGAAAAGGAGGACAGGGGAGCAGAGCGAAGGGGAGGAACTTACAGATTTTAACAAAAAGTTAGAGATCTTGATAATCCCGCAGTTTGATCTTGAACATCTCCTGGCTTCTTTCCGTTTTTCCTTGCCCACGATTGAATTTATTATTGATGAACTCAGAACATCCTTCCAGTTTGAATATGTTCTGGCTTTTATCAATAAATATGTCTTAAATTTTTTTCCCTTAGTTTTGATTACAACCATCATTCAGTGAATATTTTCTATGAAAAAGACATTGTAAATTTTTGAAGTAGATGATTTTATTATCCCCATTTTTAGGTAGGGAAACTAAGTTTCAGAGTTAATATTTAATTTGTTCAAGTCACACAACCAGCATGAGAGTCAAAAACTTACTTCTAAACCAAATCTATCTAATGTTTAAATCCTATGGTGTGAGGCCTAAAAACAGTTCAAATTTATTACCTTGAAATAATATTTTTTCTCATTTTGCTCTAGGAGCCTTTGTTTCATTACTGAATTCTATGCCTAGAAATTGACACAAATTTCTGGTTACTCAAGGATCGCCTTCAAGATCAGCATCATACATTTTTGGCCCTTCCCAGATCTATTTCCTTTGCCATTAGTGCAAACTTCCGTGACAACAACTTCTGTCAGGTGCTGTGAGTCAAGGCCCACATAAATGGCATGTTAGACCACTAAGGGTTCAATGTCCTTGACCCCAAACTATAGCCATGGGAAATCGATGGGGAAACAGCGGAAACAGTGTCAGACTTTATTTTGGGGGCTCCAAAATCACTGCAAATGGTGATTGCAGCCATGAAATTAAAAGACGCTTACTCCTTGGAAGGAAAGTTATGACCAACCTAGATAGCATATTGAAAAGCAGAGACATCACTTTGCCAACAAAGGTCCGTCTAGTCAAGGCTATGGTTTTTCCTGTGGTCATGTATGGATGCGAGAGTTGGACTGTGAAGAAAGCTGAGTGCCAAAGAATTGATGCTTTTGAACTGTGGTGTTGGAGAAGACTCTTGAGAGTCATTTGGACTTCAAGGAGATCCAACCAGTCCATTCTAAAGGATATTGGTCCTGGGTGTTCTTTGGAACGACTGATGCTGAAGCTGAAACTCTGGGACTTTGGCCACCTCATGCGAAGATTTGACTTATTGGTACTTTGATGCTGGGAGCGACTGGGGGCAGGAGGAGAAGGGGACGACCCAGGATGAGATGGCTGGATGGCATCACCAACTTGATGGATGTGAGTCTGAGTGAACTCCAGGAGTTGGTGATGGACAGGGAGGCCTGGCGTGCTGCGATTCATGGGGTCGCAAAGAGTCAGACACGACTGAGTGACTGAACTGAACTGAACTGACGGCCAAATACCTAAATATATACATACATATGTATATATATATATGCATATATGACTATGTGTCTCTGGTTCCTCACCATATCAGAAATTTTATTCTATGAGTAGTGGAATTTCTCTATTAATAGTGCAAGTTCTGAATAATTATTTTCATCATGGTTGATCAATCTCATCAGCTTTGAAACATGCCCAGATCTCTCTGAGCCCACATTCCCCTTAATATAACCATGATTACATGGAATTAAATTCTATGTGCAGGAAAGAGCCTGGAACTTTTATTCATAGTAAAAAGTATTTGTGTTTCAGCGGGACTATGGGGGTGATGTATTAATTGATGTAAATTCTACTCATCACAGTTATAAAAATTTCTGTAATTAGCACCTAATAGTTTCATAAGGTATTTGTTTTGTAAGAGTATGATTTTCCCTAACTGAACCACTGTATTGGTTTTTGTATCCAGCCAATCCAGTCAGTAAGAGTAAGTCTCTAGTACGTCCAAGTTAAAGACGACTTGTCAGCTCCGAGCGCCCTCTGCTGGTGATATTTGGGTACAACAGGCAAACTCATGGAATTTACAGTTAGGTGAAGGTTCAGTTCAGTTCAGTTCAGTTCAGTTCAGTGGCTCAGTAGTGCCCGACTCTTTGCGACCCCATGAATCGCAGCACGCCAGGCCTCCCTGACCATCACCATCTCCCAGAGTTCACTCAGACTCACGTCCATTGAGTCCCTGATGCCATCCAGCCATCTCATCCTCGGTCGTCCCCTTCTCCTCCTGCCCTCAGTCCCTCCCAGCATCAGAGTCTTTGCCAATGAGTCAGCTCTTCGCGTGAGGTGGCCAAAGTACTGGAGCTTCAGCTTTAGCATCATTCCTTTCAAAGAAATCCCAGGGTTGATCTCCTTCAGAATGGACTGGTTGGATCTCCTTGCAGTCCAAGGGACTCTCAAGAGTCTTCTCCAACACCACTTCAAACGCATCAATTCTTCGGCTCTGAGCCTTCTTCACAGTCCAACTCTCACATCCATACATGACCACAGGAAAAACGATAGCCTTGACTAGACGGACCTTAGTTGGCAAAGTAATGTCTCTGCTTTTGAATATACTATCTAGGTCGGTCTTCACTTTTCTTCCAAGTAGTAAGCGTCTTTTAATTTCATGGCTGCAGTCACCATCTGCAGTGATTTTGGAGCCCAAAAAAATAAAGTCTGACACTGTTTCCACTGTTTCCCCATCTGTTTCCCATGAAGTGAGGGGACCAGATGCCATGATCTTCGTTTTCTTAATGTTGAGCTTTAAGCCAACTTTTCGCTCTCCTCTTTCACTTTCATCAAGAGGCTTTTTAGCTCCTCTTCACTTTCTGCCATAAGGGTGGTGTCATCTGCATATCAGAGGTTATTGATATTTCTCCCAGCAATCTTGATTCCAGCTTGTGTTTCTTCCAGTCCAGCATTTCTCACGATGTACTCTGCATAGAAGTTAAATAAGCAGGGTGACAATATACAGCCTGGACATACTCCTTTTGCTGTTTGGATCCAGTCTGTTGTTCCATGTCCAGTTCTAACTGTTGCTTTCCTGACCTGCATACAGATTTCTCAAGAGGCAGGTTAGGTGGTCTTGTATTCTCATCTCTTTCAGAATATTGCACAGTTTATTGTGATCCACACAGTCAAAGGCTTTGGCATAGTCAATAAAGCAGAAATAGATGTTTTCTGGAACTCTCTTTCTTTTTCCATGATCCAGCAGATGTTGGCAATTTGATCTCTGGTTCCTCTGCCTTTTCTAAAACCAGCTTGAACATCAGGGAGTTCACGGTTCACTTATTGCTGAAGTCTGGCTTGGAGAATTTTGAGCATTACTTTACTAGCATGGGAGATGAGTACAATTGTGTGGTAGTTTGAGCATTCTTTGGCATTGCCTTTCTTAGGGATTGGAATGAAAACTGACCTTTTCCAGTCCTGTGGCCATTGCTGAATTTTCCAAATTTGCTGGCATATTGAGTGCAGCACTTTCACAGCATCATCTTTCAGGATTTGAAATAGCTCAACTGGAATTCCATCACCTCCACTAGCTTTGTTCATAGTGATGCTTTCTAAGGCCCATTTGACTTCACATTCCAAGATGTCTGGCTCTAGATTAGTGATCACATCATCATGATTATCTGGGTCGGGAAGATCTTTTTTGTACAGTTCTTCCGTGTATTCTTGCCACCTCTTCTTAATATCTTCTGCTTCTGTTAGGTCCATACCATTTCTGTCCTCTATCGAGCCCATCTTTGCATGAAATGTTCCCTTGGTATCTCTGGTGAAGGTTAGAATTCAAAAATAGCTGAGATGAGATGGTTGGATGGCATCACCGACTCAATGGACATGAGTTTGGGTAAACTCCGGGAGTTGGTGATGGACAGGGAGGCCTGGCATGCTGCACAGTTCATGGGGTCACAAAGAGTCAGACAGGACTTAGCGACTGAACTGAACTGAACTGAAGGTTAGAAAACACCATTTGTTACTGATCAATCACTTTATAATTTCCAAAATGCCTTCACTTCCATTGCTGTATAAGAGCTAGTTAACATGTTAAAATGGGACTCTCCTAGTCTCCGTTTGAACTGATGTTATGTAATAGACCTGTGCTGTTTGTTGGAGGAGCCACTAGCCAAGTCCGATTCCTATACTTGAAATGTATGAATTGACAGATTTTGTGAGTATAAAATACACACCATAATCCAGAACTTATTATCGGAAAAATTAAGGTTAAAATATTACATTTTTGGAAGTTCTCAGCTATTATTTAGTCCAATAAACTCTCTGCTCTCTTTTCCTTCTGGGTTACCCATTACCCTAGTGTCGCCCTTTCTAAAAGAGTTGATTGTTCTTAGGAAATTTTCTCACGTTTTTACATCTTAATTGTCATTTCCCTGCTACCTGCATCATTTCTATTTCAAGCTCACTATGTCCATCTTCCAAATCCCCTGCTCAGTTACCAATGATTTTAAATGAATTCTTCATCTCATTTATTAAGCTTTTCAGCTTCAGAATTTGTTTGGTTCTTTTTTCAGAATTTTAATTTCTTTGGTAAGAAATTAATTTTCTTACCATCACCCTCCTCCGCCTCTGTAATTTCTTTGGAAATTAATTTTTTCATCAATTAATCTTGTTCATTAATTTTATCCCTGAGCTCATTAATGGAGAAGGCGATGGCATCCCACTCCAGTACTCTTGCCTGGAAAATCCCATGGACAGAGGAGCCTGGTAGGCTGCAGTCCATGGGGTCGCGAAAAGTCGGACACGACTGAGCGACCTCACTTTCACTTTTCACTTTCCTGCATTGGAGAAGGAAATGGCAACCTACTCCAGTGTTCTTGCCTGGAGAATCCCAGGGACAGGGGAGCCTGGTGGGCTGCCATCTATGGGGTCGCACAGAGTCGGACACGACTGAAGCGACTTAGCAGCAGCAGCAGCAGCAGGAGCAGCAGGAGCAGCAGAGCTCATTAAATTCCTTTCCTGAGTTTCCTTGCAGCTTGTTGAGTTTCTTCATGACAGCTACTTTTGAATTCTCTAACAGATTCTAATATTTTGTGACTTTAAGTTTGAATTCTGAAGAATTGTCATTTTCTTTTTGTGATACAACGTTTTTGTGGTTCTTCATGGTGTTTGATGAGTTGTTCTTTTGCTGGTGCATTTAAAGTAGTGAAAGCACTAAATACTACAAAAGTAGCATTTCTAGAGATAAAGCTTTCTTTTTTTCCTAACTTGATTCTAAAGAGTCAACGGGTTGGGAATGAGAGGGCTTTCTTTTATTTCCCAGTGAGTGGCACTATAGCACAGCATTCGGTTTCTCTTCTCTGAGCTGTTTCTGGCTGCATCACCCTCCTCCGCCTCTGTAAGAGGCTTGGTCAAGTGCTTTGATTAGCACTGCTGGTGCCTTTGGGGATGCTGGCACTTTGCCTGGAGCACTCAGGTGGTGAGCACTTTGGCAGCATTAAAGATCTGTTCAGTTTCAGTTCCTGCTGCCACAGGGGGAGAGAAATGGGAAGACAGGGAGCCAGGGTCTGCCTTGACCAGTGCTGTCAGCTTCCCAGGTGCCACACTGCAGGCCAGTCAGGGGCCGAATCTGTGGGCACCTCCACAGTCGAAAAGATGTGGTATCAGATGCCACTACCTCTACTGTTCAGCTGGGTTTCCCTGGTGGCTCAGATGGTAAAGAATCTGCCTGTCATGTGGGAACCCAAGTTTGGTCCCTGGGTCTGGGAAGTTCCCTGGAGAAGGGAATGGCAACCCACTCCAGTATGATTGCCTGGAGAATCCCCATGGACAGAGGAGCCTGGTGGACTGTACTCCATTGGGTCACGGACTTGGACAGGACTGAGCGACTGACACCCACCTCTGCTTTTCAGTCACTTGTGGCCACAGGCACCACTACGGCTGAGGGACTGCACACCACTCTTCTTGCTGATCCTGGGTTCTGTGGGGCTGCAGGCTCATCTGCCATGTCCAGGGGACCAGGCTACATGCACAGCCTCCAGTGTTCCCCTGGCTTTATCTCCTCTGTTCCACCCACCTTTGGATGTACAGATGTGTGGAATTCTCTAGCATCTTGGTATGGTGGGTGGAGGAACCTTTGTTGAGTTGTGGATGCTCTATTGGTTGTAGATTGAAAGGGACAAAGGAAATGCCTCACTCAACCATGATGCTGGCATTGTTCTCCCTTGTTCTTTTATTCTTCATCCTATAAACGCTTCCAGCCTTTCACCCCATTTTACAGTTCTCCAAAAGAAGACTCTGCTTCATAGTTTGTCTACTTAGTTCGTGTCACCTAAATTGTCTTCTTTAATAATTTTTTAACACTCTGCATAGTTATGAGGGTCCCAAGAATGTCAAAGTTGGAGAGGGCCTTATGAGTCTTCTTTCCATGGATCAATTCACCATGAAAACTTCTACACTGAGTTCCTACTCTATGTCAGATACTGTGCTAGGCAAGAATAAGATGTAGTCCTAGCCAGGGTTGTATTTGGTTAGAAATCACTATTTCTCAGTGTAGCCTATTTCACCTTGAGAAACTTGTTTGTATTAGAAAGATTCTGTTTACATCTAAAATAGAATTATAAAACAGCCTGCATGTTTGGAGAAAGTAATTTCACTGGGATTGGACCATAACTTGGTAGATAACTTACTATTCCTCAGGCAGCCTAACAGCTTTAACTGTTAGAAAATTTCACTGATCATTTTGTCAAAATCATCCTAGTAAAGTGAAGTTTGCATATTTACAAAATGTTCCTCTTTTTTGCTGGTAATATTTTTACTAAAGTTTGCTTTTTCTGAAATTTATCACAGCTTTCTTTTGGTTAGTGTTTTCATGGAACATCTTTTGTTTTTTGTTTTTTTTTTACTTTCAATCTTTCTGAATCATATATTTCAAATATTTCTCTTATAAGCAGCATAAATTTGGGTTTTCTCTGGAACATTTAGTTCACAAACACACAGTTTAGTTCACTTCGCAAACTACTGAAATGTTTTGGTTTGAATTTACCATCTAACTGCTGGCCTTCTAATTATTTCACTTTTCCCATGTTCCTTTTAGATTGATTATATTTTATTTTTCCATTTCCTTCAGTATTTTCTCTATCTTAGTAGTCTTACATTCTTTTACTACTTTTTTTTTGTTATAATAAAGATTACAGCAAGCATATTTGACATACCAAAGTCTAATAAAAGTTAGCATTTTTACTCTTCCAAGATATTGCAGAAACTTTACCTTGCTACTCAGTATGTTCTGGGACCAGCAGCATAAATATCACCTGGGAGGTTGTTAAAATTCAAAATCTCCAGTCCCACTCTAGACCTTTTGATTAAAATCAAATGATTTAACAAGATCCCAAGGTGATTCATATGTTGAAAGTTTGAGAAATATTGCTTTATGGCGCTTTAACTCCATTTACATTTTTATAATTCATATACAATTTTTGCATATTTATGTTTTAAACTGCCAAGATACCTTACTATTGCTTCTGATGATCATCATTCACTTATATTTACCAACAAATATATACTTTTCACATATGTTTATTCCTTTCTGTATTTCTGACTTTTCACCCAAGATCTTTTCGCTTTTGCCTGCAGCATGTATACGTCTTTACTGTAGCTCTTCATAGTTTTTGTTTCAAAACTTATTTCCTTGTCATTTAAAAAACTTTACTATGGACGTTGATGTGTGCCGAGTTGCTGCAGTCATGTCCAACTCTTTGCCACCCTATGGACTATAACCGGCACAACCTCCTCTGTGCACAGGATTCTCCAGGCCAGAAAACTGGGATGGGTTGCCTTCCCCTCCTCCAGAGGATCTTCCTGACCCAGGGACTGAACCACTGTCTCGTCTCCTAAATTGGCAGGTGGGTTCCTTACCACTAGTGCCCCTTATTGTGGACATTTTCAAACACATATAAAAATAGAGAGAGTTCAGTTCAGTTGCTCAGTCATGTCCGACTCTTAGTGACCCCATGGACTGCAGCATGCCAGGCTGTCCTGTCCATCACCAACTCTTGGAGCTTGCTCAAACTCACATCTATTGAGTCGGTGATACCATCCAACCATCTCATCCTCTGTTGTCCCCTTCTCCTTCTGTCTTCAGTCTTTCCCAGCATCAGGGTCTTTTCCAATGAGTCAGTTCTTCACATCAAGTGGCCAAAGTATTGGAGTTTCAGCTTCAACATCAGTCCTTCCAATGAACACTCAGGACTGATCTCCTTTAGGATGGACTGCTTGGATCTCCTTGCAGTCCAAGGGACTCTCAAGAGTCTTCTCCAACACCACACCTCAAAAGCATCAATTCTCGGTGCTAGCATTCTTTATAGTTCAACTCTCACATCCATACATGACTACTGGAAAAACCATAGCTTTGACTAGACAGGCCTTTGTCAGCAAAGTAGTATCTCTTCTCTTGAATATGCTGTCTAGTTGGTCATAGCTTTTCTTCCAAGGAGCAAGCATCTTTCAATTTCATGGCTGCAGTCATCATCTGCAGTGATTTTAGAGCCCCCCAAAATAAAGTATCTCACTGTTTCCATTGTTTCTCCATCTATTTGCCATGAAGTGACAGGACCAGATGCCATGATCTTCATTTTTTGAATGTTGAATTTCCAGATGCCACGATCTTCGTTTTTTGAATGCTAAATTCTAAGCCAACTTTTTCCCTCTACTCTTTCACTTTCATCAAGAGGCTCTTTAATTCTGCTTCACTGTAAGGGTGATGTCATCTGCATATCTGAGGTTATTGATATTTCTCCCAGTAATCTTGATTCCAGCTTCTGCTTCATCCAGTCTGGCATCTTGCATGATGTATTCTGCATATAAGTTAAATGAGCAGGGTGACAATAAACAGCCTTGGTGTGCTCCTTTTCCAATTTGGAACCAGTCCATTGTTCCATGTCCGGTTCTAACTGTTGCTTCTTGACCTGCATACAGATTTCTCAAGAGGCGGGTCAGGTGGTCTGGTATTCCCATCTCTTTCAGAATGTTCCAGTTTGTTGTGATCCACACCGTCAAAGGTTTTGGCATAGTCAATAAAGCAGAAGTAGATGTTTTTTTGGAACTCTCTTGCTTTCTTGATGATCCAATGGATATTGGGAATTTGATCTGTGGTTTCTCTGTCTTTTCTAAATCCAGCTTGAGCATATGGAATTTCATGGTTCACGTACTGTTGAAGCTTGGCTTGGAGAATTTTGAGTATTACTTTGCTAGCATGTGAGATGAGTACAATTGTGCAGTAGTTTGAACATTCTTTGGCATTGCCTTTCTTAGGGATTGGAATGAAAACTGACCTTTTCCAGTACTGTGTCCACTGCTGAGTTTTCCAAATTTGCTGGCATATTGAGTGCAGCACTTTCACAGCATCATCTTTTAGGATTTGAAATAACTCAACTGGAATTCCGTCATCTCCACTAGCTTTGTTCGTAGTGATGCTTCCTAAGGCCCACTTGACTTCACATTCCAGGATGTCTGGCTCTAGGTGAGTGATTACAGCATCGTGGTTATCTGGGTTATTAAGCTCTTTTTTGTATAGTTCTTCTGTGTATTTTTGCCACCTCCTCTTAATATCTTCTGCTTCTGTTAGGTCTATACAATTTCTGTCCTTTATTGTATGGGAGGCAGTGGTCAAGATCATCCCCAAGAAAAAGAAATGCAAAAATAGAAAGAATAACATAATAAACCCGATTTACCATTCCCAGTTATTGATATGTGGCCAATCATTTCTTTTTTATACCTCATTTATATCCTATCCCCTGACACCATATCATTTCATCTATTAATATTTCAGTGTCTATCTCTGAAATAAAAGAATTTCTTTATAACACAACCCCAATATTATCTGACCAAAATTAATACTAAATTCCTAATATCAACAAATATCCAGTGTTCACATTTCCCGTATCACCTTATAGATTTCAGTCTATTTTCAACTGAAGTATTGCTTGCATCTTATACCCTCCCAGTTCTCCATTGTCCTCACAAGCATATTTTATTTTGAAGAATTTTTGCTATTTGCTTGATAAAGTTTATCAGTCTGAATTTTGCAGTTCAATTTTATGTTGCTATTTAAAATGGTCCTCAATGCCTTATACTTCCTATATATTAGTAGATAAACACAGAAACTTGGTAATTTTGTTGATAATATTGTTATTTTCATTTGGAAGGATATAATACCTAATTTTTCCTCCTTTTAAAATACCAAATGTTGGTGATCATTATATAGATCTATTAATTCTTTGAGGGTTGCAAAATGATTATAATATCATTCTGTCATTTTTAAAAATTTGACTAATAGTTAAAATGTTCTATAAAGGGAAGTTTATCATAATCAACAAGTCATTTATTCACCAACAAGGTATAGATCTTAATTTTTTAAAAAAATTGGCAGAATAAATCCTTGATCTTATTCACTAGTTTTCAAAATAACAAACTGACCCACAGCATCTGAGGAGCCTGGCAGGCTACAGTCCATGGGGTCGCAAAAGAGTAGGACATGACTTAGCAGCTGAACAAAAACCACCACAGCATCTGCCACAGGTGATCAGTGTGGGTCGTTTTAAGCAGATAAAATCATTTTAAATCATTGGTTTAAACATATTTGATATGTTTCTATCCATTTCAGTTATTATCCCTGTTGATGCACAAACTACCCTCTCTTTGGCTGACTGGGGACATATTGACTCAACCTTAATTTCTTTGACAGCTTCCTAAGCTAGGACAAACTAGTTCAGTTCAGTCGCTCAGTCGTGTCCGACTCTTTGTGACCCCATGAATCGCAGCATGCCAGGCCTCCCTGTCCATCACCAACTCCTGGAGTTCACCCAGACTCATGTCCATCGAGTCGGTGATGCCATCCAGCCATCTCATCCCCTTCTCCTCCTGCCCCCAATCTCTCCCAGCATCAGCGTCTTTTGCAATGAGTCAGCTCTTTGCATGAGGTGGCTGAAGTACTGGAGTTTCAGCTTTAGCATCAGTCCTTCCGAAGAACACCCAGGACTGACCTCCTTTAGACTGGACTGGTTGGATCTCCTTGCAGTCCAGGTGACTCTCAAGAGTATTCTCCAACACCACAGTTTAAACGCATCAATTCTTTGGCGCTCAGCCTTCCTCACAGTCCAACTCTCACATCCATACATGACTACTGGAAAAACCATTGCCTGACAAACCAAGACAGTGTATTAAAAAGCAGAGATATTATTTTACTGACAAAGGTCCATATAGTCAGAGCTATGGTTTTTTCTAGTAGTTATGTACTGTTATGTGAGAGTTAGACCATAAAGAAAGCTGAGCACTGAAGAACTGGTGCTTTTGAATTGTGGTGTTGGAGAAGACTCTTGAGAGTCCCTTCCAACTGCAAGGAGATCAAACCAGTCAACCCTAAAGGAAATAAACTCTGAATATTCATTGGAGGGACTGATGCTGAAGCTGAAGCTCCAATACTTTGGCCACCTGATGTGAAGAGCTGACTCATTGGAAAAGACCTTGATGCTGGGAAAGACTGAAGGCAGAAGGCATCAGAGGAAGAGATGATTAGATAGTATCATTGACTCAATGGACATGAATCTGAGCAAACTCTGGGAGATAGTGGAGAACAGGGGAGCCTGGCGTGCTGTAGTCTATGGGGTTGCAAAGAGTCAGACACTACTTAGTGACTGAACAACAGTTATTCTATTTTTTATTTGGTAAGGAAACTCAATACTGAGATTTGCTATAAGAGTAGATCCCAAGTGTTCTCCACACACACACACACACACACACACACGAGTAGATCCCAAGTGTTCTCAACACACACACACAGAGTTAACTATGAGAGGTGATGGTTACGCTAGTTTGATTGTGATCATTTCACAGTGTATATGTACATCAAAACGTCACACTGTACCTCTTAAACATATAGTATTTGTCAAAAATAAGCACAGTTTTTTTTAAAGGGTACAAAGTCAGAAATGAGGCCTTTCAAATGAATGCCTAGGAAGTTTGTGGTTTTCCAGGCCCCCAGTAGTGCATGAGATTCTTCTCTTTCAGGAGCATCTGAAAGGAAACTGACACATCCTAACGGGATCCTAGAATGTTACAACTGAAGGAGTGCTTACAGATTACCAACCCTCACTGCAACAAGTTTATCAGTAGAAAGGCTAAGTGGTGTCCCGAGGCCCTGAGAAGTTCACAGCAAAGCCAGGACTAGGACCCAGGTCTCCTTACTCCTGTTGATTTCTTTAATCGTGGCTTTGCTGCGGTGTTCAGTTCATGTTTGTTTAAGAATCTGACTCAGATATAAAACAGGGAGGAAAACACATGATCTTTCTGCCTCTTGGTATGTGGGTGAGATTTTTCAAATCCCTACCCTAACATGGCATAGCCCAATGTCCTCTCAGAGATGTCTCCAAATTTCCAGAGTGTAGGAGGTGGCTATGGTTCTTCTGGATGCCTTTAAAGGATGGGGTGTCTCGTGCGCTTCCTCTCCACACCACGTGGCCAGAGCCTGACACTCAGACCCAGGCATATGCACGAGACCTACCCAAGAATACTGGGTACCTCCTGCTGCAGATTACATGAAGTTACCTTAATTACGCACTTAAAGTTTTAATTGTCTTCTAGGTATGCAAACTTTTATCCCTACCAAGCTTCATCCATTCTTTAGAAACTGAAGGCTGAATCAGCACACCAAATTTCTTCAACTTGAAAAATGAAGAGTAACGTCTGCACATCACTGGTGCTCCTTGGGTGTCTGGCACTGACACAGTGTTAAAACACAGCAAAGAGCAATTTTGCTTACGCAAAAATGAGTATATTTGGGAAAAGGACTTGCAATTTGGGACAAGCAAGCTATGTTGAAACATAAGCAAGTCAGCAGAACAAAGTGAAGGGCTGTTTCAAACGAAAGTTTGTTTGAGGAGAATGAGATTTCAAAGTGGTGGTGTCTTCTCATTGGCTGAAGCATAGGGCAGCTTAGAGTTGCCAAGTGAGAGAGGAAATCTTCCTTCTTCCTGCTAAATTACACGAGCAGCAACGCGTGGGACGTGTGAGAGCCCTCCTCTCGTGGCTTCCCAACTCCAATTTTGGATTGGGTTTCCTTAGCACATTTTCACAGTAGTATAAATACATAATGGAGATCACTTAGACTCCCTGTAACATTTGCCAAAGAAGAAAGTGTAGTCTAGGTTCTGGTCCAGGGAAACTTGAATAGTTATCTCTCTTAAATCAGTTTAATAGTCATTGAAAATTGTGTCTTAGCTTTAAGTAACCAGCCGAATTTCTGCAGAATCAGTTTCCACATCATGGCTAGTCCAGCAAACAAAATTAGATAAAGAAACACACCTCATAAAGCTAAAATGTTCAATAAATGTTAGTTATTATTGATGCCTATTTTCAACATCCATGGAATACATGTGTGGTGCAGACTGTTTTTGGCCTCATGGAGTATAATCATTCGGATTATTGTGTGAACATTCACGCATCTGTTTTTCTCTCAAATAAATCAACCAAGCTATCAACCACCACACACAAAACAAAGCCATTTCTCTAATGGATTTAGACTTGGGAATACTTGTTGAGTATATTGAGTTGAATACATTGAGTTGAATACATTGAGTTACTGTACTAGGCATCAATATACGCTTCCCTGGTAGCTCAGCTGGTAAAGAATCTGCCCGCAATGCAGGAGGCCCCAGTTCGATTCCTGGGTCAGGAAGATCCCCTGGAGAAGGGGCAGCCTACCCTCTCCAGTATTCTTGGGCTTCCCTGGTACAGATGGTAAAGAATCTGCCTGCAATGTGGGAGACCTGGGTTTGATCCCAGGGTTGGAAAGATCCCCTGGAGAAGGACATGGCAACCCACTCTAGTATCCAGTATACTTGCCTGCAGAATCCCCACGGACAGACGATCCTGGCAGGCTACAGTCCATGGGGTCACACAGAGTCAGACACAACTGAGTGACTAAGCACAGCACACAGGCATCAGCATAATGTTATATATGGCTACAGTAACCAGTGTAAAAGAAAAAACTACTGTTATTAAATGACATTTTAGGGTTAACTTTATAAAGAAAAAACAAATGAATGTTCCCAGAACTCCCCAAGTCCTTGAATGCAGTAAAGAAAACATGAGACAGAGACCACTGATGCAACAAATGAGTGACTTTATTAAGAGAAAATGACAAGGTTGGTGTTTGCCTCCAATCACTCAGGAAAACAAGCACACAGACTTATACAATACTTTGGTTTAAAAATTATTCATAATATCAATGTTAAGCCTGACGTTAAAGGAATCAAATGGGATGCAAGGTGTAAAAAATGAAGCACTGAAACACAAGCTTGCATAGATGAATAGATGGAGATGTGTAAGTGGCACTGACGGGAGGCCTGAGTACTGGAGAGGCATCACCACCTCAGCCGCCCAAGACACGAGAACGTCTCCAGCACCACGCTTTCTCACTTTCTCCAAAGAGGTCATGAGCAGGAAGGCGTGCTGTATGAAGGTGAATTGAAACCGTCTGTTTCCATAAGCCTCGTCCAGAAGGATGCACATATACCCGCCAGCACCCAGTATCAGGCACCTTTACGGCATCCACAGTGTCTCTCAGTTTCATTAATCTCTAGACAGGCATGTGATTTGAGGTGGCCTCCTCTTTTTCTGAACTGAGGCCAGTAACTCTGTTCCATTAAGGTTCTGTTCAATTCTGTGAAATAACTATGTCAAAGCTGCCTTTCCCCTAGGGCTTGGCTACAAACTGGTAAGTGCTTGGGATAACATCTCACTTGTTTAAACATCCACATTCTAAATGTCAAAGGGCTTTATTGCCAAAGCATCCAAAACCTTTTGGGCACTGTGCAGTTATTAATCTCTCTCAAGAGCGTACTTTTCCAAAATTTGAGACAAATGACAGCGCACCTCAAATTTCCTGAGCAACTTGATTCATATGAAAAACTCCTGTACTTTGTAATTCAGCACCTCTCAGGATACAACAGTGTGTTGGGATGGATTCTTCTTAAGGACCACCGCATTTACAGAGAATTCTCACTTTGGAATATCATTTCTATACCCTATCATCTCATAATACTTCATGAACAAATACTACCTTGCTTTTAAGAGGCAGGTAGAAAATACAGCTATAGCTGGGAAAAGACATTTGGCTTTCAGTTGATGGCAAACCTGAAGTTATAGCCTACAAGGATTCTAGCAGCTAATTCAATGAGAAATTTTAAAAATTCTAACATCAAAAACCTTCCCATTATATTTAACAGCTAGAAACTATTTTAGCAGTTATGGTCCAAAACTCAGGGCAACAAAAGCTTCTCCCAAGCATATGAGGTGTAACAGTATATCCTCTCACCTTTCTCTTTGTTGTCCTTAATCCTTGCTCTTCTGTGAAGGAAATGTCACTCAGACCCTGTCTTTCAATTCTTCCATTCTTTCTATATGAACCTCAGCAATGAGTCACGGGGCACTAAGTTATACAATTAACTCTGTCCTTATCTGAAATGCTGAAATCAGCACAGTGCCAGCTCCTTAGGCTATACACATTTAACCCAAAAGTGAGAAAAACATTTTCTAGTTTGCTGAGAATACACAAAAACATGTAAGTCTATTAGGAACATATTTCTAGGCAGTGTTCACAAATGTTTAAGGGCAGAAAGAGTGATCTTTAGGACCAGACATTTCCACAAATCAACATGATTACTTAGATGACATTGTATTACTCTGTGGCATCAAATGCAAACCTAAAAAACCACTCTGGTGTCTTCCCTACCCTAGCAAAAGTTTTTCTGATTTTCTCTTGAAAGTAATAAAACAGAAACACTTTTCACATCAACAAATCTCCCATTTGAGTAAATGTCTCTGTTTTGTTTCGGTTTTCTCCTTTTTTGTTAACGTATGTATGCATTTCAATATATAAGAGTGTTAGCAAAATTTTTACAGAATAACTGACTTCACTGCATAACAGAACCTTTGGAAACATCTTCTACACAAACACCATAGGAAATGAAGACAGTCAACTCTCAGCTATTCAGGAAGTGATCACCTGAAGAATACGCTCAGGAAATTCTCACTCTCCAACCACCAGCATTCCTGATCATGCCACTGCTCATTCACAGACTGAGAGGCAATTTGAAATGAAATGACACGCCTATCAGTGCATACGTCACCCATAGCTCGGTGGAAGTCCAAAACGTCTGATGACAAGGAGGTCTGGGGCTCACCTGTGAATCTGATACCTCAATGGAGAGTTGACAGTCACTCATCTATAGGAAATACAGTACACTGACCTCGGTCAGAATCAAACTAATTTAAGGCAATACTGCTCCTCACAGACGTTGCTGACGTAAGTGTAAGTCTCATAAGAGAAGTGACTCTGCACAAGTGAGGGTTTCTTTCTTTACCCTTCCGTTCTTGACTTCTCTAGAAATAAATCTACCACTTCTAATGAGAGTTAAACATCAGGGGCAACAGCAACCCCAGCTGTTCCCTTTGAAAATCTTATGTACCGCCAGGGATGACAGAGACTCTTGCTGGAGAACCCCGGGTGACACTGCGCCCCTCACAGCACTATCAGGACAGTCTCTGGTGTCGTAGGCCACCTACGACAGACGAGGGAAAAAAAAAGATCCTATCACCAGTAAGACCAGCAGTTATGGCTTTAAGACACAGGCACCACCAGACAGAAGGAAAAACACTTTATCTAGTCACTCCTCTGACTCTGCGCTGTAAGCAGTAGACAAAGTATCATTAAAAACGTTCTTTTTTTTTCTTTTTGCTCAAACAGCAGGTTTTTATTTTTGTATGTTTGGTTCTAAAAAACTGATGTTATCAGAATATGACACACTACGTAACAGTGACATCTACCTGAAGGGTTTCCTTTCTGCATTGAAGTCCCCAACACAAACCAAAGGGAAACAAGCCTTTGAGAGCAACTTCTGTTTTGTTCTCAGTTCTTCAGAAAGCTGCTTACATGGCAGTCTCGTGCCTTTAACAGGCTGAGGACATTACAATCACCAGTTACCTTTCAAGAAAATCAACACTGAATAAATGAGTAATCTCCCCCAACGTGATTTTTATATAAAGGCAACACTCATGAAAAATCAAGGCCCGAAAATGTTAACCACTCATGTGGTAAACCGAATGCACCATATTATACCAGAGATTTCTAAACAGCAATTTGGCACAAGACAAAATTCGGAGAGTATCAGACAGCATTAAAGAAAAATAATTATCAGTTAAACGTTAAGTTTTATACTGAAAAGTCCCGACATTGTGCGAAGGGTATGGACAAAGTCAGCAATGGATTTATTCATCGTCCAGTTCTGCTGCAGGCCACGAAAAAAAAAGGGGAAAACAGGTTTGGTTCCTAATTTTCTCAAGCGAGTTCAGTGGAGCACAAGGCCCAAGGTCATGCTTTTTGGAATATGTTGATCTAGATCCAAGTGGCCACTGCTATTCTAGAAAGGTTTTCCTCTTGGGAGCATCTATCCGTATCTTTTCTACTTCAGATGTTTCCCTATGATCAAAACCCATGAAGTCTTTTCTGCAGTTCGTCTGCGGCTGGTTATTGTAAATTCACTTGATAAATATTAAGTCACTGTGTGCAAAGTCACCTTCTAAAAATCTCAATGTCATTTTAAAGCATGTGAAGCAACTGTCCCGTCACCCAATAAAATTATGTCTAACAACAATTTGACAATACAGTCACATTTTTTTTCAACTCAGAACATTTAAACTGACCCTTTTCTAACCTTGCTTCCAGGTGATGACTTAAAAAAAGTTAGGTTGGGGTGATGCGGTGTCCATGTCCAGCAGCCTCATGACAAGGCTCCGCAGCACACTGTGCTCATTCAGTAACACTGATGTTAATGGGGTCTGGCCCCTGGGAGAACAGAGGTATAGAAACAGGAAGATTTTCCAAGGCCAGAATGATTACATCACAACATTAAAGTATAATACACTATGGATCTAAAAATTAAACTGTGTGTGTTCCAGCAGTAGGAAAAGAAGTAAAATAAATGCTTCCATATTTATATAAAAATGACAAGTGGAAAGCAGAGAACACAGTGAAGATGTTTGGCAGTTTCTTAAAATAAAGTGCTAGTTGCCTCTAAATGGGGCTTCTCCAGTGGCGCAGTGGTAAAGAATCCACCTGCAATGCAGGAGACCCAGGTTCGATCCCTGGGTTGGAAAGATCCCCTGGAGTAAGAAATGGCAACCCACTTCAGTATTCTTGCCTGGAAAATCCCATGGACACACACAGTTGCTCCTACAGTCTCAAAATCAACAATAATTAACAATTACACTATTTGAATGAGAATAAGAGGAATTCAACTGGTTGTTTGATGCGTCTTCTTATTCACAGGAAAAGAATTACTCTGATACTCTTTAAAAAATGTTTGCTTTACAAAAAAAAAATTAATTAAATTAAAATATTTAAAAACTCTGATCTTTAAAAAACATTAAAAAAAATAATGAATTTTCAATACAGATGTTGAATGGTGTGTAATGAGGGAAATACTACCTTTGGTCACTTACTAACATAGCTGAAACACTAATATCCTGGTTATGTGTAAAGTGACCTGACATTTTTTGAGTAAAATACACCCAGTTAGCATTTTACAGTAATAAATATGATTGCATGAAGTAGTACATGAGAGGATAAATGGAGAATTTGAAAAGAAGAACTGATGATTGTATGAGATAGAAAAATAAACATTTATAAAATAAAAATATGGCAAATGATGTTGCCCATTTGCCTGATTTTCAAATAAAAATACATTGTTTTTCTTTTCTTTAAAGCTACTATAAAAAACTTTTAAAAACATGAAGCAAATCACAGGGCAGACAAAGAAAAATATAGCATTACTATGAATCAAAAGGCCTAACCTTTGATATTGAAAACATCTTCTGGAATTTGATTTAAGGCTAGCACCTCCATTTGGTCTCCTCTTGCCTATTTAACTGAAGATTTTTCTTCCTCAGTCATTTCATCCTGGACATGCAAAGTTATGTTCTTTTCCCTTTACCTATTTCTCCAAAATGACTACAACCTTAAGGATTTTATTTCTAGATTATTATTTTCTCAAAACTTAACTCTTAAGTATCCTTTGCTTAAGTTCATACAATCCAAAAACTATGAAATTAAACCTATTCCTCAAAATGAAAAACCCAAATCCTCTGAGAAGCTAGTCTAAAAAACTTCATGAATATTGTCCAACTAGAAAGACTATTTCAAAAGATAAGGCCAACAGAAGGCAGTTCCCAGCCAGAAAGGAATGGATTAGCAACTTTTTTCTCAAGTATAAATATGCTGAATATGCAACATGACTGATATTTATGTTAACTAACTGGTATGGAAAAAAAAGCATTTCCATGAGGCTAGAAGATTAACAAAAATTCCAGATTTCCTGAAGAGGGGTTTAAGGTCTGGCACAAAGGAATCCAACACCCATGTGTCACTAATGTATGTGCAGGACCAAATAATTGGATGAAGAACTTCTTTATCAACTTCGAGTCCAATTAATCTGCTTATTGACAGATATACAACATTTTTTTGAGAGGTTGCCAACCAATGCTGCTATGTTTTCTATGCAAGAGGAAAAATTCAATCTTACAGCCAGAGAAAATGACAGCGTCATTACTTACATAAACATCTTTCCAATTCTAATTCCCTTGGCTTTATACATAAATGTAAAATAAGAGAAGGGATACAAAATTTTTCATCTTTAATTGATCTTGCAGACTTGAGTTAAAACTTCTTAGAATTAAATTTTTGCCAATAAGTACTAAAAAATGGTTCAACACCCAGACGCTTTAGCATTCTTGCTATTGTGGAGGCAATAGCAGAGACGGTGTTAGTGAATGACATCTAGGCCAAATCTTCCCAGAAGGGTGTGTAAGGATACATAAAACCTCTACAGTCTTTATAGTCAGTTACATATTTCAACTGTTCCTTTTTATTTTTCTTTTTAAATACTTTATGGTTGTGATTTTTTTCTTACCCTGAATAGCCAAAAAAAAAAAAAAAAAGCAAAAGTCTCTTATCTTTTAATGTATCATACACTAATGCACAAAAAAGGCTATTTCTTATATTCTTTTATTCTGCATTGCATCCAAACATTATGTTTTACTTCAATCATTACCTCCACAAAATCCTAACTGCTAAGTAAAGCCTATTCATTAAATATCAATACTCCATACCTAATGAAAATGGCATTTTATAGAGCTCTTAGATACTATACCCCAGGACGTATATGCTCCATAGAGATGGCCAATATTCAGAAGCTAGATTTTCTTGTACTGCCCAAGTGATCAGGAATAACCAAAATATTTTAAATGAATGAAAAATACTCATGGTCCAAAAAACACTTGAGGATAAATCTCAGGAATACAAAATAGAGGAAGAAAAAAATAAGCGTGGAATGTGTTCTGTATCATCCAGTAATTTTGCTACAGTGAGTCCGTTTTCAAGGCAGATTCCTAGGTTTTTACGGTTTATAATGGAAACCTGAGGAGAGAAGGAAAAAGGAAGAAAAACGATTAAGGAAAAAATGTCTGAGGTGCTGTTTTTCTCCCTGTTCAAATAAAACAATGTTATCTATATTTCTATGCATTTCAAATGGTTCATGTGTTTTGTTTGTTCTTGGTTGTAAGCATACAAATTGGCTCTCCGTATCTGTGGGTTCTCCATCCAGCATGGATTGAAAATATTCAGAAAAAAAAAATCCCAGAAAGCTCAAGTTTTGAATTTGACATACATTTGAAGTATTTACAAAGTATTTACACTGTATTATACATTATTAATATAAGTAACCTAGAGATGACTTAAAGTTTAGGGGAGGGTGTAAGTAGGTCATATGCAAATAATATGACATTTTATATAAGGGGGCTTAAGAATCCAGGGATTTTGAAATCCTTGGGAATTCTGGAACCAATCTGGAACCAAGGTACCTAGGGAAACTGTAATCAATGTGTTGGTCTAGTATTACATATAAAATGTATGGCAAGGACAGGAATGCACCTCCTAAAAGTAATGCTTGTATATAATTTGAGAAAGAAATAAACAAGGGATGCTGAAAAGGTCACCAACTGATGAAAATCGTAGTGTATGGGTTGTTTTGATAATGTTCAACTAACCTCATCTTTTTGTCTTATTTTCAACATTGGATAAATGCAGGATGATAGGGGAGCAGGAGGAGAGCTTTTCATTATTTTTATTTTTAATTGGAGGATAACAAGGAGAGATTTAAAAAAAAAAAATAGAATGCCTGGCAAAACATGTCCTCAAAAATCCTAATTTAATGAGTCTGGAGTGGCACCTGTGCACTGGTATCTTGTATGTCATTGCAGAAAAGAAAATTTAAGTAAGCTTGGAAAGGTAATCATTAGATTTGGGAAAAGATAATGAAAACATCACCTAAGAAATCTTCAAAAAACATAAAAAATAAAAAACACCAACTAATAAGATCTAATATTTGTGAAGTCCATTGCAATCTGCTTTTATGTATTTTACTTATATAATTCCGACAATGCTGACACCATGAAACTCACCTATACTTTTAGATGAGCAAATTAATATGAGAAACTCCATTTTCATTATCTCATTTTATGACTGTCATAAAATTACACATTAAGTCAATGCCTATCGTTGGTAAAGGAGACAGACCTGATTATTCCTTTCATTTTAAAGATCTGGTCCAACTTAGATCTCATGTTCTTTCCTCATTTTCTTTGCCCCATTTTTCTTCTGTGTGAAGTGTTTCTGGGGATGTGTATGTGTATCTGTGTACTTTAATCTAATTAAGAGAGTCATGGGCAGATGGGAAACAATAGCCAGGACAGTAAAAGTCCAACAGATCTAAATGGGGGACATAGCCATCTATTAAGAATCTGATAAAAGCTATGAACTCTCCTTGGAGAAAATGCAAATAAATACTGTTGACCCCTGAACAATGCAAGGGGAGTTAGAGGCACTGACCCTTTGCATAGGTGAAAATCCACGTACAATTTACAGAGGCCCTCTGTACATTTGTTTGCTGGCTCAACCAACATGGATGGTGTAGTACTACAGTACTCACTACAGGAAGAAAAAAAAAGAAATCCATGTATAAATGGATACACGAGCAGTTCAAAACTGTTGTTCAAAGCTCAACTAAGTGCACACAGAAAATCTTCCATTCAATTTAAGGTGTCTGCTTTCTGTTTCTAAATCATTTTTTTTAAAATAAATGAAGAATAAAAGTTATGACCAACCTAGACAGCACATTAAAAAGCAGAGACATTACTTTGCCAACAAAGGTCTATCTAGTCAAGGCTATTGTTTTTCCAGTAATCATATACGGATGTGAGAGCTGGACTATAAAGAAAGCTAAGCACCGAAGAATTGATGCTTTTGAACTGTGGTGTTGGAGAAGACTCTTCAGAGTCCCTTGGACTGCAAGGAGATCAGTCCTGGGTGTTCACTGGAAGGACTGATGTTGAAGCTGAAACTCCAGTACTTTGGCCACCTGATGCGAAGAGCTGACTCATTTGAAAAGACCCTGAGGCTGAGAAAGACTGAAGGCAGGAAGAGAAGGGGACGACAAAGGATGAGATGGCTGGATGGCATCACTGACACAATGGACATGGGTTTGGGTGGACTCTGGGAGTTGGTGATGGACAGGATGCCTGGAAGCTGCGGTTCATGGGGTCACAAAGTCGGACACGACTGAGCAACTGAACTGAACTGAACTGAACTGAACATAATGATCTTCTCCAGTGGATCTTCCCAACCCAGGAATCGAACCGTGGTCTCCTATATTACAGGCAGATTCTTCACCAACTGAACTATCAGAGAAGCCCTCTAATAAATGAAGAATAATATAATGATCTGCTCAAAAGACTAACTTATTTTTCCACTCTAGTGATCTATAATATAGCACCTGGCTTTTCCACTATAGCATGGCGATTATTAAAAACGATCTTACAGCTGACCATATACATTTGTCTTACCTTTATGAGAAGACTCTGACTTTGAGTAGTGACGTGTGGAATTATGCTGGTTTCCAGAAGGAGTGTAATCCAAACCCTCAGCATCTGTCATGGCAGGTGGTGGTGGCCTAAAAAAAGTCAAGATTTAAAGAGACACTCTATGTAGTGATGACTACAATTCCACCCCTCACTGGATCTCTTAGAAAACATAGTTTCAGTGGAGATGCAAAGCCGGAATATTTCAGAATCCTCATGGTAGTTCCTAGCCAGTTGTATAACCTCGGATAAATTATTTAACTTTTGTTTGTTTTGATGCACATAATTCAATAAAAACAAGTATCTTCTGGGGATCTAACAAGTGTGAGGCACTGGTGGGCTTCCCAGGTGGCTCAGACAGTAAAGTATCTGCCTGCAATGCAGTAGACCTGGGTTCGATCTCTGGGTCAGGAAGATCCCCTGGAGAAGGAAATGGAAACACACTCCAGTATTCTTGCCTGGAGAACCTCATGGTCAGAGGAGCCTAGCGGGCTACAGTCCATGAGATCGCAAAGAGTCGGACTCGACTGAGCGCCTCATACATTCACATTCATTCACTGTGCTAAGGCATAGATAAACAAAGATTAATAGATATGATCACTGCCATTAATGAGAAATATATTTTGTTTTCGCAGGTTTCATCAAGAAAAAGAGAAAGAAAGGAAAAGACAGAATGGGGGGAGAAAGTAATTAAGGGAGAGAAGGTAGCAGCTAAGAGGGGAGGGAGAGGGGACATTGGTCAATACAGGAAATTTAGAGCAAAGTTCGTTAAACCACTAGGTGGCAGAGTAGAGCTTAGAGAAGGAAAGGACAGTTATAATACATGTGCAACTTCATGTCAAAACAAGACAACTGTAAAAAAAAAAAAGGGAAATTTTTAACACTCCAAACTTTTATTATTTTAATTATATAACAGATTTTTGCAGACACTTGGCATTGATAAAGCTATAAAACAAAATCTCTCATTTTTTTGGTGTTTCCCAAAAGTGTGCTCAAATTGCGTGTTAAGAGCATGGAATCATTAGTTTATAAATATTAGAAATTAAATAAGTGTTTTTCTTTCATTATTCACAGACATTTAGAACATTCACCTTTAAAAAGTAACATAAGTCTTAGCAGGTAAAGTTGAGACAAAGCAATCTGACTCCAGAATTAAGATTGTTAACTAAAGAAGTAACTTATACTCAAGAAAACAGGATTTATAATCAGGGTGGCAGGGTCTCTATTTTACTCTTTTTATTATCCTCATTAGATGACCAAATACTAGAGAAACACAAGCCAACTGGTACTGTCAGAAAAACTCATCACCAAGGAAAGGGATGCTGAAGTGTTGAACAAAGTTTAGGATGTCAACAAATCCTCTAGGATAGCCCCCATGAGGATAAACAGATCAGCCTAGGATGCCCTCAGTTATCTGGTATGCTGTTTTATTAATTTTTTGCTCATGTGGAGAACAAATCTTGGGTTAATGCTTCCAGGGGTTCTACCAAATTATCTGTTGCACTGGAGACAGTTATTTCAGCTCAGGGTATTTAAATCCAAAGTTGGAAAAATCTTGCTAACTAATAGTTTGTTTTATAGTTTCTGATGTATTAGGATTACCTGTTTCCAACTGTTCTTATGAAATGATTTATATCTTTAAGCTAGTGATAAAACCAAATATACTTCAGAATTCACTTAAAACTCATTTCTTCAAGAAGCCTTCCCAGACACCCAGACTAGGTTAAATGTCTCCTTATGCTCTTCTAACAACCTGCATTTTTCATCCTTAGCATTTAACACAATCATAGTAGTTAGTTGCATAATTTTCTGTTTAGATTATAAATTTCTTAAGAGCAAGAAAATTTTTGTTGACTGCCACTTACTCTGGGTCTGGGCAATTATTATGGAGCTCAATAAATACTGGATAAATGAATAAGTGGAGAAAAATATATTTCATATTCATAAGAACACTGTAGGAACCAAATGATATTTATAAAATCCTTAAGTTTTTCTAAGAGAAAATACAAAAACAAAATACCAAGTAGCATTATTAATATAAAATCCTATAGTTAAAACAGTTTAGAACTTAGGTTAAAACTTTTTCCAATTACAAAGAATTGGAATTAATTCAGATTGACAACTAGTTTTCTGTTTTTTAGAGTAGAAATCTTTAATGGACAACGAAAACGACTTTTAACCATGACTGTTATAAGCTCTCCATGAGAATCTGTTTCCCCTGTACCACTATTGGTACTAAACTGAAGTAAACATCTTGAACTAGCAAGCTCCAAGTTTCTCAATCCTTGAAACCATCTTTCTGTACAAATGGTTAACTCATCTTCCACCATGATTAAATCTGAAAGAGGAAACCACAGAATCTAACTTTAACAAAGCATACCTTCTAACATTAATTGTACAAGTTATCTATAAAAAGATCATAAACTATAAGTTTTAACTATGAAAATACAGATTTCATAAAAGTCTTATTCATTTTGTTTTGCCATATATAGAGTCTTTCTGCAAAAAAGGTTTTTTTCTTTTAGTACTTTATTTTTTGATTAAAAATAATATTTTTAATAGTTATAGACAAATATTCTTAAGTCAAAAAATAACTTCAGTTTTACTAGTCATAGGCCACTTTTCATTCATTTACAAAGGCCAGTTTTAACACAGGATCATTTGATTATTCATTCTTTCAATATATCAAATATTTTTAAGAGAACCCATTTACATTTCAGAAAGTTGCTTTCAACTTTAATAAATCCTTTAAATAGATGTTTCAGACTGTTCTATCATATGCTGTCAAAAATACTGGTGTTCTAAAAAGTCCAAGGACTTCAAAGGCTGCAAAATAACTCTAAAGATGATTTTAATTCCCTTTATTAAAAAAAAAAAAGGCATAATAAGCAACTCCTACCTATTTACCTACTGAGAACAGATTAGTTCTTCTTGTTTTACTTGGATGTTGTGCAGGGATATAAATAAAGCTGAACTAAATCTAAAATTTGCTTTAAAAGACATTTGGCATGTGTGTAACTAAAAGCTGTAAGAACCAATTGTGCACAATTAGACAAAATACACTACTGTGCCCTAAAAGTTTTACAATCTGATATAATTTTCTGAAAGGTATTTATCTTCTGAAAGCCCATGAGTTTAAAAATAGAGTATGGCTTTTCAAGAACACGAAATACATTCTATTTAAAGAAATAAGTCTAGTAGTTTAAGCGTGAGCAATGAGTGACAACAAGAGTGTATATTTTTCAATGTCATAAAACTTATCCTTTAATAATTAGTAAACATATCATTAATAATCAGGACCAAAATACTGTACAAAGTTTCGATAATTTAGAGTTTTCAAATGTTAGATTTAGTGTAACTTTTGTCTTTTTCTTTTTAACTTTCTCTTTTCCTCTTCCAATCAGTTTTTCCTTCAAAAGCAACAGAAAGCAATAAAGAAAAAATAAAGGTTGCTTCCCAAAGACTTAAATGTTGACAATTTGCAGTGGAAAAGTAGCAGTTGCTCCATAACCATGACCCCAGACCGCCTGAGAGAAGTTAGAAAGTATACATATACTGTAGCCACAGCTACCTGTTGCAGTGGGATGAAGAACAGTCTGCAATGACTGAAATGAATATTTGCCAAGGACACTGAGACTCACACGGAAATGAATTTAGACATGTGTAAATGTCATGCACACACCCATGTGATCATGGAACTCAGTAAACATTTAAAACCTGAGATTTTACTTAAGCAAATGGTTAATCTCATCCCTTCTTAGTTGAGGGCAGTCAATTCAGTGACTCCAGAAATAAGAACTGGTCCTAACAAAAAAGTGCATCTCTCCTTACCTCAGCTTCTGTAAAATTCCCCATCTTCCTGAGTTGACTTGTTCAACACAATTTAAAACAGAAAACAAAGCTTGAAAATAATCCTGCGAGACTTGATACCACCTCACAACTGCAGATTTCTAATCTCCTCTCCAAGGAACGAACACTCTTCCCAGGCAGCCAGTATCTCTTGCTCACCCCAAGGTCAAGATCCTCACTCCCCTTTTCAGGTGTCATCTTACCGTGCTGGTCTGTCATTCTTAGAACGGTGAGGTTCATCACTCTCTTTTGACTTTGAGTGTGCTGATTTAGCTGTTTTGGGCTAAGGGGGAAAGAAAAAAGACACACACACACCCAGAGAACAGCAAACAGAGAAAGATTAGATTTATAGATTATCTAAATAATGTCAAACTCTCCTTTCGTAATTTTAGGTTACTTACACCTAGCTTAGCAACATAAAATATATTTAAACAGTTACTTAGAGACTAAAAATTACAGTTATGAAAGAGTGTTGCAGGTTGTCAGTACAACCAGATGAGTGGACTAAACCCTCACAAACAGGCTCTACCACAGAGGTACGCTTGGTCACCCATTAGTAACAAGGCAGCCACATGTAGCTGTCAAGAACCGTAACTGGGCACGAATCTCTCAAGCCTCCCCCTCCCCCATATCCTCTGCTTCAGCTCTCGTATGAAGTACTTCCATAAAAGTATATGGTGCTCACTTCCTGAGTGGTTTTACAGATGTGAAAACCCCCACCAGATGAAGACGTGAACTACATGATGACCACAAGTACACAGTCTCCAGATCTTCTAAAAATGCTTTCCTGAAACCCACCAGGGAGTTCGGGCCTTCTGAGTACTAGCTGTCCCTGACTGCATGTATGGAGCCTTACAATAAATGCTACACTTTGCTTCACCACAACCCAGTATATCAGTAGATTTGCTTTACTGTGCAAGAGCAAGCAGATCCAAGTTTGGTTCAGTAACAGAACTGGAGGACTCCCAGAGTCTATCGAATCCAGCTTCATGCTATTAAACTTGTTTCTTAACATCTGACTTAGGGATGATAACTTTCAAGCCCAGAAATAAGGCATATTCATGCCAACTTTTCTGGAGAGAAACAACTCCAGCCACACTGACATTCCTAAAAATACCAGAAGTCCTGATGCTTGCTAGAAATGTGACCTTCTTCCTCTTCCCTTCCTGATGTGTAACCTTTAAAAATACCTACTTCCAGTATAGCTGAGTTAACAAAGAACTTGAGGAACTCTTGGGCAATTACTTGCAGCTTAATTTACGTAACAAGAGCATTTGGGAAGCCTTCTATGAAAATGATATATGTCTGTTTGGAGAAATCCTGAATTACGAACAGGGTAAATAGATAACAGGGAAATAATATTTTCATTTGCTTTTAGATTCGCAACTGAGCCACAGGCAATAGTAGAGAAATACTATTATAATACTTCCTCTTTGTTTTTCTCGAAACATATGCTGAGACTGTGACAGGACCAGCAGCCCAAGGGAGGATTTTGTTTGAGAGAGGGAGGGAAGCGGGGAGAAGAACCGAGCGCAACCTCAACCATATCATGGACACACACCTGGTTGCATCCTTCAGGCCCAGTACGGACTGCCTCCCTAAAAGCCTTTACAGTATAAATCATCACTCCAGCTCCTTTTGTTTCTCCATTATGCATTTTTCAGCCAGCTTGACCTCACATTTGTTAGCTGTCTATAGTCTGTCTTCTTCCCAACATTATACATTATTCTGAGGAAAATCTATCTTCGTCTCTCCCTGTAAGTCCAGAGTGGTGCTTTGCACACAGAAACTAATGAGTAACATCTGTTCAATTAAACTTGCAGTCACCACATACAATAATTAGACTATGTCAGAATGAACAGCAGTCGCTGTCTATTTTGTCTCTGCTATTTCTGATTAACGAGAAGAAGGTAACAATTGAAGCTCATGCTAGATAGTTTCATAAGCAATGATGGCTGGTGATAAGAATGGCTGTCCATCTGCCATGGATCAAGTGATGCCAGAGGCAAGAGAGACAGCTGGCATAGGACCAAGAAGGAAGGACAATATAAGCAAACAGAAAAGTCCAAAGAAGAGCGAAAGGCCCCTGTGGAAATCTAAGAGCATGTGGGAAACACAGCATTTTCCTGGAAAGCAAGCAGAGTAAAAAACTATGCCTGCTTGTGGCCACAGGCACCTACCTCTCAGTAGCTATTAAAATGAAGGAAATGAGTTTTTCAACCTCATAAGTAACTTCTTTACATAGTTACTTCCAAGAATTCAATATGATTTTTCACGGTGAAACAACTCTTATAAGTCAGATTCACATACGAGAAACAGATAATTTATATGCCCTAAAAATATCTGTGAGCATACCCTAAAAAGGACTCCCCATTATAGTTTTACCTGCATTTCTCTTTAAAGACAAACAGACTCTACCTTCCACTCAGGGTCATGCTTTCTTTTGTCCAAAGATGATTTCTCCCGCTCCCTGGCTTTCTTGTAAGCTTTCTTTTCTTCAGCCATTAGGAGTCTAGCAATTTCCTAAACAAAAATTGCAAAGCTGTAAGTAGAAAATTACTGGGGTATTTCCAAAGAATAATGGCTAAACAAATTAACATGAACGCACCTCATCCTGAGCAACTTGAGCTGCTCTCATGTCCACCTGGGTGGCCTATGGTACAGAAAATGCAAAAAAGCAAAATTTAAGTGCAACCTAAGTTGGCCATTGGAAAAAAAAAAAACAAAAAAGCTTACATTAAAAAAAAAAAAAACACACACACACACACAAGAAAACCCACTGTATTTGAAACCAATTGTGATCAACATCCCTGAAGATGACAATCAGTTTGTATACTTTCAATAGCCAGTTCAGTTCAGTCACAGTCTGCTGCACAGAAGGATTTCCTCATTTTCATAGCTTAACAGTATTCCATTGTACATATATATATTGTCAAATATAAGCTGGGACTTTCCAAAATTGTTGCCAACAACTGGACAAATAGGGTAAGCGCCATCTGCCTCTGTAAAGACTAAACCCTCTGTTGTGGCAGCTGTTGACCTTTAACATAACCTGAGGGAGTTCAGGGTAGAGTAAGGCACTCTATGCTTGAGACAATCTGGCGGGACAGGTCTTTCAGTTCAGTTCATCTGCATAACTGAGGATATTGATATTTCTCCCAGCAATCATTAGACAGAAAAGCGTCTACCTTTACCAAATTATACAGTGCATAATAAAGAGGAGCGTGAAAAAGTTGGCTTAAAGCTCAACATTCAGAAAACAAAGACCATGGCATCCGGTCCCATCACTTCATGGCAAATAGATGGAGAAACAGTGGAAACAGTGGCAGACTTTATTTCTTTGGGCTCCCAAATCACTACAGATGATAACTGCAGCCATGAAACTAAAAGACACTTACTAGTTGGAAGAAAAGTTATGACCAACCTCAGTTCATTCAATTCAGTCACTCAATCGTGTCCAACTCTTTTCAACTCCATGAATTGCAGCACGCTAGGCCTCCCTGTCCATCACCAACACCCGGAGTTCACTCAAACTCATGTCCAACAAGTCGGTAACGCCATCCAACCATCTCATCCTCTGTCGTGCCCTTTTCCTCCGGCTCCCAATCCCTGCCAGCATCAGAGTCCCTTCCAATGAGTCAACTCTTTGCATGAGGTGGACAAAGTACTGGAGTTTCAGCTTTAGCATCATTCCTTCCAAAGAAATCCCAGGGCTGATCTCCTTTAGAATAGACTGGTTGGATCTCCTTTCAGTCCAAGGGACTCTCAAGAGTCTTCTCCAACACCACAGTTCAAGAACATCAGTTCTTCAGTGCCCAGTTTTCTTCACAGTCCACCTCTCGCATCCATACATGACCACTGGAAAACCATAGCCTTGACTAGATGGACCTTTGTTGGCAAAGTAAAGTCTCCATTTTTAAATATGCTATCTAGGTTGGTCATAACTTTCTTTCCAAGGAGTATGTGTCTTTTAATTTCATGGCTGCAATCACCATCTGCAGTGATTTTGGACCCCAAAAAGATAAAGTCTGACACTGTTTCTACTGTTTCCCCATCTATTTCCCATGAAGTGATGGGACCAGATGCCATGATCTTCGTTTTCTGAATGTTGAGCTTTAAGTTAACTTTTGCACTCTCCTCTTTCACTTTCATCAAGAGGCTATTTAGTTCCTCTTCACTTTCTGCCATAAGGCTGGTGTCATCTACATATCTGAGGTTATTGGTATTTCTCCCAGCAATCTTGATTCCAGCTTGTGCTTCTTCCAGTCCAGCGTTTCTCATGATGTACTCTGCATAGAAGTTAAATAAGCAGGGTGACAATATACAGCCTTGATGTACTCCTTTCCCTGTTTGGAACCAGTCTGTTGTTCCATGTCCAGTTCTAACTGTTGCTTCCTGACCTGCATACAGGTTTCTCAAGAGGCAGGTAAGTGGTCTGGTATTCCCATCTCTTGAAGAATTTTGCACAGTTTATTGTGATCCACAGAGTCAAAGGCTTTGGCATAGTCAATAAAGCAAAAATAGATGTTTTTCTGGAACTCTCTTGCTTTTTTCATGATCCAGTGGATGTTGGCAATTTAATCTCCGGCTCCTCTGCCTTTTCTAAAACCAGCTTGAACATCAGGAAGTTCACAGTTCACGTATTGCTGAAGCCTGGCTTGGAAAATTTTGAGCGTGTGAGATGAGTGCCATTGTGCAGTAGTTTGAGCATTCTTTTGCATTGCCTTTCTTTGGGATTGGAATGAAAACTGACCTCTTCCAGTCCTGTGGCCACTGATGAGTTTTCCAAATTGGCTGGCATATTGAGTGTAGCACTTTCACAGCATCATCTTTCAGGATTTGACATAGCTCTACTGGAATTCCATCACCTCCAGTAGCTTTGTTCATAGTGATGCTTTCTAAGGCCTACTTGACTTCACATTCCAGGATGTCTAGCTGTAGGTGAGTGATCACACCATCGTGATTATCTTGGTTGTGAAGATCTGTTTTGTACAGTTCTTCTGTGTATTCTTGCCACCTCTTCTTAATATCTTCTGCTTCCGTTAGGTCCATACCATTTCTGTCCTTTATCAAGCCCATCTTTGCATGAAATGTTCCCTTGGTATCTCTAATTTTCTTGAAGAGATCTCTAGTCTAGACAAGATGACCAACCAAGACAGCATATTAAAAAACAGAGACATTACTTTGCCAACAAAGGTCCATCTAGTCAAGGCTATGGTTTTCCAGCAGTCATGTATGGATGTAAGAGTTGGTCTATAAAGAAAGCTGAGCGCCGAACAATTGATGCTTTTGAACTGTGATGTTGGCGAAAACTCATGAGAGTCCCTTGGACTCCAAGGAGATCCAACCAGTCCACCCTAAAGGAAATCAATCCTGAATATTCATTGGAAGGACTGATGTTGAAGCTGAAACTCCAATACTTTGGCCACCTGATGCGAAGAGCTGACTCATTTGAAAAGACCCTGATGATTGATTATATTCTTTGCAGCCAAAGATGGAGAAGCTCTATACATTCAGCAAAAAGAAGACCAGGAGCTGAATGTGGCTCAGATCATGAACTCCTTATTGCCAAATTCTGACTTAAACTGAAGAAAGTGTGGAAAACCACTAGGCCATTCAGCTATGACCTAAATCAAATCCCTTATGATTATACAGTGGAAGTGAGAAATAGATTTAAGGGACTAGATCTGATAGATGCTGCGGCTAAGTCGCTTCAGTCGTGTCCGACTCTGTGCGACCCCATAGAGGGTAGCCCACCAGGCTCCGCCATTCCTGGAATTCTCCAGGCAAGAACACTAGCGTGGGTTGCCACTTCCTCTTCCAATGTATGAATGTGAAAAGTGAAAGTGAAGTCACTCAGTCGTGTCCGACTCTTAGTAACCCCATGGACTGCAGCCTACCAGGTTCATCCGTCCATGGGATTTTCCAGGCAAGAGTACTGGAGTGGGTTGCCATTGCCATCTCTGAAAGACTTGATAGACAGAGTTCCTGATAAACTATGGACGGAAGTGAGTGACACTGTAAAGGAGACAGGGATCAAGACCATCCCCAAGAAAAAGAAATGCAAAAAAGCAAAATGGCTGTCTGAGAAGGCCTTACAAATAGCTATGAAAAGAAAGGAAGTGAAAAGCAAAGGAGAAAAGGAAAGATATACTCATTTGAATGCAGAGTTCCAAAGAATAGTAAGGAGAGATAAGAAAGCCCTCCTCAGTGATCAGTGTAAAGTTATAGAGGAAAACAACAGAATGGGAAAGACTAGAGATCTCCTCAAGAAAATTACAGATGCCAAGGGAACACTTCATGCAAAAGATGGGCTCAATAAAGGACAGAAATGGTATGGAACTAACAGAAGCAGAAGATATTAAGAAGAGGTGGCAAGAATACACATAAAACTGTACAAAAAACATCCTCATGACCCAGATAATCACGATGGGGTGATTACTCACCTAGAGCCAGATATCCTGGAATGTGAAGTCAAGTGGGCCTTAGGGAAGCATCACTACAAACAAAGCTAGTGGAGGTGATGGAATTCCAGTTGAGCTCTTTCAAATCCTAAAAGATGATGCTGTGAAAGTGCTGCACTCAATATGCCAGAAAATTTGGAAAACTTAGTAGTGGCCACAGGACTGGAAAAGATCAGTTTCCATTCCAATCCCAAAGAAAGGCAATGCCAAAGAATGCACAAACTACCGCACAATTGCACTCATCTCATATGCTAGCAAACTAATGCTCAAAATTTTCCAAGCCAGGCTTCAGCAATACGTGAACCATGAACTTCCAGATGTTCAAGCTCGTTTTAGAAAAGGCAGAGGAGCCAGCGATTAAACTGCCAACATCCGCTGGATCATGGAAAAAGCAACAGAGTTTCAGAAAAACATCTACTTCTGCTTTATTGACTATGCCAAAGCCTTTGATAGTGTGGATCACAATAAACTGTGGAAAATTCTTCAGGAGATGGGAATACTAGACCACCTTACCTGCCTCTTGAAAAACTTGTATGCAGGTCAGGCAGCAACAGTTAGAACTGGACAGGGAACAACAGACTGGTTCCAAATAGGAAAAGGAGTACGTCAAGGCTGTATATTGTCACCCTGCTTGTTTAACTTATATGCAGAGCACATCATGAGAAATGGTGGGCTGGAGTAAGCACAAGCTGGAATCAAGATTGCTGAGAGAAATAGCAATAACTTCAGATACGCAGATGACACCACCCTTGTGGCAGAAAGTGAAGAGAAACTAAAAGCCTCTTGATGAAAGTGAAAGAGGAGAGTGAAAAAGTTGGCTTAATGGAGAAGGAAATGGCAACCCACTCCAGTATTCATGCTTGGAGAATCCCATGGACGGAGGAGCCTGGTGGGCTATAGTCCATAGGGTCGCAAAGAGTCAGACACGACTGAGTGACTTCAAAAAAATAAAAAAAAGTTGGCTTAAAGCTCAACAATCAGAAAACGAAGATCATGGCATCTGGTCCCATCACTTCATGGCAAATAGATGGGGAAACAGTGGAAACTGTGGCTGACTCTATTTTGGGGGGCTCTAAAATCACTGCAGATGGTGACTGCAGCCATGAAATTAAAAGATGCTTACTCGTTGGAAGGAACGTTATGACCAACCTAGACAGCATATTAAAAAGCAGAGACATCCCCTTGCCAGCAAAGGTCCGTCTAGTCAAAGCTATCGTCTTTCCAGTAGTCATGTATGGATGTGAGATTTGAGTTATAAAGAACACTGAGCACCGAAGAACTGATGCTTTTGAACTGTAGTGTTGGAGAAGACTCTTGAGAGTCCCTTGGACTTCAACGAGATCCAACCAGTGCATCCTAAAGGTAGTCAGTCCTGAATATTCATTGGAAGGACTGATGTTGAAGCTGAAACTCCAATACTTTGGCCACCTGATGTGAAGAACTGACTCATTTGAAAAGACCCTGATGCTGGGAAAGATTGAAGGTGGCAGGAGAAGGAGAAGACAAAGGATGAGATTGTTGGATGACATCGCCAACTCAATTGACATGAGTTTGAGTAAGTTCTGGGAATTGGTGATAGACAGGGAGGCCTGGCGTGCTGCAGTCTACAGGGTCACAAAGAGTTGGACACGACTGAGTGACTGGACTGAAATGAACTGAATGCTAACTTAGTGAATAAAACTGGACACTTCATCCCTGTTGTTTTGCTTTTTACATCCATAAAAAAGGTAACAGTTTCTCAACAGAAAGGACTAAAACACCTATTATATAAATGCCAAGGTTGATTTAATTCACAGAGAAACCTGATTAACCTAAAATCTTGCGTTAAATTCTGCTCACCAAAATTTCTTCTTCTTGAAGTTTTCTGGCAATTTCAGCATCATACCATTCCTGATCTCTGTGGGTCACTCGTGACGGAGTAGAAACTGCTTCTTTCATCACTCTGGGCTTCATTCCTAGAAAAAAGTCAGTGCAATAAGGCTATTGAGTAATTTCATGAGAAGTTGCAACATATAAGAAAAAGAAGTTTGTCTTCGTATCTAACTGTGACAATACTGTGTCGACTCTAAACTTCAGTGTAGGGTGTGATGGAAATAACTGTTTCCCCTAGGCATGGGAGAGGAGATACAGGTAATCCACACATTTAAACACAGTTACCCACCCAAACCTGCCTGGTAAAAAATGCCTCCCAGTTTCTCCAACAGAAGTAAACCACACAAAGAACTCTAAGTGAAGGTTTTGTAAAACAGGAAGTGAAAAAAGATTAAGTCCCTGAAATAAAAAGAATTTGGAGAAAAGAAAGTTAGTTGCAATTCTGAAGAGACCAAGTTGTGAGGCTGCAGGAGCTGAGAGGCTTTGCACTTTTCTGCCTCAGCCTTGCAGACCTCACTTCAGAGGGGACACGAACAGCATCGCCTGGGAGTTCTGTGGCAGTGCCTACTAACCAACCAATGGCTGTGCCCTGGGTTTTGCTCTGATAGCCTCCAAATTCACTTGCTTTAGATCTCTCTCAGTGCTTTGATCAGTTTAATGTTGTTAAATTTTAAGGAGGATGTAACATAAGTGAAATGTCAGAGAGCACAATGACCTTGAGTTTTATTTGCTCTGAGGAGAAAGGAACAGGGAGACTAGTAGGGAACCTTGACTTTTTACTTTGAAATGTTATGTGTGTTAGTTACTTGGTCGTGTCCAACTCTTTGTGACCCCATGGACTGTAGCCCAACAGGCTCCTCTGTCCAGGAGATTCTCCAGTCAAGAATACTGGTAGTAGGTTGCCATTCCCTTCTCCAGGGGGTCTTCCCTGACCCAGGGATCAAATCTGAGTCTCCTACCTTAAAGAAACATAAAGAATCATTGCAGGCAGATTCTTTACCATCTGAGCCACTAGGGCAGCATATATTCCTTTTAAAACTCTTAAGTGGTGAATGCTAATGGTTTTTCCAAAATTGTGTGTACTGCCCTCTTGATATCCTTTATAAACTACAATTTTTCAACAATGTATTCAAGAATGTATTATATTCAAAAATAATACAAATGTTTTATGCAGTGAACAAGATTAACCATCTGGAACAGTGACTTTCAGTAACTGTGTCACTAAAGGGAGGAAAAGTAATTTACTCCTAGTTGCCTATTTCTTTATATTAGTGGTTCTCAATCATGTCTATACATCAGAATCACTTGGAATACGTTAAATACACGTGAACATTTTTAAACCAAACCCCTGAGATCCTAATACATGTAGCATGGGTGAGATTTGGCCTTTGTTCAGTTCAGTTCAGTCCAGTCGCTCAGTCGTATCCAACTCTTTGCAATCCCATGAATCGCAGCACGCCAGGCCTCCCTGTCCATCACCAACTCCCGGAGTTCACTCAGACTCACATCCATTGAGTCAGTGATGCCATCCAGCCATCTCATCCTCTGTCATCCCCTTCTCCTCCTGCCCCCAATCCCTCCCAGCATCAGGGTCTTTTCCAATGAGTCAACTCTTCGTATGAGGTGGCCAAAGTACTGGAGTTTCAGCCTCAGCATCAGTCCTTCCAATGAGCACCCAGACTGGTCTCCTTTAGGATGGACTGGGTGTATCACTTCTGCAGCTACTAGTGCATTATGTCCATCAAATTAACTGTACATGAACATACTTTTTTCAAAATGCCTTACTTCATGATTCACTTGCTTTAAATAAAAGAGGAAAAAGTAAAGGAAAAAAATACAACTAAATTCTGGGCACATGAGGAGTTTACTTATCTGGTGCAGCGTCTTATAGAACTTTAAATCCAGCACTGTGGTAAAACCAAAAGCCACAGGCTCATGTGCCTTACCACAAGTGAAGACTAGTGAACCTGGGTTTCTTCCTGGGTTTCAATCAGGAAACAGTGGCATACTCACTCCCAAGAGTAGATAAACCTCCTTGAATTATGATTAGTTTGGTAGTAACTAGAAAGGAAGATTTTAGGGAAAAATAATAGAATTAGATGAGCACTGGGAAAAGTCAATGGACAAAATAGATTTCTGTACCATATGCCCATCTACAGAGCCTCCTGGTATCTCAGACGGTAAAGAATGTGCCTGCAACTAAGGAGACTTGGGTTCGATCCCTGGGTAGGGAAGATCCCCTGGAGAAGCGCATGGCAATCCACTCCAGTATTCTTGCCTGCGGAATTCCACAGACAGAGGAGGCTGGTGGGCCACTATCTATGAGGTCGCAAAGAGTCAGATACTACTGAGTGACTAACAATATCACTTCCTGCCCATCTACAGGAAAATGACACTTCCAAGAGCAGTCCAAAGCCTAGTTGAGGACAACAGGGAAGATCACACCCTGTTCCTTCAAGTAAGCCATGTGGTGAAAGAAACACAGTGGAAATGCACTCACATTTTGAGAACTAAACTTTCTCTATGGCTGTGCCTCCTACTCTATATCATAAAACTAACTAAGAAAATATTTTGCTTTAATATCAGTAAAGGATGTTTGGAAGGCATTCAAACGCAATGGTAAAATGAAGAGTCTTAATTGATTTGAAAGGGTGTAAGTCTATGACTGCTTGGCAGCTAAAAAGAGAATGACACACGGGAATTCTGTGGGGTTCCAGTGGTTAGGACACCGAGCTTTCACTACTGAGAGTGTGGGTTCAATCCCTGCTTGGAGAACTAAGACCCTGCAAGTTGTACAGCCAAAAAAAAAAAAAAGAGAGAGAGAGAGAGAATGATACACAGACCAATGGAACAAAACAGAGAACCCAGATGCATATATGGTCAATTGTTTTATGGCAAAGAAGGTAAGAATACACAATGGAGAAAGGACAGTCTCTTCAGTAAATACCGCCACGAAACCTAGACAGCCATATTCAAAAGAATGAAACTTGACCATCTACCGACACCATACACAAAAATTAACTCAAAATGGATTAAATACTTCAACATAAGACCCAAAGCAATAAAACTCCTAGATGAAAACAGAGGCAGTAAGCTTCTTGTCGTTTTTCTTAGAGATGACTTTTTGGATTCAACATGAAAATCAAATGCAACAAAAGTAAAAAGAGCAGGTGGGACTACATCCAACTAAAAAACTTCATAGCAAAGGAAACTGTCAACGAAACAAAAAGGCATGGGAGAAAAAAAGAATGGGAGAAAACATTCACTAATCACATATTTGATAAGGTTTAACACCCAAAATATATAAATAACTCATACAACTCAATAGCAAAAACACAATCTGATTAAAAAATAGGCAGAGGATCTGAACAGACATTTTTTCAAAGGAGACACACAGACGGCCAACAGGTACAAAAGGTGCTGAACATCACTGTATCATCAGGGAAATGCAAATCAAAACCACAATGAGGTATCATATGGCACATCTTTAGAATAACTATGATCAAAAAGACAAGAAGCAACAAGTGCTGGTAAGGATGTGAAGAAAAGAAAATCTTTGTGCACTGTTGGTGAGAATGTAAATTGGTGTAGCCACTATGAAAAACAGTATAAAAGTCTCTCAAAAAAATTTAAAAAAAAAAATTAGAACCACCATACAATCCAGTAATTCTACTTCTGGAATTTATCTGAAGGAAATGAAAATACAAACTCAAAGATATGTATACCCTATATTCACTGTATTATTATTTACAATAGCCAAGACATGAAACAACCTAAATGCCCATTGATGGATAAATGGATTAAGAAAATGTGAGATTTACACACACACATACACACACAGAGGAATATTATTCAGCCATAAAAAGAATTAAATCTTGCCATAAAGCTGAAACTCCAGTACTTTGGCCACCTCATGCGAACAGTTGACTCATTGAAGACTCTGGGGGGCAGGAGGAGAAGGGGACGACAGAGGATGAGATGGCTGGATGGCATCGCTGACCCGACAGACGTGAGTCTGAGTAAACTCTGGGAGTTGGTGATGGACAGGGAGGCCTGGTGTGCTGCGATTCATGGTGTCGCAAAGAGTCGGATACGACTGAGTGACTGAACTGAACTGACTGATTTACAAAAACAGGAATGGACCCTGAAGGCACCTTGGTAGGTAAAGTAAGAAAGAGAAAGGTTCAGTTCAGTTCAGTCACTCAGTCGTGTCTGACTCTTTGCAACCCCACAGACTGCACTATGCTTCCCTATCCATCACCAACTCCTGGAGCTTACTCAAACTCATGTCCATTGAGACAATGATGCCATCCAACCATCTCATCCTCTGTCATCCCCTTCTTCTCCCACCTTCAATATTTCCCAGCATCAGGGTCTTTTCCAATGAGTCAGCTCTTCACATCAGGTGACCAAATACTGGAGTATCAGCTTCAGCATCAATCCTTCCAATATTCAGGACTGATTTCGTTTAGGATGGACTGGTTGGACCTCCTTGCAGTCCAAGGGACTCTCAAGAGTCTTCTCCAACACCATAGTTCAAAAGCATCACTTCTTTGGCCCTCAGGTTTCTTTATAGTCCAACTCTCATGGAAAAACAGACTGGTTCCAAATACATCAAGGCTATATATTGTCACCCTGCTTATTTAACTTATATGCAGAATACATCATGAGAAATGCTGGACTGGATGAAGCACAAGCTGGAATCAAGATTGCCAGGATTTATATCAATAACCTCAGATATACAGATGACACCACCTTTATGGCAGAAAGTGAAGAAGAAATAAAGAGTCTCTCAATTAAAGTGAAAAGGGAGAGTGAAAATGTTGGCTTAAAACTCAACATCTGATCAAATTAAGATCATGGCCTCTGGTCCCATCACTTCATGGCAAATAGATGGGGAAACAATGGGAACAGTGACAGACTTTCTTTTCTTAGGGCTCCAAAATCACTGCAGTTGGTGACTTCAGCCATGAAATTAAAAGACGAAGACGCTTGGTCCTTGGAAGAAAAGTTATGACCAACTTAGACAGCATATGAAAAAGCAGAGACATCACTTTGCCAACAAAGGTGCGTGTGGGTCAAAGCTTTGGTTTTTCCAGTAGTCATGTACGGATGTGAGAGCTGGACTATAGAGAGAAAGGTAAATAACATATAACTTCACTTATACATGGAATCTAAAACATAACAACAAAACAAAAAATCCTGAGCCCAAAGATACAGAGAACAGATTTGTGATTGTCAGAGGAGGGATGAGAGGATAGACAAAATGGGTACAGAAAGTCATAAAATACTAACTTCCAGGTATTAAATAAATAAGTATATAATGTACAGTATGGAGACTGTATTATACTGTCCATCTACAGGCTACTAAGAGAATATATCTTAAAAGTTCTTATCACAAGAAAAAAGTTGTAATTAAGTATGGTGATGATGTTAACTAGACTTACTCTGGTGATCATTTTGCAATATATACAAATATACATTTGAAACTTATATGTCAAATATACCCCAATAAAAATAAATGTTGTTAAATTTTAAGGTAATTTCTCCTAGGTTAAATATTTAGAGGGAGAGAGAAGAGTTTATTTGAACTCTCTGTTTGGAACGTGTAGATCTCGTTAAGCAGAAAATTTCTACATCCTGGAATACTAGGTTTCTAGACTGACAAGACTGCAGACTAACTGCAGCATATTTCATACCAAAGGTGAAAAGAGCTTTTCTAAGTATCTAAGAAGGAATTTCAGATAGTACACTGTAAGCCCATCATTACAGAAAATAGAGATGCTTCTAAATGTTATTAAATATAGTTAATTCAAAGAAATTAAGAAAATGGTGGTCTTCATTTTGGTAACCTAAACACAATCTGGAAACCAGCTTTCCAAAAACCAGGTAAGCCATATTTTCAACAGTTCCACAATGACTTTTCAATCAAATTCTTGCTTATCTTTTTCTGTTCATCATTCTCCAGTTTGAGAAAATAAGAACCTCCCTCAATAAACAAACAAAGCTTACCTTTAAAGAAATTTTGATAAAATAAAACTGCTAAAAGTATTGGTATTCAAGATAAACTTATCTCAAACTATGGAATAAGCCAATATGATGACACATGGATCCTGATACCATTCACGTATATTTTGTAAGAAGCCAGTCTTGGGAAATATCATAGAATGGTGTTTAATGGCTCTGAGAGGCTGGAAGTTAAACTGCAGAAAATTAATAAGCTGTTTCAATCTAATAGCCCAATAGCAATGTTACCCTCAAAGGTAGTATGGATTTACTGCTCTTTAGAAAATTAGCCAATCATATATTTAATTTAGCAGTTTTATTCTGTGTTCCTTTTTCAACGGATCGTCCCACAAACCAGCGCTCTTAGAACTAGCTCTCTGTTGTCCTGCTGCTTTCTTCATTATTAGGTTAAACAAAACTTTGGCCTATGCTAACAACTTTAAGAACTTTTACAACAGCAAGAACAGACACCAGTACATGATTATATTTTAATGTAATCTTCTGACCTATTCTAGGGTGGTGGGTGGCTCACAAAATCAAATGCCAACAAAGTCTTTGTAGGTGAAATCTGCAAAGTAAGCTGAAAATAAGATGACAGATGCTAGCAGCTATGATGCTGCCATTTTAGTAACTGCCTAGTCACACTGTTTTTAAAACTCTTATGCTATTAAATTAAAAGGAACAAAACATTTGCCTACAACTCCAGTAGTAGGGTTTGTGAGTCACTGAGTTTCTTTCATATTATTTCCACCCTTTCTGAGTCTGTTTAAAATACCCTTGAGCATACTAAAAAAGCCATAGAGGTTAACCAGCCCTCAGAGCACACTTAGCGGGTAGCAGTCACAAAATCAGAAACACAGAGGAAATCACCCTTCCTCCCTGATACTTTTTGGACTCCAATGTCTTTCTAAATCTGATATAAAATAACTTTAAAAACATACTCCAGGTAGATTTTATCACTTTCTCCTCTACTGCCCCAGAGCTCTTTGTTCAAAGTGTATCAAATTTGCAATTGCTTATTTACATATCCACCTTTGTGGCTTGACTCATGAACTGTTTGAGGCTCAGATCCAAGCATCTATCCCTGAACATAAAGCCTGAGGCAAGAAGATTTGCGGCATACAGATACTTGCTGACCTGGATTTTCTTTATCACCAAGCCCTTTAGAAACTTAAAGGAGTAACATGACACGAAGAGATAAAATGATAGGGGGAACCAGAAGAATCAACATGAACCTGCAACCTAGAAACCACTCTCCAAACCAGAAGCAGAGGTTGGCTGGGCAACAGTAAATGGAAGGAAGTAAGAAGAGTCGCCTCCTTGGTACTTTCCCCTCAATAACCCCTGAGTCTCTGTAAACATTCCATAAGAGCAAAACAAAACTAGGGAGATGAGTACGGTCTAACTGAAACACCAGACAGCCAGTGCTACGACTTGTAGTGGTACAGCCATATGGAAAAACATCACAGCAGCAGTTTCCAGAAAGGCATGGAGAGAACCATTATTATGTCAGTGACGGGCTTCAGAGTAGGGCCTCAGCGATGCCAGAAACTGGAGGCTCATTCACCTCATTCCTAAGTAAGTACCAAGAACTTAGCTGACACTGGTGCTTCAGAGCGCCAGCTGTAGAGCTGAAGCTGGTTAAAGCACAGGAAGGAACTCAAAACAACTGTTTTCAAACTCTAAGTACACAAGAATCACCTCCTGGTAAAACAAGCCCGAGCTGCCAGGCTGCACTCAAGGGATTGATAACACATGTCCAGAAATCTGCATTTTTAGGAGACAGCCCAGCTGATTCTGACGAAAACACACTACAGGCTCACTATTTGAAAAACACTATCTTAAAAGACCGTCTGTCTCATCTCTCACTTCACAACTGAGAAAGATGAGGTGAAGAAAATCCAGTACTTCCAGCCCTGTAAGTCTTTGGAGGCAGATATTATGAAGGTGGTGTCATTAGACCTTCTGGGTTCATGGAATCAAAATCAGAAACTCAATAGCACTGCTTTAGTATCAGAATCTCTGATGTAAGGTCTTGGCAGTTTAAAAATTGTACCTGGGACGAGTACCTCCACTGCAATTGTGGGGCTGGAAGAACCCTGCAAGGAGTGTGTATTCTCTTAGAAAGCAGAAGGGAAAAGGTACAGATATCCTCCTTCTTGAGATTTGAGATTAAGTAAATACCTTTTATAATATCTGGTCCAGGATTTATTTCAAAGCCATAAGCATAAACCAGAGAGAAGGGCCATGTTGTCTACGGTGCTTAACAGATACATTTGTTTGCATGTATATACAAGGTAGCAGCACTTCCGACCAGGCTGGCCTTCATTACCTGTGTCTCGGAGCGGGAGCTGCTCCTCACTCTCTGAGAAGGGAGGGGTCCGGGGCCTGCGTTTCCTCTCTCTGTGCTCACCTTGCCCATGGTCCCTCCTATAAACGGCTTCCTTGCAGGGAAGCCCCGCGCTCCGTGAGGTTTTGGGAGAGAGCTGGTCTTGCTGTTTGAACTGTTTTTCCCAGTTCCGAGTTCGATGGCTAGAGTGAGCCTCCCAGTCATCCGATTCGGTGCTCAGAAACACCTCACCGCTGATCTTGGGGAGGGGAGGTCTCCGGAGCCTCTCGTGGCCACAGCGTTTTCTTTCGGGCTCAGTGTTAACTTGGGGATCATCCCTCACTTGACCCGAGCTAGAAGGTGACGGAGGTTTCTCTGACGAACAGTGCTCTTCCGGTCCTCCCAAGTTCTCCTGGGGATGTCTAGGTCTCTCCCTCCTGTGCTTCACAGTCTTTTCCTCATGTTGGAGTCTACAAGGCCTTGAGCTTCCTGAACCCAACTCCCTTGCCCTCCTTGACCGTGGCTGGTCTGAGCGGAGGTGGAGGAACGTGAAAAACAAATGCAGGTTAGCTTAATGATTGAGTATGAACTCACTACAGGATGGAGACAGGCCTCAAGCTTAATATACTTTAAAATGAAGAGGACCATTTTTTCAGTTTAACAAACTGAAATGAATGGATGAGTATTTGCCGGAATGGTCCGTGCATACATGAAGGATTCTAGGTGCATAGCCAAAAAGGTAATAAAACTAAAATGAAATTAAATGAAATAAATCTGAAAGAAGAGCTTGATCATGATTAGGGAAGGATTAACACAGTGCTTTAATATTTGCCAATAACAGAAATTCCAGTCATTAAGTGTTCTATTCTATTTATAAAATCAATTTGGAACTAGTATATGGTGGGGGAGGACAGTAATAGAAAAAGAACTATACTTTGTGATTCCAGTCAGAGACTTTCAAATATTCTTATTGGAAATAACAGTAAATTTAGATCAGAATATTGCTAGTTTCTACTTGGTTCAGACAGATGATCCACAGATTTTGTATTCCTCCATCCTCTCCCCTTAGGTGGCCAAAGCAAACATCCCCAGAAAAATTACAGTTCAGTGTGGAAGAAGAGGGAGCAAAGGAGAATTTTACGTGAGTAAATGACCCTGTTATCTTTGGATGACTCTGTTTCAAATCTTACTTGAAGCTGTGCAGAGGAAAATAATTAAAAATAGATGCCATAACGGAATACATAAAAAGAAGCCAATTCCCAAACCCATTTCAAAAAACTTTATGATACTGTATTCTGTATATAGAAATACAACAAGTTCTAAATATACAAGTTCCTAAGTTTAACACAAACTAGAGAAACAGCACATACACGGTGCTTTGTTGTCAGGGCTTTTTTAGGAACAGGCAAACTATGAAAACAAAGGAAATGAATTAACAACGCATATTCCAAGAGCATATTTAACATTTCCAAAGATTTTTACTATAATGGGGAAATAACAAAAAGAAATCCTAATTCCATGGAAAATTGCTAAAACAGCCAAGATTCCCCATTGGAATTAGTCATTTGCTGAACTGCATTTGAAGCAGCTCTTGCAACTGGATGGAATGTCGAAAAAATAAATAACCATACCTTTCCTTATTTATCAGGGTTTCCTTGTTTGTTTGGTTTGGTTTTGGGCTCTTTGCTTTTGTTAATGTTTGTTATTGTTAATCTAGTGAGGGAATTCAGGAAGGGGAGATATGGATATGTGTTAAATGCATCAATGATGCCAAAAAAGCTTGCACTCAAAACTCTAAATGGTTTCTTTCTGAGCTTTCCAGAAGAAAAGAACATTTGTTTCAAAGACGATGTCTAAATTAAAACTTGTCTTCTAAAAAGTCTGTAGAGGTATTTACCTTCATAATTTACGACAGAATTTATTTTTTACATAAAGCAAAAGTGAAACAGAACAATTCCTCTCTGTAATAAAAAAGTATGCTTTACGCAAACTATTATTTTAAGTGTATCTTGACAACTGAGAAAGAATCTATTTACTACTTCTATGAATTAACATAATACTGACCAGCTACTTAAACAATGATCACAAGGAGGAAACAATGGTTTAGTGTTAATACCAACGTTCCCACAGAAAACTGCAGGAGTGAAGCCTGCCTATAAAACCCAAACAGAGAAAAGAAAGGTTTTGTTTTTCACATGGACTTGCGAAGTCATGATTGTTTTATTTTTACTTCTTTTAATATGTTAACAGATATTAACAGTTGTACTTTAGGGAAGCGTGTTGCAAGAACTGGAACTGGGCTATTACTACATTTTCATAGAGTTGATAGGGAAAAATATTTATTGTGATCACTTGTGATATCTTTAAACCTGGGGCAAAAAAGAAGACACGGATGGAGGAATGTTTGAATCCTTTAAACCCCTGTCCATTTAAGGATTGAGACTTCTATATTTCTTGAGACCAAGTTATTTGGCAAATATAATTAACTTCCTTACAGGCAATACATACATATGTATATACGTATATATATATATGTATGCATGTGTATATATATATATACACACACACACACATACACATATATTTGCAAACATTTTGTATTCTTCCATGTTTGTCTTTCAAAATAAAATGATTTTTGTTTAAACAGACCAAATGTTATTTAATACACATATTACATTAAAGTGAAATGTGAAGTCATTCAGTCATGTCTGACTCTTTGTGACCCCATGGACTGTAGCCTACCATGCTCCTCCATCCATGGGATTTTCCAGGCAAGAGTAGTGCAATGGGTTGCCATTTCCTTCACCAGAGAATATTCCCAACCCAGGGATCGAACCTGGGTCTCCTGCATTACAGGCAGACACTTTACCATCTGAGCCACCAGGGAAGTCCACTTTACATTAATATATGTACAAATAATAGTACTTTAAAGTTTAATAAGTCTTCACAAAAATTCTATTGTTTAATCAACATCCATGTGAAGGATATATTTTTAGAATCTCCATTTTACAAATGAGAAAAAGGCTTACAGTGATTATAGTGGATAACTTCCTTAATATTACAATTTTTCTAAGGAAGGGATGTAACTTGAATCAAGGTCTAATGACTCCAAAGACAATGACTTAAAAAAAAAATCTCTAATATGCCAGCCATACAGCTGAGTGGCTTTGAAAGAGAAACATGGATTCATAAATAAGATATACAATTTCAGTTGATATAAATCTGACAGGGGTTTTGGATAATTCCAAATTTGTAGAAAATCTATAAATGATTACTTTTTAAAGATTAATTTATTAAAGTTTAAGTAAAATTAAAGCTAAAGCGACCACTTCCATATGATTCGCTGTGATTATTATGTAAGACAGACAAAAATTATATTGCACGCAAAGGCAGAGAAGTACAATTCAAGAATATCCCTTATGTGTTGGGAAACGACCACTGCAAAGAACATACAGCTGCTTTGTAAATGTCAGCTGGACTACAATGTGGTTTCTGTGGAATTCACCTTGGTCTAACTCAAAGGCATAGAAACGAAGATCACATGTTCAGCAACGTATCATCTCCCAGCAACAACACAACCGAGGAGAAATTCCAACAGTACTTTACAAGTATACACTCAGGAGACCCCTAGATCCTATTCCCAATCCCCCGCCCCAACTCCAAGAAAAGCACATACAGCATTCTCTGTAACTTTACAAAAGCACTAAATACAAATTTTTTTAAAATTTAGGTGTCCCTGAAAATCTACTGAATTGTTAACACAGTCTACAGAGATAAATCACAATGACAATACTCTGGTCAAAACCACCAGGTTTGACTCCCAATTCAAGTAACTGTAAGGTTTTAAAAGAGGATTGCTAAAATCAGTACTTTTGTGTACTTATTTACCAACCTAATGTTTTTAGATTCAAGTTTAGAATGGTTATATTTTTATCTGCAATGAACGTGCCTTCTGGCAAAAAAACAAAAAAACACCAGATCATATCTCTTAAGATTTTAAAGCTGATGAGTAACTCTTTACCTTTTGATCTCTAGTAGAGAAAAATACTGGCAGTTTTTCTTCTTGAATGATATACCACATGATTTTATTAGAAAAACCCAGATAAGGAAAATGGCTATCAAAAAGAGTTGAGCATTTCACATGTGGAAGAACACACCTAGCCACAAGTAGAGAATCAGTCTGCTTACTAAGTGTTGAGCTCAGTCTGCTTACTAAGAGTTGAGCTCTACTCATTTTGAAAGATTTGGAACAATGCGACTGGAAGACTCAACTATAATAGTCCTATTATCTACATACACATACTTTTCATTCTACTCACCAAAGAAAAATACCTACTTACATTTTATGATACTATAGAAAAGCAACAGACAATTAAGTTTCAGGGGCCTTGGGGATTACTCATCTTAAAATCTTTACTCTCTAGAAGCTGCCTTTAGATGTTATTTGGTTGGTATTTGGTATCCTAAGTATGGTCTCCAACTGAGCTACCACAGAAGCCAAGTTGGTTCAGAGCGTAAAAATCCACTTGCAATGCGGGAGACCTGGGTTTGATCCCTGGATTGGGAAGATCCCCTGGAGAAGGGCACAGTGACCCACTATAGTATTCTTGCCTGGAGAATCCCCAGGCGCCTGGCAGGCTACAGTTCATGGGGTCACAGAGATGCGACTGAGAGACTAGGTACAGCACAGCACATGGTCTCCAAGCTGAACTACAGTTAAACGCTGACACTAAAACTATACGAGATATCCTTCCTTTGACATGTCTTTAAAAAGAAGTAAATAATACTTGCAAATACTCATTTCCCAACACACTTTTAAGATAAAGAATCACCATTACCACAAGCGCTACTACCAGCACATCACCACCACACTGCAGAAGCAAGCACTAGAGAAGGGGTCTCTAGAGAACTTTCTATATGGTAGAAATAGCAAAGAAGCATCAAAAGCAAACACTCAACAGAAAATCATAATATTCAATTTTGTCTCCAGCAGGATGATCCATTGGCCTAGGTTTAAAAGATAAGAGGCATGGGAAAAAAGCTCTGGTATCCAGTAATCTATAAATGCTGCACCTCCTTTATCATTTATGCCACTTTGAGGCTTCAAACAGTACTGCCCGGACTTCCTTGAGGCAGAGACTCCTCTGCCATTTTTCCGTACCCTAGTTTATGTGCTTAGAATGTAATGTAACATTCTAAGTAGCAACAGTGCAAAAGAACACATGTCAGATTTTGCTAAACTATATTCACATTTTACAGCCATAAAAATGACTCTAGTCATCCATCTAAAGAACAGATGGATTCATTAGATAAGATAAAATTTCACCACAAATCCAAATGGGCCCTAGAGTCCCTTTACAGACAAATTTAAAGGGTGTCTTGCAACTGAGTCTAAAGACAGGAACTGTTACCTCCATCTTCATAATAGTAACTATCACCATAAGCACTGACTCCAGAAGACTCTGGAAAGTGTTTCTTTCGCTTTTTCTCTTCCTGTAACTCCTTTTCTTGCAAGAGTCGAGCAATGTCCTGCAAATACAGAGAGAAGAAAAGTAAATACTTCAGAGAAAGAAGAGATGCCACACAGCAACCCTACTGGTCAGTGGTTTGACATTCCACTCCCAGGCTTTCGCGGCTCTGCCTATGGTTTTCCAGACCTTCCGGTATTATGCTCACCCTGTCCAAATGTCAAAGACGACTGCTTAACAGGAAGCGCGTAAGATACAGATGAGGGAGAAAGGTTTTTTAACTAAATTTAAATCTAACTCAACCTGAAGATATTCAAATATAATATTCCTAAAACTGGTTATGGAACAGAATTTTTAAAACACATATTTATGGGCCCTTTTTCCAAGATGATGATTCACTTAGTCTGAATGAGGAAGACTGTCATAATCTATAACCTTTTTTAAAATTTATTTTAAATTGGAGGATAATTGCTTTACAATATTGTGTTGGTTTTTGCCATAAAATAACATGAATCAGCCACAAGCATATCTATGTCCCCTCACTCTTGAACCTCCTCCCCACCCCTCTAGGTTGTCACAGAGCACTACACTGAGCTCCCTGTTTTATACAGCAACTTCCCATTAGCTGTTTATTTTATATATAGTAATGTATATATACAGTGATTTTATTTCATCAAAAAAAAGTTTTTTAAAGAATCTTTCAGCTGATTGTGATTTAGCTTTGCGATAGAGGATGGCTGTCTTAACTAAAAAAATAAACAGAAAACAGTCCTCCTCCTGTCTCCCCTATGTTCCATCTCCAGGCAAGTTTTCAGTAGCTGCTGAGTGGCAAATAACATTCTCATTTCATCCCCTAAAAAATCACCACCCCACTTTGAAAATAAGCAATACACAAATAACTATAACACAATCAAATTGTAAATGTCTCAAAAAAAAGGGGGGGGGAAATGCCTATGAGTGCACAAAAAAGGGAATACTACTTCTGCTTATATGAATTGGTTCAAGGCTTTACATTAATGTTAGGTTTTAAACAAAGAACTGGATTCCAACAGGCAATGGAAGATATTCTTTGCTGAGAACAACACGAGCAAAGTGATAAATATTTTAATGGACATCACTCTAGAAAACAACCAATAGCACGTGGGGTGTTAGAGAAAGATGAGGTTTAACAGACAGAGGCTGGATGCTAGGCACTCTTTATAGTCAATTTTTTAAAATATAAATTTATTTAATTGGAGGTTAATTACTTTACAATATTGTATTGGTTTTGCCATACATCGACATGAATCCGCCACAGGTATACACATGTTCCCCATCCTGAACCCCCTCCCTCCTCCCTGTCTGGAGTCTATAATGTAAGGGATGAAAAGTTCCTAAAGATTTTGAGCTGGAGATAGAGTTCGGAACTTGAAGATTATTTCTATAAAAGGCCCAATAAAATAGCACATAAACTTTGTTTACGTACACTTTAAAAAAAAAGAAGATCCCTAGATGTTACTAGATTCTTAAAGATCTTACAAATATAGCAACCATACTCACTGATACAAATGGTAATAAAAATCCCAGGCAGTTCTGAGGGGCTTACTTCTGAGGTAAGAATTAATCACCATTCTTTCTGCATTTTTCTGAATAAGTCAAATGAAGAATATACTAAGACTTCAAGGCAAATAAAATTCATCGGAATGACTTAATTTCTCTTATATCAGTGTAGAAATAAGTTGGATGCTGAGGCTAGATGAATTAGCAGAGGTTATCAGTATACTTGGAGGGCTTCCCAGGTGGCTCAGCAGTAAGAAATCCACCCGCCAATGCAAGAGATGCAGGATACTTGGCTTCCATCCCCGGGTCAGGAAGATCCCTTAGAGGAAGAAATGGCAACCCACTCAAGTACTCTTGCCTGGAAAATGCCATGGAGAGAGGAGCCTGGTGGGCTACAAACTATGGGATTGTAAAGAGTCGGACACAAGTCGGCTGAGTGACTGAGCACGCGTGTAAGGACACACACATCCATGTACGTGGCTTCTAATGTTCACGAAATAGGCCTAAATTCAAATTTTTGTTATTAACATATATTCTGTAACCGACTTCGATGCTGGAAATTTCTCATGAAACTGTGTAAATACATACATATATTTGATAAGTTCCAGGAGAAGGCAATGGCACCCCACTCCAGTACTCTTGCCTGGAAAATCCCATGGACGGAGGAGCCTGATAGGCTGCAGTCCATGGGGTTGTGAAGAGTCAGACACGACTGAGCAACTTCACTTTTACTTTTCACTTTCATGCATTGGAGAAGGAAATGGCAACCCACTCCAGTGTTCTTGCCTGGAGAATCCCAGGGAAGGGGGAGCCTGGTGGGCTGCCATCTATGGGGTCACACAGAGTCGGACACGACTGAAGTGACTTAGCAGCAGCAGCAGTTCAAGTCAGAGATGCTTCAGAGACATTGGAAGAAAAACATTAACTATTAAAATGAATCTCTTTGGGCCTGAATTCTTTATTTATAAAATGAAGAGTCTGAACTAGTGAACCTTAAAAGACAAATGTCTTAACATCCCAGTACACACTGTAATAATTCTGGAAATGTTACTGGGTGCCCTCCTCTGTGCCAGGTTCATTACATTGATGGGTTACAAAGCAATACAGTAATCAGTTAGGGAGGGGTGTGACAAGATAATTTATTCTCCTTACACTAATATCTACTTCAGAATTTCCTAAATCCATATACATCTTACTAGGAAAGCAGGAAGAAAATGTAAACACTTCCCTCAACTGTCATGCTGACTGAACACCCAACACTACATTTTCTTAAGGGGTTTGTTTTACTGAAAACAAAAAGACCCCCTTTATGTAACTGAATAAAAATATAAAGGAAAATCACCAGGTCCAACTGCCAGCCAAAATTATTAAACTGCCCTCCAGGGACTTTATAATTGCTTTCCTACTATCAAATTTATTCCTAATACATACCTAGTAATAGGGCACTTTCTCAATGTGAAGAGCCAAAAATGAACCAAAGAGAAGCAAAGTGATACCCGTTTTGTACAATGTATTAGCTGGTCAAAAAGAGTGCTTTTAACCAAGCAGAAAAATAATAATCACAATGTGTCATGCATCTCAGCACCCAAACCTTTGTTCTTTTAACATCTCAACTCCTTTTTTTTGAGTAAGCTTCTTCTGGCTGAGAAGAGTAAGAACAGCTAGCTGTACTTGAGGTGGGAAAGGAAAAAGGATTTCAACGGAAATCTGCTGCTATACTATAAACCACGGCTCAGCCAAGTCAGCTCTCTTCCCTGCTCTCCAACATTACTGCACAGTAGGTTTAGTTAGGTGATTTCAAAGAAAAAAAAAACAACTCCCCTGAAACAAGCTAAAGACAGCAATTATTAGTCACCATGCTTGGATGCAGCTTAGTCACCCCTGACATAAACAACCTCCTTGATACTCTGCTTCCTTCCTGTTAAAGGTTAGTCTACAACAGCATTTCCCAAGCTGTTTCTGAGAACACGGGTATCAAAGATTTACAAAAAAAAAAAAAAAAAACAGAAAACATGTATTATATCTAATTCTTTAAACACACTGGCTCATGTTAACATCCTAATGAAAGAAAAGTAATGTTATCTTCTTGCAACCCTGGAATTTCCAAATTTATTTTGTGACAGAGGTCTTTTTGTTACATAAAATATATACACATATATAAACCTTACTAAATTAGTGTTTGACAAAATATAACTTGGGGAAAAAACAAATCTAAAAGAACTCCAAAATCCTTCTGAAATCACATTCAATTATTTTTTAATTAATAATATTAATCTGGTAGACTTACTTTGGGTTACTATGAGAAATAACTGTTGTGCAGAAGACTTTCTCTTTTTTTAATTTATTTTTTAGTTGGAGGAAAATTACTTTACAATGTTGTGCTGGCTTCTGCCATACGACTAATCAGCCATCATTATACATATATCCACTCCCTCTTAAGCCTCCCTCCTCTCCTCCCACAGAAGACTAAGTAAACACACTTATTGAATTAACACTCATCTCTGGAAAATGGGAAGCTGTGAGCATAAGTAAAGGCAGAGTTAAGGATTCCTGGAATGCTACAGGAATGCCATGTCAAGAAAAAAAGATTCACTGATTCCTTTCAATGGCTCACATATTCTGCTAGAGACCTCCTACAGAGAAATAAGATACATGGTCATTATTAATGTTCTTGTCCATTTCAGTGCTAGAAGCAAAATGATTAACATAATATAAGACATGCAAAGATGAGTGCTCTAAGACAGACATTCACACAGTAAGGTGCAGAGGAGCCCCATGCAACTTTCCTAAGTAGAAGACAAATTACTAAACTGTTGGATCCCTTTGGGTACTTTTATGGTTTATACAATTTTATATGAGGGTTACTTCTCCCTTAAAGTTTTCACCACTATCCTAATAGTAGGGCGATTCAAAATGAGAAAATCTTGGGTATAAAGACAATCTAAGGGAGATGTGAAAATGTGACTGTCAAATGACTATCAGAAGAGTTAAAAAAAGGAAATCCATTCCATTAGATTGCTAAACTTTTTTATTACCTAGCAATTACTGTATTAACATCTAACTCAGTAGGAAATGTAAATCAGGTATAATCCTAAAAGGGTTACTCTGTAAGACCAGAAGAACAGACAGTACCAAATTCATGGCTGTAAAAACACCAATATAACTAGGATAAAAGGAGAGAATAATTTTATCAACCAGAGGCCTCCCACTCACTCCCTGTCTGGCTATATATGTGTAAACTTATTTTTAAAGTGCCATAACATAGGGAAAAAAATTACATAGTTTAAATTATTACTACCTGAGATATTTCCTAGATATTACCAATTTACATAGATATATTTTTAGACCATGAATTTCTAATCAAATTAAGAATGCTATGAAAACGTACCATGGCTCACACTAGATTAATTTTTAATGTAAAGTGGTTACTATGTTTATCCCTGAATAGTTCACATTATAAATGGCTCCAAATTGTTGGATTAGTGCCACAGATTTTTTGTTACATGGTTGGCCAAGATACTATTTATTTAAGAAAAAAATAGGCTTTCCCTAAAATAGTTTCACATTCACACATATTTGTACCTAGGTTCAAAGGCACGTATGTAAAACAATATTCACATATACACAAAGTACTTAAGAGCTTTATTTAAGAATAAATTCAGATCAGTTCAGTCACATCCAACTCTTTGTGACCCCATGGACTGCAGCACGCCAGGCTTCCCTGTCCATCACCAACTCCTGGAGCTTACTCAAACTCCTGTCCATCGAATCGGTGATGTCACCCAATCATCTCATCTTCTGTCATCCCCTTCTCCTCCTGCCTTCAATCATTCCCAGCATCAGGGTCTTTTCTAATGAGTTGGTTCTTCACATCAGGTGGCCAAAGTATTGGAGCTTCAGCTTCAGCATCAGTCCTTCCAATGAATATTCAGGACTGATTTCCTTTAGGATGGACTGGTTGGATCTCCTTGCAGTCCAAGGGACTCAAGAGTCTTCTCCAACACCATGGTTCAAAAGCATCAATTCTTTGGCACTCAGCTTTCATTATAGTCCAACTCTCACATCCATACATGACTAATGGAAAAACCACAGCTTTGACTTGACAGACATTTGTTGGAAAAGTAATGTCTCTGCTTTTTAATATGCTGTCTTAATATGTTGTCTAGGTTAGTCATATCTTTTCTTCCAAGGAACAAGCATCTTTTAATTTCATGGCTGCAGTCACCATCTGTAGTGATTTTGGAGACCCAAAAATAAAGTCTCTCTGTTTCTATTGTTTCCCCATCTATTTGCCATGAAGTACTAAGACCAGATACTATAATCTTAGTTTTCTGAATGTTGAGTTTTAAGTCAACTTTTTCACTCTCCTCTTTCACTTTCATCAAGAGGCTCTTATTTCTTCTTCGCTTTCTGCCATAAGGGTGGTGTCATCTGAGTATATGACGTTATTGATATTTCTCCTGGCAATATTGATTCCAGCTTGTGCTTCATCCAGCCCAGCATTTTGCATGATGTACTCTGCATATAAGTTAAATGAGCAGAGTGACAATATACAGCCTTGATGTACTCCTTTCCCGATTTAGAACCAATCTGTTGTTCCATGTCCAGTTCTAACTGCATATAGATTTCTCAGGAGGCCGGTCAGGTGGTCTGATATTCCCATCTCTTTCAGAATTTTCCAGAGTTCGTTGTGATACACAGAGTCAAAGGCTTTGGCATAGTCAATAAAGCAAAAGTAGATGTTTTTCTAGAACTGTCTTTAGCTATTTAAGAGTTTTAAGTTATTTTTTTTTTTAGTTGTTTAAGAATAACTAAATTAAATCAACTAAAAACACATTTCTTGGCTTGATTAAACAATATTGACAAATGCTAAACCTGTGACCAAAGAGAAAGATCCCAATAAAATTTGTCCACCCATATTAACCACAAACTCATGTGATTATGAGGTAAGTACTCCCATAAACTCAGTCCAGTATTGCCAAAGGCTACATGTGCCTTCAATAGGGCGCCACGAAAGAAACGCTACTACTATGATATTCAAGACACCATGTAAGAGTTTTTTAAAAAAAAAAAAAAAGCAAGGAAGACAGGAAGGAGGGAAAGAGGAAAAAGAGGGAAGGAAGGGAAGAAGCCACATGGTGGTAAGAGTACAGATCTTTTTAAACTCTTCTACATCTGTCTCCCCAGTGGAAATGCTACCTGCCTACATTTGTGCTCTGTTAAAAAACACAATAAAATTATACCACAAAGTTAGACATGCTAACTCACCCACAGAAAGTCGTATAACTCTACTTCTCATGAACAATGTTGTTCAGAAAAAAAGTATCTATCCCAAGAGGAAAGAATCTTGAATTCTACATCTGGTTGTTCTGGATGATTATAAGCTACAAAAGAGAGTTAACTCCAAAAATCTGTAAAAAGAGATCTGGATGAAAATCCAGAGAGGAGTTTTCCACAGCCTTGCTGCTGGATAAGAACTTATTAGTTAAACAGACTCTACAAGGAAGCAGAAGAGCACAGAAAGAGGGAAAATGTAACAACAACAACAAAAAAGAATCCGGACAGTTGACGAGTAACAGGCAATGCAAAGTTGGCCAGAAAAATTAGCACTGTTGTTTCAGTCTCCCCTATGAGGCGCCTTGGACTAAATTAAACAAATAAGCATCATCACACATCCTTCAACATCAAACTTAATGCAAATTTTATTTAATATTAAAACAGTCTAGTCAGCTGGAAATCACATTTCTCTACAATTAAAGAACTTCTTGACAGGACAGCCATATTCTAAACTAAGGCATCAGTGAAACTCAAAAATGTCTGGAAAAAAAAAAGGTCTTGAGTTTTTAAAGGCTAGTCTCATTAAACCTCCACAACTAGATTTCTCATCTCATCTCTCCATTGTGTTGGACAAGGGGAAACATTTCAGTAGGTCAAACAGTAGTGGAGGTAATAGGAGGCCTGTAAAGGCAAGAAAACCCCTAAAGATTCCTCAAATCATACCATACTGGAATACACTTAACTCTGCTTATTTCACCCCCACCTATTAATTCAGCACATATCTCTCTATTAGAGAAATCAGAGTTGCTACAAAGGGAGAATGGTGGGGCAAACACCTGGCGAGAAAGCAAAGAGGAAGGAACAACTATTAACTTAATATGTAGCAGAGACCTTAAATACATGATTTTAAACTTCACAGCAGCCCTTTAGGGTAACGTAGTTATCATAACTTCTTCAGTTTGGAACCTGAGGGTCTACATGGCTAAATGAGATGATGAAAGTCTCAGCTAAAAGTTAAACAGACAAGATTCAAACTCCATAGTTTACATGTTCTATGCTGTGTCACAGTATACCCAAGTCAGAGGCAGTCAGAACTGCAGAGACATTTCCCTGGCATCTTACTATAGCCGGGGACCAGTCATTCATATACTTCTTTAAGACTTAATTTCTTCATCTGAGAAATGCAGTTATTCACAACACTGCATACTTTATATAGTGTAACAATGAGATTATTTATTGTGATTGCTATTTAGATTCCACAGGCATCTGTTTTCCCTAATACTGCTTTCCCCTGAACGGAAAGAAAAAATATTACAGGACACCAGGAGCATTTATAAGAAGCCAACTTCATTACTCTGTGATTTTTAAAATAGAAGCTTTCCTGTCTATAAAACATAATCACTTCTTTCAGCTTCCAGACTCATCTCCAAGGAAGTCTTGACTATAGAGAAGCAACACATCCTGCAGTAAGAAAGAGCTCCTGTGTTGACAACAGAAGGATGAAAAGGAATCCCTCTTTCTTACTTACAGTTCTGATCATCACATAATCATGGTTTGTTTCTTAAAGAAATAGCTAAATACACTCACACCAGGTGTCTCACACTCGCCTGGCATTGAACAAGGAGTTCCAGAGGAACAGAGTGGCTCAGTAGGAGAAAGAGAAGATGCAGGCTGGTTCACTGATAACCCTGAAATATCTGTTTAATAGGGTGATTGTATGTGCCAGTGTGCCCAGGAGAGTACACAAAATTTCTCAGTACACAAAATATCATATGGTCATTCTACTATTAAAAATGATAAATCATTTTCTTTATTATAAGTTAAGACAAGGGCCAAGAATAGGGGAATAGGTATTAAAAAACCAGACACAGAGTCAACACAATGAAAAAGGAATTGTTTGTAAGAAATGCTGAAAACATAACGCAAAAGCAATGATCAGTGAGTACAAATTCAAGTCTTTTCACAAACCATATACTACTGCTAATTTTAGTCATTTTCAGCTTAAAAACAATACAATTTAAAATATATATACAGAATTAAATGGATCACTGTTTTGAGGCAGGGTATCATAGGAAAGTGAACCCACTAACAAAAGAGAGGGAGAGCAAAGACCAGTCCAGGACTCCTGTTCAGGCTACATTCAAGGTTTGCTCTCCCTAAAGTTGTGGGAATAACCCATACACAGATATCTTGTATGGAGCTGAATTACCTCTTTAAAATTCATTTATATCAAGAACTTCAGAACATGACCTTATTTAAAAATAGGGTCTTTCAGATAGAATTATTTAAGAGAAGATCATCCTCTATTAGGGTGGGCCCTCAATCCAATGACTGGTGTCCTTACAAGAAGATGCAAGGACAAAAAGCCATGTGACAACAAAGGTAAAGACTGCTATGATGCAACCGCAAGGCAAGGAATGCAGACTGCCAAGAGCCACCAGAAGCTACGAGGAGGCAAAGAAGGGATCTCTGCTAGTAGGTAGCATTGCCCTGCCAACACCTTAATTTCAATGTGCAACCTTCGGAACTGTGAGAGAATCAAGTTCTATTGTTTTACGCCACCATGTTTGCAGTGATTTGTTACGGCAGCCCTACAGAAATGAATCCACACTTTTTGTCAAAGTAACCATTATCATCTTTTAAGATTTTACCACTTAAACAACGACCAAAGGACAATAAACGGTGGTCCATGGACAGGGCAACACTTGGACTATGCACCCCCCAAAAGGGAAAGCTCTCCTGCCCACCCAGCAACCCTACACTAAGCCTGTGAATACAGAGAGTCAGAGCTGAGCAGCCCTCCTCCACGGGGTGGAGGGGCATTAAACAAGTTGTACCTCATCCTTCTTCTCCTGAATCCGTCGTCTCTCTGCCTCAATAGCCAGCTTCTCCTGAATCTCCTGAGCAATTTCACAGTCTTGCTGTTCACTAAAAAAACAAAGGAAAAAACAAAGGAACACACAAGGAATGATTTTTCAAACCACAACACAATTTACTGAATACTCACTATGAGCCAGGGCATATTTTTATCTCACTTAATTCTTACAATAATGATGCAAAGAGGTCAATACCGTCACATCCTATAGCTAGAAAAACTTGAGGCCCAGAGTAGTAAAATCACTTCCCTAAGGTCACAGAGAAAATAAGTGGTAGGATCAGAATGTGGTCCCTGGATACTATAATGGAAAGCTCCAGGCCTTTTCTGTATGATCATATCCCAGGTTTAATTCCTGGGTCAGGAAGATCCCCTAGAGAAAGAAATGGCAACCCATTTCAGTATTCCTGCCTGGAGAACTCTATGGACAAAGGAGCCTAGAAGACTACAGTCTGTGGGCTTGCCAAGAGTCAGACATGACTTAGCGACTACACCACCACCACAGTCCCTCAAGATTCTGCAAAGGAGATGTACACTATGAGAATGAGATCCATAAGTATCCAAGTATGCACAAAGTACACATAAACAAAGTAAGAGTGAATTCACTAAAATGTCAGTAATACTGTGGTCACTTAGAGGTGGTGGTATGACTTCAAAACAATTTTTATAAATTTTTAATTAAGTACATTTTTTCCAGTTTCAATAAAACTTTAAAAACGGGGAGGTGGATGTATATTCCACAGCTTCAGGTGCCAGGAGAAACCTCTGTGGCTGATGTCAGTTTTCTTAACACTCAGGCCACTAAGGCAACCAAAGGTTGTAATACTGCTGCTACCACAGTTTTGTTTTGTATTGGCATTCATGCATTCAAAAAAGACTCACACAACATGTGCTGTCATCCAGGCACCATGCTCAACACTGAGGACACAAAACTAAATAAATCTCCGTCCTGCGCTCAGAACCCCACAATATACTTTGGTGGGAGAAACCAGACACATCATTTTGTGGGGAGAAACACGTCCTTTCAAACAGCACAAATGAATAGCAGTTTCATCAAGAAATGGGGTTTGGATATCACAAAGATGGTATTTTGGTTTCAGGAACAGTCAGACTAGACTAAGTTGCGTTAGTTGTGGCCAACTCTTTGCAACCCTATGAAATGTAGCCCACCAGGCTCCTCTGTCCATGGGATTCTACAGGCAAGAATATTGGACTGGGTAGCCATGACCTCCTCCAGGGGATCTTCCTGAACCCAGGAAAAGTTAACAGGCAGCTTTTAACTCTATTATAGAGTGTGATACTGCTGGGGAGCCACTGTTTACATGGCCCTTACAACCTTTAGTTGTTATCTAAAGAGATATACATATGCTTAGAGCTTATTATGTAAAAGATGCTGGAACAAAACTACAGTTGTGGCTTATACAAGCAGTTCACTTGCTAAACCTGTATTCCCTTTGATTCTTGCCCTGCCAGGTGAACTTAAGAGTATCAACGAATCTAGTCTTGGTTGTATACTCCCTGTTTGAAAGCAGCCTTTTGTACCTGAAAAGTGTTGGGGGTGGGGGTGGCGGTAATATCCTAACTTCTCTAGAGGAACAGAAATCCCCACATTTTATTCTAACAAAAGTGAGGGGATGAACACTATCCTTATTTGTATAAGGAAATGGTCCTTTTCAACATGTTTGGAAATAGACAGCTGGAGATGAAAGTAGACGGGTGCACATACAGGGATGTGTACGTACACGCAGAACATGCACATCGGACAGGAAAGGGGGAAGGGAACACGTGAGAGAGAGCGCAGGCCGGAAGTGGAAACGGCAAGCTTTTTTAGTCACTAGCAGGAAAACTACTGGACAAGATACCTGGAGACCTGACTTCCGGTCCTGCCACTATTAACCAGTGAATCATGCCCTTTCATGTCGTCTCATTAGCTACAAAAGTTTTGGGATTTAATGACTTCATGTTACAGATATAATATTATAGGATTCTGAACCATTCAAACCACAGAATTGAAAATAAAAATCTACTCATTTATTATTTCTATATCCTCTTTTCATTCACTCACTTTTTTCACCTTACCAAAAAGTATTTATTAATCTAGTTTTAAAAATACAGAATTCTTCATGAATTTGCATGTCACCTTGGCAGTGCTCAGAGTTTTTTCCCTAAGTCCCTTAAAAACAATGGCTATGTTTTATTCATATGTGTGTTCTCTGGTGCCTTTCATGGTTGAAAGGGTTATTTAGCAAGAGCCAATAAGAATGTTTATGAACAAAATAAGAAAACTGAATAAAACAATGAATAAAGTCCTCTCTGCAAATAACAGAAGAGAAAAACCCTTCCTCAAAGATGGCAAAAGTAATAGGCTCTCTCATTTATTTAAATAAGACAAATGAAGTAAATAGAAGGGTCCCTTCACTTCTTCCTTTACTCCTTCCTCCTCAAAACGATTTTGGAGTTAAGTCTACCACTACAGATTGGAGTATAGGAACCTCTCTCTAAGAAGAGATGTATTCTGTGAGCTTTCAAAACATTAAAAAATAAGTTTAAAAAGTCTTTATGATGGAAGAGACCTTAGACACGATCTCTCTATTTAGGAGGAGATGGAGAAATAATTTTGGTCAGACACTGAAGTTATGAAGAGAATGGAGGGTACAATTCAGAACTTTCCAAAAGATTCTGCCTCTATATAAAGAGCAAGGGGTTCTCGATTTCCCTGGCAGTCTAGTGGTTAGAACTTGGCACTTTTACTGCTATAGCATGGGTTTGATTCCTCAAGGAACTAAGATCCCACAAGTCAAGTGGCATGCCCCTCCCCCCAAAAGGTAAGGGGTTCAAGGAAAATAAGAGCAACAAACGTTACTAGGAAATAGTAAAGGAACCCAGGAGACTTCAGAAAGTTCTGTGACATCCAGTATCTTGCTAGATTCCCCCCAAAACCACAGGAGGCAGAGGAGACAGAGATCATTTCCCCAGTGTACAGTTAAGGAAAAGTGAGACACAGAGCTGGACCAACTGGCTCAAAGCCATCAGTGAAAAGTGTTAAGTCCTACCAGAAACTGCATGCCCCAAAACCTAGAAAGGAATTCCAACAACAAAGACAATTTTTTTTAATCAAAAAAAAACTATGGGATCGTCACTGTAGGATTTATAATCTAATAGTGAAAGGAATCAAAGGGACAGACAGAAAGTCCTCTTCCCTGAAAACCAGTCCTGGCACAATGCTCTCCCACTCCCCAAGTCCTCACAGGTCTTTATAGCGCTTCTGCAGCTGAGCCTGGGCTTTCAGATCTTCCTCTTGAAGCTGCTTAGCCACCTGCAGATCATGCTGGACCAAACGGTTCCGTTGAACATTCGATGCCAAATGATGCTCAACTGGACAGGAAGATTAGAGAGAGGAATTACAATGCTTTGGCTTATCCGTAACAAACTTTTAAGAATAAACTTAAGAGTCTTTCAATTAAAAAGAACTTCACAGCCATCATTGCCACGTATACTCTCAGTAATGCTGCATAATATGCAGCATAGGAGTTGGCATTCTCATCTTTTCATTAAAGAAAAAGAGAATCAGAAAGGTTAAGTCATGTGTATTTGGTCAGCAGTGGCAATGCCTAAACTTCTACTCAAACCATCTAAAGCCAGGGCCGGTGCTCCTCCTGCTCCACAAGTTGCCACTTCATTTGAAAACTACATTTTTCAACACTTGATTTTTATACTGACACACAAATTAAAAGTTCACATATATGTACTTTTGTATAACACATAAAACTTAGATTTACTTTTCATAATTACATACATAAATATTCAGAAAACCCTACAATCTAGATACCAATAGGTATGTTTACCAATTGGTATCTTTACCAATCTAGGTAAAGGTATTTGGACCCCTATTCTTATGCCAGCCTTCTACCTACTCCTGATCCCCATATAACCACTGTATCCCTCCTACAGCATTAAAGCAAAGGAAATGGCTCAAGTCCCTCTCTTCCTCCAATACACCCAGTGGTCTTCTCACCCCCAGCAGCTGTCTCCCTTCAAAACACCGAGAAGTGCATTCTTCACCGAGGTGTCACCTGCCTAGACAGATCCCTTGGGATGATGGGTGGTGTACCCTGATGACTCTGTCTTCTCCCCGCCTCACCCTAAGAAATCTGCCTCAAGGCTACCACTAAAAAAGAAAACTGGAGGAGCTTGCAGGGGGCTATTACTCACTCTCTTGTTCCTGCAGGCTGTGGGCCAAGGAGTGGTCCTCCAGGACAGCAAAATCTCGGCACACTGCAGAGCACGAGGGAGAAGGGCAGACAGGAAAGCTCGTTAGTAGCACTTCAGCATAAAAAGAAAGAGGCTTTGTTCAGGACTTCAAAGAGTCCATTCTAGTACTCCAGGATGATCAACTTTATAACTGGCAATGTACAAAAGAATAATTAGTTGGTAAAAAGTCTTCATTCACACAAATCCAGACGGTATCTGCTCAATGCCAAGTACAGGTGTACCACAAAGTAACAAGATAACGGTGAGACCCTGGCCTAAGGATGAGGTCCAGAAATTCTAATCCATGTCTATAAAAGGAGGGAAAGTACTGCTGTGACAGCAAAAGAGTTAAGAATGTTTTACATATTGCAGCGGAGAAAATCTGGTTTTTCCATGGTCAGAAGGATCAAGGGAAATCTGGCCTATGCCTCAGTGATCCCAGGTGACACAGTGATAAAGAACCCGTCTGCCAATGCAGGAAATGCAAGAGAGGAGAGTTTGATCCCTGGATCAGGAAGATCCCTTGGAGCAGGAAATGGCAACCCACTCTAGTACTCTTGCCTGGGAAATCCCCTGGACAGAGAAGCCTGGCGGGCTACATACAATCCATGGGATCACAAACAGTCAGACATGACAAAACAACTGAACGTGAGCACATACACACACACACACACACACACACACACGACAGAACAACTGAACGTGAGCGCATACACACACACACACACACACACACACACACACACACATACAGCTTATGCCTCAGCCATCCGCGGTTCAGCAGATCCTCTCCCAGAGACTTGAGCGCGCGCGCGCACACACACGCACACGCACACGCACACGCACACACACACAGCTTATGCCGCAGATCCTCTCCCAGAGACTTGAGTGCGCGCATGCGCGCACGCACACACACACACACACACACACACACACACACACACACACACAGCTTATGCCTCAGCCATCTGTGGTTCAGCAGATCCTCTCCCAGAGACTTGAGCGCTTGCACACACACACACACACATGTACACGCACACGCACACGCACACACACACAGCTTATGCCGCAGATCCTCTCCCAGAGACTTGAGTGCGGTTCAGCAGATCCTCTCCCAGAGACTTGAGCGCTTGCACGCACACACACACACACACACACACACACACACACACACACACACACACACAGCTTACGCCGCAGATCCTCTCCCAGAGACTTGAGCGCTTGCACGCGCGCACACACACACACACACACACACACACACAGCTTACGCCGCAGATCCTCTCCCAGAGACTTAGTTTATCCTAATCCTCTCAGGGAAAAACACACCTTTATTAGCCCCTCAGGCAAGAGTATATCTCAACTTAAAATGCAGTTACATTCAGTGGTCTACACTCTCACCCATGAGTTAGAACTGGTTCTCTAGGTTTCTCTAAATGTAGAGCTACCTAAAAAGAATCCGCAAACCAAATGACAGTAGGAACCTTGGAACTAAGCATCTGCCACTATCTGCCTCCACCTGGACAGCCACGCAGAGTATTTCCTGGACTATTTTTTTACACACCAACAGGAAGAGATGGTCTTAAAGGTTCATTCCACCCAGACTGTAATTTAAACTGTTTCTTAAAGCAAACATACACATGAAGGACTCTTGTTATGAAAAATACTGTTCTGTTTAAGGACGTGTGGCTTAGGTGATATACCCTTATTCTGTTCCAAACATGTACCTCACATTAAAGAGCAAAGTTCCCAAAGCCTCAGATGCCTGCCATGTGTAGAACTCAGGAACCTGTCCTCCAGGGCTTCTACCAGAGTTTACAGATTTTGTCCTGCCGCTCTGGTTTTGTCTGTGAGGACATTTAATTAAAACAGAATGCAGAAATATTCCTTTGCCATTCTTAGCACTTATAAACGTTTACATTCACATTCACACAGCCCTGTCTCTCATTGAGAGATAATGAAACAAAAAAGTAGGCAGAGCTTGGAGACATCAGATTACTCTGAAAAGGCTTTATGATGGAAAGTCATTTCTGACTCAACATATTAAACCAAATATCACCTGCTGATCCCTGGCTCAAACACAACCTCAAAACCAGCAATTTCAATAGAAAGTCCTATTCTTTCACACCAGATATATTCTCATAAAATTTTAATAACTGAGGCCCAGGTCAAAGTTCTTCCATATTTCACAGAATGAACCTACTTTTAAGAAGAGCTAGTTAAACCTTCTGTTTAATAGGTGAGGAAATGAGGCCCACAAGGAAGAAAGGACTTATTAAGGGTTTATACACAGACTGTTGGTGGCAGGGCTGGGAGTCAGTTTTTGGGCAAGCAAGAATTCCTTCTGTTCTTGACACCATGACAGCCCTCCTGGACTCATGGTAGACCACGGTCAGGACAGACTGAAAGGAGATACAAGGACTAACATGCTTTCTCTAAAACACTTAGCTATTAATTAACATCAATTAATTAAATGGCTAGACATGCATGGATTTAGTTCATAGAAAACAAATATTCAGAATGAGTTAGCCAAAATGAATGCAATCAAACCTCTTGGCAGAAGAATGCTATTTTAATATGAGTGCTCAGTTGTTCAGTTGTGTCCGACTCTGTGACCCCATGGACTGTAGCCCACTAGGCTCCTCTGTCCGTGGGAGTTTCCAGGTAAGAATACTGGAGTGGACTGCCATTTCCTCCTCCAGGGGATCTTCCGGACCCAGGGATTGAAGCCACATCTGTGTCTACTGCACTGCAGGTGGTTTCTTTATCGCTGAGTCACACTACCTTACTATCTGAAGTACATTTATTAAACTACAAAAGCTTTTATTATTTGCAAACTAAAGGCAGTATTAATTTTAGATTAAGACTAATTTTTTAGATTAATCTTAAACTAATGTTTTTCAAACCATGGATGGCAACCTATTATTAGATTATAAAAGCAATTTATTGAGCCTGGGACAAGCATTTCAGAATGAACAACCTGGAAAATATAGTATATCACACAGAGTAGAGGAAACTATGGTTTGGAGAAATTTTTTTCAGCTTTACATACACATACATGCATATGCAACATGGATTAGGCCACAATGTAAAAAATTATCACTCTGCAATTACATTCAAAAAAGTTTAAAAGCCACTTCAATTTATGTTATTAGGGTAAAAAGTTATGTCAACAATATATATTTTCTATGCTTTTAATATTATGCTGAATAAAATAAAAATTATAAAATTAGTGCAGTTTTCATGTGGATAACCATGTGAAGAAGTCAGCATGACATTAAAAATATGTTTATGGATACATATACCTGTAGCAAAGGCAATGGCAGCCCACTCCAGCACTCTTGCCTGGAGAATCCCATGGACGGAGGAGCCTGGCGGGCTACAGTCCATGGGGTCACGAAGAATCGGACACGACTGAGCGACTTCACTTTCACTTTTCACTTTCATGCACTGGAGAAGGAAATGGCAACCCACTCCAGTGTTCTTGCCTGGAGAATCCCAGGGATGGTGGAGCCTGGTGGGCTGCCATCTATGGGATCGCACAGAGTCAGACATGACTGACGTGACTTAGCAGCAGCAGTGATATAACTGAATCAAGAAAAGTAGTGACCCCTAGAGACACAAGTACATGAGCAAGTGTGCCTTTAACACATACCCTGTTGCACTGCTTTACAAACAGAGAAGACTGAAGCAAATAAGGCAAAATATTAACATCTATTAAATTCAGGTGGTAGGTTCCTGGGTTTTTTATGGTATATTTTATATATATTTATTTTCTATGTTTTCTGTACTTTTTGTGATGTTTTATATATATTACACTTAAATTCTACAACTAAAACTGTTAATATAAAAACAATATAAAACCTTATAAAATTCACATCTTTTATTTTAGTAGCAGCACACATTGCTAAACCATAAACATGATGACATCACTGACATATCATAATAAGCCAAGGACTTTATGAACTTATGATTAACTTAATAATGACTCCTCTCAATCATTTCTTAATGTTTAAAAAGTAAGGCTGAAATATATTCAATTATTGTCATTTGACTCAGTCTTATTACAGTAGAGGCTGAACTGGTACCCACAAAATATGGGTACAGCCTGAGCTAGAAAAGAACCTAGAAGATCTTCCATGACTACAAAATGTACACACATACACACATCCCTAACTGCATGAGGCTATACTGCAATACACAGAGAGTTAGCCTTTAAGGTTTACTAAAAACTTCCAAATCATCATCTCATTTATACTGAAATATTACTTGCTTAATCCATAATTTCTTATACATCCTCCCTAGTCCCTTTCAAAATCAGCCTCTGCATTCTTTGCATTGCTACTCTAATGCAAGATGGGAAAGTCACACAACCAGCCACTTTTGTGAATCAGTAACCAGGTTGGGAATTACAGAAAACACTTCTCAGTCAGGACAAGTTCAGACAGGATCTTTGCTCCTCCTCTAACCTACTTTGAAGCAAACAGCTAGAAACTGTACTGAGAATAAAGAGCATCAACTTATCTGACTGTTTCCCTGCAGGCACATTTAAGAGGAACCACTGGACCATGGGCTTTTACCCTCCCTATTCTCAAACTTTTCCCTCCCATGTTCATTCTCATTCACCCTAATCTCAGGCTATCTTTTTTGCCATGAATAGCCAATCGCATCATTTTCCATTCTCATCCAACCCTGCAGTCTCTATATATTCCACCCGATTAGTGCTGGATGTAGCATAAAGTAAAACTTCAAGAGATTGAGATGCTCATTAATAGGGAAAAAAGGAAGAAAAACTGGTCAAAAAAAGTCAGAGTTCCATAGACAAAGGATGAAGACAATATGTTATGAATAGAAAGAATTAAGCTCTGTTTTTGATGACAGCATCATAGAGGCTTGTAAAATTATCCAGACATTCAAATAAAAACTAGAAACCTCTTCCTTTCCCATGAAAAGAACAGAGTTTTAGTGATTTTTAAAATTCAGACATGTACATATATACAGTGGAACAGTTTACATAAAAGCAAGCAAGTCCCATAAATGGGAAGTAAGATTTATAGACCTCCCACCTATTTCCCTCGAAAAGAAAGATGATTCTCACTCATCTGTGGATCCCCTTAAATAAATAAATGGCACAGTATTCACCTGTTAACACAGTTATTGAACAAACATTTGCTGAATTCTATTATTAGAAGGGTTAAGTCATTTATAAGTCATCAAAGAGGTAGAAGTAACAGGTTAACAGACAAAAAAATAAATTTGATAAAGGTTATAAAGACCTATTGGAGAAAGGGATGGCAACCCACTCCAGTACTCTTGCCTGGAAAATCCCATGGACAGAGGAGCTTGGTGGGCTGCAGTCCATGGGGTCACAAAGAGTCAAACATGACTAAGTGACGCAAACATACATGAAAACCTATAGGAAATTCTTTGGAGGCAGAAAAATGGAGCAGTTACGCTTGTTATGAAGGGGAGTGAGGGGGAGGGACAGGTGCAAGGAGTGGGGGTGACCTGCAGAGCTGTAAGAGGAAACCTTACAGTAGCTAATATTCAAAGCCAATGTCAAAGAAAGGTTTAAGCAGTAAGCATTCTTAGCAGAGGGACCATTTAACTATACAAACTAAAACAGGAGTAAAGAAATCATTCCCCTTTGTCATTTTTTTACCCACATTGCAAACATTCTGAAAATGCAATTGCTATGACTCAGTCTTAACAAGCTTCCTCCCACATAAAAATGCCTAGATTAGTAATACATTCACTAGAAACTGTATCTTTCAACTGTCTGCATTACCTTTTCTGGTATAATTTTGTGAATTATTCTGTTTTAGTGTAAATGCTATTAGTAGCAGATGGAATGTATACTCAATACTGAGAGCTGGGTTTAGGCTTGCTCTCCTTTTTTCTGCACACATGGATACACATTCTATGCATGGGGAAGATGTTTTGTCTTGAAAAGTTGGGTAGTAACAGTCAGCTACAATTGACACTGATAGAGCACTTTGGGGATTACAATGCACTTCCACACCTACCTCTCCTAACCTTCTGAAGACAGAGGTTTTGTCAGTATCCTCACCTTATTTATGAGGGAACTAAGGTTAAGAGAAATAAAGTGCCTCGACCAAAACAACACAGCAAATGAGCAAATGAACTGGAAACCAAACTGAACTATTCTCGCCTCAAACACTTCTGTTCAAAGAACTCGTAGAAGAAATGGGTTTGTATTTAAGTATGTCAGAAAAGAGTGGTATTATTAAATACTAATTAAGATAAAACAAATATGAGTTAGGTTCTTTGAAATTGAGGACGAAATAAAATTCAGGTCAGAAGGTGGATTCCAAGTCTTAAAACAGAGCAATAAAAATGGGACATAGTTTACTTTATCTCACTAACAATTACAGTTGGCCTATGTTCACTTTTGAAAAGCAAGGACAAAAAAAAAAAAAAAAATTCCTGTCATTTGTACAGTGCTTCACAGATGACCTATAAGAAAAACCCTAGGTAGTAACTGCAGTGGGAAATTCCAAGGAAAATCTCCCTTTGGGATCTAACAACTTTCCCCCATCTCCATCCAAAAATCAATGGATTTCCTTTCCTTTGGTAAGACAGTATCAATGAATTCAAACTAATGTGTCTAATAGTTGCTAAAGACAATTTTAAGAAATGATAGCATATGTAAATCGCTAAGTTCTTGTTCACTGCCCTAGTTCACTGCCTTACAAGAGAAATGTCTCTAAACCATTAAAGAGTCTCTACCCTGTATTTAAAGTTTTAATAAAACTGCCTCAGTAGAAGAGAAATGGGATGCAGGTAAACTGTGAACAGACCTCATCCTAATGCCAATTCTTCCATATTCTCGATTCCAGCAAAGTTTATGTATAGGCAGTAAGGTGACAGCGACATCACCACCACTGAAATCAACTCCAAAACCAACCCCCATCCATCACCACCACCATCAGCTTCTTAGAGATGCTCAGCTTTGTCTCTTAATGGAAACACTCTCCTAACCACTCGCCTCAATTATGAGCCCCCAAATAACCCCAAAATTAGGAGCCTCAAAATAATGTTGAGTCCCTGGGTCACTCTGAAAAGTGAAATTTCCCACTTTCAGATAGAAAGCTGGAAACAACTAGAATAGTATCTAAATAATGCTTGAGCAGTTGATTTTTTTAGGGATAAATGGTAACTGAAACCTTTGATCCTTCTCTGACTTTTAGTGATTCTAATTTCCATCTTGTGGTAATGAACAAAATTGAGGTACAGTATAACAGAGAGAACACAGTGGCACCAAATTTTGGCTGATGTTAACAGCACAGCTGCTCCATTTTCATTTACTTTGTTCCTGGTCAAAAGTAGCCAATGGTAGGAAGTGTTACTTTTCTGATCTCACGTCTCCAAATCCCCTGTTCTTTCCAATTTATTTTGATTACTCCAGCTGTCTGGGAGACAGAGGGTCCTTCTCAGCAGAAATCTATAAAATATGGTAATTAAATCAGACCCACCTTCCTGTACTTACTATCCTTGATATAATTACCCCTACTTACTAAACTACCCACAAAGTACATAGAGATTTCTGCAATTACTTTGTGAAAGGCAAAGATTTTCATTCCACATATTGTACAACTGATCAGGGCATCAAGAATCACTAACCAATGTTTCAATTGTTTGGGGATTTTTATGGTTATTGGTTTTGGTTTGAGTTTTTCTTGGTTGGTCAGTGTGGGAGTGAAACACATACCAACAGGAGAGCCATACAAGTCTGAGGGGAATTCAATGACCACTATATACATGGTGAGGGTGGGGACCCTTTCCCTTCTGCCCGTGGCACCTTCCCACTCTCTAAAAAATTCATAATCAACCTTCAGAAAAACTTCACTCAAATGTCACCTCTTTATGCACCCAATCCTACAGGACATACAACCAAAACCATCACAACTGACACTTTACAAAACCGAGCAGATTTACTTATGCTCTTTTCCCCAATGATTTCATAATATGTAATAAACATAACACTAGAGGACTAATCATATTATAAATACATGTATTCATTTGTTTTCCCAGCAAACATTCAAGATCCTGAAAGGCAGAGAAAAATCTTATGATCTTCTTGCTAACATTTATCCCAGTGCCTAGGATGATAGTTTTCTGATAAATCCCTATAGAAAGGATGGATCCTGAGAAAAATGACTAGTGTAAATGATGTGCCATGAAACTGGGTATTTTTTGGAGGTGTGATCCATCCTGAGTCTCCACCAAAACAAAGCTAAGGAGCTTCACATATACCCACACATCCATCCTGAGTCTCCACCAAAACAAAGCTAAGGAGCTTCACATATACCCACACAGCCTCAAGTGACAGTCAAGGGTTTCTCTTCCCAACATCCAGATTTCAGATGTATTATAATGGAAAGGATAATGACCTGACAGACTCCTAGGATACCTAGAAAAGTTGTACACTCAGAAAGGTGGTTAATTGTTGGTTCCTTCAGATGACAATTAAGCACGTCACTCAATAAGGCTCTGCAAGTTGGGATAACATGCCAAGAATCACATAGTTTAATATGTGGCACTTTCAGATTAGACCTCAAGGTTACAAAAAATGTGTGTACATGAGGAAATGTTTGTTAGACTAAACAACCTGACAGGGTACATAGGCTGTACATGGTGTTTTGAAGCAGAACACTCTGTGCACTAAAGAGCTGGCATGAATTTTCAGAATCTGGAGCTAATCCCCTGAGTTATTCGTTTGAAAAAAACTGTCTCATGTCCTCAGAAGTCCTCTACAATTGTGCTCACTCGCTCAGCCGTGTCCAACTCTTTGTGACCCCAAGGACCGCAACCCGCCAGGCTCCTCTGTCCGTGGAATTTTCCAGGCAAGAATACTGGAGCCGCAGGCTCCTAAATAGTCCTGAAGATTCGAAAATGTTAATAAATAAAGTATAAGGTGAATGGAAAACAGACAAAAAAAAAAAAAGGAGATAGAGGGGGAGTCATAAGAAGTCTAGTAACAGAAAGATGTTTTCAAAATTAATTATCCTTCCATAAACATTACAGAAAGACAGAAACCTACCCTTTTATATATATATATATAAAAAAACACACACACACACACACAAAGACCAGAACAGTGTAACTCAAGATTTTCTGCAAAGCTCCACCAAGTATCTGATCTACAAAGTCACCACCTTGGTCAGAAATCCAAAATATCTTAGAATATCAAGAGGCTTTAATCCCCTCAAAATACCAAGGAAAACAATAAAGTTCCTGGATGATGGGTTGAGGTTCCCAAGTTTCCTCAAATATTTCTAAATGTCAGTCACTGTTCATATAAAGGTGCTGACTGATTCATCACTTTCTTAAAATTATAAAAACCGATTATCAGAAAGAGTGTGAGTAGCTGCCATGTCCAACTTTATCCTGTCCAAATAATCATTTGGACTCGTCCTAAATATTTAACCACAGGAAGCCCACCTCCTTTCCATATAGCTTTCAAACAACTACAAAGTTGTCTGTGGAAGGACTTTCCTGCTAATCTATAGGTATCATTCCCTGGTCCTAGTTTCAGCCTCAGAGCACTCACCTTTTCCTAGAATGTATGTGGATGCTTCATAAAAAACCGCTGGCACTCAGAAGTCTGTTATTTTGCATACATGATAGATGACTATTCACGTGGCATATTACATGAGCTATGCCCAGGTGAAGGAAGTCCTGAAGGCACTAGACACAATAAGAGCAGAGCCCAAGGCTGATCTCTGAGCCTCTGTCTAGTATATGCCCATACCACAGAGCAGGGGGCTTCCCAGATGGCTCAGCGGTAAAGAATGTGCCTGCCAATGGAGAAGACACGGGTTTGATCCCTGGGTTGGGAAGAACCCCTGGATTAGGAAATGGCAACTACTCTGGTATCCTTGCCTGGGAAATTCTATGTACAGAGGAGCCTGGCAGGTTACAGTTCACAGTGTCGCAAAAAGTCACACATGACTGAGCACACAGGTGCGCCACAGTGTACATGGACTACGGTTGAAATACCTGGTTTTTCAAGTTAAATTCCATTTAGAAAATACTAGAAACAATAAACATCAAAGTCCTAACACTCATTATGTACTGCAGGACTATAATGTAGCTTATTTTTCTTCTAAAACGTATTTATATTTTATTTTCTAGTTTATCTGTCATGAAATGGAATCTTATTATTCACAATCCCTTTCATAGTATTTTATAAAATTTCATAATAAAAAGATAGTTATATGTTTTTAATCCTATTTAAGCATCTAAACGGTGAAGCAGCAAATATTTACTAGAGGAAAAAATGAGTTGCAGTAGCAATGTTTATTTACTCAATTTAATTATTTAATACTGTTTCCTTAAGATTAGAGAAGAAGCTTTTTTTTTTTTAAGGAAAAAAGTATGCTAACAAAAACAAAATCTACATGAGGCTCCAGATTTGTATCTGATCCTCCTGAGAACCAAAGCAATCAGGAAAATATGAAAAGATGCTCAGTTCTCATTCTCAAAAAGGAGAAAAAAACACCAGTTCCTGACTGAAGAGAAATGCTTTTCTAGCACCAAAAATGAAAGCAAGGTCAGTTAACACACTGGAACTTTAGTAGCAAACATTAAGTTATATAATAGACTCATACACAGTTTGAGTTTTAAACTTGTGTTTACATATATACAGACATACACACACAGCTTCAATAAAAAGCACAAACTTGAGCTCAGTAAAGAGATGTTAAAAAAGCAGAATAAGTGATTTAATCCAAACATTTAACTGATGCAATTTATCAAAATAGGTTCCTGAGTTTCTCTCTGCCCCCCTCAATCTCCCCCAATTCAAAGTTAAATGAAAACCTCAGTAACCCAAACCACTTGTTTGGCAAGGAGATATATTATAGCTAACCACAGACACACTAGATTGCAGGCAAGTGGGTTTGAAAATGCTGAGATAATGTGTCCTCAAATCAGAAGCAGTACTTTAATATCACAAACCATCTACATCATTATCAGAGACCACAGAGTAACTGGGTAGCTTATTGGAAAAGTGAAAATGGCTGAGTCAGAAATTTCCATATGACAGGGAGAAAGACTGGTGATGAGAAAAAGACTGGCGATGAGAAAAATACTGAAAAAAAGGACAATGAAAACAGGGAAGGAGGTAGCAGCGTGAAAACACAGCAAATTTTACTCATCCCGGTAGAACTGTTAGACAGAGGGAAGACTTTCCATTAGGAAATATCTGACTCAAGTTACCATAAATGATTACAAAAAAAAAAAAATACCCACAAAGTACCTCACAAGCTTCCTGGGCTACAGGCATAAACTTTATGGAATGGTGCTCTGAAGCCAAACCTTTCTGTACTGGCAGTAACAAAATAAAAAAGTTACCCAAGAAAAGTTACAACTCTCCAAAACCCAAGTCAGGAGGCGTTCAGACAGCCCAGCATCAGATGGAACAGGTATTAGAAAAGATTTCCTTAAACTGAACCAATTCTGTATGTTCTATCCATCCATTATTCTATCCACTAGGGTCAGAAAAAAAAATGTTTTCACATTGTTTACGGCAGCTACTAGTCACATATAGCTATCTATTTAAATCAACTAAAATTAAATTATAAAAATCCAATTCCTCAGTCTCACTAGCCACACTTCCAGTGCTAAATACACATAGGACTGGAGCTTACCATTTTGGACAGTGAGAAATACAGAGCACATCCATCACCATGGAAGATTTGTTGGACAACCCTGCTCTGAACAATAATCACAGCATAATAGAAAGGACAGTATCGGTTTAGACAACCAGACCACTCAGCAGCATCTAAAACCATTTTAATCGTGTGCGTGAGAGTGTGTGTGTGTGTGTGTGTGTGTGTGTGTGTACACGAGAGCAAGAGAGAGAGAATGCATGCTTACGTTTTAACCAACAGATATAATTCACTTTGCCAGTATGGGCAATCAACGATCCTAAATGTATTTCTAGTCTTGTAGTAGCTACTGATTTAATTTTAAAGTGTTTTATGCTTCTTTTCCTCAGCCTTAACGTGATGGTAGTTTTGCTAACCTCAGCCGCATGAAAAAAAAGAGAGATTTTCTACATTTATCAAGTAATCACTACACAGATATAGTCACAGAAACAAAGTGAACAAATATCCTCCTGGAAAGGAAAGTGAGCTGTTAATTCAATACAGTTACAGTAATTTGATTCTGTGAAATACAACCGCTACTGAATAAACCTATCAGATCTCTAATACCTTACTGATTATTCATCGAAGAATGCTGGGTTCTCATTAGCAAAAAAACGCATCTGTGAATTTCAACTGTCTTATAAAATTAAATTAATCATAACCACAGAAGACTTTTAAATTTACTATCTTTGGTGGCCTTTTTAAAGAAAAATTACATTTTACAAGGGTGCTTCACTTCAGAACCATTCAGGAAAATATGAATTTACAAAGCAGCTAAGTGTACACTACACAAAAACGATTTAAAAAGAAGCACTCCTGCTTTAAAATGATTCAGCTGATTTCCAAATAGACTTATAAAATTTCATATTTAAACATAAAAAAGATGACTATCAAATTACACTTAGGAAAACATGAATCTCTTAAACAGTGTTTTCTGTAGTGTGCTGCAGAGAGTCCTGGTAAGGAGATATTCAGTGAATACCTACTGCATACACTTGTACTTTAACTAAGACTATGCTTACTTAGATTCTAATCCTAGCTCTAACACTCACTAGATGAATAATTTCAAATAAATTAATATCACTTACATTTGCTCACCTGTAATATGAGTAATAATAACCATTATGGTACTTAAGCATCAGAGGAAATTTGTACTTTTTTACATTTTTTTTAATTGGTGGAAAATTGCCTTACAATGTTGTGTCAGTTTCTTTAAAAAAAAAAAAAAAGTACTCACAAACTATTCCAACAGAGATAAACCTTTTATGTAGAAAACAGACCACTGATAACTACAGGGGTCTTCAAAAGGGTAAAATATCCCTAGATAAGCAGTGGCAGACAGTTTTTTCAAAGCAATTTTCCACTATGAATATCCTCATAGAAAAAAAAAAAAAAAACTATTTAATTTTCACTCCTGCTGCTTAGTTGCTTCAGTCGTGTCCGACTCTGTGCGACCCCACAGACGGCAGCCCACCAGGCGTATCCCTAAAGAAACTACAATGTTCTGTTCCTCTATTTGAGGCACTTTTCCTGGCACTGAAGCCCTCAAATGGTTTGGCAGGCCTCAAATGGTTTGGTTTCTCTGTTTGCCTTAGCCTAGAAAGAAAAGCCACCCATCTCCTTAAACCTCTGTAGGATAAACCCAGTCATGCCCATTAAAACCCAAAAGATCACACCAACCCAACTTAAGTACAAGTTTACACCAAGGGAAGAAAAACCATTTGCCTGTATTGGCTTCATATGACAAGTTTTCTTAAGTACTAGCTACTGCAAGTTTTATTTATCCTTGAGTCAGACATTTCCACTTTCAACTTTTCTGCAAGCGGATACATAAGCTAGCACTTTCATGTTAGGATTAGTAAATTCATTTCAGCTTCAAAAATTTGAGAGAACAGTAATACTCAAAGTTAAAAAAAAAAAAAACTGCTCATGGGATAAGTAGGTATGGGGAAAATATTCTTACAACCTGTTCCCATAAAGCAAACTGCAACACTCACAGTTCCACTGTGATAACCATTTGTCAGAATTCTACACACATTTCCAGTAATCTTGCACTAAATCTCAAAGTATGCTACTAAGTCACTTCAGTCGTGTCTAACTCTGTGTGACCCCATACACGGCAGCCCAATAGGCTCCCCCATCCCTGGGATTCTCCAGGCAAGAACACTGGAGTGGGTTGCCATTTCCTCCTCCAATGCAGGAAAGTGAAAAGTGAAAGTGAAGTCACTCAGTCGTGTCCGACTCTTCGAGACCCCATGGACTACAGCTTACCAGGCTCCTCTGTCCATGGGATTTTCCAGGCAAGAGTAATGGAGTGGGCTGCCACAAATGGATGATCTCGAGATTTCTGGAATCTTACTCTGATATGCTGCCATATGTTCAATAATTGGTCACGTTTACTGACTAAAAATGTGTTTTTTGGTAAAGTATCTTAAGATCATGGGTACATTCCTAGAATCAACTGTTTTTACACTTACTAGGGGATGGCCTCCTTGGAATACCAGGAAATTTCTCTTATAAGCAGGATTACACTAAAATCAGAGTTCTTTTCCTAGAAATACTCTATACAGAAGAAGGTTAAGGACCCAACAGCAAATTGGAAGAAGTGAGCCTGAGTTCCAAAGTACAGCCAGAAACTTCCTAAGCAGGTAATAGGGAGTTGTGTGCAGATTTTAAGAAAGGATTCTATCAATCACTTTGGGTTTCCGTGTATTGATAGTTCATCAGAGGAGATATTTTACTTTATTTTTTTTTCTTTTTGAGGAAGAAATCTGTATTCACCTTAGTGGTATTTAAATTAGATGTGAACTTTTGATTGTCCTCTATTCCCAAAGAAAACTGGAAACTCTGTGAATGGAAGAGAGAAGCAAAAATTGAAGTTCAGTAATAAATTCCAATAAGGAGTACGCTGAGGTTTCTTCAACCACACAAAAGTAAACAGAATACATAAAATGGCATCATGGTTCTGATATCGATTTTTAATGTTTAAAAAGTGTTTCAGAAAAGAAAAAGACACCTTTAGAGCTATACAGATCAGGATTCAAATACTGCATTCCTATTGGCTAAAAGATTTTAGACAAGTTATTTGATCTCTTTGAGCTTCAGGTTTCTCATCTGCGAAATGAAGATAAATGTTGTGAGGACTAAATTAGGTAATGAAGGGCCAAAGAATATATCTGTCACTCGGTAAGAGGAAGTTCAACAAATGGAACTTCCAATTATTATTGGTATCATCAGAATTGGGGGCTTCCCTGGTGGCTCATATGGTTAAGAATCTGCCTACAATTCAGGAGACACAGGTTCGATCCCTGGGTCGGGAAGATCCCCTGGAGAAGGCAATGGCTACCCATTCCAGTATTCCTGCTTGGAAAATTCCATGGACAGATGAGCCTGGTGGGCTACAATCAATGAGGCTGCAGAGAGTCGGTCATGACTGAGCAACTAACATTTTTTTTTATCAGAATTGATGAATTTTTATAATTAGTTATTTTTTATTAAGTATTTCTTTTGGACAGGTCCCACTAACTCACTGATTAACACAGATCTATCACTTCCCTAATACAGAATCTATAATGGAATAAGCAATCACTACTTTCTCTTATGAAAGCATGGAAATATTTCCTGGCAAGGAATTACAGTATAATCAACAGCTGACCACATTTCAATAGCTCTTTCCTACATTATAGGTTTTCTCATGAGGGAGAATACATTTTCCACACATACACATTGCGGGCCCGAGTTAAAAGAAAATCAGAATGCCTAGAATGTTTAATAAGCTCCACCACACCAAACCTTTTTCAGTTCAATATTAAGGATTAGAAAGCAAAGAAGAATTCTATGTGAAAGTCATGTAGCTACAGTTTATCAAAATATAAGAATCATCAAAGTATCACCATCAGGTATGGTGGGAGAACAGACTGTTGAGTAGAAGTAGAGCCAGTCAAAATCTAAACAACATATTAACACGCAGATTTAAAATACTGCCTGCCTAAAACTAGATAAATTTTCCTAATTTCTGTTCCTTGAATTATAAAAGCTTTCTGCCAAATCCACATGGCATTTTGGTATCTTACTATACAAAAATTTAGTAAGATACCAAAACGCTACATGCATTTAGATATCTCTTTCCAGGGCTGAAGTACAAAAAGCCCAGTTCTTCATTCCAGATACCAGTCAGAACTTTCCAAATCAGAACCTCAATGTCCTGACCTATTAAGGAAACAGTTCAAATTATTTTTAATAATTCCTCCAACTTAGACAGAGAGTAGTATAAAGTGTAGTTGATTCAGTGTAAGTTATATACGTTTGTCTCTAGTATATAAGCACATCATCTAAAAACGTGATAAGTACAGCCCATATAGACTATCCATACAGGAAGACTGTTACACTTTCTTCTATACCAGATATTGTTTTCTTCACTGTTGCTGATGGTTTTCTTATTTCTGCCATTCAAAAGGGCAAACATCTGCTTTTACATATTTATACAGTGGGCTTCCCTGGTGGCTCAGTTGGTTAATCTGTCCGCAATGCAGGAGACTGCCTGCAATGCAGGAGACCCAGGTTTGACCCCTGGCTTGGGAAGATCCCCTAGAAAAGGAAATGGCAACCCACTCCAGTATTCCTGCCTGGGAAATTTCATGAACAGAGGAGCCTGCTTGGCTACAATACATAGGATCACAAGAGTCGGATACGAACGACTGACTAAACCACCACCACCCACAGGAGTTTTGAAAGTCGAAGTGTTAGTCACTCAGTCATGTCCAACTCTTTGCAACCCCAGGGACTGTAGCCCACCAGGTTCCCCTGTCCATGAAATTCTCCAGGCAAGAATACTCCTAAGTGGGCTGCCATTCTGTTCTCTGGGGATCTTTCCCACCCAGGGATCAAACCCACGTCTCGCACACTGCAGGTAGATTCTTTATTGTCTGAGCCACCAGTAACCAATAAATCTTAAAATAATCTTTTGTTCACTCTGAAAAGTGAAAGTAAAGTCGCTCAGTCATGTCCGACTCTTTGTGACTCCATGGACTGTAGCCCACCAGGGTCCTCAGTCCATGGAATTTTCCAGACAAGAGTACTGGAGTAGGTTTGCCATTTCCTTCTCCAGGGGATCTTCCCAACTCAGGGATCAAACCCGGGTCTCCTGCAGGCAGACGCTTTACCATCTGAGCCACCAGGGAATGTCACATAAAAAGGCAGACTCATCCTGTCTAAACTAGCGGTTCTCACAGAACCTTCAATTTCATGATAAAATGAGACCATGTTAAGATTCATTTACTGTCCAATGAACTCAACTGTGGACTGTGCGATTTACTAAAAGGTTAACCTGGGGCCAGGTGATCAGAGCACAGCCTGGGAAAACGAATACCTTCCATACTCAGGAATCTTGAAGATCACTAAATTTAAATTCAACTAGAATGGATTCGAGATGCCTTGGATTTATTTCTCTATGTGTTGTTACTGAAGTTGGCTTCAATACAGTATATTTGGTTATCATGTAATTCCCCTGCAGAGGAAGTGAAAGAAAATCAGAGGCAGCCTGCATCGGCGAACAGGAAGACACGCTGTCCAAATACCTTTTCTGCTCTATAGCATTCACTTGTTTCATTTGTTTTTTAAGGATTCAAAGCCATTTTGATGATTTTAAAATACCATTATAATATCTACTTACCAATATAAATTGGTTTTTGTAGCATAGCATGTTTTTAAAAGGGTTAACTTCTAATACATCAGAATGAAGTTAAAGCAGACTAAACTGTATGTCCTAATTGACAAAACTATCCTCAAATAAGTATGAATTAAACATACCACCCCCAAAGCAAGAAACTCTTGAGCTCTTTTGCTCGTGCCTTCCTACTCTCTCCTGATCTCATAAACCATAGCAAGTTTACAATTTGTACATTCATCTTCTTAGTTTCTAACTCATACACTCTTCACAATCACCTCCATAATCAAGAACTTAAAAATACATGTTACATGTGACCTGTTTTGTTAAAACTTTAACCCCTCTTCCTAAGCATAAATCTAAGGAAGAAAATAGCAAACATAAAAATTCTGAATAGAATCCAATGCCGTCTAAGAAACTAACTGGATCCTTTAGTAACAGCAACGAAATGATACCATATCACAATCCTGGAGAGTTTACACACAGTAATATGGTCATACATAACTAAAATCAACCCATAAACAGGTAAGATCATTGTTTCCAAAGGAACCTACTATGTGTTTAGGCCTTGAGTTAACCTTAACACCAATCAGCCTCCTACAGAAACCTGAGAGATGGGGAAAATTCATGGAACTGAAAGTGAAAGTGACTGCTTCTAATCCTCAATTCCAGTCCCACTGTATTCAGGCAAATGCTCACAGCTCTTATTCCAGGGTCATTAGTGTAGTTAGCTCAGGTCCGACGGCCTGTCAGATAGTCTGACAAGTTTTCTGGAGTATCTCCTATGAATAAGGATCCCCAAGAAGTACTGAGATCCGTATGCTGCCAAGCTTGTCTTGACAGAGAGCTAGCAGACCAATACAGTGGGTGAGACAAGGTTAAGGAGACACACAGCAAAGAAGCAGGGTAGATGTAACAGAGAATCAGCATTTGAACTGGGCCTGAGGAGGTGATGAGACAATGAGCGGAGAGAAACAGGCTATATTTGGATAGTACAGACGGAAATATCATGTCAAGGATTAGGGCTCAAAGAACAATGGTCTGGAAAAAAAGAGAAGTGGGAGTATTACAGGGTAACTTGAACAGTAATATCATTGAGACTGAATATACAAGACTGCATTTTGCAAAAATTTTCATATCCATTTCTTCAATTAACTCTCATGGAAAATCCACGTATCAGAAATAGTAAATGTTATTGCCAATAAACAGATAAGGAAACTGAAGAAAGACATGGAGCATTTTCTCTGAGTTCTTACATCAAATGAGTAGTAATGAGGAGATGTGAAACCAAGTCTTACAAGCCTAGGTTCAAAATACTTCTCTTTCCAAAGAAGTTAGTCTGCTTAAACTAAATTTTATACAAGCTTGACTTCAACCTGGACAAATTATTTAATGTATCAGTAAACTAGAGCAAATACTGCAAAATAATTCTAGGAGGAGCTCAATTATTGGAAAGATACATAAGCAGAAACATACAGAGTAAAATGGTAGCTTCCTACTCCATTTAAAATGAAGAGAATGATAGTTGTGTTACATACTGGCAAGTAAGTAGAAATCAGAAATGTGTGCATTTCTTACCTCTCCTCGGTTGCACAAATCTTTTCAACACCCATTACCCACTTTCGGGTGGTATATATGGGGAGAACAGATAAATAGGAAACAAAAAGAAAACTAACTAAAAGCAGAATTTTGGGAGACTCAACTATGAACAGCTTAATGAAACTTTAATCCTATTACCTTCTGTAGAACAGACTTCATGTTTGATTTAGTATCAGTTATGAAATAGAAAACCCATTAAGAATCTCCAGACAGTCTACGCAAGAGAGGGATTCTTTATGCTCTAAGTGTCAATGAAAACTTTATATATCCAGACAGGGTTTTTTAACAAGGACCTCACTTGATCATCATATCCAACCGCCTGTGGTATTTCAGCAATCTCTTATATATCTATTCTGGTACAATTATTAAAATTGCCCTTTTTACTCACAAAGTGTCTGGGTTTGTCCTATAAATGATTTGGCAGCACTCCTTTTAAACCTCAATAGGTATCCCAGTTTGGGGAGCTTGAGTGCCACTGCAACCAAGTTCCTGGAATTTGGGCATATTAAAAGCACGTTAAACTGGAGTCTTATTAATAAGAGCTCCCTAATTAACCATTTTCTAAACCTCCAGCTTCTCCCCTCCAACACACACACACACATAGCTGAAATAATTTTTCAAAGATCAGCTCTTTGGAGTTTTCATGGGGAAACTACAAAGAGAAAAGAAAAAAAGAAAGACTTCATGGGTAAGCTAAAGTCCAATTTAAATAAAATAATGAGGTCTGACCATGAAAAACTGGGAAAATAACAGAAGCAGATATGGTAAGTTAGAATCCAGCAATCACTAACAGGATAAGGAACGTTTGTAAAGGCAGACACTGAGAGTGCAAAATCCTTTCTAAAATAGATGCTGGCAGATGTTAGACCAAACTGAACATGTGCAGATGGGAGGATATGAATCTTAATCAAGTCCCTTCTTTGTCCTCCTCTACTTCTGGTTTCCCATCTAGACAATTAAAAAAAAAAAATTCTGAATGTATTTGCCAACCTTAACAGTCTGAATTTTTCAGAATTTCATAATATGAAAGAAAAAGCCAATATTTTAAAGTGTTTAATGGGAAGTGCAACTCAAAAATTAGTGAGTATAGTTTAAAGCAAACCATGGACTCTCTATATAGTCAACAGACCAAAAAAAAAAAAAAATTGTTGATGGGGAGGCGGAGAAGGGGGAAAGATATCCTTGTAAGTCATCCCTGCTTTTACTAAACGCAATTAAAATCCTTGAGTAATGTTAACGGAAAGTGACTCAGTCTTTATGAGTCACTGGAAAAATAAAAGCCAAAAAGTCCAGGGGAGACTCCCCTGGTTTCAATCACTGAGAAGCTGTATCAGAACTGGAAATGCTCATCACACATTGAGCCTTCAAAGTTTAGTGGTAAATTAACCTAGGTACTTCTGATGCAAGTTTCCAAGAGACAAAGTGGCACTTCATTCATGCAGATGTTGGTCTGTGTGTTTTGAAGAGAGTCAGTAATAAGTGATAAACTAAGAATCATAAGCAAACTTTTCAAAAGTTGAACTTGTTTACTCATATACTTCACTCATGAGAGCCCCACTGACCCTTACTCAGAACTGGCAAATGGATTATTCTTACTTTACATAAGGTTTCTACTTTGATAATCAATTTTGAAGTACATAGACATTTTTAAAGAAGTACATGTTCTTCTTTAAAAAATGAATGAAAATCAGATGTAAGTCTATATTTTTAAAAGTCACTACAAAAATAATACATGCTGTCACATGGGTTCAACCAATAATAGTCTCCAACAATGCACCACTATATCAAAAAAGAGTTTTGATAACTGATGTTTATAGTGATTAATGAAGCATCAAAAAAATATCAATTAGGGAAGTTTTTTAAAGGTTTCACTGAAATGGTCCAAGAGAAATTATCTTTTCTCCACAGAGTAACAGAGAGTAAACAATGTAAAGTTTTTCTGACCATAGTCTCTGCTGTAGTTACTCACTCATTTCAGCCTTTACAGCACAAAAGCAACCACAGACATTATGTAGACAAATGAGTAAAGTTATGACCCAATAAAACTTCAGACACAGAAATTTGAATTTCATATCATTTTTACCTGTCACAAAACATTCTTCTTCCTCTTTTTCTTCAATCATTTAAAAAAGTCTATATTCAGCTCCACTGTATAAAAACAAGCAGTGGGTAGCTGGACTGGCCCACAGGCCATAGTTTGCAAACCTCTATCCTAGAGGAACAAATTTCAACTACTAAAAGGAAAAAAATGCTGCCATTCTTTAACCCTGATAAAGGTAATGAGTTGCTACTGAAAAAAAACAAAAAATTAAAGTAGGGCAGGATGCATCCCTGCATTACGGTGGCCACAGTATTTTTAGTCAGTATATTCCAAATGTCCATTGTAAGCCCAATGTATAATCTGGGTATAAAAGACTACAGTTTCCTGGGACCATCTCCAAGAGATTCAGCTGGTACAGCAGGAACCTGCTCATAGCAAAGCTCCTAACATTGCATGAAGGTTCAAAGACCACTGATATTTACAAAATATTATCTGGAAAGTGAAGTCGCTCAGTCATGCCCGACTCTTTGCGACCCCATGGACCATAGCCTACCAGGCTTCTCTGTCCATGGGATTTTCCAGGCAATAGTACTGGAGTGGATTGCCATTTCCTTCTCCAGGAGATCTTCCCGACCCAGGGACGAACTCGGGTCTCCTGCATTGTAGACAGACACTTTACCAGCTGAGCCACCAGGGAAATCCAGTTATTATCTGGAAAGAGAGTTGAATTCAACTATATAAAGAGTTCTCAAAGCTCAATAACAAGAAAACAGCCTGATGTTTTTTTAAAGGCAAACTTTAGAACACTCACTTCAACAAATGATGTAAGAATAGGAAATAAGCACAGGAAGAGTCTCCAATCACTAGTCATTACAGAATGCAAATTAAAGCCACATGAGGCAATATTACACTGTTAAAATTTAGATCACAGCTACAAAAAAACAGAACCAGAATTTAAACCCTTAAGAAAATCACTAAAAAAATTTTAAAATATATGTTGACAATGTAAAGTGCAGACAAAGATGCAGAGCAATTGGAGCTCACATACACTGCTTGCGGGAATGCAAAATGGTACGGCTACTTTGAAAAACAATTTGGTAGTTTCTTATAAAGTTAAACATATATTCACCATACAACCCAGTAATCCTACCCCAGGTTCTAACCCAGGGCTTCCTTGGTAGCTCAGCTGGTCAAGAATCCGCCTGCAAAGCAAGAGATCCAAGTTTGTTTCCTGAGTGAGGAAGATCCCCTGGAGAAGGGATAAGAGTACCCACTCCAGTGTTCTTGGGCTTCTCTGGTGCCTCAATGGGTAGAGAATTAGCCTGCAATGCAGGAGGCCTAGGTTGAGTCCCTGGGATTGGCAAGATCCCCTGGTGGAGGGCATGGCAATCTACTACAGTACTCTTGCCTGGAGAATCCCCATGGACAGACGAATCTGGCGGGTTGCAGTCCAAAGGGTCACAAGGAGTCTTACATGACTGAGCAACTAAGCACAGGTGCTAACCCAAGAGAAGTGAAAACACATTCATGCACACACACAAAAAAATTGTATGCAAATGTTTATAGAGACTATTTATAACCACCAAAAGTAAAAACATATCAATATTCATCAACTAGTGAATGGATAAGCAAATGTGGTAGAGCCGTTCATTGGAATTCAGCAATGAAAAGGAACAAAATTACTGATACACACATGGTATTAGATGTATTAGGCTAAGTGAAACAAGTCAAACACAAAAAGCTATTTATTGTGTGATCCCATTTATATGTCATTTTCATAAAGGAAAAAGTACAGGGCCAGAAAACAAATCAGCGGTTGGTTGGGGTGGAGAGGAAGGGGTAGAACAAATTGGGGGTTATGCAATTGTTCTGTATCTTGACTGCTGGTGGTGGTTACAAGACCAAACATGTCAAACTCAGAACTGCACATTAAGAAGAATCTTTACTGTACATGAATTATACATCAATGAACCTGGCTAAAAAGAAAAAAACACTGATATATAAGCGAGACTGGTTTTATACTGGCTCTGGTTCATTAGAAAGTTTTCAGTGCTTTTATGTCAGTGTATGGTTACCAATATCATATGAAGACCTACCTATCTTAATGTGTGCGTTTGTATTATTGCAATAATGACAGAGTTAAAAAAAAAAAACACTTCTTTTGAGAATGCATGCTTGTGGTGTCCTATTAAATATAATCAGTCACTTTGGTCACTCAGTTCAGTTCAGTCGCTCAGTGGTGTCCGACTCTTTGCGACCCCATGAATTGCAGCACGCCAGGCCTCCCTCTCCATCACCAACTCCCGGAGTTCACTCAGACTCACATCCATCGAGTCAGTGATGCCATCCAGCCATCTCATCCTCTGTCGTCCCCTTTTCCTCCCACCTTCAATCTTTCCCAGTGTCAGAGTCTTTTCCAATGAGTCAACTCTTCCCATGAGGTGGCCAAAGTACTGGAGTTTCAGCTTTAGCATCATTCCTTCCAAAGAAATCCCAGGGTTGATCTCCTTCAGAATGGGCTGGTTGGATCTCCTTGCAGTCCAAGGGACCCTCAAGAGTCTTCTCCAGCACCACAGTTCAAAAGCATCAATTCTTCGGCACTCAGCCTTCTTCACAGTCCAACTCTCACATCCATACATGACCCCTGGAAAAACTATAGCCTTGACTAGATGGACCTTAGTCGGCAAAGTGATGTCTCTGCTTTTGCATATACTATCTAGGTTGGTCATAACTTTTCTTCCAAGGAGTAAGCGTCTTTTAATTTCATGGCTGCACTCACCATCTGCAGTGATTCCAGAGCCCCCCAAAAATAAAGTCTGACACTGTTTCCACTGTTTACCCATCTATTTCCCATGAAGTGAGGGGACCAGATGCCATGATCTTCGTTTTCTGAATGTTGAGCTTTAAGCCAACTTTTTCACTCTCCATTTTCACTTTCATCAACTCAGTCGTGTCCAACTCTTTGTGACCCCATCAACTGCAGCATGGGAGGCTTCCCTGCCCATGACCAACTCCAGGAGCTTACTCAAACTCATGTCCATCAAGTCGGTGATGCCATCCAACCATCTCATCCTCTGTCGTCCCCTTTCCCTCCCACCTTCAATCTTTCCCACCATCAGGGTCTTTTCCAATGAGTCAGTTCTTCACATCAGGTGGCCAAAGAATTGGAGCTTCAGCTTCAACATCAGTCCTTCCAATGAATATTCGGGACTGATTTCCTTTAGGATGGACTGGTTGGATCTCCTTGCAGTCCAAGGGACTCTCGAGAGTATTCTCCAACACCACCATTCAGAAGCATCAATACTTCAGCTCTCAGCTTTCTTTAGAGTCCAACTCTCACATCCACACATGACTACTGGAAAAACCAGAGCTTTGACTATACGCACGTTTGTTGGGAAAGTAATGTCTCTGCTTTTTAATATGTTGTCTAGGTCGGTCATAACTTTTCTTTGAAGGAGCAAGCATCTTTTAATTTCATGGCTGCAGTCACCATCTGCAGTGATTTTGGAGCCCAAAAAAATAAAGTCTGTTACTGCTTTCATTGTTTCCCCATCTATTCACCATGAAGTGAAGGGACCAGATGCCATGATGTTAGCTTTCTGAATGTTTAGTTTTAACCCAACTCTTTCACTCTCTTCTTTCACTTTCATCAAGAGGTTCTTTAGTTCTTCTTCACTTTCTGCCATAAGGGTGGTGTCATCTGCATACCTGACATTTTTGATATTTCTCTTGGCAATCTTGATTCCAGCCTGTGCTTCATTCAGTCCAGCGTTTCTCATGATGTATTCTGCATATAAGTTAAATAAGCAGGGTGATAATATACAGCCTTGATATACTCCTTTTCCTATTTGGAACCAGTCTGTTGTTCCATGTCCAGTTCTAACCATTGCTTCTTGACCTGCATACAGATTTCTCAGGAGGCAGGTCAGGTGGTCTGGTATTCCCATTTCTTGAAGAATTTTCCAGAATTTGTTGTGATCCACACAGTCAAAGGCTTTGGTGTAGTCAACAAAGTAGATGATTTTCTGGAACTCTTGCTTTTCGATGATCCAGTGGATGTCGGCAATTTGATCTCTGGTTCCTCTGCCTTTTCTAAATCCAGCTGGAACATCTGGAAGTTCACAGTTCACACACTGTTAAAGCCTGGCTTGGAGAATTTTGAACATTACTTTGCTAGCGTATGAGATGAGTGAAACTGTGCAATAGTTTGAACATTCTTTGGCACTGCCTTTCTTTGGGATTAGAATGAAAACTGACCTTTTCCAGTCCTGTGGCCACTGTTGAATTTTCCAAATTCGCTAGCATACTGAGTGCAGCACTTTCACTGCATCATCTTTTAATATTTGAAATAGCTCAACTGGAATTCCATCACCTCCACTGGCTTTGTTTGTAGTGATGCTTCCTAAGGCTCACTTGACTTTGCGTTCCACGATGTCTGGCTCTAGATGAGTGATCACAGCATTGTGGTTATCTGGGTCATGAAGATCTTTTTTGTATAGTTCTTCTGTGTATTCTTGCCACCTCTTCTCAGTATCTTCTGCTTCTGTTAGGCCCATACCATTTCTTTCCTTTATTGTGCCCATCTATGCATGAAATGTTCCCCGGGAATCTCTAATTTTCTTGAAGAGATCTCTAGTCTTTCCTATTCTATTGTTTCCTCTATATCTTACACTGATCACTGAGGAAAGCTTTCTTATCTCTGCTTGCTAGTCTTTGGAACTCTGCATTCAAGTGGATATATCTTTGTTTTTCTCCTTTGCCTTTCACACCTTTTCTTTTCTCAGCTATTTGTTAAGAACTCCTCAGACAACCATTTTGCCTCTTTGCATTTCTTTTTCTTGGGGATGGTCTTGATCACTACCTCTAGTTCTTCAGGCCCGATATCAGATTTCATCCCTTGAATCTATTTGTCATTTCCACTGTATAATCATAAGGGATTTGATTTAGGTCATACCTGAATAGTCTAGTGGTTTTCCCTTCTTTTTAAGTCTGATAATAATTTGGCAATAAGGAGTTCATGATCTGAGCCACAGTCAGCTCCCGGTCTTGTTTTTGCTGACTGAAAAAGTTGGCTTAAAGCTCAACGTTCAGAAAACGAAGATCATGGCATCTGGTCCCATCACTCCATGGGAAATAGATGGGAAAACAGTAGAAACAGTGTCAGACTTTATTTTGGGGGGGCTCCAAAATCACTGCAGATGGTGACTGCAGCCGTGAAATTAAAAGACACTTACTCCTTGGAAGAAAAGTTATGACCAATCTAGATAGTATATTCAAAAGCAGAGACATTACTTTGCCGACTAAGGTCCGTCTAGTCAAGGCTATAGTTTTTCCAGTGGTCATGTATGGATGTGAGAGTTGGACTGTGAAGAAGGCTGAACGCCGAAGAATTGATGCTTTTGAACTGTGGTGTTGGAGAAGACTCTTCAGAGTCCCTTGGACTGCAAGGAGATCCAACCAGTCCATTCTGAAGGAGATCAACCCTGGGATTTCTTTGGAAGGAATGATGCTAAAGCTGAAACTCCAGTACGTTGGCCACCTCATGCGAAGAGTTGACTCACTGGAAAAGACTCTGACGCTGGGAGGGATTGGGGGCAGGAGGAGAAGGGGACGACCGAGGATGAGATGGCTGGATGGCATCACGGACTCGATGGATATGAATCTGAGTGAACTCCGGGAGATGGTGATGAACAGGGAGGCCTGGCGTGCTGCAGTTCATGGGGGCAGAAAGAGTCGGACACGACTGAGTGACTGAACTGAACTTAACTGAACAGAATTTCTCCCTGTTTGGCTGCAAAGAACATAATCAATGGGTTGGCCAAAAAGTTTGTTCAGGTTTTCTGTACCAGCTCACTGAAAAACTCTTCTGTTTTGGCCAACACAACAGTATCTCGGCTTCCCTGGCAGCTCAATCCATAAAGAATCCGCCTGCAATGCAGGAGACCTGGATTCGATCCCTGGATTGGAAAGATCCCCTGGAGAAGGGCAGGGCAACCCACTCCAGTATTCTTGCCTGGAGAATCCGCATGGACAGAGGAGCCTGGTGGGCTACAGGGGGGTCCATGGGGTCACAAAGAGTCAGACACAACTGAGCAACTAAGCACAGCATACGAACAGCACACAGTATCTAGGAATTCCTGTACTGATTTCTAAATTCAAACATCTGGGAATAAACAGTCTATATAACCCCACGGTATATAAAACCAATTATCCTTTGTAGTTCTTAATTAGGATCTAGGGCACCCTAATTTTACAGTTTTGAAGCACAGGACACTTTTAAATAGGTCATCAGCTCAAAGCATTAACCCAACAATCCTTTCAGTGGCTACATCTGAAATTGCAAACATAGCTGTGATAAGGTTTATTTTTTTCCCCTATAGTTTGGGGTAGTTAATTGTAAAATACACTCCTTTACTTAAAATACTGGGATTTCAAGAAAAGTTTACTAAAGTTTTGCGGTGTCACACTGTTTTCTGTTACTGAGGCAAAAATTCACTTATCTCAATCAAAACTCTGCATCTCTAAAGAGAACTGAGGAAAGATCATGGTTTTATTTCCACAGTTTATGTTTAACTGTCTTAAAATATTCAAGCCTCTAAATATTAGCCCCTCCAGGCTGAGTATACCAGAGAGGAAATGCATCTTCTGTCGGAAAAACCACTGAGGCAGGAATATGACCTCCTGTATAGCTCATGCAGCAATTCATTTGCTGAATCAAAACAAACACCTTAAAAAAAAAAAAAAAAGCTTTTAATTAAAAAATAAAATAAAACTTAGGTCAACTTTTTAACATTCATATCAAACATTATTGCTAAAACAACTTGAGAAAAAGCTCTGAAATTGTTTTGCCACTCATTATTTTTATAGCATTGTTTTTCTCCAGTGGATCTAGCAGTAAAGAATCCGCCTGCCAATGCAGGAGACACAAGGGATGCAGGTTCGATTCCTGGGTCAGGAAGATTTCCTGAAGAAGAAAATGGCAACACACCCAGTATTCTTGCCTGGGAGATTCCATGGACAGGGGAGCCTGGCAGGCTACAGTCTATGGGGCCGCAAAGAGAAGGATACAACTGAGTGACTGAGCGGGCGCGCATACACACACACACATTAAGGAAATACCTCAGGAGTGATTCTTTTTTATCTACAGAATACTTGAAAAGAGAGAAGAACACAGAGAGGGAACAAAAGAAGAGAGAGAAAGGGAGGAGATGGGAAAGGAAGAGGAAGGTGAAAAAGGAGAGAGGAGGGAAGACTGAGCTGTGGAATACTCAATTTTAAACTTCTCTAAATTTAGGCCCCATATCGCAATTTTTAGATACGTTAAGTCTAAGGGGTTTATTACAACTCACTTCCCCATCCTGGCTCTCAGATTTTCATCTGGAAAATCTGGCGGAGCAGTGGTTTCTAATAGTTTCCCACAAGGGAGAAGTTGGCCTTTATGTACTTGTCAGTTTAAAAAAAAAAAAAAAGGCATTTCTTGAATCACTAAAATAATCTTTATTTTACAAATAGCAGGTATTTCAGTTTTTTAAAATCACTGTATTTATTTAAGAAGGTACTACATACCTGCATATAGCAAATGTGAGAGGCATTCTGGGTGGAATTTCAAGAGTTCTTTACAACTCTTTGAACAACTCTTGAACTCTACAGGACTGCCTTTCCAGCACAGTCAAGATCACACCATACACTACAGGGCACCTTTTACTGTGAAACTACCCTCACACAATAGGTGACACACATAAATTTCTAAAAAATATGTATCTACGGTTTTTCAGCTTCCAAATTATATGATACTGCTTTGTATTTTACCTCAGGGGGAAAAAAAATTAAACATATTACTCAAAAAAAATTCAAACCACCAAACAGCATTTTTTAAAATGTTTTTACTAAAATTTTATTCTTAATAATGATTACCTTCAAAGTCATAAGGAAGAGCATGCAATGACTTTTTTTTTTTACTATCTATGTTATCCATAACTTTGTATGGATTCCATTTATAACACATATCTATGAAAAAAAAAAACACTAGAAAAAATACATAAAACATTTTCATAAATATAACAGTGGCACTAAGATACATGATGTCAAGGTTAAAAGGCATTATCTCTGCCCTCTAAGAGGTTATGCTCTGAGAAGGAACAGGAAATTACGCCAGAGATAGGATTTCTAAACTAACAAGAGAGCATCTAGTAGTCATGATTTACTCATTCATTCATTCACACATTCACATATCTGCTGAGTCTTTGCCAGCTATGTGAAAGATCTGAAGCCAGATCAAGGTAAAGAAAAACAAGACACATACCTAAGTCAAGATTTAGCAGTGGTCTCATTAAAAAAAAAAAAAAAACCACCCCCTACCCTCCAAAACAACCTATGGAATTTTGAGGAAAAGAGAAACTGAGTTTGTCTGAGAGCCAGTAAACGGACCTCTTAGAGACCTCCATCACATTATGTGTCTTGTGGGCATGCCACATGCTTTGGATCTCTGGGACTATTTGACTAACTTACTGTAACACACATAATTTTGTATCTTTCTGCTTAAAGTTCTGGACTTACGCCATTAATTTAATTTACCCTCATCTTGCCACTATGGTGTTCTGGACCTAAAATGAATCAGTGCTTTCTAGGCATATTTCTGAAAATGCATTAACTTTGATCTTTAAAGAAAAAGAATTTGCTCTCAGAATAGCTAGCTATCTTCATTTCAAGAAATGTCTCTACCACAAGTGCACAGGTGGTCATCAGATGCTAACCGTGAGTAAACTAACTTTGGAGATGCTGGAACTTCCCACTTGAAGGACAGTAAAAATACAAAATACATAATAAATTCCCTTACTGCTGAGAGGAAAGAAGAAAGAAGGTTGGCCTGGTAGATGAGAGGACTGTAGATTGTATATTTCGTGTTCAATGTTTAAAAGTGGGAAAACGCTAATGACTAAAAAACTGCAAAAGTTAATAAACTTTAGAGTCTAGAAATGGCTTTGATGCACAGTCTACATCTCTCAGACCAAAATCTTAAGATAATGTGAAAACTTTGCTAAATATAGGAAAGAGCAAGATTAGCAGTGAGCAATTAAAACCAAGTAGAGTTATGGAAGCGGCCTCCCCAGTGTCTCTGCAGTAAAGAATCCCCTTGTCAAAGCAGGAGACACAGGAGACATGGGTTTGATCCCTGGGACAGGAAGATCCCCTGGACGATGAAATGGCAATCCACTCCAATATTCCTGGCTGGAAAATCCCATGAACAGAGGAGCCTGGCAGGCTACAGTCCTTGGGGGTCACAAAGAGTCGGACACACAGAGATGGAAATCAGACTGGAGAGAGCAAAAAGTGGGGAGTCTGGATTGTGGTTTCAGAAAGAAAATTCAGCAAAGAGGCTAAAACTGACCAAAAATCTAAGTTTGTTAACTAATAAAAGTGCTTTTTTTTTTTTTTAAGGGGGGAAAAAAAAGCTTTTATCTAAACTAAAAAAAAAAAAATTGGAATATTGTTGGAACCTTTTTCTACTGGAGAATACTTTTGTCTAGCATTCACAAATTGCATGATGTATTTGAAATATACATCTGATATAAAAAAAATGGTTGAGAATTATTTCAAATCTTGTAGCAGAGAACCTCAAATGTTCCCGAAGAAATAAAGCATTACTTCTAAACAATGGCAACAGTATTTCCATTACAAAAAGTATGCAGATGTTCAAAAAAAAAAAAAACACCCTTTTTAACCCAGAAACAATGATGTGTGTTAAAATTCATCTTAGACTTAATTCTTGACTTAATTCTTTTCACTACAAATGAACTCAAACACATCTGTCTCCTATTTAAGACAGATTTCCCAAGGTAAAAATACTGAAGTAGTTTTTTTTTTTAAAGTCTGTCCAAATGATGAGTATCTTTGACCATCTTAAAACTAAGCAAGTGCTAGATTTTAACCTAGAAGAAAAAAGTTTTCAAATACCCTCCTTCCCTAAAGTCAGCTGCTACCATGACCTCTGTTGAGCCGTTCACAAAAAAGTTCCAGTGTGCCCGGTCCCTTCCTAAAGAAAAGGACAGTGGGAAGGGGCAGACATCCACCGCATTCTCAGTCTCTACTGGAATTTGCCCAATGATTCCAAATTGTAATTGTATACAAAGGTTTACATTAATACAAGAAGTAGAGAGTTTTCAAAACTGGAGTTTAAAAATCTATGCCAGAATATTAAGCAAATTATTACTAAACTTCCTTTTCAAACTGAGTTGGAGTTTCAATATTAAGAACAGTCTCAATGTTTGTGTATGTTTTACCCAATCATGGTCACCAACTTTATTTTCTTTAATTAGGGTCCAAAAAAAATCATTAGGGAGCAACCAGACTATAATCAAGAGTTATATTAGAGAAAGATATACTTTATTAGATGTGAATACTTCCCAGAACAAAAACCACACCGCCATTAGGACATTCCTAGTATAGTGTATCATTTCCTTTGATGATCTTTAAACCAGAAAAATCAGATGCTTACAAAAACAATGATCTCTCAACAATTTCTGACCACCTTCAAAGTGAATCAATATATGTAATTCTCATTTAATGAAACAGCTACATAAATTTCCATACCACTTTACCATATTATATAAACTGGACTGCCTCATATCAAGTTGTGCAAAACGAAAACCAATCCAAATGAGTTAAACTCCAGAGTTTAGCAATGGAAAAATCTTGCATTTATAGATGGAAAGTGTTTGTTGAAACCCTTGAGAAAAGAATATACTGGAATAAACCATTCACGTCTTGGTTAGAAACCAAAAGAACTAAGAGTAATACAAATGCATACATAGAAAGAGTTTCAGGTTTGTTTCAGGTCACTAACATGTACACGGAGCAAGGTAAATCCATAGCACTACATGACTGCGTGCTGCGCTTAGTGTGTCTGACTCTTTGCAACCCCGTGGACTGTAGCCCACGAGGCTCCTCTGTTAACGGGGATTCTCCAGACAAGAAAACTGAAGTGAGTTACCATGCCCTCCTCCAGGAGATCTTCCCAACTCAGGGATCAAACCCAGGTCTCCCACACTGCAGGCAGATTCCTTACCGACTGAGCCACCAGGGAAGCCCTAGTTAACAAACTGAGGTTGTGTCTGAACTCCAATTCTTACCCTACTCCTCACACCCCTCAAGGAAGCATTATATATGCAAGGATATATATAAACACACACGCACAACTTCATACCACAAAGGTTAAAGACAATCTCTAAGACTAGGACTTTCAAAGTGCAAATTTGCCTTTCCTACCACTCAGCTCCAGACAAGACCATGCAAAGAAAAAATCATTTACATATGAATGCAAGAACCTTTACCAAAACCAAGATGGGAACTCAAGGGTTGAAAAACACCACTTGATAAAAAGTCTCCGGCCTAAAAAACTCTAACATCCTTTAGGAACAACAGGACAGGCCCAAACCCATTAAAAATTCTACACAAAACCAGCGACTGTCTCCTGGTGTTTGGAACTCTGGGGCCTAAAGCAGTCAAGCTTTCTTTGGATCCTGGGTTCAGCCCTAGCAGCCACAAGACCCTGAGTCAAATCAGGTTGGCAATGAAACAAACACACAATTCCAAGAAAGCAAAGATCCTTTTCAATTCCACCTTCCCAGGACAACTAAGACCACAAGAGTCAGCTGAAACAAATGACATCCACTACAAAGGCAACCTCTGCAAGCCGGGATAGCACTCTGGGACTTCTATGCTTCCCAGGGACAAATAACAGCCTAAGATTACTAAAGATTACAGCGATCCAGCACCAAAGAGCTCAGTTTAAAAAAAAAAAAAAAAAAAGGGTCTAGGATGAAGACAAGAGGCAAGAAGTCAATGGGCTTCTTGCTAGAAGTCAAGCCAGACCAGTAGTAATCAAGCTCTTACATCTGGACATCAGTATAGGAAACTAGCAAAATTCAAGAGCACAATGAGTCCCCTGCTTCCCCTCGCTTACTGCTTTTTGTGAGAAAATGCTTATTTATAGCAGCTTCCCATCTGGCTGCTCGCGCTGGGCAATGCCCAGACTAAACTTTTAAACCTGGAAAAAGGTGGGAAAGTCAGCCAGCCAGACGCAGCGCTAGGAAACGTAGACAGAAGGAGGGAAAGAGTCAAGTTTCAAAACAAAGGTTCCACAAGGAACTGAACGTCAACCACTCCCCACTTCCTAGCCTTCAAGCCAGCTAGGCTGGGCCTGAATTTTTAAGAAGAGAAGTTAAGTCAGAGGAGCCCAGCTCTGGAGCTTTCACTAACGGCACGGCTATTCTGGAGAACCTTTGCACAACCACTTGATGAGAGTGGTGTTGGCCTCTCCCCCCATCTCCCGACGGTGGAGAAAAACGGGCTCAGAACTTAGGTGACTTGCCCAAGGTCCCGCAGCAGAACCGGAATTCAATTTCTTCCCGGCCACGGCGGGCCGGCACCCGGTGGGCGCCAAGCGAAGGCCGCGGGGGCCGCCGAGACTAGGAAGGCCCTCCTCCCTCGGGAGGGACCCGGCGCTGGGAGCCGGAGGGGCCCGGCGCGCGCTCCACGGCCCGGCCCCTACCTTCCTTGACTCCCGGCAGCTTGGACTGGTCGATGGTGACTTCAGCCATGTTGGCCTGGGGTCCGGGCTGCACTTCGCCTCCGGCTTCCCGGCAGCCGCCTGCACAGAGCACGGCCCGGCGCGCAGCAGCAGCAGCGCCCGACGCGGCGCAAAGTCCAGCGGGCAGCGCTCGGGCCCGGAGGACGGGGCGGGCCGCCGTGCAAGGGCTAGCGACAAGGGCGGCGGGAGACCGACCCGGGCGCAGCAGGCTGCGCCGCCGCAGCCACCTGCTCCCGCGCCCCCGGCCCTGATCAATACCGAATACCCGGAGCCCGGAAATGGACCCGGGCCGGCCAGTACGGAGGGAGAAAGGAGACAGAAAGGCGGGCGGGCGGGCGGGCCTGGGTGGGGAGGGGGAGGGGAGCTGCAGGTCTGTAACCGCAATTCAAGTGGCTGGCGAGCGCAGATCGGCTCCTGCGGCCGCCTCCCTGCTGTCTCCTTTGTGCCGAGTGACTCGCCGGCGGCTAGGGCCTCCGCCCCCTCGCCCTGCCTCCCTCCCAAGGGAGGGTCGCGTCTGTCGGTGGGGGCCTTGTGTCCTGAAGGCCTCGGCCAAAAGGCCGCACGGATCCCCCACAACAGTCGTTTCTGTCGCCGGTGTAGTCCCCATTCTTGGGCTCTTTCCACAGGATGCTTCCTGTGTGCCTGGCTCTCTGGGACACTCTGTCTCCTGGGATTAGAGGAAAGATGATGTTTGGTCATTAAAAACTCTCTACTACAATGTACAGAACTAGGGAGCCGCTGATCAGAAGCTAGGCGAGTTAAGAGAATGTTCACAACCAGTTGAGGGAACTGAGTCATTCATTCATCAAAAATGCACGAATGTCTAGCGAGTCCAATGTTAGATACTGTGGGTGATAACAACATGCGTCAGACATCTCCCTCTTCTGGCATGTCACACATTGGTCTACAATTGTGACATTTTTATTTCCCCGAAATAGCATCTCCTGGCAACAGAATTCTCCCTCCCTTTGGGAAGTCCTCTTCGGAAGGGGCCTCCTCCCCCAAGCTTGTGCGATCAAACAACCTCTCCACCATCAACAAGCTTCCTCCCTCACCTACATACATTCATCTAAGGATGGGTGTGTGACCAAGACAGGTCAAGTAGAATACTTATCTGAGGTTATTATATAAAGAAAGACAGATAAGCATTGTTTCTTGTGAAGAGGGTTGACTCTTCTTAATAGACAATGAGGCCAAACTGAAGACAGAAGTAAAGGTAAGGAGACAGTAAAGATGAAGAGGGTGTGTTCTGGTGTTACCATAGTAGCAAACCAGGGGGTCCCTGAGATTCCCACTGCTCTGGATTCTGGTATTTACCTCCAGCATCTTCTCAATTTAGGCTAGCACATTTTACTACCTCGAACTAGTAAAAGTTGATATTCTGTCACTCAACAGCTCAAGGAGTAACTGTATGAGAGGCCACATGGAGGAGGGTTTATTTGGACTTGCCATTGACTTAAGATTAGCAAAAATTTAAGAAAGGATTTTCTAAGCCAAAGGGTGGCAAACCCTGGGCCACTGGATTTGAATGGCTGCTTTTTATGTGTTTAAATGATTACATTTAAGTGCTTATAGAAATACAATATAGTATTTTCAATCTTGCCTCTTTGTACTCAAATTATAAAATAATTACTATTGGATCATTTTCAGAAAAGGTTAGCCAACCCTATTACTAGGCAGAAAGAACACCAGCAAATTAAGTGTGTAAATAGAAATATTAGAAAATTTTATGTTGAGAATTTTAAGTTGCCTGCTTTCTGACTTCTTTTTTTTAACTTCCCATGGTCATAGAGAATATTTATAATAACAGTATTGTCTGTTTTCCTCCCCCAAATTCATTGTCTTCATTCCTCCGTCATGCTCTGCTCTGGGAGGGTGACATTTATGAAAACATCACCAGGGTCTCCTTGCCCTGTGGCTTCTTTTTGAGTTAGACCAATGCACAACATTGGCAAAAAATTAAAAAAAAAAAAAAAAAAAAAGGAGGAGGGAAATGTCAGGGTGTATATTACATGCCTTTCCTTTATGCTACCTAGGCCAAAATTTTGGTCATACTGTGTCTCTCTGACTACAATGCCTGTCTAGAAACCTCTTTCCCAGAGTTCCAGCTCTCATGAGTCTCTCATAATACCATTTCTTTACAGTGCCCCTTCAGGCCCAGAGTGGTAATAGCTTCACACTGTTACTGGTTCCCTTAACCACACCCATACCTTTGTAAATAATCCCTTAATTATATTCTTTCCAGTTTAACTATTTTGAGTGTGCATTCTTTTGCCTAGACTCTGATTAGTATAGTTGAGATATGCCAAAGGGTCATTGTTTTGTTTTCCTTAACATTGACATTTCTTATGATCACTGTAAGACCATAAAACATATGCATCTATTCATATGATCTCCACTTCCTATTCTCTTGGTCTTTCTTGAGTATTTCAATCATAGTTTTTAGCCTCATTGCTCCAAGAAACAGCTGTTTTTATTAGAATTAACAATGATCTCCATGTTGCCAAATCCAGGAGTCAATTCTCAGCTTTCCTCTTATTGGCTTACTATTCCCATGTAATAGATATGATTTAACTCATCTTCCTGATACATTTTTTTGTTTTGGGCTGGTTTTAGTTTTTGTATTTTCACTTACCTCATTTATCTCCCTCACTTATCTACACCACTAGCCATGTTGTTAAAAAATGATTCAAACAATGTAAGCTCACTTTTGAGAGTTCTTCAGGATACTGGTATCTGCCAATTATTGGAGATGGTTATAGGCTTCCCAGGTCATGCAATGGTAAAGAATCTGCCTGCCAATGCAGGAGATACGGGCGATGAGGGTTCAATCCTTGGGTTGGAAAGATCCCCTGGCGAAGGGAATGGCAACCCACTCCATTATTCTTGCCTGGGAAATCCTGTGGACAGAGGAGGCTGGCAGTCTACAGTCCATGGGGTCACAGAGTCGGACACGACTGAACACACACACATAAGCTAGCAACTCCACCTGAATTGTTTTTACCAGGTTATAAAAAAAGTATGTCTGAGACTAAATTCATATATACACACATTTAGGCACAAAGTCATAAAATCTACTCTGAAAACTTAATAAAGCCTCAATTCCTTATCCTTTTATAGCCTCTAACTACACAGTCCATAAAAGATTTGTGCAAACACACACATTATTTTGGAATCATGCCTTGAGCACCACTGTACAAATTAAAGACTGAAAGACTCTGTTGGTTCTTACAGCCTACCCAAATAAGAGTGGGGAATTTTTTTTAAATATTTAAACCAATTCACATATCTATATATTTCAAATATTCCCAAATTTAAACTGATTCCTAATATTCATTATATTGTGCTATGAAATTTCTGTTTTTAATCTAAATTTTTTGAAAATAGCTTAATGTTCCTATTACAATTTTCTTTGAAGTGTAGCCTTCTGGTAAAATCCTAGGTTATAACGCCTCAGTTTGTATTCCTAGTTAGGCAACTGACCACCCCTAGAATGTACACCAAAACTAAACACACATACATACACACTCCCATGTGTCTTTCTTTATGGGTTCCTCCCAATTTCCTAGACCTTCAAATGCTGGAGTGTTTCAGACTGTGCTTTAGTACTCAAACTATTCCTTCCTAACTATTCTTATTACTTCTAGTTATTAATCCAGTCTCTGCTTTAATTATTAACCCTTGGGTAAATGAAATTGCCAGTATGGCACAATTTTGACTGAAAAAAATTGACAATTAATGTGGTTCAACCTAATATTCTGACAAACCCCAAAATTTATATTTTCAACCCAAATTCTCCATGAGTTCCATCTTCATGTATCCAACTGCTAAGTTTCATATTCATTTAAAGGTTTGATTGGCTGTAGTGTCAAATATGTTGACAAAATAAGGGCAACAAGGACTGGAAAAGAGAACTTTTGATTGACTTCCAGGTTATTCATAAGGAAGCAGCAATAGGAGAGTTGAGAGAGAGTAATCAGATTACGAAGTTTTTTGTATACTTATCAGTTCAGTTCAGTCGCTCAGTCATGTCCAGCTCTTTGCAATCCCATGAACTGCAGCATGCCAGGCCTCCCTATCCATCACCAACTCCTGGAGTTCACCCAAACTCATGTCCATTGAGACAGTGATGCCATCCAACCATCTCATCCTCTGTCATCTCCTTCTCCTCCTGCCCTCAATCTTTCCCAGCATCAGGGTCTTTTCAAATGAGTCAGCTCTTTGCATCAGGTGGCCAAAGTATTGGAGTTTCAGCTTCAGCATCAGTCCTTCAGTAAATATTCAGGACTGATCTCCTGGTTCAAAAGCATCAATTCTTTGGCACTCAGCTGTCTTTATAGTCCAACTCTCACATCCATACATGGCCACTGGAAAAGCCATAGCCTTGACTAGACAGACCTTTGTTGACAAAATAATGTCTCTGCTTTTTAATATGCTATATTGGTTGGTCATAACTTTCCTTCAAAGGAGTAATATATATATAAAGTATGTATAATATTTATATTTTAGAAAACATGAACTTTTTCCTAACTAAAAAGTATATGGCATTTTGATTCCACCTGTTTGACTCAGTATGAATAGAATGCTAGATTTCTGCTTTTAAAAAATGGACATGTAACAAGCAACAAAGGGAATAACTTATAATGGAAAATAATTTGAAAAAAATTAATGTGTATATGTATAACCAAATCACCTTACTGTGCATCTGAAACATAGTAAGTCAATTAAACTTCAATAAAATATATTTATTAAGAAGAAAAAAGTGAATGGAGATGTTTCAGTAAAGATGGTGGATTGAATCCAGGTATCCAATTCAGTCTTTGCTGAAAATGCACCAAAGCCACACTCCCATTGAAATATAAATTTAAAAATGTGTGTGTGTGTGTGTGTGTTTGGTTTTATTATCTCCATTTTACAGAGGAGGAAGCTGAAGCAGGGAGAGGTAAGGTCATTTGGACAGTCCTTGGTGGGGATCTAAGATGCAGATCCCAACAGTCTGGCAGCAGGCTGTTGATGCTTATGGTCAATAGAGTAGAATTCCTTTCAAACTGATGACAATCAAGACAACTGGGGAGAACAGGCTCTGGGAAGCCCACCCTACGGCAATCCTAAAAGATCTCAAGTGCCTAGCAGAGGATTTACTGGGACTGGAATGTAAGGTCCGTACCTGCCAGCTGAACTCACCCCTGGACCCCTTGGGGTTCACTAGCCTCAGAGAAGCGAGAAGAGAAGAAGTCCAGGTAGTCCTGTTCATCGTGAAACCAAACTGTCTTGAAAGGAGCACAAACTGGTAAAACATTTTCAGAAATAAATGTTGAAGCAGAATGTCGGTGTTCACGAGACTGTGCGTTCAGAATCAGTTTCCTCCCCATGCTTCTGGCAACTGATGGATATGACCATAAACACATCGGTATCCAGAAGCAAGTTTGCCAAAGACCCTCTGTTTCAGGAAGGACGCTCAGCCCTCACTACTCAGGGAGCAGCTGAGATCAGCTGATGCCAGGTGATGTTCTCTGACAGTTCTCAGGATCCATTCCTCCAGAATTTTGAACAGTGTACCCCCCAAAGGTGGTCTTTCCTCTCTCAGAACATGATGTAACTCTCCAAACCTAGCCTCAAATGGTTTGCACATTTTCGGGGGTGGGGGGTGGGGGGCTGTTTCCTGTGTTCTGAGATGCCAGGTGGTGAGAGCATTCTGCCTGAGAACTGCGGACAGCATGTACATGGAAAGTTGCTCCTAGCAGACAGGAGGTGCCTGGTGGCAAGTAACAGAAAATGCAGCCCATACTGATGTGCACGAGAGAAGGAAGCTTGTTGGCTCCTGTAACTGAACATCTCTGGACAGATTTCAGGTGAGGATGGATATAGTGACTCAATCATGAAAACACACAAACAAATACCTTTCTTTTTATCTCTTTTTTCTGCTTTCTGAGTTTTTGATGAGTTATAATTTATATACAATATTATACATTACAGGTGTGTAATAGAGTGATTCACAGTTTTAAGGGTTATACTTCATTTATAGTTGTTATAAAATACTGGCTACATTTCCTATGTGGTACCATGTATCCTGTGGTTTATTTTATACTTTATAGTTTGTAGCTCTTAATTTCCCATCTCTGTGTTGCTCCCCTCTCTTTCCCTTCCCCTCCCCACTGGTAACCACTAGTTTTTTCTCTATATCTTCAGAATCATCCACATTTTCAAATAAGAGTCAAAGAATGTTATTCCTTTGCACTTGAATCTCTGTGGCATTCCATCTTCTTCAGAATACAATCCAAAGTGCATACCATAATCTACTGGAATCACCCCTACCACTCTGCTTTCATTTCCTTGCTCTTGTAAGAAAGGAAGAGGCCTTCTCTCACCCTGACACCTTGCTGTTCCTCGTAGGCCATGCATATTCTGGCATCAATACCTTTGATTTAACTGGTCCTTCTTCCTGGAAAGCCTTCACCCTGCACAACCCCTTGCCAAACAACTTCATGATGTGCTCCCCTAATTTCATTCAAGTGTCTACTCAAATGCCACCTTCTCAGAGAGATATTTCCTGACCTTATCTGTCATTCCATATCTGCCCACTCTTTTTTTTCCTCTCCATGTCAGTTATTCTTGCAGATATTACAGGTTTATATGTTTATTCAATACATCTGTCTAGTTGGGTGAGAAGATTGGATCTTTGCCTATGTGAATCCTAAGTACATAGAACAGTGTTGGCATATAATAACTGCTCATGAAACATGCATTGAATACATTGTTGAATAAAGTATTTGGTAAAGAAGTATTAAAATGCTGATCAAACAATATTTTTTAAGTGAATTTCTTAATATTTTCTTTTCAAAAATGACTTTTAAGAGAAAAAAATATAGACCTTACTAGATTGTAATCATCCTTGAAGTGATTTAGAGGAACAACTAGGTTAAAAAGACAGAACTCTAACTTTGCCAAAAGGAAACTTTAACTTATTTATAACCACGTCCTGAAGTCTAACTTTTGCTTATGGGACATTTATTTCTTACATACAAATACATTTCTTAAGTGAAAAAATAAGGACCATAAAAAGTAAGTATGGATACCCCTGTCATTCGGGGGATTTTTCATGGCTGCCACGAGAGTGCAGGCAAGAGACAACAATGAAGAAAGTGAGTCTACATGGAGCCAGAGCAAGGGATTCTCATCCAAGAGACTTGGCAGCAACTAGGGTGAGATGTCAACAGGCTTCACATCCAGGGATGTAAAGTACACTGGCACAGGTTCTGACCCATGCAAGGAGGAGGATCATGACCTAAGACAGAGCTAAAGCAAGATACAGCAATGTGCGCTATAGTAAAATATTCCTAGCCTCTGGGGGAAAAATCTCATGTGATGGAGTTACTATCATTAGTTCCACTAATTTATATATATGTACACACACACACACACATATATATACGTGAAATGATCTACAAATTGTATGAATAATAAATCTCTCATAAAACATAATTCCATTTTTTTAATGAACTCAGGTACATTTGTGATTCATATATAAAATTTTTTATGAACATTACTAAGGTCAGCATAACTTTCTGTGGATATATTTTTTTTCAACCAAAAGTAACTGCAAGCAATTGTGAATGAAGGAAGGTCTAAATTAAAAAGATCTTCCACCTAGAAAAAATTGGAATATACTCTTAAAGAAGAATTGCATACTCAGTTTTTATGCAGGAGACCCATAATTCAGGAATCTTCTTTCTCCATGTTATTTTCCCCATGATACCTATAACTAAAAGGGCAAGACTATAAATTCAAATTGAGAGAAGGAAACAGGATAAACATGTGTAACTCAAGTTGTTAGCACTGTAATGGCCTTAGAAGATTCTTGGATAAATACATCTAAGGAATTTCTGTCATGTTATACCTTGTGAAATTTCTTCAGTACTTTGTTTGGCTCTATGTAAAGAATGCTTGAAGCATGAAAGGTGTTCTATGCTAGAGAGAGCTTTAATAAAGGCACAAAAATATGAATAAGAAGTTTAAACATTGATTACAGTGGCTACCTCTGAGTAGAGGAGGAGGGGAAGGAATAAGGAATGCGAAAGATTGTGAGTTGTAGATTATATTTGCAAAAATGACCACAATCTTGCATCCTATCATACATGCCCTCTTGCATGATGATATTATAGACCTTCATTGACACATGGAGTCTAATTCTCCTCCCATTGAATCTGGGCTGCATCTGTGACTACATTGGCCAGTAAAATGCAGTAGAAGTAACATTCTGAGACTTGAAAGCCCTGACATTAAGACTAGGCAATTTCTGCTTTGATACTCTGAGAGAAGTAAGTTGCCTTATAAGGAATGTGACTATCTGAACAGCTCCATGCTATGTGAAGCTCATCTAGCCATGTGGAGAGGCTCTCTGTAGGGCAACAAAGATCCCAAGCCTGAACCCCTAGTGGAGATCCCAGTTGACAGCTAACACCAAGAGGACTGCCAAGCATTTTGAAAATGAATCTTCAAAATCCAGTTGAGACGTTCCAGATAAAATCATGTGCGACAGAGATAAATTGTCTTCACTGATCTGGAGCAATTTGTCAAAAAGTGAAAGTGACAGTTGCTCATTTTGTCTTACTCTTTGTGACCCCATGGATTGTAGCCCACCAGGCTCCTCTGTCCATGGGATTTCCCAGGCGAGAATACTCGAGTGGGTTGCCACTTCCTTCTCCAGAGGATCTACATGACCTATGGATGAAGCCTCATCTCCTGCATTGCAGGCAGATTCTTTACTGTTTGAGCCACCAAGGAAACCCTCAATTTGCTGAATATCGAATAAAGAAATGAATGTTATTGTTTAAAATTAAGAAGCTCTAGAATGATATATTGTGCTCAGTTGCTTCAGTTGTATCTGACTCTTTGCAACATCACTGACTATAGCCTGTCAAGCTCCTGTGTCCATGGGATTTTCCAGGCAATACTGGAGTGTATTGCCATGTCCTCCTCCATGGGATCTTCTCAACCCAGGAATCAAACATGAGTCTCCTGCATCTCCTCCATTGCAGATGGATTCTTTACCACTGAGCCATTAGGGAAGCCCAGAATGGTATATACAGCAGTAAATAACCAAAAGAGTGTATTTCAATTATATCTGTAAAGTTTCGATTCTTTGAGCCACATATTTGAGGCTAGTATGGAAAAATACTGGCTTTGGTCCGGGTGTGGTGATATTTTCTATTTTTTTTTTTACATATAAAATATTACATATTTCATCATTCAAAATTTAAAAGCCTATTTAGACTTGCATTCTTACTCAGATAGAGTCATGGTTCCAAGCATGTCCTCCCTCCATAAACAAGCATAACGTTGGAGAAAACATATGTGGCAAATGTTTTAAAGTCCTGGGCTTTAGGCAATATGATCCCTAGGAGAAGGCAAATACGTGAATGAGCTCCCATGCTCTTATTAACTTTTTAATTTGGTACAATTTTCCAACTTTTATAAAGGGAGTGGAGTCCCAGCACTCTCTCTGGGGAGTCATAAAATAGAGTTCAGGGCTTCTGACACAATTAGAACTTGTGGGGCAGAGGATTGAAAAAGCAGAAACTGCACACAGGAGTTCCCAAGTCCTTGGTCAAAGCCAGCATTGCATATCTGTCTGATGAAACCAACACTAGGAGGCCTAACAGAAAGCAGCATCCACAAAATAGAGGATGGAATGGCCATTCTAGAGGGCACCAGATGCAGGAAAATGTTAAAAAGATACACTGAGAGTGGAGAGATCTCATTAACACTTCTGATATTCAGGTAAACTACCAAGGAAGGAAGGAATGAAGGAACGTGGCTCAGTCGTGTCAACTCTTTGCGACCCCGTGGACTGTAGCCTACCAGGCTCCTCTGTCCATGGGATTTTCCAGGCAATAGTACTGGAGTGGGTTACCATTTCCTTCTCCAGCGGATCTTCCCAACCCAGGGATCGAACCCAGGTCTCCTGCCTTGTAGACAGACGCTTTACCATCTGAGCCACCAGGGAAGTCCTAAAACTACCAAAGAGGCCATAAATTATATGGATAGCCTACTTGTAAAGAATATTCTGTAGCTAATCTAATCTGCTGCTGCTGCTGCTAAGTCACTTCAGTCGTCTCCGACTCTGTGTGACCCCATAGATGGCAGTCCACCAGGCTCCCCCGCCCCTGGGATTCTCCAGGCAAGAACACTGGAGGGGGTTGCCATTTCCTTCGCCAATGCATGAAAGTGAAAAGTGAAAGGGAAGTCGCTCAGTCGTGTCTAATCTAACACACCCTAAAACCAAGCTTTGACAGAAAGAACTTCTAGCATATAACTGCCTGCTGAAACAAAACTCAACAGTCATTAAAAAAAAAAAAAAAAAAAAAAAAAAACAGTTAATTTAACCCAGATTCTTTACAATGTATCACTCAAAATGTTCATGAGGAAAGAAAAGTTTTCCCACCCAAAATTACTAGGCAGGTAAAAGAGTAGGAAAATGTGATGAATAATCCAGAAAAAGGCAATCAGAGGAAACAAACACCAAGATGACCCAGATGTTGAATTCAGCAGTCAAGGACATAAAAGGACTATTTTCAGCAGTTATGGGAGTTGGTGATGGACAGGGAGACCTGGCGTGCTGCGATTCATGGGGTCACAGAGTCGGACACGACTGAGCGACTGAACTGAACTGAGAACTATTTTTAAGGACTTGCAAACTATGTGGTCATGATGAATAAATAGCTAGAAACTCCCAGTTGTTCAGTCACTAAATCATGTCCAACTCTTCTGTGACCTCATAAACTGTAGCCTGCCATGCTCCTTTGTCCCTGGGATTTCCCAGTCAAGAATACTGGCCTGGGTTGCCATTTCCTTCTGCAGGCCATCTTCCCAACTCAGGGATCAAACCTGCATCTCCTGCATTAGCAGGCAGATTCTTTACCACTAAGCCACCAGGGAAGCCCAGAAACTCAGTAATGAAATCAAAATTATACAAAAAAAAAAAAAAAAAACAGTGAACAAGTATAGAATTTTAGCAGATAAAAACCAAAAACATAAATGGAAATCCTAGAAACAAAAATTACAATTTCTAAAGTGGAAAAAAAAAATCACTGATGGACTTAATGATATATTGGAGATGGCAGATACAGACTCAGTGAACTTGAGAACAGACGAATAGAAATTATTTAATCAGAAAAAGAGAGAAAACAGATTCTTTTTTTTAAAAAAAAAGCCCTTATTACCAGTGGAATAATAGTATACTGTTTATAACACAGAGGCTTAAGGACACAAGATAGGAGTGAAAGATAATGACCAAAAAACACCCCGAGAAAATAATGGTTGAAAATTACCCAGATTTTATTTCAAAGCATAGTCTACAGGTCCATGAAGCTCAGGAAAACCCAAGAAGGAAAAATACAAAGAAAAAGCACTTAAACCACTTTAGTAGAAATGGGTGACAACCATAGAGGAACAGAAAATCTTCAAAACATCCAAAGAAAAATGACATATTATGGGGCTGGGCAAAAAGTTGGTTTGGGTTTTTCCATAACACTGTATGGAAAAACCTGAAAGAAGTTTTTGGCCAATCCAATATATACAAGGGAAAATGTATATAAATGATGATTGACTTCTAACTAGAAACAATACAGGTCAGAAAATAAAAATTACAACTGTAAAGTCATAACAACAAATACCTATCAAATGAATATTCAATATGTTACAAAATGGCCCTTCAAAAATAAGATAAAGGTAACTTATGAAAGATGAAAGCTCAGAAAATGTGTAGCCATCATATCTACACTACAAGAAATACTAAAAGAAGTTCAAGTTCAAGGAAGAATAGCTTCTTTTCTTTTTCCCTTTATTTTTCTAAAAGACAACTGTTTGCTTAAAGCAAACAGTTCATTATAGGTAGTGTTTATAAAGTATTTAAAAATAAGATTCATGATAACAAAAAGCATGAAGTAATAGATGGAAAAAATGAAATTGAAGTACTAGGAGGTGGGAGTGTGAAAAGAGAAGACTTGAATGAATCAGGAGGTGGAAGCATGACCCTATTTATTTTGTGTGTGCAGCATAACACTGAATACAAAACCTGACAAAGATACTATGTAAAGATTAGACCAGTAACCCTGATGAAGATAGATGCAAAAATTCTCAACAAAATGTCAGTAGGTCAGTAGAAATATACAAAAGGAATAACACATAGACACCAATTGAGGTTACTTCTAGGAGGGTAAAATTGACTTAATATTTAAAAATCAGTCACTGTAACTCAACATCTTGATCATCTCAATATAAAGTATCAACAATAATCTTGAGAAAATGGAAACCAATTCATACTTTTAAGAGAAGCAACTCTTACCAGGCCAGGAATAGAAAGAAGCCTCTTCAATATTGTAAAAGGTATTTATGAAAAATAAGAGAAAATAGAGGTTCATGAAATACTGCACTGTTTGCTTCTAAGCTGGGAACAGTGAAAGGATATTAGTTCTCCTTGTTTTTATTGAATATTTTACTGTGCAACATTCCACAGTGGAGTAAGGATAGAAAATAAAGTCCACTTAGATTGGAAAAGAAATAGACTCTAGTTATATTTGACATGATTGTTTAAATAGAAAGTAGAAGGAAAGCAACTCTTGGAAGTAATACAAACAAAGGCATAGAGTACAAGTTCAACACACAAAAATCAATTGTATTTTTATATACTAGCAACAATTAGTGGAGAAGGCAGTGGCACCCTACTCCAGTACTCTTTCCTGGAAAATCCCATGGACGCAGGAGCCTGGTAGGCTGCAGTCCATGGGGTCTCGAAGAGTCGGACACGACTGAGCGACTTCACTTTCACTTTTCACTTTCATGCATTGGAGAAGGAAATGGCAACCCACTCCAGTGTTCTTGCCTGGAGAATCCCAGGGACGGGGGAGCCTGTTGTGCTGCCTTCTATGGGGTCGCACAGAGTTGGACACTATTGAAGTGACTTAGCAGCAGCAGCAGCAGCAACAATTAGAGAATAAATAATTTTAAATCAATTTCCTATAGCATTACCAGCACTTATAAGTAAGAAACAATATCACATTCCAAAGGAATTGAAGAGATTTGAACCACCATCAAATATCTAAAAGGTGTATCCCTTGGCCTTCCCAGGCAAGGCGGGACTCTTGGGTTCGATCCCTGGACCAGGAAGATCCCCTGGAGAAGGAAATGGCTGCCCATTCCAGTATTCTTTCCTGGAGAATTTCATAGACAGAGGAGCCTGGCAGGCTACTCCATGGGGTCGCCAAGAGTGGATACAACTGAACAACGAACACTTTCACTTTCACCCTTTGGATCCACCATGGACTCTTTTGAAGTGCAGTGCTTCCTTGAACTCAGAGCAGATTCACCCGCCAGACTCAGGTGAGTCATGGGAAACTGTGGCCAGCACAGCAGCACATTGTTCTGTATTTGCTTTACCTCTTTCCATACCTTACTTTCCTTTTTTGTACCATTTGGGAGTCAAAATAATACCTCTAAGACTCTTAGACTTTTTGGCGGGGATTCAGAATTAAACTGACATAGGCAGATTAACGGAGAAATGTATAAAAATGAATTTAATATGTGTTTTACAGGCTAGAGAGCCCTCAAAAGTAACTGAAGACCCAATGAAGCTGTTAGATTTGAATGCATATTTACTCTGAATTGGATGAAGACTAGTAAATCATGAGAACCTGGCAAAATAGAGAGGCTAGAGCTAGGGTAGTTAATTGAGTAGAAAAGTGACCAGCAAGATAATTGTTAGTTTAGCAAGGTTTATTTTTATAGTTTTCTCTCAGATAAGAATGTTACTGTCCTCTTGGTATGAGGAGGGCATACGGGGGTTTTATTTCCTGCTTTCAGGAAGAAAAAGAGGAGGGTGCAGTATCCATCTTTCACTTGCTTTCAATTTCCAAGTGTCTTTAGCTCAAAATAATCCTTATGTCAAAGTGGCATATTTTAAAGTGGCATATTCTGTCACCCTTCAGTACCCTCCAATAAAACATCGGCATGTAATCTTGCTGCAAGTTATCTTCTGTAAAATACTTGGTCTAAAACACAGTGTACTGGCATATAGAGGTTATATGGAAATGTAGTCAGCAAAGAACCTATAGGGATAGGTTGAGGCAGGTTAGACTAGGTCAGGTTCAGCATTCAAAGCAAGCGAAGGTTCCAAGAATCTATGATTCTGTATTCAAACAGAGTGGTCGAATGGAATTCTGCATCAATAAAGCGACTCGGTGCCTGTCCAGGCATTCATTAGCTGATTAAACTAGGGAATGAAGATTGCTGATTCTTTCTCTTCACATAATTCCTATGAACCTCTCTTTCATTTAATTACGTGGGGTGCACTCTCATTCCTGTCAGTAGCCCATCTCTCATGTGCTGGAGAGAAAAGGTCTGCCAGAGGTGAAGCAAAGCTTCTTCAGGGAATTAGTTAATGAGAATTCTGCAGCAACCTCCAGCGTGAAATTTCCCCATCCTTACCAGAGGGGACGATTTAGTGCTTAAGCAGCTAAAGAACCCGAAAGCAGATCTTTTGTCTACTTATCAATATCTCTATCACGCTTTAGGCAATTTCTGAAACTGATACAAATCTAGTGGTTATTGTATATTTCTGACTTAAATTTGGGCCAAGGCATAAAACAAGAAAAGACAGAGACTAAACTGAAAAAATGCATGACAAGCAGATCTTTGCAGGACATTTGGTCCTGTCCAAAGTGTCTGTAAGATACTTTGTTGTTGTTTGTATTGTTTGCTCGTTGTCATATCTGACTCTTTTGCATCCCCACGGACTGTAGCCCCCCAGGCTCCTCTGGCCTTGGGATAACCCTGGCAAGAATACTGAAGTGAGTTGCCATTTCCCTCTTCAGGGAATCTTCCCAATCCAGGGATCAGATCTTAGTCTCCTGCATTGGCAGGTGGATTCTTTGCCACTAAGCCACCATGGAAACTCCCTAAGACTTTTGGTCCACTAGATATTTGGTCCATGCCAAAATGTTTTTATATTTGCATGACCATTTGGTCCTGTCCAAAACCATTCGGTGTGGACCAAATATGCCATTGGACATTTTAGATAAGAAATGTCTATTAACCCAAACAGATTATCTGCAAGTTGTAAACGTGCTAGCGTTAAATCATCATTACACCTAATCTATAGATGATGAAATCTGTGAATAGGTTGACTATGTCTCTGAAGTAAATTTGTGCTCTTTATGTTTTTATGTTAATGTAGTCCTTCTTTATTTTATAGGGTAAGTGAGGGAAAAGATAAACAATATTTACATAACTTGTTTTCATTGAATTTATGTACAATGGAGTTTTGAGGTTAATATTTGATGTTAATATTATATATATTCTGCATTAAAGGTGTCTTAATTTGCTTTCAGCAGAAGTGCACTTTTAGACAAGAATTCAATAAAAGTAGTTTATTTGGGAGGAAATACCAGAAGAGAGTAATGGGGACAGGAGTAATGAGCCTAGGAAAGGAAGAAGGCTGATAGAGTATGTTATCAAGTAGGCTACTATTGTGGACACCTGGAGCATAATCTAAGAGGGAACTTGGGCTGTCAGTGAAGAACATGCTTCCGAGTTATCCCAATCAAGGCCAAGGAAGCCAACACAATTATTTCTTGAATCCCTTTATTGGATGAAGGCTGTCTCAGGAACTTTACTAGATGTAACTTGAAAGCCATCAGTTAAGTCTCTTTTCTGCAATAGATCCTTCACCAAGTTGGCCCTAAACAAGTATGTCTCATCTTATTCTATGTCTTAGTTCAGTTCAGTTCAGTTCAGTCACTCAGTCATGTCTGACTCTTTGCAACCCCGTGAGCTGTGACAGGCCAGGCCTCCCTGTCCATCATTAACTCCCGGAGTTTACTCAAACTCGTGTCCCTTGAGTCGGTGATGCCATCCAACCATATCATCCTCTGTCATCCTTTTCTTCTCCTGCCTTCAATCTTTCCCAGGATCAGGGTCTTTTCAAATGAGTCAGCTCTTCGCATCAGGTGGCCAAAGTATCGGAGTTTCAGCTTCATCATCAGTAATGCCAATGAACACTCAGGACTGATTTCCCTTAGGATGGACTGGTGAGATTTCCTTGCAGGCCAAGGGACTCTCAAGAGTCTTCTCCAGCACCACAGTTCAAAAGCATCAATTCTCTGGTGCTCAGCTTTCTTTATAGTCCAACTCTCACATTCATACATGACTACTGGAAAAACCATAGCTTTGACTAGATGGACCTTTGTTGGCAAAGTAATGTCTCTGGCTACACAGAAAGCTATAACTCCAGGTGGCTTGGGTGCGGGTCTGTATCATATGTGTAATGTCCCATGGACAATGAACAGTTGCTTATTTATTGTACCATCAGCTTGAAATACTGGGAAGAAGAGTGGATAAGGAAGAAGATAAAGAAATCAGGATTCACCAGGCATTGTGACATTCATGAATAGTGCATCACAGATTGAACTTAGGCATTCTGAATCTTAGTGATAGGTTCTTACTATTATGTAGCACAGCTTATTAAATGATTTCGTCAGGGGAGTGTAATCTGCTCGGTTCTGTCTCGTCTTAACAAAAATTTGAAGCGACGGATGTTAAAGCCCTCGGCGCGGCACAGCTCTTGGACAGTCCATAGATCTTGGACAGATCAGTTTTATTTAGAAAATAAAGGAGAATATATCCTCGAGGCATGAGGGCATGCCAACCCAAAAGGTGCGAACAGAAGAGAGAGAGAAAGAAAGAGAGACAGAGAGCGAGTGCGTGTCGGGGTGGGGGAGAGAGAGAGAGAGACCAGGCCCTTTGGCTCCTCTTTTTAAATGTTTTTTCCTCCCCCGGGGCCTGCCCTCTGTAAATTGGGCTAGCCAGGAGTGCTGTGTGTTCTACCCGAGGTCCTCACTCTGGTCCTTGGACCTTCCTTTGTTCTATTTTTGCAGGCTTTTCCCTTCCTTTTCTTTTAGTCACCGTTATTCTGGACTACTTTTCCCTATTCTACCTACCTAACATGTTTATCCTTTATATCACTTGGCTCACTGATGTTTACATGGTTGCGGTTAAATAGGTACTTGTGAATTAACTGTGAGATTTTTTTTGTTTGTTTTATAAAGAGAATATGTTCCTAGGTACCACTGTCCAATTCTTAAGTTCTCCATTCCCAGAGAAAATATTTCTTCCAAGGGGTACTGATGAAGATGTGTATGGAGGTGAATCCCAGCAGTCAACAAAATTGATTGTTTCTACATGCTCACTTCCCAAAGACTCTTTTCCTCTCAACTCACACATCTTAGAAAAGCTCTCAGTAGTGGCAATAAATCTGAGCTCATCCTGTTATAGTACTTAATGGACTTAAGAATAGCTGAGCTGAAAAGTCATACCCAAGCAGGAGTTACAAATTATACAAGTCAGGATAAAAGCTTCATAAATATTGACTCCACCTAATGGTTTATGTCAGAGGAAGAAATCTCATTATGATAATGGCATCTTCTTCCAAAAGAACTGTTCTTTGCACTGAAGTTCTCTGTACACTAATATCATCAAGAATTTAGTTAATAAAGCTGAATTGTTCAACATCTAATTTCATCCATTACTTAATGTATTGATAGCATAGAAGATTTCTCACAGTGAAATCTTGAAAAATATTGTAATGAGAAATAAAAGGAAATTTGTAGGTGGCAAGGTAGCGTTGTGAATCAGCTAAGACTGAGTAAAATGGATTATGTGAAGCCAAGCAAGTTTGAATGACTGTGTTCCATTCAAATCTTCAGGTCACCAGTTAAAATGAGACAAATTCTTTTGTTGGTTTGACTAAGGCTTACATAAGTTCTTACATTTGTTTAGCCACCCAGAAAGACTTCCTGGAATTCAACAAAAGGGGAGGAGATGACTCAGTCAAGGAGAGGAAAGTGACATATTGTGGTAAGGAGTAAGTCACTACTGTAAATGGAAGAAAAAGAATAATAAACTAGAATACACACACAGACACACAAAATTGATTTAGTGAGAAAAAATAGTAACCATTCTAAGTTAAGGGCTTCCCTGGAAATTCAGACAGTAAAGAATCTGCCTGGAATGCAGGAGACCCAGGTTTGATCCCTGGATCCAGATCCCCTGGAGAAGGGAATGGCTATCCACTCCAGTATTCTTGCCTGGAGAATTCCATGGACAGAAGAGGCTTGTGGACGACAGTCTATGGGGTTGCGAAGAGTCAGATATGATTGGGTGACTAACACAATACACATTCTAAGTTAAACAAAACAGTGATGTTTTCATAGTTTAAATTGATGGATTTTTTATGAGGCTACTATGGACCTGTTATTGTGTTCAGTACTATGTTGGGTATGAAAATATATGACAAGAATTTAGCATTATTTTTAAGATGATTTTGCATGACAAAATAGCTTATAAGAAAGTGTTTAGCAAAATTTTGCACAGAATATTTAAGGAGAAAGAATCTAAGATATAATTAATCTCAGCATCTTACATGGGGAAGACTGGAGTCTAGATCTTCAAAGTCCCAATATTACATGGTAGAGCAAATTGTATTCATTGTTTTTCTAAGGTAAGTGACAAAAGAACATTGAACCTGACTGGATAAAAATGAGCATATTTCTTTAAGTACATTTTATAATGAATAATGTTTTCTTAAATTAATTTTCTTAGTAAATAGGATCATCTAATGAAGATAATGAATGGTGAAATTCATTAATTCACTTTGACCAACATTTATAACCACAAACTATGTGACATGAACCATGCTAATTTTTTTACGTCTCATATTTTCTTGCTTAATTTTCACCACAGGCTGGAAGATATATATTACAGCAAAAAATAAGGAATAACTATCCTTGTCTTCAAGCACCTCAGATTTAGACAGTGATCCAGACGCTGACTTAAGTAGCAACCAATATTATGCAACAAGTGCAGTAACACATAGAATTATATTATACTATAAATATATGGAAAAGAAACAATTTATTCTTCCCTTAGGAGATTTTATAACTGTTAGTTGAAAAATACAATCTTGGATTTCTGTTTTTTAAAAAATGAACTTACAAGGTAGGTTAAATGAAGGTTAAGAATCTCCTCAATGATGGGAACTGTAGGAACAAAAGAATGATCTCTCAAAAGTATTTTCCTAACTCCACTGCAGAGTGAGGCAGATTTTAAGAAACCAGATCTCAGAGCAAGAGAAAGGAAAAAGCTGAATTAGGGTTCAGTTCAGTTCAGTTCAGTTCAGTCGCTCAGTCGTGTCTGACTCTTTGCAACCCCATGAATCGCAGCATGCCAGGCCACCCTGTCCATCACCAGCTCCCGGAGTTCACTCAGGCTCACATCCATTGAGTTAGTGATGCCATCCAGCCATCTCATCCTCTGTCGTTCCCTTCTCCTTCTGCCCCCAATCCCTCCCAACATCAGAGTCTTTTCCAATGAGTCAACTCTTCCCATGAGGTGGCCAAAGTACTGGAGTTTCAGCTTTAGCATCATTCCTTCCAAAGAAATCCCAGGGTTGATCTCCTTCAGAATGGACTGATTGGATCTCCTTGCAGTCCAAGGGACTCTCAAGAGCCTTCTCCAACACTGAAGTTCAAAAGCATCAATTCTTCGGCGCTCAGCCTTCTTTACAGTCCAACTCTCATGTATGGTCATCCATACATGACCATAGGAAAAACCATAGCCTTGACTAGACGAACCTTAGTTGGCAAGGTAATGTCTCTGCTTTTGAATATACTATCTAGGTTGGTCATAACTTTTCTTCCAAGGAGTAAGCATCTTTTAATTTCATGGCTGCAGTCACCATCTGCAGTGATTTCAAAGCCCCCCAAAAATAAAGTCTGAGACTGTTTCCACTGTTTCCCATCTATTTCCCATGAAGTGATGGGACCAGATGCCATGATCTTCGTTTTCTGAATGTTGAGTTTTAAGCCAACTTTTTCACTCTCCTCTTTCACTTTCATCAAGAGGCTTTTTAGTTTCTCTTCACTAGGACTCCTGAGATTAGTTCCTAACAGGAATAAAGTCAGGAATGGCCAAACATATATGAATTACTCTATGAGTCAGACACTTACAAAGGGACAAAATCTTTAAGTTAATTTGCAGTCCAAATCCCAAAGTCACACACAAGGAGAAAGAGAAAAACACTTATAGGGAAGCTCTTTATTTGAAGAGATCCTCATTAAAAACTGCTTTCTGCTCCTGAGCTTCTCTAGGAGAAGCCTTGATTCAGGCTCTAAGTGAACTGCAGGATGCCTGCCAGGTTCCTTTTCTGACATCATTTGGTTTTCAACACTGTTCTTCCCTATAGATAATAACATTCTTTCTCAAGGATAGCAAGCATAATATAGTTTATTGCTTGGTCTATATACACATTAAGATGTTCATATATATATATATATATATATATATAATCAATTAGTTTGCCTATTAATTCAAAGTCACGCTCAATGCCAGCTATTTCCTAATTTAGGAGAACAATGAAAAATGAAACATAATATATGCCAGCCTTTGTTTTCTTTTGTCCTCTTTTCCTCTGGGCTCTGAGATTCTCAGCCCTGCCTAGTTTTAGGCATCCTTCCACTTTTCTTGAAATAGCCCTATTCTATGTCTAGAATAGTTCAGAGCCTTCTTGCCTCTAGCAGGTGGAGTTTAAATTAGTCATACTAATGGAAGACATCCAAGCGCAAACAGGACTACAAATGGAGCCTTAATCATTAGATATTCTGTGGAAGGCTGTTATATATACACTAGGACCTCTTCTGGTTGCCGGGGATGTAGTTATGAGCAAGACAAACATAAACCTTACAGGAATAGTGAACCTTATAGTGCAACGGAGACAGACACTGCACAAAAACGTACAGGAGTAATTGATTTCAAGTTAAGATATGTGCCATTCAGAAAAATATGGCACGGTGGGAGGCCCTGATGGGAGGACCCATCCGGTATGGAAAAGTCAGAGATTTTGCCAAGGAAATGATGGTTTTAACTGAGGAAATGTGTGTGTGTGTGATGGGGGGCTGGGAGAGGAGAGTGTGACTTCCTGCCGGTACTAAGACCTTGTGGCAGAAAAAAAAATGACATTTTTGAAAAATTGAAAGAAGGTTGTTGTGGCTGAACTGTGGTAAGGGAAAAGTGGATCTGGACAGGATGGAAGATGTAGATAGAAGTAGAGAGTGTAGAACCTTATTGACCATATTGTGCCTTTTGCTCTCTATCCTAAGTGTAATGGAAAGAAGGTGAAGGGTTTTAAGTAGGAGTATTACAGACTGCTATTTTCAGTTTCAAAAGATTACTTTGAAAGCTTTCTGGAAAATGGATTGAAAGGGACAAAAGTGGATGTGAAGAGACTTGGTAAAAAGTGTACTTCAGTAACCAAAGTGTGAATGACATCTTCTTGGTCCAGGGAGGTGGTATTAAAGATAGAAATGGAAAGATCTGAAAAACGCTTATAAGGTTTAGACAGCACTTTGTTCTTGGCTGGAAAAGATGGAGAGGAAGGGTTTTCCTGAATGAGTAACTTGGTAAGGGCCCTACTATTTACTCAGGTAGTAAACATTAGAAGAGAAGCGAAGCACTAGAGTGAAAAATGAATGGTTCTCTTTTGTATATGGTTGAGAAAAGTGTAAGAAAACCAGGCATGGTAACCAAAGAAAGGTGAAGTGAGAGATACATTTTTGAGTCCCTGGTATGTAGATAATTAAAGTCATACGTTTCCTAGAAGAGATTGAAGCCTGATAAGAAAAAAGAATCTAGAATCAAAACCTGAGGAAGTTCATCTTTTAAAGGTCAGAGGAGGAGGAAATGGTAAAAGAAATTGAAGAAGAATGACTAGCAAAGTAGGAGAACACCAGGGAGTTTTTCGGTAAGAAGAGTGTGGTCAACCAAGGAGATTCTGAAAAGATATCCACGAAAAGAAAAACCTAAGCAGTAATAAGGTCATTGGGAAGGACCATTGCAATAGAGTTGGGAAGAGGAAGCTGAAAGCAGGATTGAAATACACTAAAGTAAATATCGGAGAAGGCAAGGGCACCCCACTTCAGTACTCTTGCCTGGAAAATCTCATGGAGGGAGGAGTCTGCAGGGCTGCAGTCTATGGGGTCATGAAGAGTAGGACTCAACTGAGTGTCTTCACTTTCACTTTTCACTTTCATGCATTGGAGAAGGAAATGGCAACCCTCTCCAGTGTTCTTGCCCGGAGAATCCCAGGAATGGGGGAGCCTGGTGGTCTGCTGTCTATGGAGTCGCACAGAGTGGGACACTACTGAAGCAACTTAGCAGCAGCAGCAAAGTAAATATATGAGAAAGAACTGGGGGTAGCAAATTATTTCAGGAAGCTTGGCCTTGGTGGAGTGCAGAAACTAGGAACATAGTTGAAAGACTATGTGAGTAGTCTAATAAAGCTTATTTCCTGTTTGTTTTAAGATGGGAGAGAAAAAAGCCTTGAGTACGAACAAAGGTTGTAGAGGGGATGGAATTCCAGTTGAGTTATTCCAAATCCTGAAAGATGATGCCATGAAAGTGCTGCACTCAATATGCCAGGAAATTTGGAAAACCCAGCAGTGGCCACAGGACTGGAAAAGATCAGTTTTCATTCCAATCCCAAAAAAGGCAATGCCAAAGAATGCTCAAACTACCACACAATTGCACTCATCTCATATGCTAGTAAGATCAGTTCAGTTCAGCTACTGAGTTGTGTCCGACTCTTTGCGACCCCATGAATCTCAGCACGCCAGGCCTCCCTGTCCATCACCAACTCCCGGAGTTCACTCAGACTCACGTCCATCGAGTCCGTGATGCCATCCAGCCATCTCATCCTCGGTCATCCCCTTCTTCTCCTGCCCCCAGTCCCTCCCAGCATCAGAGTCTTTTCCAATGAGTCAACTCTTCCCATGAGGTGCCCAAAGTACTGGAGTTTCAGCTTTAGCATCATTCCTTCCAAAGAAATCCCAGGGCTGATCTCCTTTAGAATGGACTGGTTGGATCTCCTTGCAGTCCAAGGGACTCTCAAGAGTCTTCTCCAACACCACAGTTCAAAAGCATCAATTCTTCAGCACTCAGCCTTCTTCACAGTCCAACTCTCACATCCATACATGACTACTGGAAAAACCATAGCCTTGACTAGACGGACCTCAGTCGGCAAAGTAATGTCTCTGCTTTTCAATATGCTATCTAGGTTGGTCATAACTTTTCTTCCAACGAGTAAGCATCTTTTAATTTCATGGCTGCACTCACCATCTGCAGTGATTTTGGAGTCCAAAAAAATAAAGTCTGACACTGTTTCCACTGTTTCTCCATCTATTTCCCATGAAGTGATGGGACCAGATGCCATGATCTTCGTTTTCTGAATGTTGAGCTTTAAGCCAACATTTTCGCTCTCCTCTTTCACTTTCATCAAGAGGCTTTTTAGCTCCTCTTCACTTTCTGCCATAAGGGTGGTGTCATCTGCATATCTGAGGTTATAGATATTTCTCCCGGTGATCCTGATTCCAGCTTGTGCTTCTTCCAGCCCAGCGTTTCTCATGATGTACTCTGCATAGAAGTTAAATAAGCAGGGTGACAATATACAGCCTTGACGTACTCCTTTTCCTATTTGGAACCAGTCTGTTTTTCCACTTCCAGTTCTAACTGTTGCTTCCTGACCTGCATACAGATTTCTCAAGAGGCAGGTTAGGTGGTCTGGTATTCCCATCTCTGTCAGAATTTTCCACTCTTTGTTGTGATCCACACAGTCAAAGGCTTTGGCATAGTCAATAAAGCAGAAATAGAAACTTTTCTGGAACACCCTTGCTTTTTTGATGATCCAGCGGTTGTTGGCAATTTGATCTCTGGTTCCTCTGCCTTTTCTAAAACCAGCTTGAACTTCAGGGAGTTCACAGTTCATGTATTGCTGAAGCCTGGCTTGGAGAATTTTGAGCATTACTTTACTAACATGTGAGATGAGTGCAACTGTGCGGTAGTTTGAGAATTCTTTTGCATTGCCTTTCTTTGGAATTGGAATGAAAACTGACCTTTTCCAGTCCTATGGCCATTGCTGAATTTTCTAAATTTGCTGGCATTTTGAGTGCAGCACTTTCACAGCATCATCTTTCAGGATTTGAAACAGCTCAACTGGAATTCCATCACCTCCACTAGCTTTGTTCATAGTGATGCTTTCTAAGGCCCACTTGACTTCACATTCCAAGATGTCTGGCTCTAGACTAGTGATCACATCATCATGATTATCTGGGTCGTGAAGATCTTTTTTTGTACAGGTCTTCCATGTATTCTTGCCACCTCTTCTTAATATCTTCTGCTTCTGTTAGATTCATACCATTTCTGTCCTTTATCGAGCCCATCTTTGCATGAAATGTTCCCTTAGCATCTCTAATTTTCTTGAAGAGATCTCTAGTCTTTCCCAGTCTGTTGTTTTCCTCTATTTCTTTGCATTGATCACTGAAGAAGGCTTTCTTATCTCTTCTCTGCCTCCCTGACAGCTATTTTGCTTTTTTGCATTTCTTTTCCATGGGGATGATCTTGATCCCTGTCTCCTGTACAATGTCACGAACCTCATTCCATAGTTCATCAGGCACTCTATCTATCAGATCTAGGCCCTTAAATCTATTTCTCACTTCCACTGTATAATCATAAGGGATTTGATTTAGGTCATACCTGAACGGTCTAGCAAGTTTCCCTACTTTCTTCAATTTGAGTCTGAATTTGGCAATAAGGAGTTCATGATCTGAGCCTCAGTCAGCTCCTGGTCTTGTTTTTGTTGACTCTATAGAGCTTCTCCATCTTTGGCTGCAAAGAATATAATCAATCTGATTTTGGTGGTGACCATCTGGTGATGTCCATGTGCAGAGTCTTCTCTTGTGTTGTTGGAAGAGGGTGTTTGCTATGAACAGTGCATTTTCTTGGCAAAACTTTATTAGTCTTTGCCCTGCTTCATTCCGCATTCCAAGGCCAAATTTGCCTGTTACTCCAGGTGTTTGTTGACTTCCTACTTATGTATTCCAGTCCCCTATAATGAAAAGGACATCTTTTTTGGATGTTAGTTCTAAAAGGTCTTGTAGGTCTTCATAAAGCGTTTTAACTTCAGTTTCTTCAGCGTTACTGGTTGAGGCATAGACTTGGATAACTGTGATATTGAATGGTTTGCCTTGGAGACGAATAGAGATCATTCTGTCGTTTTTGAGATTGCATGCAAGTACTGCATTTCAGACTCTTTTGTTCGCCATGATGGCTACTCCATTTCTTCTGAGGGATTCCTGCCCGCAGTAGTAGATATAATGGTCATCTGAGTTAAATTCATCCATTCCAGTCCATGTTAGTTCGCTGATTCCTAGAATGTAAAGTAATGCTCTAAATTCTCCAAGCCAGGCTTCAGCAATACGTGAACCGTGAACTCCCTGAAGTTCAAGCTGGATTTAGAAAAGGCAGAGGAACCAGAGATCAAATTGCAAACATCTGCTGGATCATGGAAAAAGTAAGAGAGTTCCAGAAAAGTATCTATTTCTGTTTTATTGACTATGCCAAAGCCTTTGACTGTGTGGATCACTATAAACTGTGGAAAATTCTGAAAGAGATGGGAATACAGACCACCTGACCTGCCTCTTGAGAAACCTATAAGCAGGTCAGGAAGGAACAGTTAGAACTGGTCATGGGACAACAGACTGGTTCCAAATAGGAAAAGGAGTGTGTCAAGGCTGTATATTGTCACCTTGCTTATTTAACTTCTATGCAGAGTACATCATGAGAAACGCTGGGCTGGAGGAAGCACAAGCTGGAATCAAGATTGCTGGGAGAAATATCAATAACCTCAGATATGCAAATGACACCTCTCTTATGGCAGAAAGTGAAGAGTAACTAAAAGCCTCTTGATGAAAGTGAGAGTGGAGAGTGAAAAAGTTGGCTTAAAGCTCAACATTCAGAAAACGAAGATCATGGCATCTGGTCCCATCACTTCATGGGAAATAGATGGGGAAACAGTGGAAACAGTGTCCAACTTTATTTTTTTGGGCTCCAAAATCACTGCAGATGGTGAGTGCAGCCATGAAATTAAAAGACGCTTACTCCTTGGAAGAAAAGTTATGACCAACCTAGATAGCATATTGAAAAGCAGAGACATTACTTTGCCAACAAAGGTCCGTCTAGTCAAGGCTATGGTTTTTCCTATGGTCATGTACGGATGCGAGAGTTGGACTGTGAAGAAAGCTGAGTGCCGAAGAATTGATGCTTTTGAACTGTGGTGTTGGAGAAGACTCTTGAGAGTCCCTTGGACTGCAAGGAGATCCAACCAGTCCATCCTAAAGGGAATCAGTCCTGGGTGTTCCTGGAAGGAATGATGCTAAAGGTGTAACTCCAATACTCTGGCCACCTCATGTGAAGAGTTGACTCATTGGAAAAGGCCCTGATGCTGGGAGGGATTGGGGGCAGTAGGAGAAGGGGACGACAGAGGATGAGATGGCTGGATGGCATCACCGACTCAATGAACATGAGTTTGGGTAGACCTCAGGAGTTGGTGATGGACAAGGAAGCCTGGCATGCTGCAATTCTTCGGGTCACAAAGAGTCAGACACCACTGAGCGACTGTTCTGAACTAAGGTGATAGTGGCATATGGAATTCCTGATCCATAATAGAAGAATAGACTGTCTTCACAGCTACCATCTCTGTGGAAACTGAAGGAAGATGGTGAATTTTGAGACATATTTTATATCCCAGGTCCCCTGTTAGCCAAGGAGGCCCAAACCTAAAATGAGGTCCAAAATTCTTGAGTTTTTTTCCTGTCATCTCAATTCTAAGAGTCCAACTTCTCTTTCTGTTTCTATAGGCTGTATTTCATATGATTTTTTGCTCTGTGGTTTCACCTTGGTTACAGTTCTAAATGATGTTCTGTCTTGCATTGAGTACTACAGGTGTGGAAGCATATATTTTAAGTCCCCAATCTGGGCCAAAATCTAAGCCTCTACTCCTACTCAAATATTTACCATGCTGTCAACCATTATAAAAAATGCTACTTGAAAATAGGCTAAACTCCCACAGTATATTATGCAGGTACCTAGAAATTCCTGCTTGGAGAAGGAAATGGCAGCCCACTCCAGTATTCTTGCCTAGAGAATCCTGTGTACAGAGGAGCCTGGTGGGCTGTGGTCCATAGGGTGGAACAGAGTTGGACATGACTGAAGCGACTGATCATGCTTGCATGCATTGGAGAAGGAAATCGCGACCCACTCCTGTATTCTTGCCTGGAGAATCCCAGAGACAGAGGAGGCTTGGTGGGCTGACGGCTGTGGGGTCACACAGAGTCGAACACGACTGAAGTGACTTAGCAGCAGCAGCATAAATTCCTGCTGCCATGCTTATCCACTGCAGTAAAGGCTTTTCTGGATTCAGTTCTTATTGCTGTTTAATATATATTGTATATGTTATTATTACTATTACTCTGCATTGGATTCTGCCAGAGTGGTCTCTATATCTCATGGCTCTTCTTAATAAAAAGTGACAAGTATCTCAGTATTTTGTTTTTAGATTTAAAACATGTATAATTAAATTATTTATTCCAAAAAGGCATATAAAAGAATACTATGAAAAAAATGTATTCCAACAATTAGATAACCTAGATGAAATGGATAAATGCCTAGATAAATACAGACTGCTAAAACTAAATCAAGAAGTAGAGTAGCCCTATGAGAAATAAGATTGACTAGTATTTCAGAAAAATTTTCCACAAAGAAAAATACAGGAACAGATGACTCTATTGTCAAATTCCACCAAATATTTAAAGAAGAGTAAACATGAATCTTTCAGAAGCTCTTTTAAGAATTAAAAGATAAGAGAACACTTCCCAGTTAATTCTATGATGCCATTATTCTCTTCATACCAAAGCTGGAAAATGACATAGCAAGGAAAGGAAAACTACAGGATAATATCCCTTTAAATATAGGTGTAAAAAACCCCATAAAATACTAGCAAACTGAATCTAGTAACATACTCAGAAAACCATATACCACGACCAAATGGAATTTACCCCAGGAATACAAATGTCATTTAACACACAAAAATCAATGTAATACAACATGTCAGTAGAAATAGAAGAAAACCACATGACCACAATAGATGTGAAAAGCCACAGTGGATGAGAAAAAAATTTGACAAAATCCAACACTCTTTCATAATAGCAACACTCTACAAACTAGGAGTTGAAGGGAATTTCTTCAGCCTAGTAAAGTGCATCTACAAAAAGTCCAGAACTAATATCAAACTTAAAGGTGAAAGACTGAAAGCTTTTCCACCTAAGATCAGAACAAGGTAAATCTATTCTCACCGCTTCACATCTAGATTGGAAAGTATAGAGTACAACTGTAGTTGTGGATGATATGATCGTCTTATTGAAACTTTGCAGAAATCTGCAAAGCAAACAAACAAAAATGTCAGTGCTAATAAGTGAGGTCAGCAAGTTTGCAAGAAATAAGATCATCAATTATATTTTATACACTGGCAATGAATAGTGCAAATATTGAGTTAAGAAAGTAACTCCATTTATTGTAACAACAAAAAGCTATGTAGATGTAAATTCAACAAAATTACTGTGAGCTTTGTTCACCGAAAACTATGAGACAACTTTGAAAGTAATAAAAGACATAAATAGTTAGATATTCTGGGTTTGTGGATTGAAAGACTTGACGGTGATATTTCCGAAATTGACCCTACAAATTCAAGACCATTCCTGTCAAAATCCCATTTGCTTTTTTTTCCCCACAGATATTGACAAGCTAATCCAAAAATTTATGTAGAAGTATAAGTGATACAGAATAAACAAAAATGTTAGAAGTCTCATACTCCCTGATTTCACAGCTTACTACAAAAAAAGAGAGTGAAAAAGCTGGCTTAAAACTCAACATTTAAGAAACTAAGATCATGGCATCCAGTCCCATCATTTCATGGCAAAGAGATGGGAAAAAGTGGAAGCAGCGATACATTTTATTTTCTTAGGCTCTAAAATCACTACAAATGGTGACTGCCACCGTGAAATTAAAAGATACTTGCTCCTTGGTAGAAAAGCTGTGACAAACCTAGACAGCATATTAAAAGCAGAGACACCACTTTGCCAATAAAGATTCATATAGTCAAAGCAATGGTTTTTCCAGTAGTCATGTATGGATGTGAGAGTTGGACCATAAAGAAAGCTGGGTCCTGAAGAATTGATGCTTTTGAGCTGTGGTGCTGGAGAAGGCAATGGCACCCCACTCCAGTACTCTCACCTGGAAAATCCCATGAGTGGAGGAGCCTAGTGGGCTGCCGTCCATGGGGTCGCTGAGAGTTGGACACGACTCAGTAACTTCACTTTCAGTTTTCACTTTCATGCACTGGAGAAGGAAATGGCAACCCACTCCAGTGTTCTTGCCTGGAGAATCCCAGGGACGGGGGAGCCTGGTGGGCTGCCATCTATGGGGTCACACAGAGTCGGACACGACTGAAGTGACTTAGCAGCAGCAGCAGCTGGAGAAGATGGCAAGGAGGGTCCCTTGCACTGCAAAGAGATCAAACCAGTCCATCCTAAAGGAAATCAGCCCTGAACATTCACTGGAAGGACTGATGGTGAAGCTGCAGCTCCAGCTCCAATACTTTGGCCGCCTGATGTGAAGAGCCAACTCACAGGAAAAGACCCTGATGCTGTGAAAGATTGAAGGCAAAAGGAGAAGGCAGTAGAGAATGAGATGGTTAGATAACATGACCAACTCAATGGTCATGAGTTTGAGTAAACTCTGAGAGATAGTGAAAGACAAGGAAGCTTGGCATGCTACAGTCCATGGGTTCACAAAGAGTTAGACACAGCTTAGTGACTGAACAACAATAACATAGTTAATTGATATAGACATGATGCTGAGATCATTCAATGGGGAAATTTCAACAAATGGGGCTGGGACAACTAAATGTCTACATGTAAAAGAATAAGCTGGACCCCTTCTTCACATCATATGCAAAACTTAATACAAAATGGGTCAAATGCCTACATGTTAGAGGCAGAACTACAAAACTCAAAAAAATAAATAAATAAGACCCCATGACTTTGTATTAGGCAATGGTTTCTTAGATACAATACTCAAAACACAAAACGACAGATTAAAAAAAAAATAGATAAGTTGGAGTTTTTCCAAATATAAAGTAAGTTTGCCAATTATACATCTGATAAGGCACTAGTATCTGGAATATGAAGAAGCCTTACAACTTGATAATAAAAAGACAAATAACTCAATTAAAAAAATTTTTCAAGGTATTTGGATAGACATTTCTAGTTAATCTTGACAAAGGCCATTCTGAACTCTTAAAAAAATCTATGTACTGATTTGTCAGAATTTCAGAGTCTCTGCTTTTGCCTTCCTCCTGCCTGCTGCTTTTATTCAGTCATTTAACTGATGTGTCAGGAATTTTACCAAGAACTAACAGGGTCAGGCAGAGGTCAGAATGAAATTGTTCAATTTTCCTACTTACTGGGAAAAAAGCCCATTCAAAAAGTGATTATTCAAGTGCGTTAGAGTCACCATATGGACCCTAACTGTCTGCTCTTTTCCTGTTGCTCATCATGAGAAACAGATAAAATGTATGTGAATCTTAAAGCTATCTGTAAATTATAACTTTAAAATGTCCTTACTGACAAAATAAAAATGTTATTTATCTGCTGTAATTGAAATACAGCTTAAATGACTAAAAAATTGCTCTTGAAAATGCGAAGTGAAAGTGTTGTTTCTTAAAGCTGCATGTGCGCATGCTCAGGCGCTTCAGTTGTGTCCAACGCTTAGTGATCCCATGTGCTGTAAACCCCAGGCTCTTCTATCCATGAGATTCCTCAGGCAAGAATACTGGAGTGAGTTGCCATTTCCTTCTCTAGGGAATCTTCTCAACCCAAGCATCGAACCCTCATCTCCTGTGTCTCCTACATTGCAGATGGATTCTTTAAGCACTAAGTTACCTGGGAAGCCTCTCTTAAAGATCAGGTCTCTGTTATTGGAACAATCTGTTTTTCCCTATCTATGGGAAAGAGACAACTTGGGTTAAGAATGTGACTTTGCAGTTGGATAGATCTAGGTTTCACTTTTGGTTCCACAACTTTCTTCCTTTGCCGAAAAAGGTGAAATGTTACAACCATTATATAATTATTGAGGGATTGAGGTGGGAATTAAATAAGATACAGTATGTGAAGTGCTTAGAACAGGTGACATGAGATGACTGCTCACTGAATAGCAACAATAACCTCAGTATATATTATTACTGTGTCTACTTAATGGCAGGCTTCTCTGGTGGCTCAGCAGTAACAAATCTGCCTGCAAAGCAGGAGACCCACGTTCGATCCTTAGGTCAAGAAGATCCTCTGGGGGAGGGCATGGCCACCCATTCCAGTACTCTTGCCTAGAGAATCACAGGGACAGTGGAGCCTGCCAGGCTGCAGACCATAGGGTCGCACAGAGTCAGACATGACTGAGGCGACTAAGCCACAGCAGCAGCATAGTAACGGTTCCAGGAACAAACATGCTAACTTCATTTACTTAACACAGTCAATAGCGAAAATTTGTTTTTCTTTGAACAATTAATTTGGCTATACACTCATGAGAAGGATTTAGTAAAATAATTTGATTGTTAGGGAGAGAGGATTGAATGATTTAATGAAAGGTCTTTGTAAGTTTTTTTCCCAAAGTGAATGGATGGTCATGAATAAGGAAATTATTTGTCATTAAATTGCCAACATCAACTAAAACATAACAGAAGAAAAGGTTCAGAAAGTTGTATCAGATATCCTGAAAAAGCCTTTGTGGAAAGAAACCAAACACAATTTTGTTTAGGAAGAAGTCATCAGTACCCAACCTTATCTGAGAAGACAAGTCAATTATTTAGCCTCTTATTAGAAGGCAAACCCTGTGAAAACAGGGTTCCTTGTTCTGTATAACTGAATTTTAAAAAAAGTTCAGAATAACCTTATTTACATTAAAAAATATTTTTTTTTGTTTTAAAATTAGGGAACCATGAGCTGAACATGTCTCTAATACAGTTTTAGAGCAAATACATCTTAAGTCTCTTGGAAGAAAAAGTAAATGCCAAGGGCAGAGGTCACTACTGCATCTCAGTCATAAAATTGTAACTATAGATATACTAAAAGACTTTTACTTAAAAAAAAGTACAGTTAAAGCAAGTATTAAAGAGAGTAATTGATGGGACATTTGCCAACTTTAAATTAATTAGAGTCAGTCTTAATTTTTAAAAGTGTTGGCTGCAGCAAAATGATAGAGTAAGACATTAATGTTCCCATTATGATTCATTTCAAATTTGAACTCTTCCCAGCTCAAATCTGTTTGGTTGGTTAAAAATGAAGTGATGGTTGCAAATAACAGTATCCAGAAGACTATACTGGGTTCTAAATTAGCCAAATGAAAGGCATTGTTCCCATTTCATTGTTATGAAAATCTAACTGACAGGTTCTCTAGTCTTAGCTTTATGAGGTGCATGTGTCTGAGTGTGTGTGCATGAACAAGAATGCTTGCTTTTAGTGAAATGGGCAGATATGAGATATATTGATTGGGTTCTTCCTGCCATTGATTGAGTACAAAACTTGTCACTTCTCCAAGTAGTGAATCATGTTGACAGAGAGCAATACATTTTATAAGGTGTTTTTTTTTTTCCTTTGTTCAGATCATTTGTAGTTGAAGCACATTTGCCACCTTTTAAAAGTGATCTCTGCAGCATTCCAGAGCCATTGAAATATTCGTCTTGACCAGGATAGTCAGTTTCTTTGCTAGCACGGAAGAAGATTTTTAACATGAACGTGATTTTATCAACCACTCTTTGCTTTGGACTCCTAACTTTGTTATCTGTAATGATCTTTTTAGAATCGGTGCACGGACTGCCATATTTTATTCAAGGTATGTACACATGAATGTATAATTCTACAGGTGGGTAAATAATCCTTATCCTCCTATTTGCGTTGCTTTGATTTTTCTATCATTATGGCAATAATGTTTTAAACATCAATATAATTTAATCTTCAGACAACACTTCAGTACTTGCTGTTTTAAATTAAATGTAATCTGTGATGCTGTTCTCAAGTTAATTAATTTTAACTGACACTGTACTAAATTAATTTCAACTGCATTTGTCTCTAACCAAGGGAAATCTTTTTCTTATCTCTATTCCATTAGCAAAGATGGGGATGTATAAACAGTAATACAGCGCAATGCATATTTCAAAAGTACATCTTCAGGGGAAAAAAAAGAGTTTCATCCAGTGAGATGATTAGTAAACTACTTATAAAAGGAGAATGACTCTGAAAACATATCAAGACAATACTTGTATATGTAGAGATCTGGGGAGAATGATACATTGGGAAATTTATATAGTACTTTCAGGAGGAGGATGTTAACAACCACATTATTCATTGTGTAATCAGATTTCTAAATACTTAGGGTACTTATATTAAATGAAATAATGTAATTTTTGACATCTACAAATACCATGAGAAATTTAGAGAAAATGTTTCTATTCTGGTCATATTGGAATTTGATCTTTTAAAAAAATTTTTCATTGGATTCTGTAGTGGAAATAGCTTTTAATCTGGGAATCAGTGGAGTCAGATTTAATGCTGACTTATTAGGCAAACAACCTAAACTCATTGACACTTTTATGTATGTCTTTACAATTTAAAAATAGTAACTAAAAATAGTGCTCTTTAATATCTCATCCAATTTGAATCTATCATCTAACTGACCTCTTTGTCAGGAAGAAGGAGACAGACAGCCTTTGCTTTTGCTTTCTTAGGGAAACCAAGACAGAATTTAATAAATTTTGTTTATGTGACTCTGGGTTGAGAAAAGGAATTAAGTTTCCTCTTTAAGATCTAATCCAACTTTAGTAGACCGTTTTGTCTCAAATGAGGTTTTAAAAGTCAATGAAAATTAGAACAGTTCTTTTGATAGTGGAAATAAAATTGCATAAACCCTTGTTATTTATTTATAGGGATTTTCCCTTTGAAAAACAAATACAAGCCTGGGGCCTAACTGCAAGACCTAAATACAAGCTTGGGGATGAAAGAATCTGGATTTTATCCCTGGCACTCACATTTTGTCTTTGGCCAGCCAAAATCATTGTACTTGTTAGGCCTTCATTGCTTTTCCTATGAAATAATGGGATTTTCAATGTTCTTAACAGTGTAAATGTGTGAGGAAGGAAACAACTGGTCATTCACAGAAGACTCTGCAAAATGAGGATGTTAGTGGTAACTGTATTATAACTTCTGATATCATGTATATGAAATACAGAAAAATCCAACTCAAACTTTTTATAAGATTACAAATAGATAACATCTCTGACCCAGAATACCACACACTGATGTCCATATATCATTGGCAACATATAGGAAAGGTTTCTCTCTGGGACCCCTTGATCTCTGTTTCATTATATGTAAATAGAGAAGACAAGTTATTGGGAAGTTTATTTTCTAATCTAAATTGTCCAGGATTAGAGCAAACTTCTCACCATTTTTCAAAGCAACTATATGTTTGACTTATTTTAGTCTTTTAACACACTGTTTTCAAATAAGCATTTGTCCACTGACAAATCACAAAGGTGGGGTCACATCCTCTCTGTGTTAGATGCCATCCAAGACCAAGAACACAGTCTGCCAGCTTTCCTCTGGCTTAGGGGTCACAATGAAAGCATGCCTCGTGAGCCTGAAACTGGACAAATTGCCCACTGTGAAATGAACAGCAGTGAATATCATGACTAGAAATTTAAAGAATTTTGGTATATTATGATTTGAGGGTGTTCCAGGTTTCTTTCTGCAAAATTTCTTATCTATATCCCATAAAAAGCATCACATTCAAATGACAAGCAAGGACACAACTGCCTCTTTTAAGCTTCAGTGTCTCAGGTAGTAATGAGTCTTTTTCTTTTTTTCTTGTATATTGCAAAAGTAATCACTCTCTCATTTCTGAGTAACTTTGCCATCCTTTTTGCAAAGGGACATCAGCACTTGGATAGATTTTTATTCAAACAGTTTTTTATCAACACTAACTTTTAGTTTAAAGACAGAAATATTAAAAGCACATGCATTTTTTTCTTTTAAAGCAGTATCTGTTTTAAGATTAAAAATAAAAATGAGAAAAAAGACTTATTTTCTATTCTTCTTATCTTTCTAATGTTTTACTTTATAAAAAAAATTTTTAAAAATTTCTTGAAAAAACTTTTCCTCAGAGTATCCTATAAAAGGTGGTTTTCTTAAAAGGTAGTGACAAGAATTACTGAGGACAGTATGTAATCACTGGAAACCAAATGGGTAAAGAATGCTAAATACATTAATTTTCTCTTTTGAAAAATGTTCCACTTAAACACACAGAGAAGGGGACTGTAAATTAAGCCAACAAAAGGTTCAGAAGGCAATATTTTCTAGTTACCTTTCTTCTAGTTTTATAAATTCCCTAAATTGAAGTGATGAATCTATTTCTTTTATCACAGTTCTCTTTCTAAAACAAATAATCATTATCACCTGGCTACACAATGTTCCTCATTTTTTCAATGAAAGCATTTTAAAGATTATAATTTAACATTTTAATAAATAGCTATAATAAAAATTGCTACACTATTGCATAGTCATATCTTTCTCTTAAACTAAATTATTCCTGAGGGTCTTTGTTTAATTGATGTTAAGCAAAAGTTCCATTGATAGTCTATTATTTTAACTATTCAAAAAGAACCCCAGAATTTCACAAATAATTTCTATGCCTATGAAGTAATGGAAATTGAGGAACTTTAAAATTGAGGAAATTGAGCAACAATAAATGTGTTTGTCAATGTAGAAACTTTTGATGATGCCACTTACCCCAGGTCATTTATTGTCTTTCTCAGCAAATAGTTTATTCCTTTAATTAGCCATTTAGTTATGTGAGTTCATTAATTGACATTTTGGAGACACAGGGAATAGGAGACAATTTAAAGGAAGAGTCTAGTTAAATTATGAGCCATTTCTCTAATTTCTCTAGCTGAAGCCTCAATATTCCCACTTTTAAATTTTAAACTCACTAATCTATCTTTTGTCCACACAATATCAGTTATTATGACTGAAATGGAAGAGGACCTTATGGTCCTTGCCCCCCAAACCCCTTGCCTATGTCCTCAGACTTCCTTTTTTTTTTTTTTTTTTTTTTGTAGAAAAACTTTAGACAAAGAATAAGTTTAATCGGAGAACTGAGAAAATGAAGAAACAAAGGAAAACAGTGAAAGGAAGCCCAATAATAATAATGTAGTCTTTAAGCATAATCAAGGGCCTTTATTATATTAGAAGGACCTTCCTTCTCAAGGGCCATAGCTAATATTCTGATCCATATCCTGTGAGCTGTCTCATAGATACTGAAATATCAGGTGGAGAAATTAACTACCTGACGTCCAGACTGTAGTCATGACATAAGCGGCCACAATTCTGAGAACTGGCCTTCAAGAACTTGAAACAAACTGATGCTGGAACTGAAGGTTAACGGTACCTAAAATAAGCAAGATTACGCTGGTCAGACCACTGATGACCAATTTCAAGATGACTATCAGAGCTGACATGTTTATGCATGTAGCCCCCTCCCTCAGCCTATTAAAGCTCATGCCCCCTGACAATCAGGAGGCAGTCAGACATTGGACAGGTCTCTCTGCCCTCCCCAAACCTCCTGGTTGCTGGCATCCAAAATAAAGCAAAGTTTCCTTTCTACTAAGCTGGCCTCTTTAAATGGCTTTTGAGTGGCAGCAGCTGGACCTGGGTTTGGTAACATGAGGAGAAAAACAGAGGGAAGAATGATCCTATAGAAATTATATAATAAAGGTGTGATTATTTTAGGCCACCTTACAAAGTTCATTTTGTTTCTAAGACACTATTATTTTAATTGCATTACAATCCTGTTGAATCTTCATTTTTTATAGCTTGAATAAAGTCTATTGTCCTGATTTCTACCCCAGAATCAAAATATTTAGGAAAATTTGGTTGATTTTTCTGTTTTTAGAGTGCTGAGAGAGTGGGCTAGGAGGTAAATGGACAAAGATATAAAGCTATGATCACAGAAAAACTGGGCATCATCTGACCACTTTCACAAGGTTGCCTTGGATGGTTCAAGGCAATTCCCAGAACATAAAATGGCTCATATTTATATGTGTATAAAATCTCAAAGTCAAATTTTATATTTTTATCTTAAAAACAACTTTTAATTTATATTTCTTATGTTAAACACAATAGTAGAAAAAATTTTAAATATAGATGGAAAAATAGAAAGTACAATTTTCTGTAATTCTACTAAGGCAGAAATAATTTCGGGTGAATTTCAGACTGTAAACTTCCAGGTATATTCTCCATCTCTGCTTCTTTCTCTTTCTCACAATCTCTTTTTGAGTGTTCATATACATTCAATGATTTTTAAAACAGCTTGTCTTTTTATATTACACATCTCTCTCTGTACACATTTTTTTGGCAAGTATACACACTTTCCAGGTTGTGCAGTGGTAAGGAATCTGCCTGTCAATGCAGGAGATGCAACTCAGGTTCTATCCACGGGTCAGGAAGATCTTCTGAAGGAGGAAATGACAACCCACTCCATTATTCTTCCCTGGAAAACTCTATGGACAGAGGGGCCTAGGGGGTTACACTGTAGTCCATGGGGTTGCAGAGAATCGGACATGGCTGAGCAACTGAGCACACGTGCATGTTAATAGTTACCTGTAAAATCTATTTAATCAGAAAGACACTCAAGTGACACAGACTGAAAAGAGCTTTCACTACACTGAGGTAATTATTACAGGAAATGAATTGCTTCCAGATAAAGAAGATACAGACGGTGAAGAACTGTTGCTGGCTCTACTGAATAAAAACTTTGGCTTCCAAAGATCTTCCAACATTGGTGAGTTAAGAATAAAGTCAAACATTATTTATTCCATCTTCTGACCTGTTTTCTCTACATGTTAATTTATATTAGAGAAAGTAATAATTACTAATTTAAAGCTGCACTGAAGGCTTAAGTGTCTGTTATTTCATATTCATGCTAAAAGCAATGGCATTATTAAAAAACATTAAAATCTTATTTTGTTCAATTAGAGTATTCTAATGGGATTAGTAACTGTTGAGTTACAAAACAGTTGTTTTTACTTCTACTTTTCCCTCTCGTCTATGTTACTCTCCACAGGTACAGTTAATATTTGCTTTTACTAAATGCTTCCAGGGTATTATTAAATGTTTTGAAATAGGTTTCCATTAGAAATTTCTCAGATTAACTGTGGTTTTGTGGCACTTTTTTTTGCAATCAGATTCTTTCAATTTGGGAAATGACTGGAGTAGAAACCATCGAGAAATTTAGGCTCCACCAAGGCTTTTTTCCTTTGAAGTACAGGATAATCTGATTTACAATTATGCATCAGATTGGTCTCCAAGAAATGATAGATATTGTCAGAAATTTAGCAGGTCTAACCTGAGAGACAGCGTGACAATATAATGTAGTGCTCTCTCAGAAAACGTCTGTTCTAAAAAAACTGTCTATTCATGGGACAGGGCACTGGTTAGAAGAATGTCTTAATAAATACTTTAAAATACAGGATTTAAAAATTAGAAATAAGATGTTTCATTGAGGAAATTGAACGTGATTATAAAAAGAAAAATCTGTACTCATATTGTAAAACCCAGAGAGATTACTATTAGTATTTTGGGAAATTTCCCTCTTGATTAAATTTTGCAGATAAGATTTGTGGCCTGCGTTTTTTTCTACTTAATATTTTTTCATGAGAATGTCCCTATGCCAGTGTAAATATTTACTTCTAAATAGTAGTCCTTATTAGAACTATGAAAAGTCCCTATTTAAGAAAACTCTGTATTTATTATAGAAATTAGATGCTTGCTCATTATAGTACTGATTATATTTCAACGTTACAGACACTGAAAAAATGTTTGGGGCTTTATATTAGAGATACATGGGTGATCTCAAATCATACAAAAAAATGCCTTGTCTTTCTGAATGTGTGACCTGAAGTGAATTAAATATTACTTGCAATGTACATTTTTCATATGACAAATGTGTCTTGCAGATATAGAACTGGCTAACAAATTGGAGGAACCTAACCAGGTGAGAATGTGAAACACATGAAATCTTAATTTTCATAATTATTATAAGATAATTTCTTTTGAAACAGTAGTTTTTAAAATTATTAATTCTATATTTTAAAACTATTATTCTTGCTAGAAAAAGAGTGAAGTAATTCACTAGGAAAAACAATCAAATTCTACTAAAAAAAGAAGAAAAGGAAAACAAGACAAAACTGTAACTGAAGTGATCATGGGATAAAATGTCTAGAAATCTGGATTTTAGATCCAGCTCTCCAATTACCTAGGAGACCATGGAAGAATTAAAATTCTCTGGATCTAAATCTCCTCATCTCTAAAATAAGAGGCTATAATTAGATTGGTGGTTTTCAAAAGCTATTATTACTTTTCAAAGTGGAAATATTTTTTTCCAAACAAAATTGTATGTGTTCCCAGTAAATGAAACATATAAAAGTGGAGCTGTTCTACTTGAAGCAGCTAGTTTGGGAGGAGAGGGACTGAAGTGCTGCATTCTTACCTGTCTTGGCCTCGGTACAGGGAACCCCTTAGCAACCTTATCCCCCAACTTTTTTCTATGAGGAAAATTGGAAAATCATTGCATTAGATTATTTATTAACTCTTTCAAACACACTGCATGCAAATTCATTATCATATAAACCTTGTGGCTGTGAGAGAGAAGTATGCCCCGTCAATTATTAGCAGCTAGGACACGGATACATGCAGTAGCTCAAGCTGAATTCTGTTTGAATAGAGTTAGATCTCCAGGGTTTAGGCAATCAGTGATCTTGCTAAAGATCAACTTGGCTTACACTCCGGATGGAAACCTTAGGGTCTCAAAATACTTCTTTCCCACTAGGAAGGACAAATATTTCAGGAAATTCGAACATACACATAAAGTCTTTGAATCTCCTTGAAAAGGACTGGTCATTTTGGGTGACATCAAATCAGGTCCAGTTACACAGGCTGTGTTTCCAGGCTTCCCATTAATGAACACTGAGACTTGACTTCCTTCACCATAAACCTGCTTGTTCCTGATTGTCTGTTGAGTCAGTTTTCTAAATGCAGGTTTCCTTTTATTTTTCTGTTTAATTATTTTTATTTTTTTTATTACTTTTGTTTCCTTTTCTGTTGCTTTTTCCTACTTCCTTTTGTCCATCTTCTTCCTCCTTTTCTTGCTCTTTCTTCTTTCACAGAAAACAGTATTGTTGTTATTAAAGACTAATAATTTTCTTATTTGATTTTTAACAGCTGGAAATGCTGAAAGAGCAGCTCACAGAAGCAAAGGATGCTGAGATGTCCTATGCAATAGACGGTCTATCTTCTTCCCATCCTAATAAGCGAGGTAAATTTTCACTTCAAAGTCTTAACATTGAATTCTAAGATTAATTTTGCAAGTATTTCTGAAAGGGAAGAAATTAAGTTGACACTTCTTTATCTTATGTTGATGATAAGATCAAAGCTCATATTAAAAAAAAAAAATTCCAAGGCCTCCTCAATGGCTCAGATGATAAAGAATCTGCTTGCAATGTGGGAGATTGGGCTTCGATCCCTGGGTTGGGAAGATCACTTGGAGAAGGGAATGGCTACCCACTCTAATATTCTTGTCTGGAGAATTCCATGGACAGAGGAGCCTGTCGGGCTATAGTCCATGTGATCTCAGAGTAGGACATCACTGAGTGACTGAGCACAGACATTCAAATGAAGGCTTTAAATGTCTGTGAACTCTGTCACATATACAACATGGTTAGCAAGGTCATATATTCCAGATTTAAGTAAAATTAGTCTTTCATTTGGAGAAGGCAATGGCACCCTACTCCAGTACTCTTGCCTGGGAAATCCCACGGACAGAGGAGCCTGGTAGGCTACAATCCATGGGGTTGCGAAGAGTCGGACACGACTGAGCGACTTCACTTTGACTTTTCACTTTCATGCATTGGAGAAGGAAATGGCAACCCACTCCAGTGTTCTTGCCTGGAGAATCCCAGGGATGGAAGAGCCTGGTGGGCTGCCGTCTGTGGGGTCTCACAGAGTCGGACATGACTGATGTGACTTAGCAGCAGCAGCAGCAGACTTTCATTGTTTAAAACTGTGTCTCACCCTTGCTATTTTGCTTTAACACTGGAGAGTAAAGAGTACTCTCATTGCTATAGCACTTAGTCCAGGTTTTGATTTATAATATTTAATTTTAGAAAGATTTGTCTTTTGTATCCCTATTTCTTTTTATAACAATCTTGGAAAATTCTTGTATATGAAAAAAGTACATATATGTCTCTTTATTCACATTGTGATATGAGATTTGCTAAGGCATGTTTTATTCATTTTCACTTGTCCCCTTCCTCTCAAGTTTGTCTTTAACTGCTGTAAAAAAGCAGTTTTTACAATGGAAGAGGATGAAACAGTGTTCTTTAGACACTTAGCATATACCAGACATTTTATATTTTACTATCTCATGTTGTTATAGTTAAGTATATAGAGTCTATAGTTAGACTGCCTGGGTTTAAATTGTAATATTGATATATCCAATGTGTGTGACCTTGGGAAATTATCTAACTTCCTGTGCCTCATTTTCTTTGCCCCCAAATGCAAATAATAATAATCATCTTTATGGGATTATTAGGAAGATTTTATAAGTTAATATATGAAAGTCACTTAGAACAATATCTGGCATGTAATCAGTACTGTGTAAGCCTAACTTTAAAAATTCATTTTGATCATTATTACTATAATTATTATTTTATTTTCATCATAATCACCATAAGATAGCTATTACTATGCCTATATTAAGACAGGAAAATTATATCTCAGAGGGGTTAAGTAGCATGCTGATAATAACCCAATTACTAAGTGATTTAACCAGTGAGCCTGAAGGACATTGGTAGAGGATATATTGGAGGGTGGAAGGGAGAGAATCTTAGGGCTTATTAAGGACTTTCAGTTCAGTCCAGTCGCTCAGTCGTGTCCGAGTCTTTGCGACCCCATGAATCGTAGCACGCCAGGCCTCCCTGTCCATCACCATCTCCCGGAGTTCACTTAGACTCACTTCCATCGAGTCCGTGATGCCATCCAGCCATCTCATCCTCAGTCATCCCCTTCTTCTCCTGCCCCCAGTCACTCCCCGCATCAGAGTCTTTTCCAATGAGTCAACTCTTCCCATGAGGTGGCCAAAGTACTGGAGTTTCAGCTTTAGCATCATTCCTTCCAAAGAAATCCCAGGGCTGATCTCCTTCAGAATGGACTGGTTGGATCTTCTTGCAGTCCAAGGGACTCTCAAGAGTCTTCTCCAACACCACACTTCAAAAGCATCAATTCTTCGGCGTTCAGCCTTCTTCACAGTCCAACTCTCACATCCATACATGACCACAGGAAAAACCGTAGCCTTGACTAGATGGACCTTAGTCGGCAAAGTAATGTCTCTGCTTTTGAATATACTACCTAGGTTGGTCATAACTTTCCTTCCAAGGAGTAAGCATCTTTTAATTTTATGCTGCACTCACCATCTGCAGTGATTTGGGAGCCCAAAATATAAAGTCTGACACTGTTTCCACTGTTTCCCCATCTATTTGCCATGAAGTGATGGGACCGGATGCCATTATCTTAGTTTTCTGAATGTTGAGCTTTAAGCCAACTTTTTCACTCTCCTCTTTCACTTTCATCAAGAGGCTTTTTAGTCCCTCTTCACTTTCTGCCATAAGGGTGGTGTCATCTGCATATCTGAGGTTATTGATATTTCTCCCGGCAATCTTGATTCCAGCTTGTGCTTCTTCCAGCCCAGCGTTTCTCATGATGTACTCTGCATAGAAGTTAAATAAGCAGGGTGACAATATACAGCCTTGACGTACTCCTTTTCCTATTTGGAACCAATCTGTTGTTCCATGTCCAGTTCTAACTGCTGCTTCCTGACCTGCATACAGATTTCTCAAGAGGCAGGTTAGGTGGTCTGGTATTCCCATCTCTTGAAGAATTTTCCACAGTTTATAGGGATCCACACAGTCAAAGGCTTTGGCATAGTCATAAAGCAGAAATATATGTTTTTCTGGAACTCTCTTGTTTTTTCCATGATCCAGCAGATGTTGGCAATTTGATCTCTGGTTCCTCCGCCTTTTCTAAATCCAGCTTGAACATCAGGGAGTTCATGGTTCACATATTGCTGAAGCCTGGCTTGGAGAATTTTGAGCATTACTTTACTAGCATGTAAAATGAGTGCAACTCTGCAGTAGTTTGAGCATTCTTTTGATTGCCTTTCTTTGGAATTGGAATGAAAACTGACATTTTCCAGTCCCATGGCCACTGCTGAGTTTTCCAAATTTGCTGGCATTTTGATTGCAGCACTTTCACAGCATCATCTTCCAGGATTTGAAAGAGCTCCACTGGAATTCCATCACCTCCACTAGCTTTGTTCATAGTGATTCTTTCTAAGGCCCACTTGACTTCACATTCCAAGATGTCTGGCTCTAGGTTAGTGATCACAACATCATGATTATCTGGGTCATAAAGATCTTTTTTGTATAGTTCTTCCATGTATTCTTCCACCTCTTCTTAATATCTTCTGCTTCTGTTAGGTCCATATCATTTCTGTCCTTTATCGAGCCCATCTTTGCATGAAATGTTCCCTTGGTATCTCTAATTTTCTTAAAGAGATCTCTAGTCTTTCCCAGTCTGTTGTTTTCCTCTATTTCTTTGCATTGATTGCTGAAGAAGGCTTTCTTATGTCTTCTTGCTATTCTTTGGAACTCTGCATTCAGATGGTTATATCTTTCCTTTTCTCCTTTGCTTTTCGCCTCTCCTCTTTTCACAGCTATTTGTAAGGCCTCCCCAGACAGCCATTTTGCTTTTTTGCATTTCTTTCCATGGGGATGATCTTGATCCCTGTCTCCTGTACAATGTCACGAACCTCATTTCATAGTTCATCAGGCACTCTATCTATCAGATCTAGGCCCTTAAATCTATTTCTCACTTCCACTGTATAATCATAAGGGATTTGATTTAGGTCATACCTGAAAGGTCTAGCAGTTTTCCCTATTTTCTTCAGTTTGAGTCTGAATTTGGTAATAATGAGTTCACGATCTGAGCCACAGTCAGCTCCTGGTCTTGATTTTGTTGACTGTATAGAGCTTCTCCATCTTTGACTGCAAAGAATATAATCAGTCTGAGTTCGGTGTTGACCATCTGGTGATGTCTTTGTGTAGAGTCTTCTCTTGTGTTGTTGGAAGAGGGTGTTTGCTATGACCAGTGCATTTTCTTGGCAAAACTGTATTTGTCTTTGCCCTGCTTCATTCCGCATTCCAAGGCCAAATTTGCCTGTAACTCCAGGCATTTCTTGATTCCCTACGTTTGCATTCCAGTCCCCTATAATAAAAAGTACATCTTTTTTGGATGTTAGTTATAGAAAGTCTTGTAGATCTTCATAGGACCGTTCAACTTCAGCTTCTTCAGCATTACTGGTCAGGGCATAGACTTGGATTACTATGATATTGAATGGTTTGCCTTGGAAACAAACAGAGACCATTCTGTCGTTTTTGAGATTTCATCCAAGTACTGCATTTTGGACTCTTTTGTTGACCATGATGGCTACTCCATTTCTTCTGAGGGATTCCTGCCTGCAGTAGTAGATATAATGGTCATCTGAGTTAAATTCACCCATTCCAGTCCCTGTTAGTTCACTGATTCCTAGAATGTCGACATTCACCCTTGCCATCTCTTGTTAGACCACTTTCAATTTGCCTTGATTCATGGGCCTGACATCAGGTTCCTATGCAATATTGCTCTTTACAGCATTGGATCTTGCTTCTATCACCAGTCCCATCCACAACTGGGTATTGTTTTTGCTTTGGCTCCATCCCTTCATTCTTTCTGGAGTTATTTCTCCACTGATCTGCAGTAGCATATTGGGCACCTAATGACCTGGGGAGTTCCTCTTTCAGTATCCTATCATTTTGCCTTTTGATAGTAACTGTCATACTGGGTAAGACTGAAGCAAAATGAGAAAGGGGTGTCAGAGGATAAGATGGTCAGTTTACATCACGGACTTAATGGACATGAATTTGAGCAAACTTTGGGAAATAGTAGAGGATGGAGGAGTCTGGTGTGCTTCTCTCAATCCTTGTAATAAATTCGTAGAATCACAGAGTTGGACACGACTTAGTGGCTGAACAATTACCATATGGGAAATCACTGAAAATTTGGGGCAAGTGAGTGCTAAAAAATAAGTTTCAACAGAACCACTCTCGATGTTCAGTGGAGGATATACTGCTGCTGCTGCTGCTGCTAAATTGCTTCAGTCGTGTCTGACTCTGTGTGACCCCATAGACGGCAGCCCACCAGGCTTCTCTGTCCCTGGGATTCTCCAGGCAAGAACCCTGGAGTGGGTTGCCATTTCCTTCTCCAATGCATGCAGGTATGCTAAGCAGCCCACCAGGCTCCTCTGTCCACAGGATTCTCCAGGCAGACACTGGAGGGTATTGCCATTTCCTTCTCCAGAATACACTGCAAAAAGGAGCAAAAATGCAAGCAGAGAGACCTTTAATGAGGCTAATTAAGATCTAGATAATAAATGGTGGTAACTTTAATTAGGGTGGCAGTAGTGAATTGATAAGAAGGAGTCTGATACTAGATATATTTTGAAAAAAAAAGTCAACAAAATTTGCTCTAAAATTATATGTGAGTTGTGGAAAAAAAGAGGAAGGTTTGTAAATGACTCCAAGGTTTTGTTCTAAGTAACTAGGGATAAAAGGGCAATGTCTGCTTATTGAGGGCTTCCCTGGTGGCTCGGAAAGTAAATAATCTGCCTGCAATGCAGGAAACTCAGGTTTGATCTCTCGGTGGGGAAAGGCCCCTGAAGAAGGGTTACCCATTTCAGTATTCTTGCCTGGAGAATTCCAATGGGGACAGAGAGCTGGAAGAAGCAACATGGTGCAAGGGTTTGGTGATGGAAAAGAGTTGGTATAGAGATTTGTTGAATCTTTTCATAGTCAGTATAGCCTAGGCTATGATATGTTACAAATTTTAGTCCAAATCTCAGAGACTTAATATAAGGAAATCCATAAGTTCAATGCACATAGTATTAATACAAGCCTCTTCTATTTTGTGGCTGTATCAACTAGATTGTTGCTGTAACTTTACTGCCTCCAAGACTACCAAGATGAAGGAGAGGGATAGAGGCTGCATCTCAGCTATCAGTTGCCTCAGTTCAGGGACAAGCATCACTTCTACTGATCCACTGCCTTTAATTAGTCACTTGAGCTGCTACCAAAATATTGGAAGAACAAGCTAATAAAAGTTAGAAAGCACTTATAAAAGTACATGAGGAGTACTGCCTCCACCACAGTCAATCCTTTGATCTTTTCTTAACCACATAGACTGCACTCAACTGACTCTCTATTAGAGACAACCCCAAATTCCTTTCACTACTGCACCCCGAACAAAGAACAGGCTTTCCAGGAGATACTAATTTTTTTCAAATACAATGTGGCTCCACTTCATTCACAGACTTATTAGCTAAAAGGACAAATTCAGTAATTAGCATGGGAATAGGGAAAGGATAACAACAATCAGTCATCTTATTCATAAAGGAAAAGAACATGAGACATGAGTGGTAACCCCTAGCAATTCTGAAATCACACAGGGCAAATATTATACAAGTCTCTTATTCTGGAGATGGAGAAAAGTGTCTTGCCTGGTGGCTCAAACGGTAAAGCGTCTGCCTGCTGTGCAGGAGACCCGGGTTTGATCCCTGGGTTGGGAAGATCCCCTGGAGAAGGAAATGGCAACCTGCTCCAGCACTCTTGCCTGGAAAATCCCATGGATGGAGGAGCCTGGTAGGCTACAGTCAGCGGGATCACAAAGAGTCGGACACGACTGAGTGGCTTCAGTTTCAGTGTCAGTGTGTGGGAGGAGGCCTTCGACCATTGCGTTGTTTCCCCTGGCTCCATCTTTTTCGAAGTTTTTGCCTTTTTTTTTCTTCCCATTTTTCATCCCTCAACACAGCTTATGTGCTTTTGAGGGAATATTCTCTTTGAGGCCTGAATGGTTTCTTCAGGCCTCTTCCTACATTTTAAAGTGTCAAAGATGTTTTTAGTTCTAGGGTTTATTCTGTCTTTGACAATGATTTTTTATACCAATTTAAACAGCCTCTCAACTATTGCTACATAGTTTTTAAAAAACTATTTTAACTATTTTGTATTCTCAGCCCCAACTGAGTTGCCTTGAAGAATATATTTTGAAAAGCAACACTTAATCTCATTTTTTGCCCTGAATTCCTTGTTTCAATTGATACTTACCTGACTTCACTCACTTAGAATTATTTTAAATCCCTTTTTATAGTTTCAGGATCTAGAAACAGCTCTTGAAATATTTCAAGGTCTTGTATTTCTGAACTACCTTTGTTTCATTTTTATTTATCGGTAAAGACACCATTTCCCCCTAAGCATACTATTTCTTGTAATACCTGGCTAAGTGTATCCACCAGAAACCTAAACATACTGCCAATGTTCTATTTCCTTACCTTTTTCTTCTAGAAGTTCCAGAGGAACACATTCTGAATCTGAACTGTTATCGATGTCAGTTTTACCGCACATTTTGCTACTTTGTAAAATGACTCTTCTTGTTTTCAGCCTGTGACATCAATCTCCTTGTCTGCCATTAATCAGTTGCTGAGGCTGTGCCATGACTTAGCTTCCTCTTAGAGCAGCACCCTCCTTCAAGTTATTAAGGCATATTTTGGTCATAATTTAGGCAAACCACAACAACAAAATAACCTTAAAAATTCAGTGGTGTAAGTTGGTTTAAGATTTATTTCATGTTTACACGGAGCCTTGTGTACCGTGGTTATTTTCCTTCACTTTGTGCCTGCACCATGGGTCCCTATGGCAGGAGAGGAGAGATACGGAGGAAAACTCATCCTTACCTTCCAAAATTAGGCACATGCTCTCAAATCTATCTTAATGGGATTAGGGAAGCACCTGGGAAATGTCAAGAAACGCAATGAACAGTTGGAGAATCCTATCTCTGCTATAGACATTTTGAGCTTGTTATGCCATGTATAACAAAATCTTCCCAGTAGTGATGTGAGTAAACCCCTGAGTATATAAATTTGGAGCTTAGGGAAGTAGCTCAGACTGGAGATCTAAATATGACAGTTACCTGCATGTCAGTATTGCTTGGTATTGTGATGAAACTCTCTAGGGAATTACTCTAGATAGACATAAAACAGAAGACATCGAGGACAAGTGCCAGGCCACACCAAGGTTAGAGACTGGGCAGATGAGAGAGAATTAGCAAAACAGACTGAGAGGGAGCAGCTATCGTAGAAAAAGGCCACAAGGAGAAAAATGCCTCAGATGTCAAACAGAAAAACTGTTTCCAGGAAGACATAGTTCAGCTGTTCCTAAAGCTATGGTAGGTTCAGTAAAATGAGAGCTGAGACTTTCCATCTGAACAGCAATGGGAAGGGTTTTAATTATTTTGACAAGAATTATTTGATGGACTTTTGGTTAAGAAGAATATGAAAAACAACAGAAATGACTAACAACAGACAACTCTTTTGAGAAATTTTGTTTTGAAAGGTAGTAAAAATTAGAATATTAGCTGGAGTAACTTGGAGGGGTCAAGAAAGCTTTGTGATCGTTTTTAAGCAAGGAGATATTAAATCATTTATGCATGTAATAGGAACAAAATAAATATTTGTAGTGATAAACATATGAATTAGATGCCCAGGTTAGGTGACAGGAGCAATCCACATCACATCTGTCATTTTTATTGGGATAACTAGCAACAGTCTACCATGAATAACAATATATGAAGGTGAAATGAACTCAGAGGTTCACCTTAAAGCTAGAATATCTTAAATGTCTGTGAAATAATGTTATCTGTTTAATCATTTAATATATACTTGATAGACACCTGGTAAATCCTTCCTTTCATTAAAGATACAGCTGTCCAACACCAAGCATCATGCTAAAAACAGGGATAGAAGAATGCCGGCTAGGGTGTTTCCCCCCTGACACCCCACATAAATGATAAATGATAGATAAGCATTGAGGAGTTGGTTTGACTGGTGATATCATTCATGAAGATTTCCTTCAACTGGGAAGTATATTCCAGTGCACCAGAACCAAGCTGCTCTTGAGGTGCAAGTCTTGGATATGTGTAGATTTATATTTTCCTTCTTGATTGAGATATTCAAAGATATCCAAAGGGACAGAAAGGGACTTTCCAAAATATAAAAAGAATATTGGATTAGAGGACCAAGCTCCTCAATTTACTGTCTGAAAATAAATTTCTGCTTTCATAGGATTTAAATGTGTTTTGTTGAAAGAAAACTCTGGCTCTTTTAGGAATGAAAAGTAAACTCAGTACTATCGTAACACTCTGTGTATGTGTGGTGATGAGCACTAAGGCCACAGTTTAAAGAGTAAGTGGAGTTAGGGAGAGATATCTGGGCAAGAAGATAGACTTTTATTATTTATGGCAAAAAGTGTCTTAACTGTCCTATGAGTTTTCAACTCATTTTTATTGTACATCCCATTAATCAATAGTGAATCAAAGACCTATCTCTCCGAGGTCTTAATTTTATAAAACATTTAGTTTGAAGGAAATCAGAGAAATTTGTAATTAATTAGATGAAGCTGGCGTTGTTAGACAATTGGGAAAAATCCACAGATTTAAATCACTCATTCATGCATTTAAAGACTAAAATGCTGCTTGAATTAGTATGATTTTTTTTTTTCTGAAGAATCACTTTATGGTCAGAATGTGAGACTCAATTTGACAATCAAATTACATAAATATCATTTGGTGGTTTGCAAAGCGAAGTTTAAATTCTCTTCCTTCTTTTTCCTCTAGTAAATAGAAGCATATTTATCATGATTTCGCTTATTTTCTTAGTCCTCTTTGGGACTTAAGTTCAGTTCAGTTCAGTCTCTCAGTCATGTCTGACTCTTTGTAACCCCATGAATTGGAAAACGCCAGGTTTCCCTGTCCATCACCAACTCCTGGAGTTCACTTAAACTCACGTCCATTGAGTCGGTGATGCCATCCAGCCATCTCATCCTCTGTCGTCCCCTTCTCCTCCTGCCCCCTATCCCTCCCAGCATCAGAGTCTTTTCTAATGAGTCAACTCTTCGCATGAGGTGGCCAAAGTACTGGAGTTTCAGCTTTAGCATTAGTCCTTCCAAAGAAATCCCAGGGCTGATCTCCTTCAGAATGGACTGGTTGGATCTCCTCGCAGTCCAAGGAACTCTCAAGAGTCTTCTCCAACATCACAGTTCAAAAGCATCAATTCTTCGGCGCTTAGCTTTCTTCACAGTCCAACTCTCACATCCAAATATGACCACTGGAGAAACCATAGCCTTGACTAGATGGACCTTTGTTGGCAAAGTAATGTCTCTGCTTTGGAATATACTATCTAGGTTGGTCATAACTTTCCTTCCAAGGAGTAAGCGTCTTTTAATTTCATGGCTCAGTCACCATCTGCAGTGATTTTGGAGCCCCCCAAAATAAAGTCTGATACTGTTTCCGCTGTTTCCCCATCTATTTCCCATGAAGTGATTTATGCCAGCTCTAAATAGAAAGTGAAAGTCACTCAGTCATGTCTGACTCTTTGTGACCCCATGGAATAGTCTATGGAGTTCTCCAGGCCAGACTACTGGAGTGGGTAATCTTCCCAACCCAGGGATCAAACCCAGATCTCCCACACTACAGACAGATTCTTTATCAGCTGAGCCACCAAGGAAGCCCTTCTAAAATAGAGGAGTACATCTAGTAGGATGGCCTATTGTATTTTTTTGAACTGTATTACATACATTATAACGTAAAACAGAGCTGTTCATTAGAACTTTCTTTAATGAAAGTTCTTTGGAAGGACTCTAATTTGCACTGCCTATTATGGTCATCTATTGAGCACTTAAAAGTTGGTTAGTATTCTAGAGAAACTGAATCTTCAAAAATTTATTTAATTTTAATTAATTTAAAGATCCATATGAGGCTGACTACTGCTAAATATCTGTTTTAGAAAACTTTCTCATACTCAGGCATACTTACACTATTTTATTTAAATGTAATACTTTTATCAAAAATCTTTCTAATAAAGAATTGTTTTGTTTCTTTTTTAGCTTGTTTTTGGAAATATTGTGTCTAAAGTTTTTGCTCTGGATGCAAAAGATAAGAACATTAGAAAAAGTTATATAACTACCCACTCTACTGTTTAAAGATCAAAGCTATTTCAAGCATAAAAAAATAGTGGCAAAGTTTATACAGCTTGTTACATGCTTAAAGTTTATGTTGTGAATCGTAGTGACAAATTAGTTGCACTTGAATGGCATGGACTATAAGAATGACTCTGTAGAGCTAAAGTTGAGAGTGCTGTATCTATTGTACGCTTTCCATAAATTCATTGTCTACATATCATTTTGTTCAGTGATGACTAAGCTGTTGAGCTATCAATTAAAAAATTTAAAAATTGCTTTGGAAAATTAAATTATATTGTCTGAATCTATGTGGAAAATATGTATCTTTGTTCTTTCTCTTTTTTGTGATTCTTTTGGCTACTATCTCTTTTCTGTTCATTAGGATAATTGTCAGTAAGACTCCTACTGCCAAATGAATGCATTACTAGGGAGCAGAAGTCTTGTTTATCGGACTCTAGGAAAAAGTAGCACTAGGTGTTTGAGAGAGAGATATTAAGAAAATTTTCTTACATAACAGTTTACCTTTGGGCCCCTTAATTCTTATCTTTGCCTTTACCACAGTATCAGAATTTGAGACTTTTAGCATGTCTGTGAGAGACTAGATTCAGTGTACTAAAAACATCAGACAAATCATAAAAACTCTTTGAGGTTTTTTTTTTTTTTCATTAATTTCTTTCTCACATCTTCACATTAAACTGCTCTTACTTAAGTCTGAACAAACTTATTTAATCAATTCAAGGCTGGGAATCCAACTTCACTTTTATTCGCCACCTGTGGTGACACGGAAACATTGTCAAAGGAAGTTTGTAATTAAGAAATATCAATGGTAGACTATCAATGGCCAGATAGGCCTCGGGCATTCCCTTATATCACAGTACAGCGGAAATGTAGTTTATCTACATATGCTAATTGTGTGGGTCTTAACAATAAAACTGTCTCATGACCTAGAATGAGCGATATTAAGTGAAAAACAATTTAAAAATTCATAAACAGAACAAGTTGAGTAATATACCTGTAGTGCTTTAAATAAACTTGTTAGGAGCCACTTGAATGTACATAAATATACAGTTGCTTAATAATGCCTGAATGTTTCTCCCATATTTACATCTGCTGTGAACACAAGCATGATATTATTGTAAACAAAGATAAAATGTCTGTTTTCATCATCTCATGTTTATTAACTTTGGTGCAGTTGAATGATATTTAAGCACTTTTAAACTTTATGGGTAATGTTATTTAAAAAGTTTGATACTTTTTCCTTTTAGAGAAAGTTATTAACAGTTTTTCTTATAATTTGTTATTCTTAAAAATTTGCCTTAAGAAGTTTTATTCTGTAAAGTAAAGGTAGAATTCCCTAGATATTTTTTGTTTTTGTAGTCAGCGATTAACATCCCCCATGAAAAATTAGTTATGTAATCAACACCAAAATTCAGAAATCTCTATTCACTTCTACATGAAGCTTCACACAGGAACAAAGAGGAAGAAAAGATAATCTGTTTCTTTGAAACTAGATGAAAAGCCCCTTCAAGCTGGTAACTTTCAATGACATATAGCTGGATTTAGTAATACACAATACATTATACAAATTGATGAGATGACATCAGATTCTTAAGAGAAATTATGGCTTAATTTCCTGATATGTTAAACAAATATCTTATTTTAAACTAGAATACTGCTCACGATTGTTGTACTCTATATAAAGTAGCTGTAGAAATTAAAATATGAAATCAAATAGTTACAAATAGAGAAAACATTTTTCTTTTTTTCTTCATGTGCTTCTGGTGTATATGCTATGAGACAAATGCATTACACATTAGAACAAAGTGTAAATCAATATATTGTGGCTTCTTACTTTAGTTAAAATGGAAGCCCATAAGCATGATTGTGAATTTAAAAATTAAAGAAGATAGGAAATCAATTTGTTTAATCCAACTTTAAATCTTTGCCATGAGAAATTTTCAGGGACGCTAGGTTTTAATACCTTTTGTCAAAGCGTGAAGCAGCAGCTCCCCGTTGGATTGGAATAGAGTGGAGTGTTAATCACTCAGTCATGCCCAACTCTTTGTGACCCTATGGACCGTAGCCTGCCAGTCTCCTCTGTCCATGGAATTCTCCAGGCAAGAATACTGGAGTGGGTAGCCATTCCCTTCTCCAGGAGATCTTCCTGACCCAGGGATTGAACCCAGGTCTTCTGCATTGCAGGCAGAGTCTGACAAATATCCAAATGAAAGAAAAATGAAAGAGTTGCTAAGGAATAGGATACATTTTTATAAATCATCACAAAGTTGGGCAAGATAAATTATAACTTAAATAATTTTTTCAGATAGTAAGTCCTACAGGATCTTTGTCTGTGTACCACTGCTAAATTTCTAGTGCAAGAGGATGAACAGAAATCAAAAAAATCTGTGAGCTTTCTCAAAATTTACTCTTCTTTGCTAAGATTCCTCTATTACAATTCAAAGGATAATTCATTTTCAGTTTTTTTTTCCTAAATTAAATGTAAAGATTTTCAGCAGTTAGAAAATTTCTCCCCTAAAGAAACTACATACAAAATCACTTTGTGTACAATGCCAACTATATATGCTCATTTCTGTGTTTGAGTTTATTTTATTCTTTGGATGGTATGTTGATTTATTTTTAGTTAAGATCAACAACTACTCACTTCTCTTCTTCCAGTGTAACTGAACCTTCTCATTACACTCTTCCTTTTTAGCTAAAATAAACCTTTCTCTACTGGTCAATTTTTTCTTTTTTTTTTTTTTCCCTCACATATCAGCTCTGCTTGACAGTGATTACTAGAGTTTAAAGAAGTGTTAGAGGCTTTTTAAACTTCTGCTAATTTATGCTAAATCTCTTGTTCAAGTGATAAATTCTCTGTATGTACAATGTGCAATGGATTTATGCACTTAAATTACAGCAACAGTGCAGTTTTTGCTGAGGACGGCTTTCCAGAATACCAAACCTTGTGCTTTCACAGGAGAATTAAAAATAATTTGAATCATTTTAAAGAAATCATTCTCAAATATATTATACTCTTCAATGCTTTATTAAACACAATATATGAAACAGATTAAATGGATTCACAGATGGGTGGTTAACATTAAGAAGACTGCTTATTGTAACATGCTAAAATGTACTGTGCTTCAATTAGGTGAATTGAACTGGCCCCAAGAGCTCTGGTGGTTTCCTATTTGACTTCCCCCACAATTTCATCTATTATTTCTGTAAATAGCTCTCCTAATCAGCCACCACTACTCTTAATTAACTGTAAGTTATAACTTAGAGAAATGGAAAGTTGTTAGGGGACGAAAGATAGCCAAACTCAGCAAATGAATAATATTCTTCGATTCCTGATTCTAAGTCAGTGTGCTCTGACCTGCAGTGTTTCTCAATTTATTGGGAGAATAAATTTTATGGGCTTAATTACTGCTGTTTTTTCTTGTTCAGAGAGTTTTTCTCTCATATCTGGAACTGGGATTGTGTTTTATTTGGTTGAACCGAATTGACATTTGAATGTAAAAGAAGCCTAATTTCATAATCATTACCCAAGAGGCTCACAGACAAAAGATAAGAGAGGAGTAAAAGTCTTCAAGAGAAAATACACAGCATCGTCTTTCCTTGTTCCCCAGTGATGATCGAATGGATTGTACCTAAATTCTACTGAAATAAATCAGTCAGTCTTTAGTTATTATCCCTCAATTTCATATATGTAAACGGTAAAGGCACACAGAAACCATTTCACTGTATTGTGTTCCTTAGAAAAGTAATGTTTGGGGTATAGTAACCATTCATGAATACCTATAATATATATTTTAAAAATATCCATGCATTGAAATTATCTGCACAATTTAATTGAAGTTATAACAATACTGTGATGTGATGAACAGAAGTTCAAGCTCTGGAAAGGATGACAGAAGTTTCCTTAGAAGTTTAATCATTAAGGAGTGTGAAGAACTTCACCAAAATATCTTCCATGTTTCTGTGACATTTCACCCAAGGAAGTTGTGTCTGCAAAAATGAAAGTTGAAAATGTTACAGCTAATGAGACCTCTGCATAAGGGGAAATCCATCAACTTGAATTGAGAAGAGCTAAAACTTTAATTACATGAGGTTTCATTATAGCTTTTTTTAAACTGCCATGTCTTTTATTGCAGAGACAATAATGCAAAATGATAATTTCAGATAAAAATTTATTAAAAAGTGTATTTTAAATATAACAAGTAGGTGCTTATGCTGAAACCACAACTCCTTTCTTCTCCTACCTTTATTTCTTTTGAGTTTCCAATTTTAGGCCAAAGGATGTTGCCGTTACAAGGGAAAGATAAATAAAATTTGATTACTACTTTCTGTTTATTGTTAACATGTTGATAATTGTATATTTTGCTCTTTTTAAAGGATCCAAATATATTTAAACATAATATTTCTGTTATTTGAGAGGTATGTTGCTTATATGAATGATAGTATATCAATATTGTTCTAAAATAGAAATTGTCGTTATAATGCAACAACGTATGTTTTACATTTTTAAAAGTCTTAAGGTACTGTGGCAGCAAGGGGTAGCACAGTTAATGATCATATTTACCACATTTCATTAAGTTGGTATCCTGTTTCAACAGCAGAGTCTCAGAACTTTGCTAACTGCAGCTAGAGAAGCTACAATGCCTTACCACTCTGAATTTGAGTTGCTTAGAACTGAAACCTATTAAAAACTCAAAACTTTGGTCCAATATATTAACAATTTGAGGAGGACATTGTGTAAAAAGCAGATTAGCATCCTTTCTAAAATGTGTATCAGGAAGAGACAAACATTTATTCTGGAAACTATGTAACACACAGCAGCTGTATCTAGACTTGACCTCAAACCAAGAAAAACTTCCATGTTAGTACCAGTTTCATTATTAGTGTGATGACTTACAGTGAAACCCAGAAGGTGAAAACCCACAAATAAAACTGCCCCAAAAGAGTGTATATCAGCTCCCACAGCAGTGAAACAAAGATTTTCATAAAGTCTGAGATACTATTTCTGTTTGTTTAAGAGATGGATAATCAGTGAAGTCAGCAATAACAATTTAGCACACAGATCTTATGGGCTATGAAGAGAATGTTGGCTTATAAGTCCAGAGGCTGGGACCTGGAGCTTGCTTTGTCTAAAAGTGTGTAAAATTTTAGGCAAATCAGATTCCTCTCAAAACCTGTGTTCTCATTCATTTACAAAAATGATTTAGGTTGAAGGAGACTTTATATTCTTGAATCTCAAATGATTTCATTGCATTATTATGTGAAAATTATTTAATTATTCATGTTATCTATTAAATGATTCACATATTACATCTCCTGTTTAATTCAAAGGAATATTGTGACAATAAGAAATAACAGCAAAAATAATCTTGAAAAGTTAAATGGAAATTAAAAACATATTTTGATAGCCTTTATTATTCTTAGAATATAAAAACATGAAACTTTACACGAGGAAGTCAAAAAATGTCTGAGAAATCTTGGTGATAGTGGCAGGAAGTAAAGAATAGAAACTATGGTTGAGCAGGTGAACCCCCAATGATTGAAGAAAGGGAAAGAGAAAAATGTATGATATTAAACTCTTTTCTCAACATATTTTTACGATGTTACTATCTTTAGGTTTTAATAATAAGGACAGTTTTGGGGATCTTCCCTAACCAGGGATTGAACCTCGGTCTCCTTCATTGCAGGCAGATAATTTACCAACTAGGGAACCCTTTGATGCTCTATAAAATCTGTTAAGTAAAGGACATAATATATTAATTTGGATTTCACATAGCAATGATTCAGGAAACATTAATTCAACTCCCTTTTCATAGTTTAATAACTCTGGAGTTTTTATGGTCTAAAACATATGTAAAATTTATAGGAAAAATGAACTTCTTATATGATTTTTATGTCATACGTGTGTTTTGGTTAAATTCAGAAATATTAAAATGGGTGATAACCCAGAGTTGCAAAGGTGATGGGATATATGTGGAAACCAACTGAATTTAATTATTTTAATCTCAGTGTCATAACATTCTCAATACATCAAGAAACTGCAAGGTTGTGGCCCCAATTTCTAGGAGTTACTTAACTTTTAATAGCAATTAGTTCCTACTCAAATATAATGTGTTGATTTTTTAACATCCCTGAAGAGTAACCACTCTTAGTATATCTCTAGAAATAAAAAAAATTCAACTTGCTTTTTGAAGATGGTGCTGCTCAAAAGGCAGTGTCATTGGTTATTTTCAGTAAGTCCTCCTATAGTTATGGACATTCAGTAACCTTGCCACTTCACTGACCAATGATTCCATAGAGGGAAAAATTATTTTAATTGCCATTCTGTGAATGAGATAGTTGAGGTAAAATACTGATTTTTCATTGTGGTTGAGAGTATTTGATGAGGAGGCAAAACAGCATGACAAATTAAGAGGGTCAAGGCTAATGTGGTGCTTCTGGGCCTCTTCATCATTGGTCTGAGGATTATTTTGAGAAAAGCAAAAAGCAGAGCTTTCTCTCTGTAGTCTGAAATTGTCGAAACAATTCTGAGCTGTTTTAATATGTTTGGGAGAAAGAATGCACCCTCTCTGTAAGCCTTATTGGGAGTGCCTAGATTGTGTGTCCAAAAAATATTTACCATTTAAAACATATAATATGTATAATTAAATACATTTAAAATATAAGCTAATGACTTAAGCTTTCTGGAATTGAATTCTACTTGTATCATTGAGTTAATTAATATAAGCTTTCCACTTACTTGTACAATAATAATAATTATTATTGAGTACTTAGTTATGTCTGGCACAATTCTAGGTACTTCAGTTCAGTTCAGTTCAGTCGCTCAGTCGTGTCTGACTCTTTGCGACCCCGTGAATCACAGCACGTCAGGCCTCCCTGTCCATCACCGACTCCCAGAGTTCACTCAGATTCACGTCCATCGAGTCAGTGATGCCATCCAGCCATCTTAGTGTATACCAATTCATTTATCCTTAGGACAATGCAATCTGGTTGAAATTATTATTATCCTCATTTTATGAAGGAGGACTTCAGACTTTAAGCAAGTTGCCACAGCTAATAGATAGATGATCCAGGATATGACCCATAAAACCGGACCTGTCCACCTGGTATTTTACCCCTTATACTGTACTACTTTTCAAGATATTGGAATAGTAATAGTACTTACTTTATGGAACATGATGAATAAATAAAACTAAGTATAGGGCTCAGCATAGAGTTAATTTTCAGAACTGTAATATAAGCTCTTATCACTTGCACATATTGTGTGTCTAATATAATTTAGAATTAGTACAGGCATCTAATTTAATCTTCACAACACCCTTAATGTTATCTAAATGCACAAGCTGCAGGGAAATAAGTCATCTTGATGGAAATGAGGTAATGAATGACAGAACCAAGATTTGGATTACATGTCCTGATTTCATGCCTGATACCCTTTCTGCTATATCACTTTCTCTCCTGGTTCATGATGATAATTGGGTAGTTTAGTTATGAGCAACAAGATGGTGTATATCACCAGAATGTGTCTTCTTAATAATAGAGGGATTGCTATGTGTTTATTTATATTTATGAAAATGGTTTGTTGATAATTATAACTTTAATCTGTTTGCATATTAATACTCAATATGCAAGTTTGAGAGAATAAGTCTTTTTAGGGCAAAGTAGATCTAGGTATTGTTTTTTAATGTCATTTAAATTATTTAACATCAATATACTAATCAAGTACAGAAATGTTTGAAAGACAGTTTATAAGCCAAGAGATCCAAAGGGGGATTTATAAACCAAGATGGATCAATTAGCCCACTGTGAAATATTAATCAAAGCCTGCAGGTATTGTTATTTCTTCAAATTTTACTCACGACTGGAATCCATTAGCCTCTGGAATTTGAAAGCCGGTTTCTTCCAATTCGATCCATAGGGATACCAAATCGCCTTTTTGGATGATCTACTACTTTCCTGAAATAAACCAAAAATAACATATTTAAGCTAATGTCCAATTAGTTTTGCTCTTTTATTTCCCGCAGATCTGGGGGCTTTCTTCCGGAGTAGGAATGACTAGCAGTTCTTATTCATCAGCACCCAGTATGTGTCAGACACTGTCTCTTATCTTTCGGACATCTGTTGAAGTAGGTGTGCCCACTTCCATTTTACATCTGAGGACACCGAGGTTTAGAGAAATTAAATGACTTTTCCAAAATAAATAGCCAGACGAAAAACAAGATCTTACCAGCATACCAATCTGATAAGTGCTTAGTTTGGGTAAGTCCCTTTCCCCTCTTCAGATTTTGGTGTGTTCCTCTGTCACTTGAGGGAGGTTGCACCAGGTCAGTGGTTTTCCCTAACCTCTTCCTTTCAATGGTTTTCCTGGGGAAGGATGGTGGTGGAAGAGGAACAGATGCTGAAGCCAAGACTGGATGTGGAGTAAGTATGCCCCTCAGGTCTTCACTCAGATTTTACCTAGAGAAGCTTCGTGTGTGATAGTCTATATTTGTTATATATGTTCAAATATTGTTTTTTGGGAAAAAAAAAACTTCATTATTAAAATAAAGTTAAAAAATTCTACAAGAGGCCTTACAGTTTGTGTGTTTTAGGAATTATCTCTTTAAAAAGACACATTTTAATTTGATTTGTTATTGTCATTACTTAGTTCTATCAAGTCAAAATGCTAACAGGAAAGGTCCCAGAGCTGTGAATGAATAACTTTCACTGGCCTTGGATTTTAAAGAAGTTTTTATATTCTTAAGAAAGATAGAAATAGGGAGAAACTAAGAAAGCCATGTAAGTAAGTGACTTGTCTCACAGCTGAGGGGAATTGACTTAACAGATTTGTTGGACTTTTTATTGACATAATATGCATACAGAAAATAGGATATTTTGTAAGTGAACAATATGAGGTATATACAGATTATAAACACAATTACTACCCAGATCAAGAAATAGAACATTACTAGCAATCAAATATTTTTGAATAGGAAAGAGTCTTAAAGTTAATTCTTGCACCAAACGTAAGAATATCAACTCCAATTTTTGATCAGCGATGTTACAGCTTATCACTTGAAAATCTCGATGAGGAAGATCTAATTGCCACTCAAGACAACTTCGTCAATATTCAACAGTTTAAAGAGTTTCGAGATTTGTTTCAGAGCATTTTCAACGGTTTTTTTTTGTTTGTTTGTTTTTTCTAATTACTTGCATTATATTGTCAGTATTGACTACATAATTTAAGCATGAAAACTACATCATCTGCAAAGGCTTCCCAGGTGGAAAAGTGGTAGAGAATTCAAATGCCAGTATAAGAGATGCAAGAGACATGGGTTCAGTCCCTGGGTTGGGAAGATCCCCTGGAGGAGGAAATGCCAACCCACTCCAGTATTCTTGCCTGGAAAATTCCATGGACAGAGGAGCCTGGCAGGCTGCAGTCAATGGCGTCTCAAAGAGTCAGACTCAACTGAGTGACTGAATAAGACAATATACTGCACTTCTGACCTAAACAGTTGCAAGATAATACATAAATTTGTGGGTTTTTAAACCCAGATGTTTGTGTTAATTCATTACCACAGCAATAAAAAACTGATGTTTGTTTGTATGATTTAGGATTGATGTCTGAGTGTATTACAGCTAATACCTAAAAACATGAAGCATATGTGATTTTTATTCCTTGAGTCCTCAAATTCCTTCATGAACAACTCCCATTATAATTCCAGAGAAGAGAGAAGGTAGAAGCCATCCTGGGATAGAGAAGAATGCTCTGGGGAAATCCCAGACAATAGAAGAGGAACTGAGAAACCAGCACTTCCAGGTGTTTAAAAGACTGATGAGAAGAGAAAGGAAATGGCAGCTGGGAAAAGAGTAGTGGCCCACACGTGAACTGACCTCTGAAAGCTTCTGTGGAGTGGATAGTGTCACCAGAAATATATCCTTTTACTTTATTAGAGAAGTGTGATGGTTTCAGGGCTTCCCAGGTGGCTCAGTGGTAACAAATCTGCCTGCCAATGCAGAAGATGCAAGAGGGGTGGGTTCGATCCCTGGGTGGGGAAGATCCCCTGGAGTTGGAAATGGCAACCCACTCCAGTATTCTTGCCTGGAGAATTCCATGGACAGAGGAGCCTGGCGGGCTGAAGTCCATGGGGCCTTAGAGTCAGACACGAATGATCACAGCACAGCACAATGCAATAGCATGATGGTTTGGTTTCATGCATTATCATAAATTAGAACAGAATATGTATGGGTCCGTATTACCGATATATATTTTCAAAAGTGAAAGTAAAATAAATGAAAATAGCATCTTTTTTCTTTCTGTACTACAGTTAATCTACTTTTCCTGCTCAAGTAGATGGGAGAGCACTACAGGCTTTCCTGGTGGCTCAGACAGTAAAGAGCCTGCCTGCAATGCAGGAGACCCAGGTTTGATCCCTAGGTCAGGAGGATTCCCTGGAGAAGAAAATGGCTACCCACTCCAGTATTCTTGCCTGGAAAATCACACGGAAGGAGGACCCTGGCGAACTACACTCCATAGGGTCACAAAGAAACGCTACTGAGCTATTAAAACACACAATGGTGTGATAAAAAGAAAATAAACTCTTTCTCCTTCCATCTTCCCTCATTCCCTGTTCTTTCTTTCCCTTCTTTTCCCCAGATTTGATCCAAAAAGTATTAGAAATCAGGAGATATTAACTTGTATTCTATTTATTTCTTCTACTTACCGAAAATGAGAATAGCTAAGTCAAATAATTTCTATATACTTTTCTATCAATTCAGAAGCAAAATGGCAAGCTAACATTTATCTTAACATTTTTGCTGATATGAAATATATATAACAATACTACACTCTTCAGCACATGCACTGACATGAATACAGAGTGTGTGAAACTTAAATGCTAACACAGAAAAATATTCTTAAGACCAAAAGGGAAAACCATACTTTCTAACTATCTAGTCCCTCTTGTGACAAAATAATGGAATGACATGGCTTATATATTCATTGAAAACAGTCCATCTTTTCCATTTTAAAATATTCTGAAAGTAGTTTAAGGATACAGAATATAGAGCAAAGTAATATAATGAGGATGGATTATTTTAAATATAACTTTAAACTTCACACTAAAATATAGACAGCCTAAGTCATTTATATTCTTTGATAATTCAATTTCTAAAGATGTTCACCATTCTAAAACAACTGTTGGAAAGCTTGTATTTATACTTTTTGTTTAGAATCACACATATCTAGGAGTCTATAAATTTATCTATGTTCAGTTTTAAAAAATGAAACAAACATCCTTATTGATAGCACCAAATTAAGAAATAAAATATTACCATTACTTAGAAGTCCTCAGTGTTCTTCCTCCCAAATTGATACCCCCCATAACTTGGTCACACAGGTAATCTGAAGGATGAATTTTTATCTAATAGTTCCCTTGATTTTCTTTATAATCTATATGTATTCTTCAAAACTCTCTTGGTTAGTTCAGATGGTTCTAGAATTTTATTTGAAAGAAATGATCAGTGAATTCCTCTTGATTTCTTTCAAAAAATGTGTTTCATGTTTTCAGATTTGTCCATGTTGACGTGTGTATAGTTTTTTATGTTCACTGTTGTATAGTATTTCATTCTATGGATAATGAATATGTAACAGCTTATTAACACATTTTACTGATAGTAATTTGAGGTATTTCCTTTTTTGTTATTATTGTTATGTACTGTTCAGCTAATTTTTCTCATTTACATGCCTGTAATGCACATTTGAGGATTTCTCATAGTAAATTTTTAGTAGAATTGCTAGCTATTCTTATACTTAATTTTATTACATAATGCCACACTGTTTTTCAAATTGGTACCTATTTACACACCAGAGAGCAGTGTATGACAATTTCTATTGTTTCAAATCTATGACAACCTTTGCTTTGTGGACTTTTAATTTTGCCGGTAAATTTATATCTGTAATTATTGATGAAGTTATACTGTAATTTTCTTTTCTTACTCTTTTTACTTACTTTACTCTTACTCTTTTACACCCATGATTTTGGTGTCCAAATAATGCTATTCTCAAGAAATGAATTGAGAACTATACCTTCTTTCTTAGGTATTATTTTGTTATTTATTTAATTGTTTCATGCTCTGAGACTATGTTCTGTATGATAACCAAGCCTTTAAAAATGTTAAGGCTTATCTTGTGAACAGATACTTATTTAATTTTAACAGTCGTTTCATGTGAACTTAATCATTTTTTCTCACCAATTGTAGGATACACAACTTTTATTGATTCTGCTTAAAGTTTTGAGTTTCAAAACGAAAAACTTAGGAATTAAGTTTAGTGTGGAGAGTGTTCTCACAAAACAATGATTTACCACTACATCTTAAAAAGACAATAAAATATCTGGACTCTTTCAAGGAGGGCATATGGCTCCACCAACATTGAGTAACAGCAAAAAGGGAAAATACAGTAATGGCTAAGAGAGGATGCTCATTTAAATAGTTCAGTAATTGGGACTTCCCCGGCAGTCCAGTGGTTAAGACTCCGAGGTTCCACTTAGCTCCCTGGTGGGAGAACTAAGACCCTGCATGCTGTGTAGTGTGGCCACATAAATAGTTCAATAGTTTAATAAAACAGAATTAAATATGTATACTTTAAAGTTTAGGTGCATATAGTAGCCATGCTCCAAGATAAACCCCCATAGTTCTACTATAATGCAGTCTCCTTCCACATTGAACAAGACGGACCTCTGTCATCAATAGCATATTGTGGAAATGATTTCTAGAGCTAAGTAATGAAAAATGCTGCAGCTTCTGCCTTGCTTTGTTGGATCTCTCACTCTAGGGGAAATCATTTGCCATCCTACAGTCCTTTAGAGAGGTTTACATGACAAGGAACTAAGGCTTCCTGCCAAGAGCTAGCAAGGCCCTGAGACTTCCTGCCATTAGCCTTGTGAGTGGGCCATTTTGGAAATGGATATCCCCAGACTCCATGCAGCCTTCAGATTATTGCAATCCTGGTCAGCTTCTTCACTGTAACCTTGGGACAGACCCTGAGCCAGAATCACTCAGGCAAACTTTTCCTAGATTTGTGATGCACAAAAACTGAGTGGGAACAGAAATGTGCATTCTTGTCTTGCTGCTGCTGCTCAATCACTGAGTCATGTCCAACTCTTTTTGACCCCATGGACTGTAGCCACCAGTCTCCTCTGTCCATGGGATTCCCTAGGCGAGAATACTGGAGTGGGTTGCCATTTCCTTATTGTCTTAAGCCGCTGTATTTGGGTAACTTGCTTGCATAGCAACAGATACCTAATACAGTAAGATTTAAAGGGCTGTGGGATTCCACAGGAGAAGAGATCATAGCCAAATTTGAGGGCTCCAGGAGGAACTTATGGAATATATGAAAACAATAAAACAAACGGTGACCCCCGATTCCTGCAATCTTGTTTATCACAATTTAAAATTATAGAATTGATAAATGATATAGGAAGTTAGATATAAATTTAAGAGCTTAGGAAAACTAATATATGAGATAGACTAATATGAAGGAGACTCAGCAAGGGCCTGTAAAAGATGAGAATGAATGAAAGATTAAATTTAAATGGATTTTTAAATTGAAAAGAGACAATTGGGTTTTCAAATTCAAATTCCAGAATGTTCTGATGAAAGATCACACAAGTCTGAGTGTTGATGTAATTTTTTAGGGACCAATACATAATGCCCCCCCCTTTTTTTTCCTGAGTCCATCTTTAGACACAGTAGAAATGATATGAATGATCAATGCATAGAAGTCAAAACGTCATTTTGTTTAGGCTGAATGTAGAATAAGACTTCAATTTGCATTTAAATGACTTTCCTACATTTTCTCTGAGGATTGGATAGATTTACACAATTAGTCCTAATTATCAAATAAAAACAAGAAGAAAGAGGATGAGCTGAACACGCTCAATTCTTCCTCCCAAATTAACCTGTCTGGTGCATGATTACTTCTCCTTGGGGAAAGAATGAATAAAGGATTAATGCTTGGGGTCAATATTTTTCTAACTGGAGTTCCTCTACTTGGAAACATGAGGCTGGAAAATATGACTTAATAAATGGGATACGTTTGGAATGATGAAAGAAACTGCTACTTCATTAGCACACAGTTGACTTATGACTTTTGGAGTTCTACCTCAAAAGTGGTAATTCAATCTTAAGTAGATTCTATTAAATTTTTGATGATGGTGCTGACTAGGCATAATGTCAGCTTCTGAAATGTTATCCCCCAAACAGGCCCTATTAACAGGCATTCAGAAACAAACCAAAAGCTCTGGAATTAAATAGCGAGATTTAAAGGGTTCCAAATCAGACATGCCTGATTTGGAAGCTACTGTAGATCTGTAGGACCAGGTGGAAAGGATTTTCATATACTTGGTTCATGAGCCTCTTTCAGGGACTAATGACACTTGGAATTTCTATCCAGCAAATGAATTTATGCAAAAATGTCTTCTATAATTTTCTTTTGTGGGGAGTGGATAATGTACATTTCAAACCCCATATATGGAATTAAGCATTATCCCTTTTGGGGGAAAGTTTTAAACCATCATGCATGAGTTAGGTTAGAAGTAAAAGGTAAAGGAACTTTTTTTTCATGGACCTGAGTTGGGGTATAAGAAGCAAGCAATAAAGAACAGGTTCAGGAATAGGTTAATTATATTGGGAAAAATGGCCCAAGTTCAATGATCAAGGGCATTTCTTATAGAACAGACAGGCTTTTGAATATAAAGAAGGAAACATGAAAATAGGGCATCACATTCTGAGTTCTTTCTCTGTGTTCTTCACCATGGAATGGAGCCCATTCTGAACTATCTGCTTTGGACATTAACAATTGAAAGCTGGAAAGAAGTGAAAAATCATTGAGTAACTGGATTGGCCTTAATCTGTAGCATTGTTTTACAATGAATTAAAAAGGTGAAATCTTAGGATTTTTCACCTTTAATCTTTGGTCAAGAAGAGCAATTGTGTTTGAAAAATTGAAGTTGAAATTGCTATTCTCAATTTAATTTAAACTTTATCTCTGTCTTAGGATAGAAACATATATGTCATTGGTACAGTTTTTCCAAAATGATTTATTTAATGTAGTCATTCTTAGTGAATCTCACTTTTTCTGGCCTTGGACAAGTGCCTTATTCACACATACTTTAATTTCTTTATCATAAGCAGCTTATTTCTCTAGAAAGTCACTGGACTTGAGGTTCAAGAACCTGGTGTTCTAGCTAGATTATAGCCAGGAAGTCATTTTATATCTGTGAAAATATACCAATAAAAAGGGGATAATATTAGGAATTTTAAAAACTCATTGTGTTGGAATGTTAAAATGGGATTCTTTCTGTCATAGTTTTGGCTGTGGCCCAGAAAAACTGAGGGGGAAGAAAGGATTGCATTTCCTCTTGCATTCCAAAGTAGGGTGCTAGAGTTATGCAGCATTTGTAAAGAAGGTTGCTATAAACTACTTTTCCAAATTTAAACCAAAAAAAAAAAAAAAAAAGATTGATACTGAATAGGTAAATAAGGAGAATTTCTCTGGAGCAAGTTATTGGAGAACAGGGACATTTCCCTCTTTTTTCATATGGAGAAAGGGCTTCAAGAAAATCTTGTTCTTCAGTCAGTCTCTATGCTTTGGCAGAGGAGCCTGGGGGGCTGCAGTTCATGGGTACGTAAAACAGTTGGACATGACCGAGCAACTAAACAACAACAAATACTCTTTAAAGCAGGGTAGACCTCATAGAACAGACTATGAAATCTAAAGGGCAGGAAGCTGTGAGAACTGGCTCAATTCCAGAGTGAAGAGACGGTTACATAAGCAACAGCTTTACTTTCAGTGACCAGAGTCAAGGATGTGGGTTTTCTGTGGAACAGATGTAGAGCAAGCATGTGGGTAGAGTTGGCCTAGGTTAATTATAAAAGGAAACTTCCCCTGCTTTTGGCCAGGGGTTATGGGTGATGTGGTCTCAGCAGGATGCTGGTGATGGTGGTGTCAAATGAAGAAACCAAGCGAATAGGATAAAGGTGAGGAGCAAAACTGATTTGCTGAAAGAGAAGCATTGCTGGAGGCAAAGGTGTTTATGTCAGTGTTCACAGTGGTTATGCAATGACCCCACAAAAACAGCCCAAGGTGAGGAGTCAGCTTTGAGCATTCACTGAGGGCAGAGAACATAAAAGTCAAGTCATGATAGTATCAATAAAGTAAGACTTTTCTTTGCTTCTTTGCACCTTCTTCCCCAGTACTGGAGGAGACTTAAGACAGCCCAGAGTGGTAGGGGAAGGGGGGAGGGTAGACGGACACAAACCCTTTCCCACTGCAGCTTTCCAGCTAGAAAAGGAGAAACATTTTTAATACTTATAGTTTGGTCTAAGACTCTTGTTGAAGCTGCAATATTTTGTCCACCTGATGTGAAGAGATGACTCACTGGAAAAGACCCTGATACTGGGAAAGACTGAGAGCAAGAGGAGAAGGGGGTGACAGAGGATGAGATGGTTGGATGGCATCACCAACTTGATGGACATGAGTTTGAGCAAACTTAGGGAGATGGTGAAGGACAGGGAAACCTGGCATGCTGCAGTTCATGGGGTCACAAAGAGTCAGACAGGACTTAGTGACTGAACAACAGCTAAGACATATGAATAGTTATTTTAATTACTGAAATGATTGTTTTTCTAATAAAAGTGACCAGAAAATTTTTTGTTATTTCAATGTGACCCACAGAGTCATAGTACCTTTTTTTGTCTTTACCCAAAAGATAGAAATAACAACTCCTATTGAATGTGTTTGAATGCATGTGGATGAGGAATAAAGTTGCTTTTCTATTTATGTTCTATAAAGTCCTTCTCTTTCAATTAAGTGATTATAGAAACAATGTTAAAAGCAAAGTGTTTATTGACTTGACTCTATAGAAAGTATGTAACTGTGCTGAGTAACTTCCATCTGTTCTCCAGATACACCCTCTGCCTTTTCAGTCCAGGAAATTAACTTTTCTGGATCCCACAAACATTCCTGTACTCCCTGGGTTTGGTTTGGGGCAGGCAATGGGTAACCTTGGCATAAGAGACTGGAAGGAGAGAGGAAGTAAAATCAGGATACTTTTCCACTTGCTCCCTCCTTGCAAGATCACTTCCTCTTAACTGGAGGTCATAGCTTCTCCCAAGGAATCTAACTCTTCAAAGACCAGGTTCCTGGGCTATTGTGCCATACAATATGATTTGCCTCTCCCAGAATTTCATAGTCTTGCTGTATCTAAGCACTTCTCAAATTTTCCTGTTTCAAATGTCCTGCCTGTTTCCTGTGGAAACGCTGACTGACACCATGATGTTACTTCCCTTCCTGACCTCAAAATATTAATGGGAGAATTAGAACAATACAGCTGTGAAAATATTTACCCGGATTAAATTCAAATATAAAGAATTATTATTGTTAATATTTTACAAGGCATTTTCAGTTTTGTGCGAAGAAGAGCGAAAAACCACTTTTTAGAAAAATTCCAATATCTTCTAATGTTAAAGGTCATTCAAATAGTAGATGACCTAGAAGCTACTTCCTTTTATTTTTCATAAACTGAATGGCCTCTTCAGGCTTTAAACAAGTGAACTGAATGGAGAAAATATTTTGGATTTCAAAGCATAGTTGAGATAACCCTGCTCTGAGAATTAAAATAACTTGTACATTCAATTGAAAATGAAGCTAGTGTCATAATCAGGTGGAATAAATATTAAATATAATATAAAATAGGAAACAATAGATGATTCTTTGCTTCATTTTATTATGATCTGACATAGACTTTGTCCCGTTTTTTTTATGTTTGTTTTCTCTTTTGTTTTTCTCTAGCTGTTCACTCATTCTTCCATTTCCATCTCTTATGGACCTTTCCAAAAGCAGATTTAAAATTTTTTCTTTTCTGATTATTTTATAGTAACTGAAAATAAAATAATGCATTTCATATGCTTGAGACAGAGCTTTAAAATCTGGGGTAATGTACCAATTTGTCACAACATTGCTTCTGCTTTATGTTCATGATTTTTTTGGTTGCAAGGCAGGTGCAGTCTTATCTCCCTGACAGGGATAGAACCGGCACACTCTGCACTACAAAACATATTATTAACTACATTATTAACTATTGGACTGCCAAGGAAGTCCCAGATTCCCTGCATTGTTTCTGGTCATTTCTCTGTCTTCTCATATTTCCTGAAAATTGGCAGGTGGAACTCGAGGCAAGAATTTTCTTTTGCAATTCCGTTATATAAGTAGTACTGAGTTAGTTCAACATAGGGCATATCATGACTTGCTCTTTTTCCTCTTGTGATGCTAACAGAAAATTGACAATCATTGTCTAGAGCCATCACTTCACTAGGGTTTGCAAAATGGAGACATTCTATTATTCTTCCTTCACTTATTACCTGGAATAATTATATAAAGGAGAATTTCGACCTCATCTACTATGTGTATTGTTTCTTCATTGCTTTAGCTGTACAAATTTTATAAAGAGAAAATTCCACCTTTTCTTCTTTGTGTTTGCAAGCAACTATTTGTTGTAATATCCTTTTATGCTCAGTTAATAGCCATGAAGCAATCAAAAACTTACTCTAAATTTTATATGCTCTCACTACTGTCCCTAAATTGCTTGATGTTTTGCTATATCTATATTGTCAGACTGCATAACTATAATATATGGCATTTTTTTTGTTTTGCAACCATCATTACAGTCTAATTCTAACGTTATGCTTGCACCAGTTCTTATGGGGGTAACTCTAGAGTCATTTTGACTGAACAAATTCATCTAGTAGCTTCCTCAGGAAGTACTACTCATGAGAACAATATTCCCTAATCTTTTAAACAGTTGTAATAGTTTACTTTTAGCCTTCAAATGTGAAATGCTGTTTAAATGAATATTAAATGTTCACCAATTTCCCTTTATTGCCTATAAATTGAGCTATGTTAGGTAGATTATTGGAGAAGATAATGGCCACCCACTCCAGTACTCTTGCCTGGAAAATCTCATGGACGGAGGAGCCTGGTAGGCTGCAGTCCATGGAGTCACAAAGAGTCGGACACAACTGAATGACTTTACTTTTCGCTTTTCACTTTCCTGCATTAGAGAAGGAAATGGCAACCCACTCCAGTGTTCTTGCCTGGAGAATCCCAGGAATGGGGGAGCCTGGTGGGTTGTCGTCTATGGGGTCACACAGAGTCGGACATGACTGAAGTGACTTAGTAGCAGGTAGATTATATCTCCTGATACCTTAAAGAAATTGTTATGATGAAACCTCCATGTAGATTCTATATATTTATATTTACGCAATATTATAAATTCATATACAAATTTTACATAAACATTTACATGTTCATTTCCAAATTATTTTGTAGACTGTGCTGCAAGATCCAGGAATCAGAGAAATTATGTTTATTAGAAGGCACAATCTTTTCTCCATTTATCCTTTGCTCTTCCATATTCTTCTTTATAAATTGCTTTTAAATGTATCTCTTCTTGCTTTGTGTTATAATTGGCTAAAGATATTTCTGCTTTTAATTGGCATGTGATTTATTTGAGGGACAGAGACTATATTCTTCTACCTTTTTCCACCATAGTACAACACAGTGCCTAGAACATAAGTGAAACTAACTTGTATTTTAAAAATTAAAATAGGATCTGAATTTCAAAATACAGGTGTGAAATTTTTGTCAAGTACATGTAGGATAAATCTAGTCCCAGAGTGATTTTATTTCCTAGTGTTGCTTTGAGAATCTTTCAGAACAGAAGCCTAACAATTACATCCTGAAAATCAAAGTGAAAGCAAAATCATTCACCAGGAACAAATGTGACAAGTCCTAGAATTCCAAGTGACCAAGTAAAACTGGACTAAAGGATGTGGAGATGGGTGCGGGAAGAAATGAGGTGTCAGTAAATGAAATTCTCCACAGGATTTCCTAAGGAGTTTGCTTTTCTCTTGTAAGCAATGGGAACTTTTTATGAAGTGTTAGATAATTCCTCTGGTAGTAAAAGATTCAACTGGTGATCTAAAAAAGTGAGGATGTGGTGGAAGAAGAGATGAGGGAAGACTGGAGAAAGAAAAGGTGAAAAGATCAATTAGGCCAGAATTAAGAAAGTCTTCATGTGAAAGGCTATCTTGGAGATATTTAACTTGTAAAACAAACAAAATTTAAAGAATTTAGTGAAAAACAAAGTGTTTCAAGTGAAGAAATTTCAAGTGAATCCTGTGAGCAAAAGGAATCCTGGGAGGAATCCTGTGATTCTAGTATATTCCCCAAATTCCAAACTATGGGAACTGGGTAGTCTCTTGGGCCACTACTAATATGAAGTGTCTAGCACTTTCATGCGTTGGAGAAGGAAATGGCAACCCACTCCAGTATTCTTGCCTGGAGGATCCCAGGGAGTGGGGAGCCTGGTGGGCTGCCATCTATGGGGTCGCATGGAGTTGGGCACGACTGAAGCGACTTAGCAGCAGCAGCAGCAGCAGCAACGCAAGGAATAGATTTTGAAGAGGTAGAAAATGAAGTAAGTTTGGAATGACGCGTTAAAGTACTGACAATTGCTCACTGATTAAAGAGAGATTTAATTACTTTAATTTTATTATTATAATTAACAGTTTGCAAAGTTCTCATTTGATTTTTCTGGAGGTAAGTAATTATCCCCACTTTCCAGATAAATAAGCTGAGGATCACAGAGTGTAAGATCCTTATACAAATCACATGGCTAGAAATAATAAGAAATTTGACATAGACACATTTGTTTTGACTCTAGGTCCTGAGAGATCTTCACCACCTTCTTGGTATAAGAGAGGGGACTTATTCATATCATTTGGCAAGCTTTGTAACAAGGGTAAAAATAAAAATGAAATTCTAGTTACCTCTATTAAAGAGAAAACTTAATTCACTGGAACATTTATCTCACAGTATATACTTTTGCCCTTACCTCCCAAATGCTATACGTCTTTAGTAATAATTACTTTATATCTATATGCAACAGAATCTTCAGAAAATATTTTGACAAAAATATTAGTGCATATTGTGCATATTAGTGGTGAATTCAATTTTAAGTACTTTGATAATTCAAAAATGGCAGTCATTTTGCTTCCCAAACTTTATTTCCAAAATGATGCCTTTAAACTCAGAAATGAGCTAAGACATTTTCAAGACATTCATTGTACTTTTTTCTAGGTAGAATTCTCCCTGTTTCTCAACCCAGTGTGGAAGAATTAGAAAATGGAAATGTTCCTTCTCCAAGAATGCACTTACCTCTGTTTACCTTTATGACTTACAGAGCCAGCTGAGAGTCTGTCCAGGGGAGAACCAAACCCAGAGAAGCTTCTTTTCTTCTTTGTTTCAATCACATCATTCTCCAGAGACACAAGTTCGTCAAGAAGTAAGAGTTTTGCTGCCAGGTCAGTGGCCGACTTATCTTCTCTGACTGTGGGTGATGACTGCACACCTAAGATTCCAGAATCAAAGGCCTATTGGGCAAGAAAGGTGAGTCCATTCATTAAGAGAAAGAGTATACATGCAATCATCTATCTACATTTGGATTTTACTATTTTTCAGCTCACATGTCATGAAACTTGGTTACTCACAGAGCTATGATCCAGAGAGAAAGACTTTTGAGGAGAAAAACACATAGGGTTGAAGTTTATCCAAAAGAAATGAAAATAACACACACACATACGTACATACAAAGAAAGAAACGATAAACTCCAGACCTGCCTCTGAAATTTAGTATATTAACTGTTCTTTCAGATTCTTTCCCAGTAACAACTGCTTTCTTATAACTCTAATAGCGTTTTATCTATGCTTCTTCTATCTCTACAATTATTACATTTCTCCTTGTATTACATTAGCTAAAACATATGTATGTTGCATATTAGATTGTGAGTAACTTGAAGTCCAAGACTATGTCTAATCAGCTTTATGTCTGTGCTAGTCAATCCCTATTTCAGTATTTTGCTCATTATTATTGCACTAATTTGTACATTTCTAATGAATATTTATTGAATGAATTCTGAAAAAAATATAAACCTCTTGCTCTTTTCTTTTCACTACTCATTTTTTCATTCAAACCACTAAACATCCACTATGCAGGTCCTGTATTTGATCGAAGAGATACAAAAATAAGAAAAATCCAATCTGTGCTTTGAGGGAGCTTACCATCTCTACCAGCGTGATTTACTAACAAATAACAATCAGTATCTACAGCGAGTCAGAGCTATTTCAAGGACTTTATTGTCCCATGTCAAATTTCTTATTTGTTTATTTACACATATTGCCACTTTGTAGTCCATCCAAGTCATAAAAGTGTGTAAGTGTCTGGTTTATGAAGTCTATCTTCCTTCTCAGGCCCAATGACAGCATTTAAAAAAATGTTCCTATTAACAAGGAACATTCTGGAGTCATTCTGTGGTCCAGGGGATATAACTTCTTTCCTAAGAGTTTGAGGATATTTCCCTCTGAGAAGAAACATTAACTACAGCCCGACTATTGGTGTGAGCAGAACTTATCTTTTTTCACATCCTGTCTTTGTTTTTGAATTGTTTATCTCATTCTCTTTCTCTTCCGTTCATTTTTTTTTTTTCCGCAATAAAATGAAAGAGTGGCACTTTCTAAACCTTTTCATCATCTACTCAAACATTTTTCTTTTGGAATACTTGCAGTCTGCCTCAAAGCTCTTGAGACTAATGGCCATTGAACTTCTTTCCTAAACAAGTCAAATCTGCTCTAAGTATAGCTAGTTATTCTTAGAAAACTCCTCTTGTCCTGCTCTTTCTGATTCCTATCAGGAGTGATTGATATCAGATCCTCTTGGCAGCAGAGGATGAGATGGTTAGATATAATCCCCAACTAAATGGACAAGAATTTGAACAAACTCTGAGAGATAGTGAAGGACAAGGGAGCCTCGTATGCTGTAGTTCACGGAGTCTCAAAGAATCAGATACGGCTCAGCAACTGAACAACAGCAACAACCTCTTCACTCAGTGCACACTCTGAATCCTCATATAATTTATTTGTCCCCTCTCTCTGTCTCTTTTCTATTCTGTCCTGAGTACTGCCACGAAGTAAATTATCTCCAAACACTACTTTCATCATATTAAAAAAAAATTAAAGTCTGTATAACCCTTTGTTACTTACAATGCAAAGTCCAGAACTCCTTTTAAAAAATCTTAACTTCAATTACTTCCCTACATAAACTTGGAAGCATAGAAACTAAAGAGGAAATACTCATGAGAAAGAAATAATGAAGATCAGGAGAAAAACCAAAGGGCAAAGTTAAGAGATCTTTTATTATCTCTCAGAAGGTCCTCCAAAAAATATGTGTTAATTCTTCCTACTGATATACATACAAAGTCAAGTTTTCTTTTTTTTAATTTTTATTTTATTTATTTATTTATTTTCAAGTTTTCTTTCTTTTTAAAGATATTCCTAATCCTCAGGAAAAAAGGCACAAACATTTTATAAAACTTGCCCTTCAGTAAAATGCATTTCAGATTCTCACTTCATGTTATTTAAGAAAGTACAAAGAATGCATATTTCTCTTAAGATCAAATGATCCAAGTTAACTTTTCTCTGTGTCAAGATGTCCTCACATTTCTTTTCCTTTGTAGTTTAGTATTGGCAACAAGAAAATATTTGTAGAGTGATAAAATTTTGGCCAAGTGATTCAAATCCTGACATGTAAACAACTTTAAATTTCACATAAAAGCACTTCATCTTTATATAATTCATTCAATTATATATATATCTATATATATTTATATATATATTTATATATATGGCTGAAATTATAATGAATTTTCTCCTAAAGTTTTTGGTTTATGGAATACCAATCTTTGTTGTTACTTATAGGTTTTTTTCTTTTAAATATTTATATACCAGGTTTTCTCTGAATCCATTGTGAGGACACAGCATGGAAAGAAATGTCTATTTACTTGATTTTTGTGTTATTGAAACTTCTCCATATTTGTCAGCAGCACCTACTACTGACCTTAGGAAAAATGATTTAAGTTCATTAAAAAACATGGCCCTTAGTTTCCATTACCTCTGTTGTGACACCCACTGAGAACACTTTTCCTGAGCTCCAGAGCATCAGTGTCATAGCCAGGATAAAATGTGCACTTGCTAATCTCCAGTCCAGCATCTAAGGGCCACACACAACAGGGTTAACATTCATTAGTTTAACATATAAAGATAGGAAACAAAAATGCCTGTAAAGCTTGTTATAGGCAGGGAATAAACTAAATTATTCAGCTTCTCTACATTGTAGTGCACCTTTGTAACACTTAAATTATACTTAATAGAGGCTGTCAATCTCCCAGAATGAATTCTATCAAGGCTTCATTTCCATGGAAACCTAGACTGGGGTTGTACAGCTATAATCATAATTTAACTCAAAAAAACCCAAGTCTGTGAAATCTAGTTTGTGGAACCTTATTGTTTGAGTGTCTAATCCATAGTTTACATCATGTACCTAAGGATAAATGTGTTAAATTGACTAGGTATGATAAACCAACCCCTGCTGGGGTTTGCGGTAAACAAGAGAGAAATGGGCTGTGTCTAAAAGTAATTTTATATGAAATTTCAAAAACACCACTGTTCCAATAGTAGAATATCTTTATGTCCTGTGATTTAAAAGGATTTTTTGAGCAAGATTCAAAAGGTGAACTTCATAGAAAAAATTAACAAATTACACTATATCAAAATTGAAATTTTCCATGTGATAAGGTACAGTAAACAAATTGCAATAAATAACAATTTACAAATGAAATATATTTTGAACAGATATAAAAAAGCAAGATTAGCATTTTGAACATTTAAGTAACTCTGATAAATAAAATTTGGAAAAACAGACACAATTAAATAAAAATGGGCCTAAGTTTATAAGAAAACATGTATTTGAAAGTTCATAGCCTCATTGTTTAGAGCAGTGAAAAAATGAGTCAACTCAAGTACCTTACTCAGAAGGAAATGGATTTGTCAGGTGAGGTACATTCATACTGTGGACTTAAAGCAAACAATTTAAATATATGTGTTATCTATGGTTCAAACAAATGAAGTAAATGTTATGTGTAATTGTATGCATGGATTTAAAATAGAGCAGATTTGAGGGGAAATTAAAAATTCCAGAACAGTATATACCATGCTACCATTTACCTAAATTGGAAATACATAAACAATTTCCTGTATTTTGAAATCTATACTATAATTAAAATAGAGACCAACGGAAGTTGATTCATGACTGATTGCTTCTGGGGAAAGTGGGGGAGAATATAAGATTATGAAGAAAACATTAGGGACTCAGGTTTTACCTACATATACACAGGAAAGCAAACAAGTCAAAAGGTTACATTTATTACTTCTGTGTAGTAAGCATAAATGTGTGTCATTGATACTTTTATGAATTTTTACATTAATAAAGCAACATAAATCCAATTAAAGCTTATTTACAATATAGATTAGACCTTCTGGCTCCCAGTCCGACTTCTGGTTAAAATGGGAGGCCTTGTTCTGCTGGGAGAAGATCTCTGACTCTGAGCTACCAATAAAAGCAGCTTGACTTCTCCACTTAGCACATGACACTGGGAAGTCCCCCAGTTCAACATTAATAAGAATTCTCAGCAAACTTCTGTTTCCTTAAAAAAAAAATCATTTGGAAACTTGCAGGGAGCAAAAAGAATTATTCAATCTGAATAATTGAATTTGAGACTCGTATTTGCTTTAGTAATAGTATGGCCTTGGGTGTATGTTACTTAATCTGTTGAAATTTATTTTCCATATTGGTGAAATGAGGAGTAATGCTGACTTCAAAAGAACTTCAAGAGGTTTGGATTAATTCATGTATAAACTCTTCACCCGGAGAAGGCAGTGGCACTCTACTTCAGTACTCTTGCCTGGAAAATCCCATGGACAGAGGAGCCTGGTGGGCTGCAGTCCATGGGGTCGCTAAGAGTCAGACACGACTGAGCGACTTCACTTTCACTTTTCACTTTCATGCATTGGAGAAGGAAATGGCAACCCACTCCAGTGTTCTTGCCTGGAGAATCCCAGGGACAGGGGAGCCTGGTGGGCTGCCGTCTATGGGGTCGAACAGAGTCGGACACAACTGAAGCGACTCAGCAGCAGCAGCAGTAAACTCTTCACCGCATATATTGTTCAGTTGCTCAGTTGTGTCAGACTCTTTGTGACCCCATGGACTGCGGCATGCCAGGCCTCCCTGTCCACCACCAACTCCCAGGGCTTGAACAGACTCATGTCCATTGAGTCAATGATGCCATACAATCATCTCATCCTCTGTTGTTTCCTTCTCCTCCGGCCTTCGATCTTCCCAGCATCAGGGTCTTTTCCAACCAGTCGACTCTTCACTGCAGGTGGCCAAAGTATTGGCATTTCAGCTTTAGCATCAGTCCTTCCAATGAATATTCAGGGAGGATTTCCTTTAGGATTGACTAGTTTGATGTCCTTGCAGTCCAAGGACTCTCAAATGTCTTCTCTGACAGCACAGTTCAAAAGTATCAGTTCTTTGGCACTCAGCTTTCTTCACAATCCAACTCTCACATCCATACATGACTACTGGAAAAACTATAGCTTTGACTAGGTGGACCTTTGTTGGCAAAGTAATGTCTCTGCTTTTTAATATACTGTCCAAGTTGCTCACAGCTTTTCTTCCAAGGAGCAAGCATCTTTTAATTTCATGGCTGCAGTCACCATCTGCAGTGATTTTGAAGCCCAGGAAAAGACAGTCTGTCACTGTTTTCATTGTATCCACATCTATTTGCCATGAATTGATGGGAAAGGATACCATGATCTTCATTTTTTGAATGTTGAGGTTTAAGCCAACTTTTTAACTCTTCTCTTTCACTTTCATCAAGAGGTTCTTTAGCTCTGCTTCACTTTCTGCCATAAGTGTGGTGTCATCTGCAGATCTGAGATTATTGATATTTCTCCTGGCAATCTTGTTTCCAGATTCATCCAGAAAGCATCCAGATGCTTCATCCATCTCAGCATTTCTCATGATGTACTCTGCATAGAAGTTAAATAAGCAGGGTGACAATGTACACCCTTGACATACTCCTTTCTCAATTTGGAACCAGACTGCTGTTCCATGTCTTGTTCTAACTGTTGCTTCTTGTCCTGCATACAGATTTCTCAGGAGGAAGATAAGGTGGTTTGGTATTCCCATCTCTTTCAGAATTTTCCAGTTTGTTGTGATCCACACAATCAAAGGCTTTGGCCTAGTCAGTGAAGCAGAAATAGATGTTTTTTTGGAACTCTCTTGCTTTGTCTATGATCCAACAGATATTGGCAATTTGATCTCTGGTTCTTCTGCTTTTTCTAAATCCAGCTTGAACATCTGGAAGGAAGTTCATGGTTCACATACTGTTGAAGCCTGGCTTGGAGAATTTTGAGTACTACTTTGCCTGCATGTGAGATGAGTGCAATTGTGCGGTAGTCTGAACGTTCTTTGGCATTGCCTTTCTTTGGAATCGGAATGAAAACTGACCTTTTCCAGTCCTTTGGCCACTGCTGAGTTTTCCAAATTTGCTGGCATATTGAGTGCAGTACTTTCACAGCATCATCTTTCAGGATATGAAATAGCTCAATTGGAATTCCATCACCTCCACTAGCTTTGTTCATAGTGATGCTTCCTAAGGCCCACTTGACTTTGCATTCCAAGATGTCTGGCTCTAGGTGAGTGATCACACCATTAAGATATTTTTGTGTATAGTTCTTCTGTGTATTCTTGCCACTTCCTCTAATATCTTCTACTTTTGTTAGGTCCATACTGTTTCTGTCCTTTATTGTGCCCATCTTTGCATGATATATTCCCTTGGTAGCTCTCATTTTCTTGAAGAAATCTCTAGTCTTTCCCATTCTATTGTTTTCTCCTCTATTTTTTTTGCATTGATCTCTGAGGAAGGCTTTCTTGTCTCTCCTTGCTATTCTTTGGAACTCTGCATTCAGATGGGTATATCTTTCCTTTTCTCCTTTGCCCCATAGCTTCTCTTCTAAATAGCATCTAGGCTCTAAAACACTGATCATGATTATTTCCCTAAATTAGGACAGAAAAAAACTAACAGGAAGAAATGTAAAAGTTATCTGGTAAAAAATACCAACCAAGCTGCATTACTTATTCTTTAGAAAATCAGGTGTTGAATCTTATTCTTCCTTCTGATTTTGCTGATGTCTTTGACTTTCCTCAGCAAAAGGTACAAAATATTAAAAATATAACTTTTTTTTTTACAATGATCTCGTATTTCTGGCATATCTTTAAAAAAATAACTCTTCCATTCACTCAAAGATAAGCTTATAATTGTGATGTTTTCTTTCCACTCTTTTTTAAAACAGTTTCAAAGTGTGAAATTTTTCAATTTTATAAGCTTTTCTATGTGGACTTTCCTCATCTATTTTTATGCACATTTTGCTAACCAGGTTTCTCTTCATCTCTGCAGTCTTATAAATGGCACAGGACGATGGGTGTTTGTAATATTGATGATTATGTCTGAGGCATATATTTTTGTTCTTGGGTGTATATAGGAAAAAAGTCATAATGTGTCATCTTACAGATAACCACATCCTGATTATTTGGATAGGGAGAAATAAAAATAAATGCTGAATTTAAATACACACATTTGATGGTTTAAAGCCATGCTTGTAGCTAGCCACTTAACCAAAAGGCCAAGTTCCTAAATATGGCATTTGGTACTCTAATGAAAACAAACACCCTGGCACCTGCCAGACAAAAGACATTTGATTAACTAGTTGAAACTTGATTGCTACAAAATTAGAAACAGGGGAAATTATAGGGAGGGAAGGAAAAGACCAGGTTCAGCTCCATTTCCCTATTTTGTTGATAGTGGATAAATATAGTCTATGACTAAAAATCTACTCAGCACCATGTACACTGTGAATTACAGAAAGAACATTCAAAGGATGCTCATTGTGTGACTATACGGCAGTGGAGGCACCTGCAGTTTTTTTTGTACAGCCATAATTTTCATTGAGAAATGTTTGAATAATAGTTCTCTAATGCGAGGCGATTCCAAATAGACAGTGGGCATGAGCTCTACCTTATAAGATTAGGCGTGTACTTCATTTTCAGTTCATTGGCCTACCATGTACACATATTGTCACTAATGATTTTGCCGAATAAACAAACATCTTACATTGTGTAACATCTTAACCTTTGTTTCAGAGATTTTCCACATGCAAGAATTCACTATACCCTGAAGGGATCATCCAATCCGTGGCTGGAGATGTGGTGGGAGGAGGAAGACCTGATGTTTTGTCACTGAAGTTTGGGTTGCAGATAGACATTTATTATAGCTACAAGGCTTCCCTTGAGGCTCAGCTGGTAAAGAATCTGCCTGCAATGTGGGAGACCTGGGTTGGATCCCTGGGTTGGGAAGATCCCCTGGAGATGGGAAAGGCTGCCCACTCCAGTATTCTGGCCTGGAGAATTCCACAGACTACAGTCTATGGGGTTGCAAAGAGTCAGACATGACTGAGCAACTTTCACTTTCACATATATTCCTTTAAAACATCGACAGTGCACACTGACATATTAAAAATTCTGATCTAATTATATTTAAAATAGGATTAAATGAGAAGTCTGCTAAGACGAAAAAGATGTTTGAATTATTGACCATCAATGCTGCAGTGAGTCATCGTTATTATGAAAAATAATCTCTAAAGTAGACTGGGCTAGGAAAAGAAAAAACTGGCAACCATTCTTTGATGGTTGCTGATGTCTTTGAGGCCTGTTGTTGAAGAAAACCAAATCACTCAGGTGACTAAGGAAATTTCTCCTCAACAAGGTCTGACTTAGAGATAGTGGATCTAACCATTAGAAATTCATGAGAGGAATAATTTTTTAGGTTTAGTCCAGATATAATTCTTTGGATGTTTTATTTTACTAATTTCTTAATTGGAAATATACAAAATAGACTCTACCCACATTACTTTCAACAGAAATTAAAGTCTTAATTAAAGATAAAGTACTTAAAAAAGTAATGAAACTTAAAAATCCTCTTCCACTGTGGCATTGCAGGCATTTAAGTGAGATTTAACAGGACATGTTGTGAAAGATCCCTAGTTCTGTCACTGGGAAATGCCCTTGTGAGCCTGCACATAACACTTCTCAAACCTTCTTTCTCTGAAAACAGGGGTGGTCTTCTAGGCAAGTGGTAGGTCAGCTTGTTCCCACAGTAAAATTGAAAAGCAGAGTAAATTCAAAAGCATACCCTTTGCATGCTAAGTTGCTTCGGTGTGTCTGACTCTGTGTGACCCTGTAGACTGTAGCCCCCCCCGCAGGATCCTCTGTCCATAAGATTCTCCAGGCATGAATACTGGGCTGGGTTGTCATGCCCTTCTCCTGGGGATCTTCCTGACCCAGGGATCCAACCCGAGTCTCTTATGTCTCATGCATGGGCAGGTGGGTTCTTTATCACTATTGTAACCTGGAAAGCCCGATATTGTAGGCTACTTCTACAGTGTAGTGTTTACCCTTCTCCATAAAGTCATGCTCACCTGAATCTTTTTAGTAATGGAGGAAAGCTTCCAGCATAGTAGATAATAGAGTAACTACCTTTTTCCTTATTGTAAAGGTGAGTCTAAGGGACAATGGTTGACACAAAGTCTGTGTGATAGAGACCTGAGCTAGGGGTTCTGAGACTCAGGCCCTGCTCTTGCTTGGCTGTTATTTCACTATATGATTTTGGGCAAACGACTTCTAAAGTTGCTTCCAGCTTTTGTAAAGACTGTTGCTGAATCCGACTCTTCTCTGATGGAAGCACAGACACTGTATGTTGTTGGTGTAGGTTTGGCTGAGAAAACCTTTCTGCCCTCCCTCAAATCAGGTGAGTCTACTCATAATACTTTGCGTTTAGGTTTTCACATAAAAATACTTGTCATTAAAGTATTTCTAACTGAAAAGAGAGGGCCTTCAAGTCTTTGATTTTAAGATTTCATTTGCAGTGATTCTATTTTAAAAGTGTATTTTAAGAAAGAAAAAAATGCTATCAATTAAGTTATGACACGCAATCAGGTATAAGGGCTTCCCTGTGTCTCAGTGGTAAAGAATCTGTCTGCCAATTCAGGAGACACAAACTTGATCCCTGTGTTGGGAAGATCCCCTGGAGAAGAAAATGGCAACCCGCTCCAGAGTTCTTGCCTGGGAAATAGCATGGACAGAAGAGCCTGACAGGCTATGGTTCATGGGGTTGCAAAAGAGTCGGGCAAGACTGAGTGACTAAATGACAGCAACAGCAATCAAGTGTAAGGCATTCCAATTTTAGAGATGTTAAATGTGCACAGAATAGATGAAATAAGCTATATCTATTTACTTTCAAATTTTTACTTGAAGTTTTTTTTCTCATCATTCTTAAGACCACATACTCAGTTCTCCCGCACTTTAGAAACAAAGATGTTAGAGCTGAGGGAGGATCCAGATGCCCCGGTATGCAGCAGTTAATTATATCTGCTTTTTGGGGGTGAGAGAAAGGATTGTGCAATATTTAATGCATTATTAGCTATAAATTTTTTGAAAAGTACATAATTTTTGGAGTTCCCTGGTAGTCCAGTGGTTGAGAATCCAGCTTACAATGCAAGGGACGTGGGTTCAACCCCTGGTCATGGAACTAAGATCCCACATGCCTCAGGGCAACTAATGTTGCCCAGGCACAGCCAGTGTTCCCAGCAAAGATCTTGCATGCTGCATCTAAGACCTGATGCAGCCAGAAAATGACTAAATTTTTTTTTAATCACATAATGTCAAAAATTTAAAGATTTGACTGAGTTCCTATTCCTCTGCATTTGTTATTAATAGTATGTCTATCAAGGTAAAATAATCATTTGAATATTTTCAGAGTACTCACAAGTCTTAGTATTAGTGGACGGGCCCAGTCTTTTCAGTTGTGTCCGACTCTCTTGCAATCCCACGAACTATATTCCACCAACCCCAAAGACTATTATATAGCCCACCAGGCTCCTCTGGCCGTGGGATGCTCTAGTCAAGAATACTGGGCTAGGTTGCTGTTTCCTACTTCATATATTAATGGATACAAAATTACTATTACCGTTATCAAAAGTTCTTATTTTAGTTGCAAAAATAGGACTTTTTGATAATAGAAAATTTCAGATATATAGAAAACATATATTTCTGTGATGGTGAGGAAAACTCAGAATCAGACTTGAAGGATAGGGATAACGCTCCTTGTTGTGCTAGTTAACCTTGAGCAAGATGCCTAAACCGTCAAGTTGTCTAACAAACCTCATGTATGATCTCACAGTTTAATTAATTAAATTTGTTTAATTTATAATTGTTTAATTTACAATGGGCACAAATCATTAAGGATTTGCCTTGTATGTGGAACAAGAGCAATAAAACATGTACTTTTATGTTTAATATTATTATTGAGAATGTATAAAGATATACATTTATCTGCGAAAAAAACATTGCATCATTCTTATTTTATCATAGGTAAAACTTTTCAATGGAAACTCTAAATTTTGCATGAAACCATTTTGTATAAAAATGATTATTATTGAGCCCAAGGCAGGTATTTGAAGTCAAGTCCTTCCAGGGAAAGTAAAGCTTATACCCACAATGACCTAGGGAACTTGGGGCCATCTTTAAAGTCAATCAGCAAAGTCTATGTTAAAAATCAAGAAGATACAGAACAGTTTGACATTATAGGGATAGTCTTAATGCTTCAATGAGTGCTTAATGCTTGAACAGGCATTAAGGTTGTTTCCAGTTTCATTGATGAGAGAAGAAACCAGGTGCTTGAGACACTCTCCTGCTGGAAAGCAGAGACTTGGAGGCTGGAATCTCTTCTTTACTGGTGCTGACATGCCACGCCACAACCTTTGGTGCAGTTGGCTCCACAAACAAGAAAACTAAACATGGCTAAGGCACTTAGAACTTCAGAAGTGGGGATTAGTTTCAGATCCTCTTAAACTCAAATACTTAATTTAAAGTCATTGAGGATTTTCACCCAAGAGCAATTGAACTACAACTAGTTGCTTCTATCACTAGCATATACATTGTCTATATATCATTCTCACTGAAATAATCGGAGAAATACTTGGTGTTTATTTTATTTAACATTCTCTTAGTGAAATTTGCTCTTTTCAGTAGGTTGTGTGATGGGCATTTGCTTGATATATTGAGTATGATTTTGAAACGAAGGTGCAAATTGAGACTGAGAAACTCAACATTTCTTTTTTTTTTTTAATGAAAATGTCAGGAATGCATTCTTTCTCATTTCTCATTGTTCTTCCATCAGCAGTAGTCACTTTTTCAAAGTCACAAAGCCAGTTTAAAGAGGCAGAACAACAACGTAAGGCTTTCAGCCTCTCAGTTTCATGCTCCTTCAAGTCTAACTTATTTGTGGAAGTATAAAGTATAAAGGATTGCTTTCCCATCTCCAAAACAAATTGCTTATAAAGTCAGATGTGTATGGGTGAGGTGTTCTTAATGTGGCAGACATCTGCATTTTAAAATGACTTTCCCTGAGTACTACAAATCAGAAAGAGTGATAATTTACTAATATACATATGTTAACTAACTTTATTCTGGCACCATTTTTGTTCTTTTTCAGACACTACTGCCTTCCCAAATCATAAAACTTTGTTGTTAAATACCTCAATTTTTTTTCGATTTTGAATTTTCAACCATACCGCTAGTATCTTTCTTGCACAAATTTAAGAAGGTAGAAACCTACCATGATATTAGTAAGATCACATTATTAAAAAGCCTAGATAAATAAACTATGTAAATGTTGCTGTAAATTCCTTGAGGGTAGTAACTATGTCATGTTCACTATTTTATCTCAGCACCCAACATAATGCCTGGCAGGGAGTCAGTATTACGTGTTGAAAGAATGAATGAATGAAGCAGCCCTTTGTGGTAGGAAAACAGAAATGTGGGACAGATTCTAAGTGATATGGAAATTAAGGCTTAGTCATGGGAAGAGATTTGCCCAACTTTTGTACCTACAATAATATGTGATGACGTTATGCCAAACTCCTGGTAAGTCTGTTCATGTTTCATATCACAGATTCTCATTCTAATGAGAGGGACATGTGTCCTTATTCCTTAATCATTATTCCAGTAAAGTTTAAGATTTCTCCTTATCAAACACTAATTTGCATTCTGATCCCTGAAATATTGTAAATTTCTTCATAGTAAACTATGTCCTCTAGAAATAGAAGAGAACTTCGTGTATGATTGTGTAAAATACTGGTAAGGGAACTTGTTGTTTAATTCTAACAGTTAGTAGTGGGAGAAAAAGAATCTTCAAAACTAGAGATGGGGAAATGTAGATAGAATTGCACATACACATGCTATTTGGTCTTCTGGTACAAGCCATTTTTATGTGGTATGAAAAGGCATTCAGAGAGTAAAGTTGGATAAATGCAGTTAAATATGGTATACATATGCATCAGGATAATGTGGACTGTTACCACCTCCTTCACTTTTTACTCCTCTCTGTACTTGCATATACTATTAATGGGCTTCCCAAGTGGCGCTAGTGGTAAAGAACCCACCTGCCAATGCAGGAGGCATGAGAGATGTGGGTTTGATCCCTGAGTCAGGAAGATTCCTTGAAGGAGGGCATGGCAACCTGCTCCAGTATTCTTGCCTGGAATTCTTGCCTCTGTGTCATGGACAGAGGAATCTGGGGGGCTACAGTGCATGGGGTCACACAGATTTAGATACGACTAAAGTGACTTAGCCAGAGAAGGCAATGGCACCCCACTCCAGGAAAATCCCATGGGCGGAGGAGCCTGGTAGGCTGCAGTCCGTGGAGTCGCTAAGAGTCAGGCACGACTAAGCGACTTCACTTTCAATTTTCACTTTCATGCATTGGAGAAAGAAATGGCAACCCACTCCAGTATTCTTGCCTGGAGAATCCCAGGAACAGAGGAGCCCAGTGGGCTGCTGTCTATGGGGTTGCACAGAGTCGGACACGACTGATGTGACGTAGCAGCAGCAGCAGCAAAGTGACTTAGCATGTATGAATACTATTTAAAAAAATAGTAAATTACATTTCAATTACATTAAATTAGACAATATAATCAATGAAAAAATACTCTAAAATATAAATAAAAGCCCAAAATATATTTTATAATACTCAACAACAAGATTCATTTATTAGGTATATGCTGTTTATTAGGCACCAGGGATATAAACATGAATGAGACACTCTTTCTGTCATCCAGTTGCTCACAGCCTGGTGGAGATGAAAACTCCTTGGCCACTGGCCCTACCCAGCCAATGATTTCCTCCTGCAAGAGCAGACTCTTCTGTGATTCTTTCATTTCCTTCAAGTACAGTTGTTGTAAATAATCTTTTTTATTTTAATGTCTGCAAGGTACTTTGTTATTTTGAAATCCGTCCATCTCCTATCATCCTCCTAATAGCCAAGCTATGATTTATATGGAAAATATTATAATTCTATTTTTTAATAGATGAACTGACCCAACTCAGGTTACTTCCTCATCTCCTGACTCCTGGTATTGTAGTTATACTTTCTAATCCAAGAAAAGTGAGTTAGTAGAAAGAGACTGGTTGTTCTTAAGTTACACAGACTTGAATATGACTTTTGACTGGAAATGTTACTTAGCTTCATTGTTTTTAATATCTTCACCAGGAAAATGCGGCAAAAACTTACTTTTTAGGCTTATTGTAAGGACTAGAAATAATACAGGTAAAGGGACAGGCATAAAGTGATAACTTTTTAAGTAGTAGCTATTGTTATCCTGATATTAGGGGCATCCCTCCTAGCTCAGTCAGTAAAAAATCTGCCTGCAGTGCAGGAGACCTGAGTTCTATTCCTGGGTTGGGAAGAGCCCCTGGAGAAGGAAATGACAACCCACTCCAGTATTCTTACCTGGAGACTCCCATGGAGAGAGGACCCTGGCAAGCTACAGTCCTTGGGGTTGCAAGAGTTGGAAATGACTTAGCGACTAAACCACTACATCCTGATATTGCCTTCTAAAAATAGCAACTTGTCAAAATATTTCTTTTTATTCTTTTATTTTTATGAAAAATTTTTATCCTTGTTCATTTTAAGGAATAAAATTGGACCTTGGAATCTAGAATTATAGCATAGTGATAGAAAATAAAATATAATAAAATAATATTGACTGAGGGAAGGAAATTTTACTAAAGAGTTATAAATGGCAATTACTTTTAACATTTAATGTTATAGTATACTATGCAATATCATTAATTTCAGCCATAATATTTCTATTAAAATATTTGTATAAAACTATGAACAATATCTGGCTTCCCAGGTGATACTAGTGGTAAAGAGCTTGACTGCCAATGCAGGAGACATAAGAGATGTGAGTTTGATCCCTGGGCCAGGCAGATCCCTTGCAACTCAGTCCAGTATTCTTGCCTGAAGGATCCTATGGACAGAGGAGCCCAGGGAGCTACAATCTACGGGGTCTCAAAGAGTCGGACATGACTAAAGCAACTTAGCAAGCACACACGCATGAACAATATCATAATGAAAAGAAAGCAATGGGAAGAAATCTGTTACACTTAAAATATAATTATTCTTCAAACTCTTATTGTATTAACCAAAGTAAATTTTTAATTGAATTTTAAATGATTTATATTTTGTTTTATGGTTCATAAAATATCCTATTAATTTTATTTTATTTTTTAAAAATCACTAATTATGTTGAGTCTTGGTTTCCCACAGGTTTTGTAATGTTGACAGTATAGCATAGTCAGGCTGTGTAAGGGAAGTGGAGCCAGCGTGAGTGTTATTGTAGTTAAGGACTTCACTACAGGAACTAGACTGTACACAAACATGGGAGCAGCCAGTAAGGGATGGACTATGGAAGAGGAAGAGATGCCACTTTTTAAACATCTTAGTGCCCTGGCATGGATGGACAAGTCAGAGTTTACAAGGAAATGCAACCATCAATGTGGGAACACAGGGAAGTCATAGAGAAATCCATGGAAAGGCTCTTGGAGAGGACCATGGAAAGCCATAGCTCTTACTTGGTAGGCCAACAGCCAAGTTATCAGTGGTGGCCCAGCTGATATTTTAAAGGTGCATTTTTCACAATGGTTAGAACCTTGTGTCGTAGGAACATAGAGTTTTAGAAAAGAAGGAGGCTATCATCAGAAACTGGAATTTACTATTTTCAGTAAGGGCTTCTCTGACAGCTCAGTTGGTAAAGAATCCACCTGCAATGCAGGAGACCCCAGTTTGATTCTTGAGTCGGGAAGATCCTTGGGAGAAGGAATAGGCTACCCACTCCAGTATTGTTGGGCTTCCCTTGTGGCTCAGCTGGAAAAATTATCCGCCTGCAATGTGGGAGACCTGGGTTGGATCATTGCATTGGGAAGATCCTCTGGAGAAAGGAAAGGCTACCAATTCTAATATTCTGACCTGGAGAATTCCATGGACTGTATAGTCCTTGGGGTCGCAAAGAATTGAATACGACTGAGTGACTTTCACTTTCACTTTTCACTTTCAGTCCCAGTAAATGGAGAGAGCCAGACTCAAAGGTAATTAATTTGTCTAAGGAAGGGGAGATGAAAGGGAGATTTTAAATGGATGAAGAGGGGGTAAGCAGAAGGAAGCATGGCAGAAGAGTTGGTTCTGGAGGGAGTGTGTGCTTTGTGCTGAGACCAGAGCTGATGAGGCACCGATAAGGGAGAAAAGGCAAAACTGAGCAGCAGCCAGTTCATGCCAACCAAAGCACCAGTAATTACTGGCCAGTGATGCTAACCACTGTTCCTGTGAGGTGCCCTGAGAATTATCTGGAGAAAGGAGGAGAACTCAGCTAAAAACATCTCTAACCAGAGAGATCTTCAGGGACATAGAAGTTGGCCCATGTAGAGAGGTGCCCAGGGGTAGGAGGGAACTTGTGACTCTTCGTGTGTATACACACAAACTCTAGTTTTACTAGGAAAGAAGGAAGCCCCTGGGAAGCTGCGTAAAAGCTGATGAAGTCAGGATTGAGATTAGAAGGCTGTTTTCCTGACTCCAAAGCTTGTATTCCTCTGATAACATTGAATCTAAGCAAAGATTGTCTGGTGGGTGATCACAGTGGATGAATTGTTGGTAAGAAGGTTAAATTATATGATGTCTAAGGATTAGCCCCAAGATTCTGTGATACTGATTCTTCATTCTCTAATATAGGGAAAACTGATAGATGTGGGAGCTTCCCAAGTCATTCTCACATTCAATATCACTGGCACTTTTGGTTCTTTTGTCTTTTTCAATGATAACAAAATGTTACGGAGCACCACTCTGTGCTTAAGCTTGCCTGAAGTTGCACAGCTGCATAATGACAGAGTTGGGATAATATTTTGAGACTGCTCAATTTGAGTTCTGTTCCAATCTAATTTTATTAACTAATGTTCAAATCATGAAAATATTTGAATAAAATTGCACCCCTAAGGTCCCCAAACCTATTTTCTAAGCATAACTGCTTCTTTATTGCCCATGATTCATTGTATCAGAATCAGTTAAAAACCCTGAGAAATAAAGGGAGAAAGCAAGTAACCTTAAATACCATAAGTAACTTACTGAATGAAGCCACATTCAATTAACTTATAAAGAGGAGACTTGAATGCATATCTACAGGAAGTTCTCCTTAGAAAAGTTCTATAAGAGTGCTGAAGAGTAATACCATATTAAAGAGAAGACACAAAATGTGCCTGATGTTTGTGGGAGACCATTAAATATACTGCTATCAATTCTATAGCTTCCCTGGGCACTGAAATCATCACAAATCATTGCTTATCTAATTTCTAGAGAGATAACTCAGAAATATATAGTAGTCACTTTCCTAAACCTATAGAACCTATAATTGGAATTCAAAGGAGTCATATTTTGTTTTGCTAGAACTGAATTTGTAGACTATACAGTTTCCACAGATCAAAACTTGAAACAACAGTTTAAATTTCTTCTTAAACAGAACTCAAGCATATGTTTCTGATTAACACTTAATTCAATCATTAATAGCAAGAGAACTTCCAATACTGAAGAAGAAACATGACCTAAGTCTATTTTAAACTAGGTTATTAGTATCATATTTGCCTATTTGGGTTTCATAAGAATAAAAGCACTGGATAGTATAGGTTTGAAGAACATAGAGCATATAATTTGGTTAATTTAGGGATGTTTCTTAAGTTCTAATTTTAATAGAAATAAAGATAAGAGAGAAACTTCCTTTTCTACCTAGGTTTTCAGAATCAGGCCACTTTGTAACTTTAAATATTCTTAACTCTGGACATATTTGATAAAAGCAAAATTAATATATCTAACACTCTTATAGGATCATTATTTTGAGTTCTTTTTTTCTTTATTTTGAAATAGAATATAAAAGCAAAAACAATATAATAAATATAAAATGCCTGAGCAAACAATTATCTCTACCCTAAGTTTGCATTACAAAATATCTTAGATATTTTACTCATTTTTAGAGAGGATAATATTCCCCAAAACATTTTTAATTTTCACAAAATCAAGATATAATCAAAGCATTTGAAAAGTATTCAAAAACTTGAAAAAAAAAGCAGTTAAAAGGAAAAAGACTAACTCTTTATCGGCTTTTATATTTAACTTACCTTGTGAAAAATCAGGAGAGTCTAACTTTAGAGTCCTGTCTGTGCAGTTTTTCCCAAACTCAGCTCTGATGGTGAGTTTTCTCTCTGAGTTTTTATAGTCTCAGTTATACACCCCTCACTCCAATCCCTGCCTTTGCTTTCTCTTACATCATTTCTACAGATTTTCCACTGAACATTTTCCCAAGCTTCTTCTCAATCTCTCTCTCTCATTCTTTTTTCTCTCTCTCTTTCCTCACCTCTGTCTCTCTTTCTCTGTTTCCCTCTCCTATTCTTCTTTTTCATATTTATTCCATTTATTGCTTTGACCATGGAATTTAAGTAGCAACGGGAGAATCAGCTCTGGAAAATTTAAGTATACATTTAGTATTGTGTTCAGTCTTAGACTCATCACCTCTGCTGGGTTTCAGTCCAGCTCTGATAAATACAAATCACATTTGTGAAATAAAATGCATTAATATTCATTAAATAGAAAGTCATTAGGGCATTTCAAAAGAAGATTTAGGGAAACAAAATCAGAAACACAAACTGATTTATTGGTGTATATTTTTGACTCTGAAATTAAATGATCAAGTGTGGAAATGGTGAATAGTTTCAGCCTCAGTCAGGTGCACAGCTTGAAACTGACAGCTACTTCATAATTAACATTGCTATACTGGGAAAGCTGTCACTTACAAACCTATAAATACTAACCTGTGACACGTGGGCTATAAATGCATACATTGTACTCATTTTTATCTTGCTTTTGTTCTCTTGTATTTTAGTTTCCTTTTAACCAAAACATTTCTGCCTCTGTCTGAAGGTTTCCTTCATTCCCGTTTCTTACTAATCACATTTGAAACTTTACATACCTGAATTATAAAAAATAAGTTATTAAGTCCTTAAAGGAATATGTTGTCAGATCATTATTAGCTCACTTAAGTCACCAGTAGATCCCCATTTGACAGATAGAGACTGAGGCTAGGTAAATGATTTAATGAAATCACACAGCTAGGAAGCAGCATTAGAGCTAGATTTCAAATACAGATCTTCTTAATTCCGTATCCAGTTCTTTTCCCACAACTTCATTCTGCCCCATTATTTAAGAAGCTGGAAAAGAGAATCCAAACCAGATTAATTGGCACAAATAGAAATAAGTTTGTTCTTTTTGGTTTTACTTTAAAAGCCATTTAAAATACTACTTGCTAGTGTAGGAACTATTACATGGTTTACTTAGATCTAGATGGAGAACTGACCAGACTATACTGAATTGGTGGGACAGTAAAATGCTTCATTTTTATGAAGGGTTTCCAGGGATAACATATGTCTCAACAAGCTTGAAATTTGAGTAGTTGGCAGCAATAGTTCACAAGTCAAGATAAAAATACAGCCTAATTGTGGATCCTTGTTTAGACATTACTGCAATAAAACAATTATGTTAACTTGAATCCACATGATGGAAAACTCTCAATATAGATTTAATGGATTCACCATAATGCTACTAGAAGCTGATATTCTTGATGTGCCTTCTACCCTTATTTGAAAGGCCTCCCTTAGAGTGCTGACAAGTGATATCTGTGGCTGATTTATTCCAGATCTATCCCTGCTTAGACAGTCCAAAGATTCCACCCTATTTGTGGATTTTGTTGACCTAATTCAAAAATTTGACTTAACTGTTCTGTAGCAGTAGAAATAGAAACAGTTTATTCCAGGAACATAACCATGGTACATTTAAGCCATTTATACAGGCTTCTCCACATTATAAAGCCCTATGTAAATTGCTTATACATTTATATATAGTAAAGAAATTGTTACTTAAAAGAGAGTAGAAATAGAAGCATATGAAGACACTGAAGGAGAATAAACACCCAGTAATAGAGAGACTAAGATGAAAAAGGAAAAAAGTATTACTAAAAACTTAATTCTCATAATAACCTTATTAATGAGGCATTATTATTACTATTATTGTATAACAGATGGAGAAACTGAATATCAAATATGTGAAAGGGTAGCCAGAGTGCTCACACTTAAAATGATACACACTGCTGTGCATAAAATCGATAGCTACTGAGAAACTAGTCTATAGCACAGGGAACTCATCTCAATGGATTGAAGTGATCTAAAAGGGAAGAAAATTGAAAAAGAAAATGGGATGTATGTATACATATAACTGATTCATTTTGCTATACAGCAGAAACTAGTACAACATCGTAAAGCAACTATACTCCAATAAAACTTTTTTTTAAAAAGTGATGAGGCCAGAAGACAGCTTTCTGAATCGTTCAGAATTCTGGCAATAAAGAAATGGTACATTCAAATTGAATAATTTGAGAATAATTTATTGTGGGCAGGGTGTGGAGGAATGAGAAAGGATTGTGCAGTATACTGAACCCCCAATAATAGCCAGGTATTTCTAAACTGGAAGGATTAAAAGTGAGATTACAGGGACCCAGAACAGAGGGATCTTGGTAGAGAAAGTTGCTTGGCAGAAGTGTAACTTTTCATCAAGGAACACAGGTAGTTAAGCGTGATCTACAAGGGAGGGAATCTAGGAAGCAAACACTGAGATTTCACTCTGCTTCCTGGACACAATCTCCTGTTGTATTTACCTCTGGTCAAACCTGAGAGATAAAGGACTCAGCATGTTGTTTAACCTCAAAATTGCACTAAGAGACATACAAATGGCATTCCTTGTAAAGATCAACTTGAGTGTGAATGCCACTGTTCCCCACATTGTTATGCCATACTTCCTGATGCTTTTTTTAAAAGTCAGGGTTATTGAAGGATAATTTACATAAACAAAATTCACCCCTTTAAAGTGCACAGTTTGATGAGTTTTGACAAATGGAGACAGTATGTAGCCTCCACTACAATCAAGATAAAGACCATCTCTATAGCTGCCCCCTCCCCCACCCCACTGCCTTTTACAGTTAATTCTCTACCCAACTCCTAGGTCCTGGTAACCACCCATCTGATTTCTGTCTCTATAATTTTGCTTTTTCCAGAAGGTTTAGGAAATTATACAGTATGTAGTCTTCGGTGTCTGGCTTCTTTTACTCAGAATAAAGCTTCTGAAATACATCCATGTTACTAAATGTACCAGCACCTGGTTTCTTTTTAAAATGGGAACGTTCTATTGAGTGGATGTGCCACACCTGCTTAACCATTTACCAGTTGGTCAAAGTTTGAATTGCTTCCAGTTTTTGGTGATTTTGACTAAAGCTGCCATAGTCATTAACATAGAAGCCTTTCAGTGGATATATATTTTAATTTCACCTGGGAAAATATAAAGAAATGGGATTTCTAGATCACATGGCAAGGGTTCAGTTCAGTTCAGTCACTTAGTCGTGTCCGACTCTATGCGACCCCATGAATCGCAGCACGCCAGGCCTCACTGTCCATAACCAACTCCCGGAGTTCATTCAAACTCATGTCCATCGAGTCGGTGATGCCATCCAGCCATCTCATCCTCTGTCGTCCCCTTCTCCTCCTGCCCCCAATCCCTCCCAGCATCAGGGTGTTTTCCAATGAGTCAACTCTTCGCATGAGGTGGCCAAAGTACTGGAGTTTCAGCCAAAATGATTTCCAAAGTCGCTCTACTATTTTGCATCTCCACCAGAAATGTATGAGAGTTCTAGTTACTCAGCATCCTTGCTAGCATTGGACAGTCATTGCTATTTCTAAAAATTTAGCCTTTCTAATAAATGTATACTGGTATCTAGATGTACTTGGGACTTCCTCAGGGGCTCAGCGCTAAGAATCTGTCTGGAATGTAGGAGACATAGGAGACATGGGTCCAATCCCTGGCTGGGGAAGATCCCCTGGAGGAGGGCGTGGCCACCCACTCTAGGATTCTTGCCAGGAAAAAGCCCATGGACACAGAAGCCTGGAGGTCTATAGTCCATGGAGAAGCAAAGAGTTGGACATGACTGCGCACAAGCACTATACTGAATACTATCTTACTGTGTTTAATTTGTATTTCCATAAAAACTAAGGGATGTTGATAATCTTTTCATGTACTTACTTTCCCTTGTATATCTTCTCTGGTAAAGTGTTGGTTCAAATCTTTTGCTTAATATTCAGTTGTGAGACTTCTCTATACATTCTAGATACAAGATTTTTTAAATGAGATTTGTGTTTTGCAATTTTTTTTCCATTCTCTAGCTTGTCTTTTCACTCTCATTGCAGCTTTGTTTCATAGAGCAGTCATTTATAATTTTGATGAAGTACAATTTGCCATTTAAAAAAAAAACAGAACATATTTCATATACCCTAAGAAATCATTTCCTCACTCAGGTTTGCAGTAATTTTTTCTTGTGTTTCCTTCTCGAAGTTTCTAAAATTATTTGGCTAGTCTAAGTCATGTCCATTTCCATTTAGGTTTTAAGATCAGCTTATGAATGTGTACAAAAGAACTAGTTGGGATTTTATTGGGATTTCTTTGAATCTATAGATCAATTGGAGGAAAACTGACATTTTTCAAGTATTCTGATGTGTGAACTTAGTATGCTTCTCTTTTATTTAGCTCTTTGATTTCTCTTTACAGTGTTTTTAAATTTCTAAAGTGTACTACTCTTGTATTTATTTTGTTAAATATTTCACTAATTGTTTGATATTTTTGATGCTACTACAAATGTAGCTTCTAAAATTTCAATATCTAAGTGGACATCTCTAATTTACAAAAATACAATTGATTATTGTCTATTGATCTTTTATTCTGTGACCTTCTTAAACTCATTTATCAGTTCTAGTAGGTTTTTATAGATTAAATGGGATTTTATGTAAGTATATAAAATCCTCTGGTTCAGGAAGGAAACCTGTTTTGTATCTTCAACTTGTATGTCTCTCATATTTTTGTAATTGTTTATTGCCTCATCCAGCCGCTCCAGTGAAATATTTTATAGAAGTGGAGGGTGAACATCCCCACCTTGTTCCTGATCTTGTGGTTAAGAAGGTATTAATTTTTCACCATTAAATATGATATTGTAGGTTTTTTATAACTGCCCTTTATCAGGTTGCAGAAGTTCCCTTCTGTTATTAGTTTTCTGAAAGTGAATTATAGCCTTGCTCATCTGAGATAAATTCTACTTGATCACAATGAATACATTTAAGGGTATTTATTTATGAGGGAGATAGGCTTTTTACTTCCTTAAAATGTATTTTTCAGCTTTTGGTATCAGAATTATGGTGGTCTCACAAAATAATTGGGAAGAATTATGCCCTTGTCTTAGCTCATTCAGGATGTTATAAAGAAAATACTATAGACTGGAAGGCTTAACCACAAACATTTATTTCTAATTTTCTGGAAGCTGGGCAGTCCAAGATTAAAGTGCCTGTGGATTTGGAGTCTAATGGGAGCCTATTTCCTGGTTTGTAGGTGATGAACTTCTCAATGTTTTCCCACATGACAGGAAGTGCAAGAGAGATCCGTGGGGTCTCTTCAGCATGCATGCTCAGTCTCTCAGTCATGTCCGACTCTTTGAGACCCTATGGACTGTAGCCAACCAGGCTCCTGTGTCCAAGGGATTTTCCAGGCAAGAATATATTGGAGTGGGTTGCCATTTCCTCCTCCAGGGGATCTTTCTGACCCAGGGATCGAACCTGTGTCTCCTGCATTAGCAAGTGGATTCTTTATCACTGGGCCATCTGGGAAACCCACTGGGTCTCTTTTGTAAGCACACTGATTCTATACATGAAGCTTCCACCATTATGACCTAATCGCTTCTCAAAGACCGCCCCCCCCCCATCTCCTAATAATATCACTTTAGGGGTTAGGATGAAAAGTGAAAGTGTTAGTCGCTCAATCTGACTCTTTAAGACCCTATGGACTGTAGCCCGCCAGGCTCCTCTGTTCATGGGATTGTCCAGGCAAGAATACTGGAGTGGGTTGCCATGCCCTTGCCCAAGGGATCTTCTCGCAGGGATCAAACCAGCGTCTCCTGCTTGCAGACAGATTCTTTACCCTCTGAGCCACCTGGGAAACCCCTGCAATTATTGATATACTTATTTTTAAAGCTACAATCTTAAAACTGGTGTTTTTTGTTTCATCTATTTTCTACTATTCTACTTTAATTTGGATTATTGTTCATACCTATGTTTTAAGTTGTTGCTATAGATTTACAATATGCCAATCATTATATTGCCACAGCTTTCCTTCAAGTCATATTTTTCCACTTCACATATAGGATAACAATCTTTTAATAGTACAATTTCATATTATTCTTTTGGTCCTTTGTGGCAGTATTGTCACACTTTTTAATTTTTGCTTTTATAAGCCTAATTATTTTTTCTATATTTACTTTACAAAGTCAATAATTTTTAGTGCTTTAACATTTTTTTAGTTTATATTTGCCTATATTTACCATTGCTGATACTGTTTTTTGTGTTTGTGTGTGTTTAGATTTACACCTTTAAGTAATACTATTTTTCTTTTGCTTAAAAAACATTCTTTAACATTTCTCATCATATTTTTGTTCAAGAGAGTGTTTAACTTATCTTCATTTTTACCTTTTATTATTGCTCATGATAGAATTCTGAGGTGATATTTGCATAGTGTATGTTTGGAAACCTGTTCATCTGTGATATACTTTATGATGTAGTAGTATTTTCCTTTCCATTTATAATCCTGAAGGTTTCTGAGTTTCTTGATTGTTTTCTTTCATTAATTTTGGGGGAAAATGACCATTACCTCCTCAGATACTTTTGGTCTCATTCTCTCTTTTTTCTTCTGTGACTCTGAGTACATGTGCGTTAGATCATTTGATATTGTCCTACACCTCTTGGAAGGTCTGATTAAAAAAAAGATATCTTTCCTCTATATTATTCAGTTGAAATAGTTTCTGTTGACCTAGCTTTAAATTCATTTACTTTGTGTGTGTGTACACGTGTGTGCCCATGTGCCTGTGTGTATTTAATTTCAGCATATTATAGACCTAACAAATGAATGAGGATTTCACTTATATATTGTCTTCTGGGAACTCTAAACTCTCATGCCAATGACACATTTACTTTAAAAATTTGTTAAAATTTCAACTGTTCTTTTGTTTTTAATGACTTTTATGTTGGCTTCCTATTTTTCAAATGTTGTACCCAAGGTGAGACAATCTGTATGTCCTCTCTCCCCTCAGAAGAACTGCAAGAATTTGAAATTTACCAACCCTGATTATTATTGACCTCAGATCCCTGATGGTCTCAAACAAAGTTAAAATTTTGCATGATTTTGTGAAAGTGACATTGTCTTATGGCTTTCATATACCAAATGAAAGTATAAGTTTTCTTCCTAATATTTTATGCTTGTTTGGCTGTGTAACAATATTTTAATAATTCCTTTCCATTCTTGACAATATTGTATTTATTATCATTCCAGTTTTGTAGATGTTAAAACAGATTTTAAAACACTCATACAGTAGAAATGAGATGCACAGCTTGTCTCTTAGCTATGTCCTTTTCCACTGCGTTTTTCATCTGTATAAATCATCCCTTTAATAATGAAATTCAGAGGTGTAAGAATTGCATTCATAAGCCTCCTCATATTTCCTTTGTATTTAGTGAACTAATTGAAGTGAACTTGAGAAGAAGGCTGAGCGCCAAAGAATTGATGCTTTTGAACTGTGATGTTGGAGAAGACTCTTGAGAGTCCCTTGGACTGCAAGGAGATCCAACCAATCCATTCTGAAGGAGATCAGCCCTGGGATTTCTTTGGAAGGAATGATGCTAAAGCTGAAACTCCAGTACTTTGGCCACCTCATGTGAAGAGTTGACTCATTGGAAAAGACTCTGATGCTGGGAGGGATTGAGGGCAGGAGGAGAAGGGGACGACAGAGGATGAGATGGCTGGATGACAACACAGACTTGATGGATGTGAGTCTGAGTGAACTCCGGGAGTTGGTGATGGACAGGGAGGCCTGGCGTGCTGCAATTCATGGGGTCACAAAGAGTCGGACACGACTGAGCGACTGAACTGAACAGAACTTGGGAAGGCTAAATTTCCATACTCTAATTTTCCACGTCAGAAGCCTCATTTCTACTTCTAGACTCTATGGAACACCTCGTGTTATTCTGGTTTTGCATTGATTTTTGTTGTATCCCATGTCTAGGGCACACTGCATTTATATAGTTGCAGTGGTGGTGGCTTTAAAAATAGACTGGAAGTTTACAGATCACCTTTGAGCCAAAGTGCATTACCTTTCACCTTTATTTTATGGGGCTTGAGCCTCAACCTGGCTTGTTGGCCTTATTTCAAGAATTTTTTTTATAGCCATGACATTTGCTGACCCTGACTGAATGCTCTTGTCTTTTGATATTCCTGTCCTTTACATCCTTCCTTTATTATGATTATCCCTACCGTTATATTAACTACAGGAGTCTATCTGCTAATTTACAACAGTTCAAAGCACTGACTTGATCAATTTTAGGGAATACCAGAAGCCACACTAGAAGACCAAACTGCCATATATTTCCTCAGCTTTATCACACAGACACACACACATACACACAGGGCTACAGGAGAAAAATCACTTGCCTATAAGGATATAGTAATATAATAATAATAATAATAGTAATAACAACCTATTAACTTCTGTGGTAACTCAGTTGGTAAAGAATTTGCCTGCAGTACAGGTTACCCTGGTTCAGATCTTGGGTCAGAAAGATCCCCTGGAAAAGAGATAGGCTACCTACTCAGTATTCTTGGGCTTCTCTGGTGGCTCAGATGGTAAAGAATCCACCTGCAATATGGGAGACCTGAGTTCAATCCCTGGGTTCAGAAGATTCCCTGGAGAAGGGCATGGCAACCCACTCCAGTGTTCTTGCCTGGACAGAAGAGCCTTGGCGGGCCACAGTCCATGGTGTTGCAAAGAGTCAGACATGACTGAGTGACTAAGCACATTAACACATAGCACTTCAAAATTTATCTTTTTACTTCTATGCACTGCAGAAATTATTATTATCTTCCTTTTACCAGAGAAGAAATAAAAACTTAGCTAAAGTCAATAAACTAGTTAGTGGTAAAGCCAAAATTTAAAGAAAAATATTCTGACCTTAAAGTTTATGGTTTTTAACAACTACACTATATTGTCTCTCCGTCTGATCCTTGACACACCTTGAAAGGTAGGAATTATCCATAATTAAATCATGGGGAAATAAGATTTGGAATATGTTCAAAGTCATGCAGGTATAAAGGTGAGAGCTAGGATTTGTGTCTGTGAATGACTCCTCCAAAACTGTTTTTAAAACTTCTTCAATACTGCTTTCCACTGTGCTATACCAATGATGCTGAGAAGTCAGCTTGACAGTCCTGGTTATACCTCATATTCCTGGAATGATCTATTTAGGCCATCAACTTTCATCATTGTGGAGAAATCATGTGTCTATGAATTACATACCCTTTAAATTCATCTCTACAAATTCACACTGGGAAGGAGACTCAGGTATCACAAAATAAATAAACTCTGCTCAATATGCAATAGTAAATAAGACAAGTAAATTAGAACCTCTTAAGTAAGTAGGAAATACCACTGCTGGACTGCAACCATCAGCCTTACAAGTCCTGTACTTGCCCAGCTTCAGAACCAACAAAAGAGCTTGGAGTCTGAGACTGAGATGTCAGTGGCTTAATGGATGGAGGAGCTTACATGTCTGAAACAAGGTCCTAGAGTGACATCCCACTGTGTGTGGCAGATGGGGCAGGGCATGGCAGGAGACTTCTCTCTCTCGAGGGTGGGGAGAAGTTACCAGTTCTGAAGAAATTGACTTCAAATGGGTTTTCAGGTTGGGCTTTCCTGGTGGGTCAGTGGTTGAAAATCCACCTACCAATGCAGAAGTCATGGGTTCAACCCCTGAGTTGGAAAGATCCCCTAGAGAAGGAAGTGGCAACCCTGTCCAGTATTCTTGCCTGGGTAGTCCCATGGACAGAGGAACCTGGCAGGGTCTATGAGGTCACAAAAATGTGTCCATGGGGTCACATAAGAATAGGACATGAATTACCAACTGGACAACAACAGCAACAACAATGAGCTCACTGGTTACTGGAAAACCAGAAGAGAGGTACGCCTCTTACCCTTTCCTTTTGGTAAGAATTATCACTAGCGGGGGCCTGGGGCAAGTGTGTAGAAAGGTCAGTCATGTGAGCAGGGTATAGGTGAGGCATGCACTGGTTGAGCAAGGGATGTAGGGAGAGCAAGAGAACAGCTACCTTGGGTGGCCTGACTATACAGCCAATAACAAGATTATTAAATTCTCTGTTGATTGTTGTTTAGTCATTAAGTTGTATCTGACTCTGCACCTCCATGAACTGCAGCACACTAGGCTTCACTGTCTCTTGGAGTTTGCTCAAATTCTTGTCCATTGAGTTGGTGATGCTATTCAGCTATCTCATCCTCTGCCCCTCTCCACTCCCCCCTCCCCCCACTCCATCCAAGCTTGCCACATTTTACCTTCAATCTTTCCCAGCATCAGGATCTTTTCCAGTGAGTCAGCTCTTTACATCAGGTGGCCAAAGTATTGGAACTTCAACTTCAACATTTGTCCTTCCAATGAATATTCAGGGTTGATATGCTTTAGGATTGACTGATTTGATCTCCTTGCAGTCCAGGGAACTTTCAAGAGTCTTCTCCAGCACCACAATTCAAAAGCACCAATAAAACAAGACTTCAAGTAAGATACCCAGTGCAAATTAACTATAATATGAATGCTTAAAAACCTCTAACATAGACAGTATCCAAAGGATGAAGGTAATCATTCCACTCTCCTCTCTGCTTGTCAGATTGTATTGTACTTTGAGAGAGTTGCAGACAAATTAGTGTCCCAAAATGAGGACCCAGCTCAGGGTGGTATCTGGAAGACAGTTGCTTTAAAACCATACAGAAGAATGCATACGTTTAATTTGAGGGGCAAAAATAAAAACAAGCAAACAAACTATAGAGGGTCCTAATACTGATTATGAGTCATAAAACACAGGAAGAGAGATTTTAATTCAATAGGAACAAAACGTTGTCAGTACATTTTATTTAGATCTTTTGACAAAAGAATTATTTCCCTCAAAGAACAGTTAGTCCCTACATCAAAAAGGAAAAGTGTATTTGTTGAGTGTGTTGAAGAAAGGATTGCACTTCTAATCTCTTAGATTAGAGGACTAGTAAGTTTTTAAACCTGTGATTTTCTTAACAAAAATTGAAAAGTATATATTAATACAAACTTATATCCAAATATACAGAGTGACTTATTTATATCATCTGTCATATATTGATCAAAGTTATTACCATGTGGAAGTTTTTAATATATAAAACACACTCCTTAGTGTGGTCACCAGACATATTGGACAAGTTAAAATAAATTTTCATTTGATAATGCCTATCTTTGCCTGAAAATCAATTTATATATTATTATGTCAACAAATACACGTGACATTGTACAGGAGACAGGGATCAAGATCATCCCCATGGAAAAGAAATGCAAAAAAGCAAAGTGGCTGTCTGGGGAGGCCTTACAAATAGCTGTGAAAAGAAGAGAAGGGAAAAGCAAAGGAGCAAAGGAAAGATATAAGTATCTGAATGCAGAGTTCCAAAGAACAGCAAGGAGAGATAAGAAAGCCTTCCTCAGCGATCAATGCAAAGAAATAGAAGAAAACAACAGAATGGGAAAGACTAGAGATCTCTTCAAGAAAATTAGAGATACCAAGGGAACATTTCATGCAAAGATGGGCTCAATAAAGGACAGAAATGGTAGGGACCTAACAGAAGCAGAAGATATTAAGAAGAGGTGACAAGAATACACAGAAGAACTGTACAAAAAGATCTTCATGACCAAGATAATCCTGGAATGTGAAGTCAAGTGGGCCTTAGGAAGCATCACTGTGAACAAAGCTAGTGGAGGTGATGGAATTCCAGTTGAGCTATTTCAAATCCTGGAAGATGAAGCTGTGAAAGTGCTGCACTCAACATGCCAGCAAATCTGGAAAACTCAGCAGTGGCCACAAGACTGGAAAAGGTCAGTTTTCATTCCAATCCCAAAGAAAGGCAATGCCAAGGAATGCTCAAACTACTGCACAACTGCACTTATCTCACATGCTAGTAAAGTAATGCTCGAAATTCTCCAAGCCAGGCTTCAGGAATGCATGAACCGTGAACTCCCTGATGTTCAAGCTGGTTTTAGAAAAGGCAGAGGAACCAGAGATCAAATTGCCAACATTGGCTGGCTCATGGAAAAAGCAAGAGAGTTTCAGAAAAACATCTATTTCTGCTTTATTGACTATGCCAAAGCCTTTGACTGTGTGGATCACAACAAACTGTGGAAAATTCTGAAAGCGATGGGAATACCAGACCACCTGACCTGCCTCCTGAGAAATCTGTATATAGGCCAAGAAGCAACAGTTAGAACTGGACATGGAACAACAGACTGGTTCCAAATATGAAAAGGAGTACGTCAAAGCTATATATTGTCACCCTGCTTATTTAACTTATATGCAGAGTACATCATGAGAAATGCTGGACTGGAAGAAACACAAGCTGGAATCAAGATTGCCGGGAGAAATATTAATAACCTCAGAAATGCAGATGACACCACTCTTATGGCAGAAAGTGAAGAGGAACTAAAAGCTTCTTGATGAAAGTGTAAGAGGAGAGTGAAAAAATTGACTTAAAGCTCAACATTCAGAAAACGAAGATCATGGCATCCAGTCCCATCACTTCATGGCAAATAGATGGGGAAACAGTGGAAACAGTGTCAGACTTTATTTTTGGGGGCTCCAAACTCACTGCACATGGTGACTGCAGCCATGAAATTAAAAGACACTTACTCCTTGGAAGGAAAGTTATGACCAACCTAGATAGCGTATTCAAAAGCAGAGACATTACTTTGCCAATAAAGGTCCATTTAGTCAAGGCTATGATTTTTCCAGTGGTCAGGTATGGATGTGAGAGTTGGACTATGAAGAAAGCTGAGTGCTGAAGAATTGATGCTTTTGAACTGTGTTGTTGGAGAAGACTCTTGAGAGTCCCTTGGACTGCAAGGAGATCCAACCAGTCCATTCTAAAGGAGATCAGTCCTAGGTGTTCTTTGGAAGGACTGATGCTAAAGCTGAAACTCCAATAATTTGGCCACCTCATGCAAATAGTTGTCTAGTTGGAAAAGACTCTGATTCTGGAAGGGATTGGGGGCAGGAGGAGAAGGGGACGACAGAGGATGAGATGGCTGGATGGCATCACCAACTGAATGCACATGAGTTTGGGTGGACTCTGGGAGTTGGTGATGGACAGGGAGGCCTGGCATGCTGCGATTCATGGGGTTGCAAAGAGTCAGACATGATTGAGTGACTGAACTGAACTGAAACAAGTACACTGGTTGAATAAAATATACATGTAACATGTGATACAATCATTAATCTCTTTTGCTTCAGACTTATTTCTATTATTATATTTGCTTACAAAATTATAAATATTTTCACTCTAAATGGGAGTAGATAGGTATAGGCATGAATGTAAGTCCTAGTCAAGAATATTTATCATATTTCCCTCATCTCCCTAGTTACTACCTCCATATATTAAATAATAGTAATTTACTCTAACCTCAGGCAGATGGTTCTACAGTAATCATTTTTTTGCTTTTTAAGTAATTGTTTTCTCAAGCAAAAATGTATATAAGTTTAGTTTTCTCTTTTTAATAATGAATTCAAATTGAGGAATGAGGAGGGGATGACTTACAAGTGACTTTGAAATTCTTTAGATACTAAATTTCTTTTTCTTTCCTTTCTTTTTAAATTTCAAATTAGGAGGTATATTGAAGGATTCAGTGTTTAGCAACCGGACATACATTTTGAAATACACTCTGTATTTGTTTATGAAAATAAATATTTAAATACAGGTTAAATACATATTTAAAATTTATTGAGTACTTACCATGAAACATACACTGCTCTAAGGTGTTTTACATGTATCAGCTTACTTAAAATCATCACAACAATTCTCTGAGAAAAATTCTTTTATTATATTCACATTGATAATAAGGAAACGGAGATCTATTTAGGCTAGTCAACAGATTCAGTTTGGTTCAGAGGCCAGATTCCTGGCCGTCACTTTTTATTGATAGAGAAAGTGCATTTGTGCCAAGAAAGTGACAAGTGACAATTTTAGCTGGACTAGCAATAGGTTTTAGCAATAAAAATTAGGAATTAGTAAAGGTAATATTTTCCTTTTTGTTTGTGAAAGATATTTATGACTAAATGCAATTTTTTATATTTTCACAAAATTAATATAATTCTGGGGGGATATTTCTCATCCAATCTTGTTCTCTTTCTTTCATTTTCTCTCCTTCTGTTAGACACACAAGCACATACTCTAACATTTTTAATGTTTTTGTAACTTTGTGCACTGGAGGCTAGTAGATGTTTAGCAGAGGCTAGCAAGTTACCTTTTTCTTCACACACAATCTTTATATCTACAAAACGGCCTCTACAAAATTGAACTTTCAGCTGCCAGCATGATTTAATTTAGGAATATCCCACAGGTTTTCCCTTTGCATATTAGAAGTAAGATACTTACTGGAAAAATTACCCCCAGCTACCATTGGGTCTTCCATGGACTGGCATAGTTAAGATTGAAGAGTAAGATTGTCTTTGTCCTGTACATGCTCTGGACAAGTCTTATATTTTCAGGGCTTCTAATTCCTCATCTGTGAAATAACGAGCTTTTTCAAGTGACCCTTATGGCATTTTCCAGTTTTCAAATGTCTTTGACTCACTAAGTCAGGTAACTGCTTATCTGCAAACGTGCTTACATTGACTGCAGTGTAGGGTGTTCATTTCCACAAATATTTCCTTAGAGTCTTTTGTGGACCAGGTCCTTAGAAAGTCGAAGTGTAGGATAAAGAATTTGTATGGGACAGCCCACATCCTCATGTAACTTAAGGTCTTGCAGAGAAGAGTGTTAATTTGAAAAATAATGACATTTCGATGTGATTAGTGCTATACAAATAGTATAAGAACAGTTTTATGGAAGCATATTTTAAACATGATTTGAGAGATTTACCTTCTGTCATATTATTTTAGTTGCTAGGGTGCTTGAAGAGTGACCGATAGGTCTCACCCTAACATTAAGTATGTGCACACATGTTTTCTGAATAAGGATGTATCTTACCATCCGCAAGCTAAGACTAGAAAAAGCCTTCAAGGTCTATGCTATTATGATTGTAAAGGAACAAAATTAACTTTTTTAATATTCAAGATCCATATTATCCTTCAGGGTCCATTGATGTAAAAAAAAAGCAGTAAAGTCTCTTATTAATACATCTTACCTACAATTATCACCATGAACTATTTTCTTGAATAGAAATCAAATGTGCTTAGTCTTCTTCCTTTATGTTTTTTAGTACATTAAAAAAATTTTCTTGGCTATGCCACCGAGCATGTGGGGTCTTAGTTCCCTGACGAAGGATCAAACCTGTGTCCTTCACACTGGAAGCATGGCTTCTTAACCACTGGAACAACAGGGAAGTCCCCAGATGCTCTTTCTTAGTCTTCACATTGAGCCTTTGTTTCAGCATTTGTGAATCTTACTCATTATCTGCAATAAACTCACTTACTCGTCTGCAAGGTATTAGAATTCACTTACCTGTCAATGTGAAGCAGAACTATATACCTCTCACTAAAGCATACACTTTAGCCTTAAATCTAATTATAAATGTGAAAATGACAATGAACTTGAAAATAAAGTTGTGGAATTTGATTTTGCAGAGTTGATAGTGAAAATCAAGGCTGTGAGAAAAGCCATCTTTGTTCCCAGTCTGTCCCATAATACTTCCGAGCTTTATCTAGTCCTCTCTGAGCAGTACTGGGGTACTAAAATCTCATATTTAGTTTTTACTCATAGTTACCATCTAGAATGAAATAACAACAAAAATATGTTAAATCATTGGAAGAAAAATTACTTTCATAATTTACATAAAACAGAGTGAAGTAAAAGTCACTCAAAATGATAAACATTGAAGTTAACTATTACTGCATTAAAGATTACTTAGTTACTTAATTAAAAATAAAAATAATGTTTAACTAGTTCAGTTATTAAAAATTTTAAAACACTTTTTCAAGATTCTGAATTTGTTAAGCAACAAAACTTCCAATAACATATTTCTCTTAATTATTTTATTCATGGATCTTTGAGTACAACCTTATTAAATAATTATGAGTTATTGAACTTTGTCTCATTTAAAAAATTATCTATTTAATTATCTATTTGGTTATGATTATTTAAAAGCCTCATGATCCCCCACCCCCGTTCCTATGGATCGAAGGGTGATATTTTGATTAAGGAAAAGGAAATTGGAACAAAAAATAGCTCATTTCCATATTACCAAAATAGGTGTCTAGTAATAATCATAATAACCATTAACATTTATTTAATTCTTCCTCAGAGTCAGCACTCTGCCAATAGTGTCAAGTCACTTATCTTGTTTCATCTTCAAGTAGTTTTAACAGATGGATATTATTATTATTAGCCATACGTTTGCAAAGCACTAACTTTGCTATGGAATGCTTAAATGCCTTAAGAGAGGTCACAGCTAGTAAGTGGTAAGTGGTGGGTGCGGTGGAGGGAGCAGGGGGAGGATTCAAACCTAATGTGTTCACAGCCTGTATTCTAACTACATATCATAAGCTTCCTAAATATAAATAATTCCTACTCACCCTTTAAACTAGAGCAAGTTACCTAGAAAGTATCTTTTCGTTCTTTCTTTTCTTTTGAGAAATCTGCTAGGATGAAGAAAGCATCTGCAAAAATTAAGAGAAAAGGAAGAGGATATACTGATCACATATAAAAATCTCTTTTTAGAAACGGGGCTGGCTAGATTAAGGAAGGAAAAATTGGAGGTAAGGCTGTAGAATCTGGCCCAGTGTCTATTTACTTTGGTCCAAAGAATTCAAGATCCCAAGGAGAAAGCTCTCTACTAATGCAAGGGCTATTGGTATATCAAACTACTCTGAAATGTGTCTGTTGGAAATGTTTTTCTACATTTAATGTCTTAACATTAAAATTTTATTGATTGAATTAACTCAGTAAGCAAAAATTGGTTTTTAATTTAGGACTTTTTTTAGCTCATTTAAAAATACTGATTCTGGGATCAAAACATAGTATCTTAAAAAATGGCTTTTACTTTCTCAAAAACCTTGTTTTCTCTATCAACATGCTCTTATTGGGGCAGAGAAAAAACTTTGACTTTCCAAATGCTTATTTTAAAAGATAGGTTTGCACCTACTACAAGACGGAATTTGCTTCTAAGGACCCTATAAATAGGATAAGTAGATTTAAACTAATACACGGAAACAAATGTAAAAGGTGGTTTTATTTCTGGCATATTGCTCATATCTCCTAAAAAGAATAACTCCTAATGAGTAACTTTCTGTTCTTGTGAGGTTCTATTAGATGCTTCAGATGCTCCTGACATACAAAACCCTTACCTGCCTTGGGTTTGGCTGCCAGACCTCAACCTTGCTCCATTTTAGGAGCATTTCCAGGTCGCTTCCGTTTTGTCCCCTCCACAACTTTTTATCCTTAGTTTTTCTGGTTTCTCAAATCACAAGTTAGTTTTGTTCTCATTGTCACTGGTCACCTTATTATTTGGAATGACTGTTTTGGTTTTTAAATTTCATTAAATTTTAATCTTTGATTCCTGACTTCTGGGATCTTTCCTCTATTTGCAAGTTACCAAGGTAAAGTTTCCCATTTCTAGCTCTATTTCAGTTACAGGGAATGTGTCCTATCTGGAATCACCTTTCACTCATACTGCATCTGACAAAGCGATAGAAGTTATTGTTTTCTTCACCAGTATGGAGTAAGATATGTGAAGAAAGTACAGGGGTAGGGTTTGGAAAGAACTAATGTGAAAAGCTTAATTTATTCACTAAATATTAAGCTGTAATTATGGAATTTAATTAGAATTATGGAACTGACTCGATGGACCTGAGTTTGAGCAACTCCTAGAGTTGGTGATGGACAGGGAAGCCTGGAGTGCTGCAGTCCATGGAGTCACAAAGAACTGGACACGACTGAGCAACTGAACTGAACTGAACTGATGGAATTTCATTTAATTCCATAACTAATTTGCCTTCAAAAAAACAGTCTTCTTACTACTTATTGCATAGATCTTATTAATATAGAAACCAGGTATGGTTGTTTTACACTCCAGACTTGGCTGAATTTCAGGAAGAAGTGCAAATTATGAGCTAAATTTGTATCTTTACAGGTTTCACTTCTATCTGGGGATGTACTTTTTACATTAATTCTGAAACAAGATTTTGTTCTGTGGTTTAAATTCTGATGATTAATATATTTTGGTCACATGATAATAATACCTTACGTTTGCCTTGAATTCCATCCTGAGGGAATGTGTCTTTTGGATAAACATTAAATAGAATACAGCACATCAATATTTTTGAAGACTAGATCCTCAAGAAGATATAGTCTCCTACACACACATACACATATTTCTTTAGGAAGTGGATACCAATACTTATTCTGTAATACTGTAGGAATGATTAAATTCAATAATGTATGTAAAGCAAATGTAAATACTTAATATGCATTCAATAAATGGTGACTATCAGAATAGTTTCACACTCAGTTGAATTTTATAAAATAGGTAGTATTTTGAGGTGGTTACTCTCATTAATCAAATTATCTCATGATTTTTTCAATTGAGGACTCGAGACAAAGTGAAGATAAATGGTCAGCTCCAAACAAATAAAGACACTCTGATGGAAGGGACTCTGGCTACCGAGGCAACTCCCTGCTCAGTCGCTTCAGTCGTGTCCGACTCTGTGCGACCCCAGAGACGGCAGCCCACCAGGCTCCGCAGTCCCTGGGATTCTCCAGGCAAGAACACTGGAGTAGGTTGCCATTTCCTTCTCCAGAGCAACTCCCTAGAGTTCGTTAAAGACAACAGAGAACAGTTCTCCTGTTTTGTCTATCAATGAATGTCTTCTGTCATAGCCAAGAGATGGGCCACGCAGACTGAAACAACTCTTTGAACTGAACTACTGTAACAAAAAATACGAAATGTTAACTATTCCTCTGTGCCTGAAGCATAATGAAATGCATATGTGGTACTGGGGTGAGGTATTACGAGATAAGATCCACAAGACAGATTGGCTCATTTAACAAATTCTAAAAAAACACCCATGGTGGATTCATGTCAATGTATGGCAAAACCAATACAGTATTGTAAAGTAAAATAAAGTGAAAATAAAATTAAAAAAAAAATTTCTCAACTATGTTCCAGAGCTAGGCTAAACAAGCCAGTTCTGCACTTGAGAAACTCAATCCAAGAGAAGAGAAAAATAAGCACACTCTTATAACAAGTGCTATGGCTGCTGTAAATTCAGGGGGGACATGAAGGAAGTCACTTAATTGCCTTTGTCTGGAGGGTGGAGGATGGTTTCATAATGTAGGAGGTACATGAGTTAAGCTATGATGGATATGTACAGTACTCAGTGATGAGAACCACAGAGAGGTATTTGTGGATAAAAGTGCGCATTCTAGGGGAAAGAGGTATTATATTTGGGATGGAATATACAATAATTGCATAATTTCTTAATATCAGAAATGGAAAATAAAAAATCTTAACAAATAACAAGATGGCCATGTAATATTTAAGATAAATTTAATGCACCTCTCCTACCAAGTCCATATTTAATGCACGCTTGCCTCGTGGCTATTATTAGAACATTTTATCATAGACCTGGGTTTTCAAACCAACCTACAAACTGATCAGTAATCACAACTTGCTTATTTTCATTGAGCTACCTAATACACTCCATTCTGAAGTCAGGAGAACAGTGAAGTATGAGCTATATATAGTTGGAAAGACTAAAAACCTCAGTAACTAGAACAGACATTTGCTTATTGGCACAGGTACCCTGAAGGATGTTCTCTCCTCACATTACTAACATGTCAGGATTTTTAACAGATATTATTAAGACACCACAGTAATGTGGAGATGTATGTAAGTTGAGAGCATAATCACTATGAGGACTGAAGGCTGATGATTTGACTGTGTTGAAATTACTCTGGTGCCCCTCTAATTTGTCACATGACTTAATGTCTAACTCCATTATATGGTTTTAAAAACCTGGGTTCTTGATGATTTCTTTTTCTTTTCATGAAGTGGATAATGATTTGTAAACTGATTCTTCATGTTCCTAAACCACTGAGCATTTAAAAAATTAGTTTCCATGAAATAGATGTGGTTTCAAAGGAAGTCTTGGCTCAAGCAGCTTCTGTTTATGCACTTTGACTACCAGGATATCTACTGAATGAAAGATGGTGATTTCTAAATTATTCTATTTTTAGTTTGATATCCCTTCTTAACTCTTTGGTTTTCTCCATGCTGCTTCCCAGGATCCCCTTCTTGTTTGTTCTCTTGATATGTTACCACTAGCAACTGTTATTATTGGCTCTCTTTTTTCCATCTACTACCAAATCTTAGGGTAAAAGTGGAAAAACCTTGAAGTATAATTGCTTAAGGAGATATTTCCACACATATTACTAGGGGCAATCTTCAGCATTCTTTTTTTAATATGTTGAAACATGAAAATCAGGTGAAAATTGAAAAATGACTTGGATTATTTAGCCTAAACTAAGCCAAATAAATTAACCTTAGTAATAAAGGCATAACACTAGATTTTCCTGTTGCTCTTTTGAGTGGACTTAATTCTCTTCATTTCTATGCAAGATTGAACAAAAACATTACCTGAATGCTTATTTGTACTAGGCACTGTACTAGTGCTTTGAATAGGAAGGATTAGGAAGTTAGAATAAACATTCTGCTCTTGAGAAATTCACCAGTTAGAGGGAAAGAGAGACACACGTAAAAAGATAATTTTTTAATAAGAATATAAGAATAATTCACATGAGGCAATGTTAAATTTCTATTCTGGGGGTAGAAAAACAAATTTCTTTTTTACGTATGAGAGACTCACATATTTTAGCATAAACTGTCACTGAAGATTTAGATATGTTTGGGACATGTGTGGAGATCAGTAGTAGGGACTCATCTGGAAATTCTTCGCGTGACAAACCAGTTTTACAGGAAAGAACTCGGAGTAGCAGAGTGGGTTGAGATGTGTAAAAAATTGGTTCAAATCTCTTTTGGAGAGGGGATTTTTTTTTTTGGCTTTCTCTTGTTAACATGTTCTTGAGTCTTAACGAGAGGAATAAAGAAAAAATAAGATTTGAGTCCTTAACTTTCCGCTTATGGACAGTGCAGAACTTGCTAGGTAGAACTTTAGCTATAGAGTCAGACTTTGAATATGAACTCTGCCATTTCCTATCTGTGTGCTCATGGGTAGTTTAGTTTATCTCTCAAAATTTTATTTTCCTCTTATTTAACATGGAGATATATATGGATTTCACTCAGTCAAGTCTGACTCTTGTGACCCCATGGACTGTAGATGTCCATGGAATTCTCCAGGCAAGAATACTGGAGTGTGTAGCCAATCCCTTCTCCAGGGGATCTTCCTGACCCAGTGATCGAACCTGGGTGTCCCACATTGCAGGCAGATTCTTTACCATCTGAGCCACCAGGAAAGCCTGTGGTGCTGCTGCTAAGTTGCGTCAGTCGTGTCTGACTCTGTGCGACTCCAAGGACTGAAGTCCACCAGGCTCCTCTGTCCCTGGGATTCTACAGGCAAGAACATTGGAGTGGGTGGCCATTTCCTTTGCCAATGCATGAAAGTGAAAAGTGAAAGTGAAGTTGCTCAGTCATGTCTAACTCTTGGCGACCCCATGGACTGTAGCCTACCAGGCTCCTCCGTCCATGGGATTTCCTAGGCAAAAGTACTGGAGTGGGGTGCAATTGCTTTCTCCGAGGAAAGCCTATAGATATCGATACTTTACCTTATAAGCATATGATAATGGTTAATATTCACAAAAACCTAATGAATACCTAGTCTGTAGAGTAAATTATTTTAGGCAAGGAAATAAAAATAAAAGGAAAGTTAGATGTGAAACCTGCACTTTAGGGGAAATAATATTGATTTGGGGAATAGAGTAGGTACATGAGATCGTTTATATATATAGTCTCAATTAAGTCATGTAGGTATACTATGAAGTCTACTGTTTTAGCACTGGTTAAATATCATAGCCTTTAAATATTTGTTCAATGTTAATTTAGAGGAGATGCTTGACTATTGTGTCAGGGGAGGGATCTGGGCCAAAGAAGAGACAACAGCTGGTACTATTTCCAATCTAACTGCCTAAAATAGACTATTTTTAAAAGGAAGAGATTAAGACACTTTTATTTGTCAAGGTCACGTGCTGACAAATAATTTGCCATAGAGCTTGATAGTATGCTTATTTCAATTAGTGAAAGTAAAGTCGTGTCATATCATACTCCATATTCCGATTATGCATATATATTTTCCCTTATATATAATTATACATTCCTATATATAAATTTAATATATAACACATACATGAAAAGAATGTAGAAAAAATTTATTTGTGGAGTTGAATTAAGTATCACAAAGAGATCATCTGTGTAATCATCACCCAGTTCAAGAAATGGAATATTACCAGCACCCATTCTACCTTCATTCACTATTTCATGCCTGCCTCTGAAAAAACATGATGATGATACCAATTTCTAATACTATTCTTTAGTTTTTGAGTTTTGTACAAATGGAAGCATACACTATTAATATACATTATCCCTGACTGAGTTCTTTTGATAAATATTAGGTTGGTAATATTCAAATGTGAAGAAAGCTGAGTGCCAAAGAATTGATGCTTTTGAACTGTGGTGTTGGAGAAGACTCTTGAGAGTCCCTTGGACTGCAAGGAGATCCAACCAGTCCATTCTGAAGGAGATCAGCCCTGGGATTTCTTTGGAGGGAATGATGCTGAAGCTGAAACTCCAGTACTTTGGCCACCTCATGCGAAGAGTTGACTCAATGGAAAAGACTCTGATGCTGGCAGGGATTGCGGGCAGGAGGAGAAGGGGACGACAGAGGATGGGATGGCTGGATGGCATCACTGACCTGATAGACATGAGTTTGAGTGAACTCCAGGAGATGGTGATGGACAGGGAGGCCGGGCGTGCTGCAATTCATGGCGTCACAAAGAGTCGGACACAACTGAGCGAATGAACTGAACTGAACTGAATATTCAAACATGTTGTTGCTTTTGGCTTAGTTTGTTTATTTTCATTATCATATACTGTTCTAATATATAAATGTATTCTCAGTTAATAGCCACCCTTTTGCTGTTGGATTCTCCCCAGTTCTTGACCATTAGGAATACTGTCGCTATGAGTAATTTTGTATGTGTCTTTTTGATGCTTCTCTGTATGATTTTTAAAACAATGTAATACTGAGTGGAATTCCTTTGTCATAAAGTAAGACATGTTGCTTCAACTTTAGTAGGAAAAGCCGAGTGTGTGCTCTAAATTACTTTGTTTAGTCATTTTCTATGGATATTTCAGGGCATCCCTGGTGGCTTAGATGGTAAAGAATCTGCCTGCGATGTGAGAGACCTGGGTTCCATCCCTGGGTTGGGAAGATTCCCTGGAGGAGGGCATGGCATCCCATTCCAGTATTCTTGCCTGGAGAATCCCCATGGACACAGGAACCTGGTGGGCTACAGTCCATGGGGTCACAAAGAGTATCAGACATGACTGAATGCCTAAGCATGGATATTCCAAGAGTTTTTGAAAGAAGGTATTTTCTATAGGTGTTAGGTGCAGTGTTGCAAATATTTCAGTTGGATCAAGTTTGCTAACCACATTGTTCAAAATTTTTCTATATCTACTAGTATTATTTTTTATATTTATTCTATCAGCTAGTGAATAATTTTCATTAAAATATCCCCTTATCATGTATTTGTCTATTTCTCTTCCATACATTTGTTTTTTGTCTCACAAATTTTGAGACAATAACATTGTGTACAAATGTATATCTTATGTCTTTATAATCCTAGTGGGTAGCTTTTTACCATTTGATGTGTCTGACTTTATTTCTAATAATGATTGTTTTGTACTAAAATTTGCTTTGTCTGATACTGATAGAACTTAGAAGCTTTCTTTCAGTTAGTGTTTGTATTCTATATCTTTTTCCAAATTTTAAACTTCAACTTTGTAATACTTATATATTTAAAAATGCTTTGTGGGACTTCGCTGGTGGTCCAGTGGTTGGGGGCTCTGTACTTTCACTGCAGAGGTGTGGGTTTGATCCCTGGTGGGGGAACTAAGATCCTGCCACGCTGCATGATGCAGCTAAAAACAAACAAATAAATAAATTGATTAATTTGAAAAGATTAGCTCTTTGGAGCTCTGTTGTAAAAAAAAAAAAAAACAGTAAAAAATGCTTTCTGTAGGTTGTATGTTATTATTTTCTGAGTCTTATTTAAAAAAAAAAAGAAGTCTGTCATTCGTGTCTGACTTTTTTTGACCCCGTGGACTGTAGCCTACCAGGCCCCTCCATCCATGGGATTTTCCAGGCAAGAGTATTGGAGTGGGTTCCGTTTCCTTCTCCAGGGGATCTTCCCAAACCAGGGGTAAAACTCAGATTTCCCGCATTGCAGGGAGGCGCTTTACCATGTGAGCCACCTTAAATTAGAGTACTTAGTCCACTTATAAGCACTAATTCTATTAATATAGTTGTATTAAAATCTGTCATTTTCCTATTCAGTTCAGTTCAGTTCAGTTCAGTTGCTCAATCGTGTCCAACTCTTTGCGACCCCATGCATCGCAGCACGCCAGGCCTCCCTGTCCATCACCATCTCCCGGAGTTCACTCAGACTCACATCCATCAAGTCAGTGATGCCATCCAGCCATCTCATCCTCTGTCGTCCCCTTCTCCTCCTGCCCCCAATCCCTCCCAGCATCACAGTCTTTTCCAATGAGTCAACTCTTTGCATGAGGTGGCCAAAGTACTGGAGTTTCAGCTTTAGCATCATTCCTTCCAAAGAAATCCCAGGGTTGATCTCCTTCAGAATGGACTGATTGGATCTCCTTGCAGTCCAAGGGACTCTCAAGAGTCTTCTCCAACACCACAGTTCAAAAGCATCAATTCTTCGGTGCTCAGCCTTCTTCACAGTCCAACTCTCACATCCATACATGACCACAGGAAAAACCACAGCCTTGACTAGACAGACCTTAGTTGGCAAAGTAATGTCTCTGCTTTTGAATATACTATCTAGGTTGGTCATAACTTTTCTTCCAAGGAGTAAGTGTCTTTTAATTTCATGGCTGTACTCACCATCTGCAGTGATATTCGAGCCCCCCAAAATAAAGTCTGACATTGTTTCCACTGTTTCTCCACCTATTTCCCATGAAGTGATGGGACCAGATGCCATGATCTTCATTTTCTGAATGTTGAGCTTTAAGCCAACTTTTTTACTCTCCTCTTTCACTTTCATCAAGAAGCTTTTTAGTTCCTCTTCACTTTCTGCCATAAGGGTTGGTGTCATCTACATATCTGAGGTTATTGATATTTCTCCCAGCAATCTTGATTCCAGCTTCTGCTTCTTCCAGCCCAGCATTTCTCATGATGTACTCTGCATAGAAGTTAAATAAGCAGGGTGACAATATATAGCCTTGACATACTCCTTTTCCTATTTGGAACCAGTCTGGTGTTCCATGTCCAGTTCTAACTGCTGCTTCCTGACCTGCATACAGATTTCTCAAGAGGCTTTCTATTTATTTCCCCTCTCTCTTATCTTGTTTTCACCTTCTGCTTCTTTGGGGTAGAATATATATTTATCTGGTTCTATTTTTTTCTCTGTTAGTGAAAATTACTTTTTATTATTCTTTTTGTAAATACTTTAGGAATACAATATCCTTGACTTAGTCTAAATTAATTGGCACTTATACCTTAAAAAACTAAGGGACTTAAAACTTTTAAACTCCTTTTACTGCTACATTTCGTCTATATGCAGTTGATACACATTTTAATTTTCTTTCTCTCTATATGTCTAGCCTAAGACATTATTGTTTGATATAGTCAGTCTTTATTTAGACTCACCTTGATATTGACTACTTTTATTGCTCTATATTCTTTCTTATATCTCTGATTTTCCATCTGAAATTATTTCCCTTCCACTTAAAAAATACTCCTTGTAATTAATTTCATCTGTTGGAACATATTCTCATAATTTTTAGTTATATGAAGATAGCTTTATTCACATTAATTTTTGAAGATGCTCATTTTTATCATTTTCTTTTTTGGGGTACAGCAATCTAAAGTTTTATTTATTTTATTTTAGTACTATAAGAGTATATGTTATTGTTTTTATTTTATTTTATTACTTCAGTTGAGGATTCAGCTCTCAGTCCAATTATTGCTCCTTTGAAAATATTTTTTTGTGTGTGTGTGTTTTAGCTTCTTTTATGTTCTGTTATTGTTTCAGGTTTTTAGAAATATCAGTAAAATGTAATTAGGTCAGAATTACTTGGATTACTTGGATCAAACATACCTTCTTAGTTTTTGTGTCATTTATCATTGGAGAATTCTCCTCTATTATCTCTTCACATATTGCTTCTGCTGTTTTTCTCTCTTCTCTCTTTCTGAGATTTCAGTTATACTTATCTGAGACTGTCTCACTAGATTTTCCTTATGTCTTACCCAACTATTATGCCTTACCCAACTCTTATGCCTTTTTCACTCACTTTGCTCAATGATTGATTAGGGTTTATTTCTTCTGATTCACCTTCAAGGTCACTGATTCTCTCTTCAAACCTATTATTCAAAAGATTTTGAGTTGTGTTTTTCTTTTTGTGTGTTTGGTTTTAACTTTTCCTTTTTTTCTTGTTTATTAGGAATATATATAGGAGTCAGATGCTATATGAGAGTAAGACTGCAGATAAAGACTGCATATTGGGCCATATTGCTTATTATGGCCAATGCAAGCTCTGCTTTCATGAGAGTATTAGCAGGCAATTGGCGCAAATTGTTAGTAAGGATAGAAAATTATAAACTATTTTTATTATAAGAAAGTGTTATGATAGGAAAAATACAGAAAGCAAAGAGGAACGAAAGAACCTCCTGATGAAAGTGAAAGAGGAGAGTGAAAAAGTTGTTTGAAACTCAACATTCAAAACACTAAGATCATGGCGTCCAGTCCCATCACATCACGGCAAAGAGCAGGGGAGAAAGTGGTTGCAGTGACGTATTTTGTTTTCTTGGGCCCCAAAATCACTGTGGACAGTGAGTGCAGTTGCGAAATTAAGACGCTTGCTCCTTGGGAAAAAACTTATGACAAACCTAGAAGGCATATTAAAAAGCAGAGGCATCACTTTGCTGACAAAGATCTGTATAGTCAAAGCTATGGTTTTTCCGGTAGTCATATAGGGATGTAAGAGTTGGACCATAAATAAAGCTGAGCGCCAAAGGATTGATACTTTTAAAGTGGTGTTAGAGAAGACTCTGGAGAGTTCCTTGGACTGCAAGGTGACCAAACCAGTCAGTTCTAAAGGAAATCAACTTGAATATTCATTGGAAGGACTGATGCCAATACTTTGGCCAACTGATGTGAAGAGTTAACTCATTTCGAAAAGACCCTCATGCTGGGAAAGACTGAAGACAGGAGGAGAAGAGGGCAGCAGAGGCTGAGATGGTTAGATAGCATCACTGACTCAATGGACAAGAATTTGAGCAAACACGGGAGACAATGGAGGACAGGGGAGTCTGGTATGGTATAATTCATGGGGTTGCAATCATGGGGACATGATTTAGCGACTGAACACCAACAATGAGGGAGCAGAGGCAGAAAAATCTAAGCTAGTCTGAGGATTCAAGAAAAACTTCTCTAAGGAAAAGTAAGCTAACCAGTTATAAGAACGGAAATGGGTGATATGTAGGCCCAAGGGCAGAAGCAAATGCAAGGAAAATCTGAGAAGTGAGCATGCGGTCCATTTGAAAGTCTTGATATTTTCAGTCATTGACAGAAGTTATCATAAAGGAGTAAGTGGCTTCAGGATGTTGAAGAGAAGACATACAGATCACTACAGCCTCACTGATCTTGGTAAGAAACTGTTTTATAACAAAGGCAATAGGAGACTATTAAAAAATTCTAAGCACACGATAAAAGTGGTCCAGTAGATAATTTGCAAAGATTGCACAGCTGGAAGGAGATTAAAGTAGAAGAGAAATACACTAGATACAGAAAAAACACTTATAAACCTTGTATTTAAGGGAGGAATGTTAGTAACAAATCAGAGTAGTAGAAGTAGGGACATGAACTGGAATCACCTGAGAGCTGTTTAAGAAACAAAATAACAGAATGAGGTGGTTTGTTGGTAGGGTGGATACTGTGCCATTCAAATCCACTTTTTAGGCTATGCTGCTACTAAAAGCCCTAGCTTCAGCTAGGAAGATCTCCCTTGCCCAAGGTTGTACCCCTTCCCAGAGTGGCCACAGCCAGTGGATAATCAGTGAAGGGATATAAATATTCATCCATGATTAACCATATGATTGGGATGGGGACAGCATCCCAACCCAACTAGCCCTCTACAGTCCTGCTTCCTTCTTTTCCCTCCCAGGCCCTCCCTTCCTTCCCATCCTAGTCACACTTACTAGTAAACTTCTGAAGGCTAGTTTCTGCCTTAGAGTTTGCTTCCCAGAGAACCCAAGCTGTGACAATTGGTTATGAGGCTGAAGAGTGTAATGAAGAGTGATGATTTAATAGACTTTTGTCTTGAAAACTTTCAAGATTTCTGTCTTGAAAACTGGATAATAGATAGGTTATTTAATGAGATAGAAAATCCCAGAAAAAACGGTGTATTTTAAAATGAAGTTGTTTTAAGTGCCCATGTGAATCTAAGGAGTTACTCAGGCATCTCTTAGCTCTCAGGTCTGCATTCTAGGAGAGAAACTATGGAGGCTGAGAGTAAAGGAGGTAGGTAAGAAAATTAGAGAACTGATTACTGTTTGAAACAACAATTAAGTGGATGGGAAAATAAATTGACTAGAATATGAAAACAGAGCATAAGCTCTGAATTCCACTGTGAAAAACTGTAATTTAGCACATGTTTTTTAAATTTTGAATTCTTATAAAAATGAGAGGAGTTAAGATGTCACGTCAGGCTAGTTCTTTTTAACATGAGCTTTAAATTTCAATACTTTGGTAAAAATACCTTCTACCTTAGTACTCTCTGCGTGTCTTGAGCCCAGTTGAAATGTTCAGTTCAGTTCAGTTCAGTTCAGTCTCTCAGTCGTGTCTGACTCTTTGCGACCCCATGAATCCCAGCATGCCAGGCCTCCCTGCCCATCACCAACTTCCGGAATTCACTCAAACTCATGTCCATCAGGTAGGTGATGCCATCCAGCCATCTCATCCTCTGCTGTCCCCTTCTCCTTCTGCCCCTAATCCCTCCCAGCATCAGAGACTTTTTCAACTCTTCACATGAGGTGGCCAAAGTATTGGAGTTTCAGCTGTAGCATCAGTCCATCCAAAGAACACCCAGAACTGATCTCCTTCAGAATGGACTGGTTGGATCTCCTTGTAGTCCAAGGGACTCTCAAGAGTCTTCTCCAACAACACAGTTCAAAAGCATCAATTCTTCAGCACTCAGCTTTCTTCATAGTCCAACTCTCACATCCATACATACTACTGGAAAAACCATAGCCTTGACTAGATGGACCTTTGTTAGCAACGTAATGTCTCTGCTTTTGAATATGCTATCTAGGTTGGTCATAACTTTCCTTCCAAGGAGTAAGCGTCTTTTCATTTCATGGCTGCAGTCACCATCTGCAGTGATTTTGGAACCCCCCAAAATAAAGTTTGACACTGTTTCCACTGTTTTCTCGATCTATTTCCCATAAAGTGATGGGACTAGATGCCATGATCTTCGTTTTCTGAATGTTGAGGTTTAAGCTAACATTTTCAGTCTCCTCTTTCAATTTAATCAGGAGGCTTTTTAGTTTCTCTTCACTTTCTGCCATAAAGGTAGTGCCATCTGCATATATGAGGTTACTGATATTTCTCCCGGCGATCTTGATTCCAGCTTGTGCTTCTTCTGGTCCAGCGTTTCTCATGTTGTACTCTGCATACAAGTTAAATAAGCAGGGTGACAATATACAGCCTTGACTTACTCCTTTTCTTATTTGAAAGCAGTCTGTTGTTCCATGTCCAGTTCTAACTGTTGCTTCCTGACCTGCATATAGGTTTCTCAAGAGGCGGGTCAGGTGGTCTGGTATTCCCATCTCTTTCAGAATTTTCCGCAGTTTATTGTGATCCACACAGTCAAAGGCTTTTGAATAATCAATAAAGCAGAAATAGATGTTTTTCTGGAACTGTCTTGCTTTTTCCATGATCCAGCAGATGTTGGCAGTTTGATCTTTGGTTCCTCTGCTTTTCCTAAAACCAGGTTGAACATCTGAAAGTTCATGGTTCACGTATTGCTGAAGCCTGGCTTGGAGAATTTTGAGCATTACTTTACTAGCGTGTGAGATGAATACAATTGTATGGTAGTTTTAACATTCTTTGGCATTGCTTTTCTTTGGGATTGGAATGAAAAATGAGCTTTTCCAGTCCTGTGGCCACTGCTGAGTTTTCCAAATTTGCTGGCATATTAAGTGCAGCACTTTCACAGCATCATCTTTCAGGATTTGAAATAGCTCAACTGGAATTCCATCACCTCCACTAGCTTTGTTCAGAATGAGGCTTTCTAAGGCCCACTTGACTTCACATTCCAGGATGTCTGGCTCTAGGTGAGTGATCACACCATCGTGATTATCTTGGTCATGAAGATCTTTTTTATACAGTTCTGTGTATTCTTGTCACCTCTTCTTAATATCTTCTGCTTCTGTTAGGTCCATACCATGTCTGTCCTTTACCAAGCCCATCTTTGCATGAAATGTTCCCTTGGTGGAGATTCATGACACTGTACAGGAGACAGGGATCAAGACCACGGAAAAGAAATGCAAAAAAGCAAAATGGCTGTCTGGGGAGGCTTTGCAAGTAGCTGAGAAAAGAAGAGAAGTGAAAAGCAAAGGAGAAAAGGAAAGATATAAGCATCTGAATGCAGAGTTGAAATGTTAAGCCCAGTTAAATGTTAAATCTGCAGTGCTCAGATTTAACCAGCAAAGAGGGTCAAAGAAAGTACTTCAATTCATTTGACAGAAATCTTCTAACAACAAGAATGCATCCCAAAATAAATGTCTCTGGATGAAAATACATTACAATACAGTGGAAGTTTGATCCTGTATTTTAAGGTCAAGAGTACATATTGTCTTGTGTTTTATTCTCAATTCAAAACATCTGTCTTTATTAATAATGTGATAAAATGGGTCATGTAAGCTTTGGTGCCAAAGGATTGACTCCCTAAAAGCCAAAAGAGAAAATACTCTTTACGTGTTTCTTTGGATCTGCTTTGCTGAGAAAAAAAATTATATATATATTTTATTATATATACATATAAATTATATATATATATATACATATATATATATATACACACACACACCTTTGCTGCACTGAGAATTGCATGGTCTGAAAATTTTTGCTGCATAGAAAACTATTTCAGTCATTCATGACTTATTTTTTATTGACCAGGAACTAGATCATAGACTCAATTTTCTAACCCAGGGAAATTAAAACAAGACCTGTGAATGAGAACTCTATCTGAGTGAATAGAATGTAGTTTTTCCATTTTATTTGAGAATATACTAGATACACAGAAGATAGAGGTTGTAATTTTGGGTCAAATAGAAGCTCAGAAGCAACACATGGTATTTGCTAATGAAAAAGTATTTATCTGCCTCCCACGGAAAACAGTGCACATAGATCATATTCTTCCGGTCTTGGAAAGTAGAGTCCATGCTGAGTAGTTTGTTTGCTCCTCCAGAACCTCTATTCATCTTTCTCCTTTTGCGCTTTGGAGAGAGGCTGACCTCTAAGCTATATCAGTTGGTTCCCTGTTCGCTAGCATTCAGTTGATTTTGAGGGGTAGCTTGTCCTCCAGGAGATTTGGTGAATGGGAAAAAAGTATCTTCAGGTTTTTATTGCCCTAGTTTTCCTCAGGGGTTGTTATGAGCTAGCTGTCTATCCAGCCAGTCACACCTCCCAAAAATTAGCCTTCCTGCACTTCACCTGTTTCTCACAGGACTCGGGACAGTGGCAGAACTCCTTTGTTGTCAGCCTTAGGAAATTGTGCTGCCCCTATAAGTTTCCCCACATCAGATCCATGGCTTTGACGAGAATGCATTTTGAAACTCTCCTCCATTTACTCAATTTGAAAGTGCCATTTTTTTTTTTCTGCTAAGACTCTAGATTGAACTACTCAGATAAAGGTTAATACATTATTCTTAATTGTTCTTCAAACCTCTTTAAAATATTGGGATCAGCAGTGATATTTAATCAATCTTAAATGTTATGTTTAAAGTATTTTTCAGTCCTCTAATTAGGTTTTAAAATAGAGTTGACCCTTGAGCAAAAGCGTCCACTTTTGAACTATTTGGTTCCACTTTTACTGGATTTTTTTCAGTAGTAATTGCTACAATACTACATTGTTCATCTGCATCTGTGATTGGTTGAATTGAAGATTTAAAACTGTGGATAAGGAATTGCTAAGAGTGACTATAAATTAAAGGTAGATTTTTGATTGTGTGAAAGGTCAGCACCTATAATCTCAGCATTGTTCAAGGATGAACTGTATAAATTGAGAATTTATTTTTTAGTGCTTACTTGGGTGCACATAACTCAGCAGAAAGATGCATCAACCATTAAACCAGCTCTCCAGATGCTGACAGTAGGGTAGGAAACATGGAAAATATTGAATATTGTAGATGATAGGCTTTGGAAATTTAGCACATGTACTGTAGTTCTGATTTCTAATTTTATATTTGACTTTGTTTTCAGTGTTTCTTTTGATCTCATTTGCTTTTAGTCCATGTTAGTGTTGCTCTATGTGCTTTTGTTTTTATATTTTTCTGGTTAATTTGGGCAGCTGTATTCTGATTGTAATTACTTCTTAATTTAAAACAGTTTCCTAGTTTATAAAATTTGAACACTATCTACTGTTTCTTGCTTTAAACGAATGAGAAATTTGTGTACATATATCTTCTTACCTCCTCTGCTTGCTTCCATCATCTAAGTCTTTTTTAGTGGCATGTTTGCAGGGTACATCCTCTTCAAAAACTGTAATTTTCAAAGCTGCTTAATATTATTAGTATTTAAAATAATTCTGTGCTTATATAGTTTTCTTTTGTAGCATAATTTCTTCCATTTAGAATTGTTTGGGGTCATTGTTTATTTTGGTGGGTTTTGATATTAATACATTTTAAGGGCTCTTTTTATACTCTAGAGATTGTTTTGTGCTATGTGCTCAGTTGTGCCCGACTCTTTGTGACCTCACTGACTGTAATCCACCAGGCTCCTCCAGAGCATCTTCCCGACTCAGGGATCGATCCACATCTCCCGGGGCTCTTGCACAGCAGGCAGATTCTTTACCTGCAGAACCATCAGGGATGCCCATGTTGCAAATATCTCCTCCTAGCCTTTTCCTTTTCTATTAACTCTGCCTATGATATTTGTCAGGCTTCCCTGATGGCTCAGCAGCTTAAGATCTGAGTGTAGTGCAAGAAACCCAGGAGATGCGGGTTTGATCCCTAGGTCGGGAAGATCCCCTGGAGGAGGAAATGGCAACCAACTCCTGTATGCTTGTCTTGGACATTCTGTAGACCCAGGAGCCTGGCAGAATACAGCCCACTGGGTTGCAAAGAATCAGGCAGGACTGAGAACAAGGCACATGGTATGACATCTGTCATGAACACAGCTTCTGAATTTTAAGCTAGTCAAGTTTATCAGATATATGCCTTGTGATTTATATTTTTAAAATTAAAAAAGAAACTCTTCATTACCTTTATACTTTTATTGTTCATTAAAAGTTCATCTGTAGTTCTTAGTGTCTTTTTTACTAGGTAGTGAAACAGTATGCACAATACCATCTACTAAGGGGTGCACGTTTTCCTTTCTGATATGTACTTATAATAAATACAGTTTACTGAGCACTTACCCTATGCCTACAGCATTCTAAGTGAATAGTTCAACTAATTTTATAAAAACCCTATAATGAAGACTTTAAAAAAAATAGTAATATATGTATTTTTAAATTTTCAGATTTATTTGAGGTATAATTGACATATAAAATTGTAAGCTATTTAAAAGATACACTGTGGTGATTTGCAATACCTGCAAATCCTCCCATTTAGTGAAAGGATGTGAAAGGATTCCTCCTATCTAGTTATTTAACCACACCCATCATTTTACAGGTTTACCTTGAGGAAATGCCAAGTGAAATAAGCCAGATCCAGAAAGAGAAATTCTGCATGGTATCACTTTTATGTAGAATAGACAATTTTATTTTTTTATTTTATTTTATTTTTTAGTTTTTTATTTTTTAAATTTTAAAATCTTTAATTCTTACATGCATTCCCAAACATGAACCCCCCTCCCACCTCCCTCCCATAACATCTTTCTGGGTCATCCCCATGCACCAGCCCCAAGCATGCTGCATCCTGCGTCAGACATAGACTGGCAATTCAATTCACTTGATAGTATACATGTTAGAATGTCATTCTCCCAAATCATCCCACCCTCTCCCTCTCCCTCTGAGACCAAAAGTCCGTTATACACATCTGTGTCTCTTTCCTGTCTTGCATACAGGGTCGTCATTGCCATCTTCCTAAATTCCATATATATGTGTTAGTATACTGTATTGGTGTTTTTCTTTCTGGCTTACTTCACTCTGTATAATCGGCTCCAGTTTCATCCATCTCATCAGAACTGATTCAAATGAATTCTTTTTAACGGCTGAGTAATACTCCATTGTGTATATGTACCACAGCTTTCTTATCCATTCATCTGCTGATGGACATCTAGGTTGTTTCCATGTCCTGGCTATTATAAACAGTGCTGCGATGAACATTGGGGTACATGTGTCTCTTTCAATTCTGGTTTCCTCGGTGTGTATGCCCAGAAGTGGGATTGCTGGGTCATAAGGTAGTTCTATTTGCAATTTTTAAGGAATCTCCACACTGTTTTCCATAGTGGCTGTACTAGTTTGCATTCCCACCAACAGTGTAGGAGGGTTCCCTTTTCTCCACACCCTCGCCAGCATTTATTGCTTGCAGATTTTTGGATCGCAGCCATTCTGACTGGTGTGAAGTGGTACCTCATTGTGGTTTTGATTTGCATTTCTCTAATAATGAGTGATGTTGAGCATCTTTTCATGTGTTTGTTAGCCATCCGTATGTCTTCTTTGGAGAAATGTCTATTTAGTTCTTTGGCCCATTTTTTGATTGGGTCGTTTATTTTTCTGGAGTTGAGCTGCAGAAGTTGCTTGTATATTTTTGAGATTAGTTGTTTGTCAGTTGCTTCATTTGCTATTATTTTCTCCCATTCAGAAGGCTGTCTTGGAAGAATCAATATAGTGAAAATGAGTATACTACCCAAAGCAATTTACAAATTCAATGCAATCCCTATCAAGCTACCAGCCACATTTTTCACAGAACTAGAACAAAAAATTTCAAGATTTGTATGGAAATACAAAAAACCTCGAATAGCCAAAGCAATCTTGAGAAAGAAGAATGGAACTGGAGGAATCAACTTGCCTGACTTCAGGCTCTACTACAAAGCCACAGTCATCAAGACAGTATGGTACTGGCACAAAGACAGACATATAGATCAATGGAACAAAATAGAAAGCCCAGAGATAAATCCACACACATATGGACACCTTATCTTTGACAAAGGAGGCAAGAATATACAATGGAGTAAAGACAATCTCTTTAACAAGTGGTGCTGGGAAAACTGGTCAACCACTTGTAAAAGAATGAAACTAGATCACTTTCTAACACCGCACACAAAAATAAACTCAAAATGGATTAAAGATCTAAATGTAAGATCAGAAACTATAAAACTCCTAGAGGAGAACATAGGCAAAACACTCTCAGACATAAATCACAGCAGGATCCTCTATGATCCACCTCCCAGAATTCTGGAAAGAATAGACAATTTTAAAAAGTTAAATTCAGAAGGATAGAGTATAAAAAATTATTTGGTGGGACCTGGGGAAGGGATGGGTAAAAGTGTACAAACTTTCAGGTGTAAGATGAATAAGGTCAATAGGTTCTTTATTACATATTGTTTACTTGTTTTATTGCTTTTCTTATCTTTTGGTTTAAACATAAGTATAACTCACATCTGGAGAAGAAAATGGCAATCCACTCCAGCATTCTTGCCTGGAAAATCCCATGGACAGAGGAGCCTGGTAACTAAAGTATGCATTACTCACATGGTATATATATTTCCTTCTTATTATCATCTGAATGTTCGCCATCCAGACATATTGCTTTTAAGTGGGGGAATGAATGGGGTGGAAGTGGGCACAGAGGGCAGTGTCAGCTAGCATACATTTTTAGAACGTGTTTCACGTAATTGGTGGATACATTTAATTTGAGTCAGATTACACTCATGAAGGTCATTATGTCTCACAGCAAACCCTCACAGAATAGAATTCTCTTCCATTATTTAATGATTATTTGTAAATTCTCAGTCATTTAAGTTTAGGGCAGCATAGCTGATTTAACGTGAAGATCACATCTTTGTGCTGTCCCGCTTACAGGTTCATCTTCCCTAACGCTCTGTTGAGTGGAAATAGTGACTTGTGACCCAACAGGAATTGATTCTCTTCCCTTGTGGCTCATTGATAGCTCTCATTTTCAAAACTAATTATTCCAACAAAAGAATCCTGATTATGTTATTTAGAAGCTTCTCACAAACTTTTAGTAAAATCTGTAAACTCCTTAATTTCAAAAGCAAATATTTGTTTTAATGTACTCCAATGATTTGCTTCAAATTCTGGCATTAGCATGAAATTTTGTGAAATTTAACAAAATCTGCACTTTAGTTAATAATTCCCTTTTATTTTGTCACACATATTTTCTAATTTTCCTTTGTATAGTTTTTTAGATACACCCAACACTTAAAAGTAGATATTTAATTTTCAAATACATGGGGTTTTCAAAGTATCTTTGATATTAATTTCTCATTTCAATGTTTTCTTCTCTACAATCACCTTCTGTGTTTTCTCAGTCTTCTAACTTGAGGCTTTCAATGGCTAAGTGAAAGATCTCTTTTGGTAAATGTCACAGTGCACTTAAAAATATGTGGCTTATTTTCAACTATCTTCTGATATTGACTTCTAACATAATTTCATAATTTTTGAGAGTCTGATATTGAAACCCAACTAAAAATATTAATTTATCTACTTAAAAAATAATTATAATATATATATTGTAAATTATAATAATATATAGAACTATATGAAACTTTGTTCTGTATTTTCCAAGTCTTCTTAAATGTATTATTATATATTTGTAGTTTAAAAAAATCAAAAGAAAAAAAAAGGTACTTGATTACATTTGAATAAATGTCCCCAGAAGGCGAACTGTATGCTCTCTCTTTAGGTTATTATCCTTTCATGCCTAAAATTCATTATTTTAAAAATCTGATTTTTACTAGCATTCAAAGATACATTGGTTGTTTTTCTCTTAATCAGTGAGACAACTGAAGATTATATGTTGGCAATTTCATTTTCTTTCAAAACCTTTGTTGTTTGATTTACCATATTTTAGTGAAAAATTGAATTTGTCTCATTTAGTATTTGGTATACCAGAACTTGGAGAAGGAAATGGCAACCCACTCCAATACTCTTGCCTGGAAAATTCCATGGACTGAGGAGCCTGATAGGCAAAGAGTTGAGCACGACTGAGCGACTTCACTTTCACTTTCACTTTTCATACTGGAACTAGAAGTTGAAAGTTTGTATTCTTGGGCATAACTTTTACGTACAATTAGCCTAGTTTAATCTAGGGCACAGTTGAAAACACTAAGTGTAGGAAATCTGTGTCCTATTCCCTCAGTTCAATTCAGTTCAGTTGTGTCTGACTTTTTGTGACCCCATGAGCTATACAGCACGCCAGGCCTCTCTGTCCATTACCAACACCCAGAGTTGACTCAAACTCATGTCCATTGAGTCGGTGATGTCATCCAACCATCTCATCCTCTGTCGTCCCTTTCTCCTCCTGCCTTCAATCTTTCACAACATCATGATCTTTTCCAATGAGTCAGTTCTTTGCATCAGATGGCCGAAGTATTGGAGTTTCAGCTTTAACATCAGTCCTTCCAATGAATATTCAGGACTGATTTCCTTTAGGATGGACTGGTTGGATCTCCTTGCAGTCCAAGCGACTCTCAAGAGTCTTCTCCAACAACACAGTTCAAAAGCATCAATTCTTCAATTCTCAGGTTTCTTTATAGTCTAACTCTCACATCCATACCTGACTACTGGAAAAACCATAGCTTTGACTAGACGGACCTTTGTTGGCAAAGGAATGTCTCTGCTTTTTGGTCATAACTTTTCTTCCAAAGAGTAAGTGTCTTTTAATTTCATGGCTGCAGTCACGATCTGCAGGGATTTTTGGAGCCTTCAAAAATAAAGTCTGTCACTGTTTCCACTGTTTCTCCATCTATTTGCCACAAAGTGATGGGACCAGATGCCATGATCTTAGTTTACTGAATGTTGAGCTTTAAGCCAACTTTTTCACTCCTCTTTCACTTTCGTCAAGAGGTGCTTTAGTTCTTGATCACTTTCTGCCATAAGAGTGGTGTCATCTGCATATCTGAGGTTATTAATATTTTTCCTGGCAATCTTGATTCCAGCTTATGCTTCATCCAGCCCAGCATTTCTCATGATGTATGCTGCACAGAAGTTAAATAAGCAGGGTGACAATATACAGCCTTGACATACTCCTTTTCCTATTTGGAACCAGTCTGTTGTTCCATGTCCAGTTCTAACTGTTGCTTCCTGACCTGCATGCAAATTTCTCAAGAGGCAGGTCAGGTGGTCTGGTAGTCCCATCTCTTGAAGAATTTTCCACAGTTTGTTGTGATCCACACAGTCAAAGGCTTTGGCATAGTCAATAAAGCAGAAGTTGATATTTTGGGGGAACTCTTGCTTTTTCGATGATCCGACAAATGTTGGCAATTTGATCTCTGGCTCCTCTTCCTTTTGTAAATCCAGCTTGAACATCTGAAGTTCGCAGTTCAGGTACTGTTGAAGCCTGGCTTGGAGGATTTTGAGCAATACTTTACTAGCTTGTGAGATGAGTGCAATTGTGTGGTAGTTGAGCATTCTTTGGCATTGCCTTTCTTTGCGATTGGAATGAAAACTGACCTTTTCCAGTCCTGTGGCCACTGCTGAGTTTTCCAAATTTGCTGGCATATTGAGTACAACACTTTCACAGCATCATTTTTTAGTTCTATTCCCTAGATCTGCAATGAATGTCTGCATAACCAAATTATCTATTTCTCTATTCTAGGCCTTGGTTTTCTTATACAAAAAATAGAGAGTGGGCCAGATGGTGTCTGATTCTTGTTCTTAAATCTGTGAGTTTAGGGTGTAAATATACTATGGAATTTAAAAAAATTAAAGAAAAGCTTTTTCATTTTTTCCTTGAAAATTCAATGGCCTTAATTTTTATATTGAGTGTACAAGATTTCAAGTTAGCAGGCAATTGCCTGGAACATTTAGGACACTGTTTTAGCTATCAAACTTACATGATGAGATTTTCCTGGAATAAAGTCTACCTAAACAAATTTCCAAAGCACTCTATGGGATTCTAATCTGTGTCTATAAATTATTATACAGACCTAAGTGTTTAAGAGTCCAAGTTATTTTTACAAGTTGAGTTGACATTCAAAAGTATGCCATGCTTGCAAGCCAGTAGTTCAATGAACAACTGCATACACACAGTGTTTTTAACTCCTTTTATTCACTATTCAGACCACCAAAACACTTACGTCCTAAATGTGATGCTTGACATTGTAATCCAATTTAGAAATCTTTAACTAGTAGAAATAATAACTGCCCTGGTAAAGACATAAACATTAAATGAGCTTCCTCATAAAATCATGTTTCAGGGTTGACATGGTCTTGTGGCATGCAGAGAGTTATCATACAAAATGACAAGCAAGACTAACTAGGTGTGAGAGATTGTTCCAAAAAAATTTCCAACCCCAATCATTCTAGCTAATTGAAGAACAAAAATAGGGTAACCTCTCTTCTGTATCTAAAATTACAGCTTTATTTTTTGAAAGCTTAAGCAAAATCCATGATCTGTGTCTGGTGCAATCATTTTAGAGTCACTGGAGGGGAACAGGAAAGTGTAAATACTATACCAGGTACTTTTCTGGCTTCTCAAATATGGGATAAAATGATAATCAGGTAAAACAAACCTAGAATAGACTAAAACTGGCCTCTCCTCCAAGGGAATTTCCAGTTCGTGTTGCCCTAAGTGATAAACAAAAACAGCGTGATCTGGGGAGATAATTTTTGTCAAGAATTTGAGTTTTGTAGCTGCTAAGTTGCTGCTAAGTCGCTTCAGTCGTGTCTGACTCTGTGCGACCCCATAGATGGCAGCCCACCAGGCTCCCCTGTCCCTGGGATTCTCCAGGCAAGAATATCGGACTGAGTTGCCATCATTGAGGTTATCACTTTAATTGATGATGTTTAAAAGGATAAAGAGATATGCTCAAGATCAAACACTAAGTTGAATAATGAGAGTTGCAACTATAATTTTTTGTGTGTTTGGTGAGATATTCTTGGGCTTGAGTTTTTGCCCCAAACCTGCATTAATCTGAGTAATTGTATACTGTCCTGTTATTCCTTCAAGCCCTTTGTCCTGGTGCTTGCAGTTTACTGGCTGATATCTACATTGCTCTTTGAATGGGACTCGATATCAAATTTGGGATGTGGTACTGTTTATTCACGTTCTTTCTCTAAACTCCTCTGGATCCACCCTTCTCATGTAAGTCCTTCCACATATGAGACACAGGCAAAAGAAATCTTTCAGCTTGTTTTCTGCCATCAGGAAGGGACTCAGCACTAACACCTCATAAAGGCTATTTACTTTCACACTAAAGTAAGGAGGTCCTAGGCTAGATACATAGCTATATCACAATGATATAAATGTACCACCAGAAGTACACATGTTGAAGAAAAAAATTCTATAAATTTCAGCAAAATATATGAAAGGAAAAAGTAAAACAAAACCATTTCCAGATTTCCATATACTTACAGAACAAATAGATAAGAGAAATAAGATTAACAGATAAGGATTACAATAAATATAAAATGATCAATTCTCTTCTTCCAAAAATAAACACTTTTGAATTGGGTAAAATCAGTTTAATAAGTTAATGAAAAAACTAAAAATGACAACAACAACAAAAAAAAACACTATTCTGAAGGATACTTATAACTTTTAAAAAGTTGAAAACAAAGTTAAAATGTAATATAACATTGTGTGTGTGTGTGTGTGTGTGTGTTAGCCTCTCAGTCATGTCCCACTCTTTGCGACCCCATGGACTACAGCCTGCCAGGCTCCTCTGTCCATGGGATTTTCCAGGCAAGAGTACTGGAGTGGGTTGCCATTTCCTTCTCCAAAATATAACATATGTCAGGCAAATTCTAATCTATATTTAACACATTCTAACAAAATATAGAAACATCAAATGAGGGAAAGAAGATATTTTTATTGTTCTCTCCAGAATTTTTAAAATTTTTTCAGAATATATTACTCTTTGAGTTTGCTACTCTTCAGATTTTTAAAAATATACTAATTTTAGGAGGTTTTGAATCTAGGCATACAAATGGGATTTTGTTTAGGGTGTGTGTGTGCATGTTGACGGTTTTGATACCTAGTATCTTAAAATGACTGAGCAGCTTTCTGTCTACAATTTATGATTTAGAAAAGTTTATGTAAACATAGGGCCTATTTGTTTCTCTGGGTCAGAATATATCTTTAAATATACTTTCCTGTTCATTCTATGGTATTGAATTTTCAGCCATTTTTGGTATAAATGTTACTTATTTATATCTATATATTTAAGTATATATTATATATTTAAGTATATATAGATACATAGCTATAAATGAGAAACATTTATATATTTTAAACATCTATTTTGCTAGACTTTAAAATATATTATAATAAAGTTTAAAGGAGTAGTGCCTCATTTGCTCATTTGTAATTTCATAAGGAACCAACATTATAGAACAAATTGTAGCCTTCTTTTCTTTAGAGATATGAGAGGATGAAAATCTATGTATTTTCACCTGCTAGGCTTGGGATTTGGAATTTGATATAAGCAAACTATTTTATGAAGTCCTTATTCAGGGGGCACTTGATTTCTGCAACCAAACATATGCCTTGTGGAAGTAAGGTATTACTCATTTTTGTTGCTGCTCCTCTTACTTATAAATTAATAAATGCAAGTTGCTAATTCTCTGCCTTAGTCTTCTACATTTTCCGGAATTGCTGTCATGCAAACTCCTCAAAGAAAACAACTTTTTTTTTTTTCATTTTATATTCTCAGAGCCTAGCATGGTACCTGGAATATATTAGGTGATCAATATATGTTTATTATTTGAGCTATAAACTGATGAAGTGTAGAATGCAGGTTCAATTTCATATTTTTTGAGTAATAGTCAATATAAATGATGATAATGGTATCTATTAAGATTATAAATTCAGAGAATGGAAATATCATTGTAGAAGAGGTGAAAAGCCAATTACTAGAATATTAACACCTGCTTCTGAAGGCCTCATGTGCTGGTGCCATTATTACCTTAAATCTGTATATCCTTGTCTATTGCCAACTTTGGTGTTTACTAAACTTTGCCAGTTTATTGAAGGATTATGTATTGAAGCCAGTTACCCTTAGGGGAAGTCAGGAAATCAAACAATCACTTGGGAGCTATTTATAAGTTTGGGTTAGAGAGTGTTTTAGAATTCAGCAACATCCTGAATATATCATACCATGGCTTCCAGGATATAAAAAGGCTTACTCATCTATAGATATTTATTGCTGTTTAGGTGTCGTAATTTCATGCCATTTCCTGTAAGCCCTTTACATTTTTCAGGCGAGGAAACAATTATTTTGTCCTTCTTTTCAGACCTTTTTTTTTTCACCAATTACAACCTTAAAAGGAATTTTTCACCACCATGCTTAGAAGATTTATGAGATGTGGGAGAATCTTGGCCTAGGAAACTGCAGCTATTGGCAGAGCTACTAATTCTTGTAGATGGAAAGTGGACAACATTCGTTTTAGCCATGTGTTTGAACAAAAACAAGTGGGTTTCCAACCTTAGCTAGGTGCTGGGTTATCTTATCCATTTTTTTTTTCCTCTTCTGAGTTTTAATGTTGTTGGTTTATATGATATGCAAGATTTTAGACTACTGTATTATTTCATCTCCTAGGTCACTACTTGATTTCAAGTGACTTCACATTACCTACTTTGAAAACTTTACTCATGGTAAAAGAACAGTAAACTTTATCTTGCTACTCTTCTCTGGCTGAATAATTGATGAGAAGGAATTAGAAAATTTAGGTTGTTTGAATGCTACAAGAATAAAAAATATCTTTCGTTATAATAGTAGAGAACCTGTGAAACTAAAGTGCTAGTTTCAGATTTTGAAACCATTTAGAGACATGAAAAGGAGTGCTGCTCCCCTCCATATTTCTGGACCTATGAAGAAAGCATCAGTGTAGGTAACATTGTGGCATTCAGGGGACATTTATCACATCCTAGAATTTTTAATAGGTATCTCCCTCAATGTTCAACGTGGGATTATACTGTTCAAACTTGAATGTTTGTAATCTGGGATGTGCCCTTCTCTAGTTATGGTAAATATTATTTGGTTATAGATACTTAAAGTTGTAGAAATTTAGAGGAATTCTAAGCCTCCAATAAATGGTATGACTTCACCAAAAAAATTATATATGTAATTTATCTTTATATAATCAAATATTTATGCATAAAATATAATAAATATCTCTGAGACATAGTTTTCCACTTATAAAGTAAAGGGATTCAATGATTTCTAATGAAAGAATGGAATCTTCATGGCAAGTGCTAGTGATGAGCAGTGATGAAACTGGAAGAGAGGGAAAGTGAAAGTTGTCTCACTTAGGGGTATAAAAGAAGCAGAACATTAAAAAGGATATGAATAAGGTATGTAGAATTGTGAAAATATGTCCATATCATTAATTATCAGGCTCCAAGGGTTTGGTACACAGTTAGCAGTTTCCTCTGAAATCTATGGTGCAAATTTTCACCCAAATCCCTTGGATTATTTTACTCTTTGCTGGTCTTGGATTAAATCCTAATTCCCAGTGAAGACAAATTTCATTCAGACCTTTGCTGGTCCTTGAAACACATCATTTTCGTGCTTAGCAGAGACGAAGACAGTGAACAGTGGTTTTGTTTTGGTTTTGTAATATGACATTTGGTCATTTCACCAGTCCTCACATCTGGTTTCAGTTTGAGATGAAACCACTTAAACCTCATGCACCCACTGAGACCTATGGCTTTGTTACAAAACTTTGTCACAAAATTTACAAAAACGTATAAACACAGGAAAAACTGGCCAATTTTGTTTTAAAGTTTTGGTTTATTCCTTTGAGTTCAAATGAAATGAATCCAGTAAGAACTGAACATCAAGAAAATTATGCTAACGAGACCAGACACCAATGTGCCACAACTATCCTTGAAAATCAATGTATAGGTACTAGTATTCAATATATTAATAATTTTGTGCATATTTAATGTTGGCCTAATAGAGTGTTAACTGATTTCTATTTTTGGCAACAGTATTTTACATTTTATTCCTGATTTGGAAAAACAGGATAACTGCTTTCATTTTTTTGATATGTGGATATTCATAGTGAAATGTTAGTTATAGTTTGCCTTTTTCCTTCTTTGCATGGAGTCATCACACTTTCAGACATGGAACAAATCTTAGATTATCGAATATGTCCATCTCCAACCTGCCACTGTACAAATGTAGAACTGGATTCAAAGAGAATCTAAATGCCAGATGATATTGACCAGGCTCTGGTTTTGCCCCTGTCACATAATTGTATTAGTTTCAGTTGTGAGAATGTAGTAGTGATGAGGCCAATATTTCCAACTGGGTTACTAGGAAAGGAAGGCTCATTATGTCCTCTTAATGGGCAAGTATTTTAACCACAACATCAATTTAAGTTGTCACTCATTTTATGGGAAATCAGTGTGACCAAATAAGTTCAGACTTATTAAAAAAAAAAGAGAGAGAGAGCATCATTCACTGTCTTAGACACAGGCAAACATGCTTCCTGTACACAAACAAACATACACACATACAGACAAAACCTCTGAAAGAACACAATTCAAGCTTTTAGTGAGTGCTCATTACCCATAGGAAAAGGGTCCAAATCCCTTTGGTTGCCATTCAAAATTACTCAGAAGGGCTTCAACTTCTAAGTCCAGCTTTATTTCCCACTATGTCCCCTCTAGCATCCATGCTAAAATGTATCCAAAACAGCACTATCTACTAGACACGTCATATTATTGCACTGCTTAGATATTAAGCTTTCTCTTCTCTCTACTGAGCACACCCAGTTTGACATTCCTCTGCTTGGAAAATGACCACTCAGCTTTCAACTAACAATTTTGTCTTCAGTTAAATTTTTCTGTTATCCTTCATTTTTGCTCGTTGTAGAACCGTCAGAATGGTTTAATTCCTTTTAATTATATATAGTGTCTATATAACATTTTGTGCATACCTGTGACACAGCGTTTATCACATCTGGTCAAAATTATTTGCTTACAAGCCTATCTACCTGATTTGAATGCCAAATTCTTGAGACCATGCGTCCAGTATGTATATTTCTTTACACAACCCAACTTCTCCTCAGTTTTTGCCTTTGCATTTTTGCTCTGTAAGGTGTTATCAGACTGCTCATTTTTCTCTCCTACTTTCAGTTCCTGTCCATGTCCCCTTCCCCTGATTTCCTGTTTCAAAATACTTATCATGACACTTAAAAATTTCAGTGTATCTCACATACTCTAAGATGAAATCCCTGACCCTTATTTCATTTACTGGAAATTAATCATTTTATCCTGATTTCTTTACCGCTTTGTAAATGATTTCATTTTTTGGTCCAACTTTGACTAGTCGCTTTGAGGAAAACAACTAGACTTTATCAAATGTGAGTAATCATAATATTTTCAAACTCACCAGCTCCAAATCAGTCTTCCTTGTATCTAAACTCCAGTATTTCAGGAACTATACTTTTTAGATCTTATCATGTTTTCACTGTACTTATATCCCTTAAGTCTTCAGATAGTTTAGAATTCTTCCATGCATCATACTGCCCCTCACATCATACTAATTTCACAAAATTAAAGTTGATTAAATTCATTACTGCTTCTGTACTTGTAATGAGTAAAACATACACTTTACTTAATGGCACCACTTTTAAATCTGTTCTATGCTTTAAATTTAAAGGAAACACTTTTCAGACACTTTGGCCATACAAAACAAATGGTTCCTCTGTCTTGTCCCCAGGCTTTATTTATAGGCAACACTCCACTCTAGTTTCCTGAGGCTCCACGTCAACAATCTATGATGTCTATTTGGCTTTCAAGGAAGGCTTTTTGCCTTTGAATTTCTTATACCAAAAATTTCTTCTTCAGTGGTGACAACCGTTAGGGTTAATTTCAGTCTCACTGAGACAGCTCTGCCTTTCTCATAGACACAGAGATTTAGCCAGCCTTCTGTCTGTTCTTAAGCATTTATTTAATGCCTGCCTTACCTCCACCACCTTCCACATTCAATTCTCGTGCATCCATCTTTCCCACACCTGCCCCTTTTCTCTAGTCAATAAGTACATACAAACATTTATTTCAAGTATTTGCAGAGAAAGCAAATAGGAAAGAATACCTAAGAATGTATATGCCAGGGCATGGGGCCAATTATTAATAGCTCATATTTAAATTCTAATATAAATTAATCTGCTAGCTAAACCTTTTATCAATTGCTCATTTTAGAGTGTTTCCTCCGTAACAGACACCTAAGAACTCAAACCAAAAGCAAAAGACAGAGAGACATAATAATAATACTAACTGTAAGCTTTGAATCCTATTGCTTTTTGCCACTCAGCCCATTTATGTAAAGAAGCAGCTTGATTTGTGTTTCAGATTAATTGATAAATATTTGTTGACTAACGTAAAAAATAAATAAATAAATACATGCCTGCTAATCTTAGACATTTTACACTGACTTATAGTCCATTTAGGGAAACGTCCATTTCTTCTTCCTACTTCTTTAGAGGTTTCCTCTAAATCATCTCTATAACAACTTCCTTTCTGGCCTCGCTCTCTGCTGATAAAATTGCCTTCTCATTGAGCAGCAAAAAGCAATTAGAAAAAAAATTTCTACAAACATTTGCTACCGCATCTGTGTGTGTGCTCAGTCCCTAAGCTGTGTCCGACTCTTTTGCGACTGTGCACTGTAGCCCACAAGGCTTCTCTGTCCATGTGATTTCCCAGGCAAGAATACTAGAGTGGGTTGCCATTTTCTTCTCTAGGGGATCTTTCCTACCCAGAGATCAAATCCACATTTTCAGCATAGTCAGGCAGATTCTTTACCACTGAATCACCAGGGAAGCCCCTCTCAGAGGAGTTCAGTTCAGTTCTGTTCAGTTCAGTCGCTCAGTCATGTCCAACTCTTTGCAACCCCATGAATTGCAGCACGCCAGGCCTCCCTGTCCGTCACCACCTCCTGGAGTTCACCCAAATTCATGTGCATTGAGTCAGTGATGCCATCCAGCCATCTCATCCTCTGTCGTCCCCTTCTCCTTCTGCTCCCAATCTCTCCCAGCATCAGGGTCTTTCCCAATGAGTCAACTCTTCGCATGAGGTGGCCAAAGAATTGGAGTTTCAGCTTCAGCATCAGTCCTTCCAATGAACATCCAAGGCTGATCTCCTTCAGAATGGATTGGTTGGATCTCTTTGCAGTCCAAGGGACTCTCAAGAGTCTTCTCCAACACCACAGTTCAAAAGCATCAATTCTTCAGAGGAGTTAACTTTCACTAATTCTTCTCTATCTTTTCTGTCTTAATCCTACTTTGGTGAGATTTTAATTATTACCACTCCTCTCTAACTGTTCTTGCCAAGTCACTAATTACTTCCCTAATACCAAATGCTTAAATGCATTTGCTGCTGTTGATTACTCTATGTTCATTAATCTATTGTCACACTAATTCCTTCTGACTCACCTTTTACTTCCTTCATCATTAGAACTCCTCTCCTTGCTGATTTTTCCTCCTCTGTCTGGCCTCTAACTCTGTTGTACCTCAGGACTCAAACTTCATCTTTTCTCACTTGATTTACCCCACTGTTCAGATAATCTAGTCACAAGGTGTTGAAGGCCATGTATCTTCTGATGACTCTCCAACTTTTATTTCCAGCCCAGGCATTTGCCCTGAACTCAAGACCCATACATTCAACTGCCCATCAAAATCTCTACTTAGTTACAAATTGGCATCTTAAATTGTGTTTATAACTGTCATTTAGATTGTCTAACAAATCCCTGTTCTCCTAGGGTTTTCCTCTTCTGAGTGAATGTCAACTTTATCCTAGTTACTTCAGCTAAAACACTTGGTGTCAGTCTGACTCTACTTTTATCAATATTTGACCCATTGTTAAACTTTATTGTTCAAAGTATTTCCACAATTTGACCTTTCTCATCACTTCCTCCATCAAGATTCAGATCCATGTCACCACCACCTCTCACCTGGATAATGTTCATAGCCTACTGCTTCTGTTTCATGTTCATCTTCTCACTGCATGAGTCATAGTGTCTCTTGGCAATGAAAGTCAGAACATTCTACCATTTTGTTCATTGCCCTCCACTGGCTTCCCAATTTGCTATCACCTACCAGATGCTCATGTCTATATCTTCTCCTTCCCAAAGCACTTCTGCAACCTCATTTCCTATCACTTTCAACTCATCCAATATTGTAGTTACACCTGTCTCTGTACTTGAACATTCCTAGTATGCTCTCACTTCAGGGCATTTCTACTGATTGCTTCTTCTGCTTTGATTCTCTTCCCCTGGTGTTTGCATGAGTCACTCTCTCGTGTTCTTTAGGTCTTTGCTATAACGTCACTTATTAGATAAGTCTTTCTTATCACCCTGTGTGAAAGTTTAACTACCTACAAACTACCTTCTCTTGCTCTCTGCTTGATTTTCCTCCATAGCATTTACTATCTCCTTGCAGTCTGTATTTACTTATTAATTTATTGTCTATCTAACCCCTCCCACCACCTGAACTGCTCCATAAGAACAAGAACTTTGTCTCATTCACTACTGCTCATTAGCAGCTAGTTTGGCACCTCTTACACAGTACTCGCTCAATATTCACTGAATAAATGAGTGAATTAAAAAATTTCACTTCATTGTCTCGTATATAAGGCCAGTATCAACAATACTTAGTTGAATGCTGTTCACTGCATTCCATAAAGTGTCTTGTATTTTTCCTTCTGTCATAATCCATTTTCCAGAACCTCCCCATGCCTCTATTTCCATACTCAACTCATCTATATTTCAAGGCTCAATTTATATGCCATATTATATGAAAAGATATTACTGACTGGAAGGTATATCAGTCCTTAGATAATCCAAAACATTTTATAAATGTGATATAATATGCTTGGAACTTTTAGTGCTTTTCTTCTATCACTCTATAAATTCTTAGAAAGTAAGTACTAAGTCTATCCTCCTGTCTACTTTCTGCTTTAATTCCAGACTCTAGCACATAGGAATTCCTCACCCATTGCTGCTTGAATAAATATAAACATCAAACTTTCACTTCACTAATGTATGCAAAAGTATACAGAAATCCTTACCATGACTTCAAATCAGGGCTTTACAAAATAAAATCCAAACTACTGACATATACTACACAAATTTAAAAGATCTTCCTACATAATCTTAAATGATCTTGCGAAACCCCACAATTACACTTTGAAGCACCCCCCACCTCAGTCACCATGCTTCTGTTCTATTAGCCTTTTTTCCACCCCCCCTGGAATCTTCCAACCTATGTTCCGCCTTAGGATCTTTGCCCTAACTGCATTTGTGCTTGGATTGTTACATGGCTGTTGTTTTGTAAATTGGTTACTCAGGCGTCAGCTCCAACATCACCTTCTTATATATGACTCCCTTCCATACCCACCTAACTAAAGGTCTCTGCCAATTTCCTCTTTATCAGATAGCCCTGAGTTACTGTCTTCATAGCACTCGTCACTATTTTAAATTACATTTTGAAATTTGTTTGCTTGTTTCAGTTGCATTTTATCTCCTCTCTTCAACCTCTTACCTTCTTTTTTCTTGTAACCCATAGATCATAAACCTGCAACGTGTCTTGTATGGACAGCATGGACCATTTGCCTATTTCACTGCAATGTCCCTCGTGCCTGACACTGTGGCACTTTTAGGTACTAAATAAACATTTGTTATATTTTTAAAAATCCATTGCTCTGCTTGACATTTCAAAAAACGACTATGTTTATCCTTCGTTAATGGCAATTGGTTCCAGCATGTATTAATTGAGCAGGATTTCTTGGTTGCTTCTCCCGTCATCACAGGAATTCATATTTTTTTTAAAGAAGAAAAGTGCATCTGGAGTACATCTCTTAAGATACACACTAAAGGCAAGAGCAGCCCTGAAATGAGTTGCAATTGACTCATAAAGTCACCTCTAGCCCTTTCCATATGTGAAAGACAAGTGTAGTTCCTGAAATAAATGCTTAACCTTCCTGCTTATGGACCTATTTTGCGCTGATGAAGTCAGACAACATCAATAGTTTTTGAGGACAAGATAATCTGAAAACAATTCCCCAAATCTCAAAGAGAGAACTATTCCAGGATAGGAATATACACAGTAATATTCCAAATCACTAACATTTAAGAATGCTGTTATCTTGTGGCAAATGCAGCTTTCAGTGTTTTTGTGTGCATAAATTTATTAAAATCTTTTTCATGTGACCAAGCAAATAGTCTATATAAACATATAGAATTGACACCGTGGAAACAGATTCATGATGAAGGATTTTATAATTAGATATCTTAATGGTTTTCCATTATGGTTGACATTTGCTGAAGACAAATGCAAACAACTTGCTTTAATGAGAAGCTTTCTGGGATCCTCCCAAGTAGGCACAATCTCTCTGTCTCTCTCTTTTTACAATATGTCATTGTCTGCTGCTGCTAAGTGGCTAAGTCACTTCAGTCATGTCCGACTCTGTGCGACCCCATAGACGGCAGCCCACCAGGCTTCTCCATTCATGGGATTCTCCAGGCAAGAACACTGGAGTGGGTTGCCATTTCCTTCTTCAATGCATGAAAGTGAAAAGTGAAAGTGAAGTCGCTCAGTCATGTCCGACTCTTAGTGACCCCATGGACTGCAGCCGTCCAGGCTTCTCTGCCCATGGGATTTTCCAGGCAAGAGTACTGTCTGCTCTGTATTATAATTATGTCTCTTTACTCCAAAGAATGTATTAATATTTTTTTCCATCATTTTGAATTACCATCTATAATTCGAAGTGAAAGTGAAGTGAAAGTGAAGTTGCTCAGTCGTGTCCAACTCTTTGTGACCCCATGGACTGTAGCCTACCAGGCTCCTCTGTCCATGGGATTTTTCAGGCAAGAGTACTGGAATGGGTTGCCATTTCCTTCTCCAACAATTTGAAGTACATGGAAGGTATTCAATAAATGTTTGTGGAATATACAAATAATGTTTGTGTATGCAATTTCTTTTTATTCCTCAAAGGTCAAAATTTCCAGAGGAACAAGTTGAAAATGATTGCATTATTTTTTTCATTAAACTTACTTCCAGAAAGAGAAACTTACATACAATCGTGTAGAACTTTGATTTCCAGATTCCTAGAAAGCCAAAATATCTGTCTAGCTTTGTAAGTTTTAAACAAATACCACAATGTACTTAGTATTAATTTATAAACCAGTGGAGGAAAGCTCATCGGTATGTGTACTCCTTTCTATACGCTAGTACAATGCTAAGCAAGATGATTATAGCACACTTAGATGTGGAAGAGTGGAATATAGATACATAAAATTGCATGGCAACCAAGCAGAATCAATAACTCTAGGGAATGGAAATTTTAGGTTTGTTCAGGAATGGCAGGTTGCCTGTTTTGTTTAGAGAGGAGGTTGAATAAAGAAAACAGTGCAGGGCACTTGGAGAAGGAAGTTGCAGACTGTTATAGGCGCTGAACTGTTTGAGTGAGGTTTCTGGGTTGACTTCTTAGGCCATGAAGAACTCTTGATGGTTTCTGTGCAGGGTAGTGATGTGATCAAAGACACGCTTTAGGAAAATAATCAGGGAGTATATGCTTGATAAGTCAGCTAGAGACAACTGACGAAAAACCTTTTCATAAGCTTTTTGCAATATTTCAAGTAATCTTTTTTCGTATGGGAAAGTATATGAACTAAGATTTTGTTGCTTTTTGATACCCAAGAGAAAAGTGACAATAATGAATGGATTGTATATGTGTATTTTTCTGTGTATTCATGCATGTATTAGCTGTATTTTGTTAGAAATATTGACTACTTAGACTTACAGACTAGAGCATTTGACACTATATAAGATTTAGATCCCAGGTATAAATATCAGAAAGTTTTTGTTTTAATGGATTGCATGACTCAGAGCCCTAGTCACAAAATCAATTTTAAATTTCATCTGATTTTGTTTTAGGAAATTTCATTATAAAGTTGCTAATGGCAGTTGATCTAGAGTAATGAATTAGCATTATGTGACTATGTCAGATGTGATGTCCATCCTCAGAATAAAGGATTTTCACAGCTTTTTGAAGAATCTACTATCAAAAGAAAACAGGTATCAGGCAAGAAGATTTAATTAACAAGTCAAGTTAACTATACCATGTGTGTGTGCGTGCATGCTAAGTTGCTTCAGTCATGTCCTGCTCTTTGTGCCTCTATGGACTGTAGTCCACCAGGCTCCTCTGTCCATGGGATTCTCCAGGCAAGAATACAGAGAGGGTTGCCCTGCCCTCCTCCAGGGGATTTTCCTGACCCAGGGATTGAACCCACTTCTCCTGTGGCTCCTGCATTGCAAGCAGATTCTTTACCTCTAAGCCACTGAGGAAGTCCAACTATACCATATACAGGCCAGTAATATTATTTAGTTATTTTCTGAAAGGATGGACATATTAAGAGAGTTGATTTTATAGATTTTATAGCTCAAAGCTCAAACTTAGTTTCCAAAAAAGTCTTCTTTATTAAACTGTTATTGAATCACTACTACATTCTGATCTCTTGTCAAATATGAAGTGCTACAGAACCTTGCCAGGAGAAATACTTAAGAGACTAGGGTAGAAGTCATAGGTTTCCAGTTAGAGTTAGTAGCTGATTTTATTATTATTATTATTATTATTTTGTCTTATCAACACATGCATCAACCAGTACTAGCTTATCTCTTTGCTTTATATTTATTTTTAGTTGGGGGAGTGTATGCCATGCAATTTACCTTAGTCCTCTAATCTTGACTTTTAAATTTTTTTCAGTATTTTGAATTGTGGTATGCTAGATATAATATAAAATTAACCACTTTGAGTGTACAGTTCTGTGGCATTAAATATATTTACATTGCTGTGCAACCATCATTATCATCCATCTCCAGAACTTTGTCATCTTCCCCAACTGAAACTCCATATCCATTAGATGCTAACTTCCTATTCCATCCTCCCCCAGCCCTTGGCAACCACCACTGTACTCTGTTTCTAGAAAGCTGACTACTCTAGTTACCTCATATAACTGGAATCATACAGCATTTGTCTTTTTGTGACTGGTTGTTTTGCTTAGCTTATTGTTTTCAAGGTTTATCTATGTCATAGTATGTGTCAGAATTTGTCTCATTTTAAAGGCTGAATAATATTTCATTGTATGTATATACCATAGTTTGCTTATTCATTGTGTTGCTTCCATGTTTTAGCTATCGTGAATAATGTTACTATGAATGTGTGTACAAATACCTGTGGAATATGCTTTGGAGTGTATAACCAGAAGTAGACTTCTGAATGATACAGAAATGCAATATTTATCTTTTTGAGAAACTGTCATACCACTTTTCACAGTAGTTGCCTATTTCCATTCTCACCAGCAATGTATGAGGATTCCATTTCTCCACATCTTGGTCTGTTTTAGATAGACATTAGCTATTTGTTTTACACATGATAGTGTATATATAAGGTCAAGCTGTGGTTTTTTCAGTGGTCATGACAATTGAACCATAAAGAAATCTGAGAGCCGAAGAATTGATGCTTTTGAACTGTGGTTTTGGGAAAGACTCTTAAGAGTCCCTGGGGCTGCAAGGAACTCAAACCAGTCAATCTTAAAGGAAATCAGTCCTGAATATTCATTGGAAGGACAGATGCTGAAGCTGAAGCTCCAATACTTTGGCCATCTGATGTGAATAACTGACTCATTGGAAAGGACCCTGCTGCTGGGAAAGATTGCAGGCAGGAGGAGAAGGGGACGACAGAGGATGAGATGATTGGATGGCATCACTGACTCGATGGACGTGAGTTTGAGCAAGCTCGGGGAATTGATGAAGGACAGGGAAGCCTGGCCCTGGTGTTGCAAAGAGCAGACATAACTGAGCGACTGAAGTAGTGTATATATGTCAGTGCAACTCTGCCAATTCATCTCACCCACCTCTCCCTCCTTCCCATGGCCACATCCCATTTCTACATCTGTGTTTCTATTTCTTCCTTGCAAATAGGTTCATCTCTATTATTTTTCTAGATTCCATATGTATGTGTTAATAAACGATGTTTGTTTTTCTCCTTCTGACATACCTCTCTGTATACAGGTTCTAGGTTCATTCACCTCACTGCAACTGACTCAAATTCATTCCTTTTTGTGCCTGAGTAATATTCCATTGTATATATGTGCCAGGGTCCAGCCCCAGTGGATCCAGGGTGATTCGAAGGTGGGGGGACGGGGTCAGCGTCTTTGGAAAAATACATATTTAATTACAGATATAGAGAGAGATTAGAAACGGATATTGTAGTAGCAAGATTAGTGGAGAAAAAGAGGCTGAATAACTTGGATTACGTGGAATAGCGTCCATGCTCCAGATGGGAATTCAGCCAGAAAAACGAGGAGCAAGAAAGAACGACATGGGGGTGTCAGTCTTTCCGGAAACCGATCTGATTTCTTTATTTTTGGGTTTGCTTACATACCTTTTGTTACACATAGGGATGAATACAGAGTCACGTGGGGGTCAGCAGTCCTGACCTTTATCAAAATTAGGTGCTTCACATAAAAAGATCTTAGGGATTTTATGATCCTTTCTTTCTGAGAACCAAAAACTTATTTTTTCCAAGGGTGTATTTTTTCTTAAACCAGGCACCACCCTCCAAATAAAGTTACATTCCTATATGGTGAGGGTGTAGTGAGTTACAATTAAGAAAGGAATTTATTTAACCCAAGGTTAACATGATTAATCTTAAAGGTTAATACTTATTTCTCCTCTATGCTTAAAGGTTAATACTTACTTCTTCCTATATGCTAGTTATATTCATTATAAGTGTAGGGAACATGGAGATTTAGCAGCAAACATCAGCCCAACAAATGAAAATCCTTTCACCAATGCTCCCCTTAAGATCTATTTAGTCTTAAAATAGTGATAAAGTTACATTTTCAAATAGCAAGAACACAGTGATTTATAACAAAGTACAGTGATCTATTACAAAAGAACTCAAAAAGTCTAGTAATGCTAACATCAAAAACTACTATATTTCCTTTACTATATTCCAAATACATTGATTAATATATTCCCAAGTGCCTAAGGATATGGAGGCCTGGCGGCAATCATTGACTCAACAAGAAGAAAAAGCCCTATGCTAATTAAGACTTTCAAAATACTCCAAAACTCTCTGTGCTGTTTATGGTTGAGAGGTAGTAAACAATCATGTGGCAGGAGTATGGATAATCCTGTCACACAAGCTAGTCTGTCAGCAGAGAGGTTTGACCTGAGACGTCCTTGTCCCACCCAGGGCAGGGAATTAGCAGCAATTATTGACACAACAAATGAAAAACCCTTCACCAATATAATTCCTAACCGACCCACTATACTAATAATTTCTAACTCCCCAAAAGAATTTGCCTTTAGTAAGTCTAAAACATCTCGTGCCTCTCAGATTGGGAGGCTGTAAACAATCACATGTGGTCGGACGAACCTATACAGGTGGGCTAGATAACCTTCAGAGGAGTTTGTAAGCTGAAACACTCTTGTCACGCCCAAGAAGTTTTATTGCCTTGGAGCTGCACGTTTACTCCTTCTCCGAGAGAAACGGTTATGGGGGAGAGCCCCCGTAAAGTCAGAGGTGTAGGTGAGAGCATAAAACAGACTCTGGTTTTGGGGTTAGATGCTCAGGAACAGGGGGTTTCCTGAGGCTTGATCACGCCTTTTCGTATGCCAAGCCTCCTTCCTCCTGACCTTTGCCATGGGCAGAGTTCCTCATGCTGCCCCCCGGCATATATGTATCACATCTTTACCACATCATTTCAAGTAAGTAATTGAGTGATTAAATAATTTAAAAAAATCAATATAGTAAGAGATTTGATTTGTTCCTTCTCTCCATTAACCATATGAATGCTACCTTGAAGCTGTGAATTGTGTTCATCCCATGTGCTACAGTGAGTTTTGTTGCATGCTAGCAAATGGAAAAAAAGCAAAGAATTGCGATGATACTAACACTCACAGTATTTTACTGATTGCTCTGTTTATTCTTACGCATTGTCTACTGAATATTGCCTAAATAATGAACCAAAAAAAAAGGGGGGGTAAATAAATATGGGAGGAGGACTTACATATCTATATAAAAGGTAAGGTAACTGAAACTCAGATTACTAATTAATGAAAGAATTAGTCTTAAAGATCTTTTAATTTCTGATCTGTGCTCTCTCCACTACTCAAATATTATGGCCTTCTGTTTATAGTGTTAGGCCCTCAAATGCTGAACTCTTAATTTAAACAAGTTTCTTAGAAATTTCCCTAATGGTCCAGTGGTTAAGACTGTGTGTCCACTTCAGGGGGCCTAGGTTTGATCCCTTGTTGGGGAACTGAGATCTTGCATGCTATACTGCCAAATAAATAAATATCTGAGATAAACAAAAAGCCTTGGAAGCCATTGCCAATTGTTTCTAATACTGGCCTTCTTCCTGCATCAAAAAATGTTTCTCCATTATTGTGTTTATTTCATTTGACTCCTCTTGCCATTGGTTATTGGAGAAGGCACTGGCGACCCACTCAAATACTCTTGCCTGGAAAATCCCATGGGCGGAGGAGCCTGGTAGGCTGCAGTCCATCGGGTCGCCAAGAGTCGGATACGACTGAATGACTTCACTTTTACTTTTCACTTTCATGCATTGGAGAAGGAAATGGCAACCCACTCTAGTGCTCTTGCCCGGAAAATCCCAGGGATGGGGGAGCCTGGTGGGCTGCTGTCTATGGGGTCGCACAGAGTCGGACACGACTGAAGTGACTTAGCAGCAGCAGCCATTGGTTATACACACCTGCCCCTTATAGATCATCACTCATTGTGGCACAGAGATGATTCCTTACTCATCACCACGAGATTCACATAGTGCTAAATACATTGCTTGGCATATACGTTTGTTAAATTTTTTGGCAGGAGCTCAAAAGATATTATCAATTAATTTAGTTCAAAATCTTCAGAGGTATAATTTGTTTTCTAAAATGTAACTGTATACTATATTTCTTTTTTAGTATAGTGATGGTTCAGAGGGCAAAGAATCTGCCTGCAATGCAGGAGACCTGGATTGGATCCTTGGGTCAAAAAGATCCCCTAGATAAGGGAATGGCTACCCACTCAAATATTCTTGCCTGGAGAATCCAATGGACAAAGGAGCCTAGAAGGCTACAGTCTATGGGGTCACAAAGAGTCAGATATGACTGAGCAACTAACACTTTCATTTTTATAGTGGTAAAGAACACAGATACAGGACCAAAATGCAGGGACATGTATCTAGATTCTGCTGCTTACTAGTTGTGGAAAATTCAGAGTTACTTTTTAAAAAATTATTATTTATTTATTATATTAAGGGGGGGTGGTAATGTAGTACTTCCTCATATGTTATGAACAGTGGGTAATATTTATAAAGCAATTATTACAGTATCATGTTGCAAAGCACACGATAAGCACTATCATGGTTAAACACTATGTGTTGCTACTATAGTTGTTGATTTCACCTTGGCACCTTCAGAGATGTAATGGTGCTTCCTATACAGATTTCACTGACATTTGTTCCATGAGAAGAATGCTGGTTCTACATTTGTGAAAAATAAGCCTAACTCTGAGGCCTCCATTTTCTTGATGAATGTAACACTCTTGCTTGTTGCTTCATATTTTGAGGTCTGACAGATATGCACATATCTCAGAAAAAAAGACAAAAAAACCAAACATCTGCTGCTACTTGATAGGGAAGTAGTTGCATTGAGATATTGGTTCTGAACCATTTTGTGGTTACAGGGCATTCTGCTTTTTCATGGTGGAGAGTAGTAACCTACATAAGACAAAGAATTACCTATCTTTTCCACCTTTTTCCATTTTTGATTACTTGCCATTTTGCTCTTTTGCAGGAAGAGTAAGTTTGCAAACTCCTCTAGCAATGACAAGACTTCCTTTCCCCTGTTTGTGTGTGTGTTAGTCACTCAGTCGTTAAATACAGTCTGAGTTGGAGGCTTTGAAACAAGATAAATTCTCCATATAAACTAAGAAATGGGAGTTTGACTCACTTTTTGGTGACAGAAGTGATTAATTAATTCATTTAGTCAGTATTTTAGCAAGCATTATTTTTAATGTCTTCTCTGAACCTGAGTTGGTGATGGACAGGGAGGCCTGGCGTGCTGTGGTTAATGGAGTCATAAAAAGTCAGACACGACTGAGTGACTGAACTGAACTGAACTGAACCTCTTTTAGGTATGGGGGTTGAAGAGACAAATAAGAAATATGAAAGCCTTCCTCCTGAATAATTTAATTTAGTGAAGATTTAAAAACTTCTCTCATGTATTTTAGCCAAATGCACACCAATGCATGGCTCCTAGGTCAGACAAATAGCTCTTGGATATTGATGGGTGCAGAAACAGAACAGAGGGCTGTGACAGGTCAAATGTGAACTCAATTACCCAAATTTAAGTGAATTACCTTCTGTAAACAAATAGAAACTTACTAGAATGTTTCAGGACTAAACTCAAAGAAATTATTAAGTCCAAGCTGAAATACTTAAAAAAAAAAAATCAGTTTTTTCTCCTTAGAATGCTAAGACCCTCTCCATCCCACTACTTCCCTCTTTACCCACCTTCCCCGAGACCCTTTTGCTCCCCTTTCTGAGAGACACACACGCTGAGATTTACCTAACTCTTGACGAGCAGACCTGTCAGACTGTTTCTAGAGTCCCAGACTGTAAGGGACTAGACATAATCAGTAAAACTGTAGCATATGAGAAAAAAATGACTTTACTACAGAGAGTAATGTTTATAGTCTGTAGGAACACTAGAGGTGGGAGTAAATGTGGGGCTCCCCAGGAACAAAGTCCTAAACCGATAGAGTTCTACATTACTTTATTAGGACAGTGAGTCCAGACAAATGCAAGGGATATAAATTTCTGTGTGGAATATGAAAACTTGGGGACAGAGCCAGATTGTTCATGGCAACAGAGGAGTGGCTGTTTGCTTTTGTGAGTGTTCCCTGGAGAGTACTTAGTCAGCTCCTGAAAATAAATGGTAACAGCCATCCCTGACCAGCATTTACTATGTGGCAAGAACTGTTCTAAGTTTTTACATGTATTAACTCTTTCAATCCTCACAGAAATACCTCTGATGTAGGGACTAGTAATATGATCTCCATTTTATAGATGAGGAAAATGAAGTCCATGGAGTTTTAGTAACTAGCTCAAGTTACACAGATAATAGTAGAGTAGAGTCTGATAAAAAATCTACCTGTGATACAGGAGACTCAGGTTCAGTCCTTGGGTTGGGAAGATCCCCTGGAGGAGGAAATGGCAACCCACTCCAGTATTCTTGCCTGAAAAATCCCATGGACAGAGGAGTCTGGTGGGCTACAGCCCACAGGGTCGCAAAGAGTCGGGCACGACTGAGCATAGCACAATCTGAGTCCAGTCTATGTTATTAGCCACTCAACACGTTGACTGCTAAGGTGGTCAGATATTTAAGGCATATTTGCCTGAAAGGGCTTTCAACTTATTAGCTTATTCTGAAGACCAACTTCTGTTTATGCTTTGAGTATGCATTGAAGTCTCTCTTTCTTGGACCACTTCAGGCTATGTTGGGTACCCCTTTCATCACTACCACAGGTTTAGAATGCCTTGCTTTAGAACTGTGATTTACTTTTTGAATTCCCAGTGCTTGACAGCAATGGGAGCTAATGAGGAACTTGTAAAATGGCACACTGCAGTAGGTAGGATATTTAAGCATAAGTGGTACTTCGAGATCCAAGGAAAATTGAGTATGACGTTAATAATTATAGTTTATGACCATTCTAATAAGCAGTTGGTATTTACAGCAAATGTATGTTCAACATCATGATCATTTATTGTACTCTCCAGATTTCTTCAGAGTTTATAAAGCAGACAGATACTAACTCCTACTTAAATATTAGTGCAGTTAATGTTTCAGTATTAGATACTAATATTAATGTTTCAGCACTAGATAAGAGTACTGTTAATATTTCAGTATTAGGTACTAAGACCACTAGAATTTTGCCACTAGAAGAATAGGATCTACTTTATTATTTACATAAAACAAAATTCTTCTGCTTTCCTTTAATCTATCCATCCATTTATCTAGTTATTGTGTGACATTTCTCTGTAACTGATGATACAGATGGAAACTTTTCCTTTCTTCCTATCAAAATTAATCCTGAGTCCTCTTGTTTGAAAGTTAGCTGTCACCTTGAGAAGTAACATGATAAACAATAGAATGATGATAATTAATAATGGCTCAATATATTTCAACATTGACATATCATATATTTGAAAAGGAAAAATTTTAAAGAAAACTCAGAATTATATCTAGGTTATTAATCTTTAAAGCTCTATTCACCATTCAGTAGGTAGGCCCTATTGATGTCTTTGACATACGCAATGTGAAATTACTATGTGTATCATATTTTCACTTCCTTAAAAATTATCTGTGCTTTGCCTATCATCCCCCACCTCAACCCATGCCCTAGCCACTGGAAACCACTGACCTTTTTATTGTCTCCATAGTTTGCCTTTTCCAGAATTTTATGTAATTCTTTTCATGGCTTGAAAACTCATTTTTAGTGCTGAATGACATTTAAGTGTTTGGATGTATCACAGTTTATTTATCCATTTACCTACTGAAGACCATCATGATTGCTTCTAAGTTCTGGCAATCACATTCTCAGCAAAGTTTTAAGTAATTTTTGTTATTAATTACAGTAGCATTCAAATACATTTGAAAAGTATTACCCTCAAATATTCAACATATTACTATACTTTGTCTAAAGAAAAATTTTGATAAGCATTTTAAACTTTTTGCACTGGTAAATTTGAAATGATTGGTACAGTAGAAAGAATCCAGGACTTGGAAAGTTTGTGTATATATCTGGATCAGTCAGTGAGTTTATTTTCTTTTAAGTAGAGCTATGTACTTGGAAACTGACTTGATGTCAGATTTTTGCTTGATTATGAAGCCAGCACAGAGTGTGTGATATTAAAGGAAGCTAGCAATAAGATAGACACCTAATGGAGAAAGTCTTGTCACGAATCTCTTTCCTAATGATTCTGGTCCATTCTTACTCTTGGTTCTTCTTTTTTTCTAATTATTATGGACCATAGACACCTGATGGATACCTCCTTCCACTAAGGATTTAGAGATGAGAAAAATAAAGTAGTTGTCTAGCTGAAACTAACCATCCTTTATTGGAAGAGGGCAGGATATCTCCTAGGCTTAATCAGTGTTATTTAAAACTGAAGAAATGCCACACTAACCTAAGCCCAGGGTAACAACAAAATAGCATTTAGAGAAGCAAGTTCATGAGGTTGTGATAGCACCATTATTCTGGAAAGAGAAAGAGAGAGAGCGAGCCAAAAAGAAATTAGATCAAGCCTGGCTGATGCATGTGTGTGTGTTTGTGTGTGTGTGTGTGTGTGTGTGTGTGTGTTTGCGCACACGTGTGTGTGTATGGGCTCATGCAGCACAACCACTGAGAGGAGGTGCAGAGTTTGGGCACAGGTATTCAGTCCCCTTTCACAGGGAAAGCAGATGCCTGAATATGCTAAAATTAATTTTTCATGATCTATAAATTAGTTCTGAGTTTAAATAGCAGCTGGGACTGCAAGGAGATCCAACCAGTCCATCCTAAAGGAGACAAGTCCTGGGTGTTCATTGGAAGGACTGATGCTGAGGCTGAAACTTCAATACTTTGGCCACCTCATGCGAAGATTTGACTCATTGGAAAAAGAGCCTGATGCTGCGAGGGACTGGGGGCAGGAGGAGAAGGGGACGACAGAGGATGAGTTGGCTGGATGATATCACCGACTCAATGCACATGAGTTTGGGTGAATTAGTGATGGACAGGGAGGCCTGGCATACTGCGATTCAAGGGGTCACAAAGAGTTGGATATGACTGAGAGACTGAACTGAACTGAACTGAATTGAGATACTTAAAATGCTCTACCACAAATGATACAATTTAACATATTATTCTAATTGGCCAACCTTATAAATTCAGTTAACAAGAGTGTGTAACTAAGAGTTTGATAAACTATTTATTACAAAGTCCAAAATAATGTTAAAAAATGCATTTCAGTCCTCTCTGAAGATGCCTTTTTAAATACATGACTATGTATACCCAAATTCTAGGCCAATGTTTTGATTCTTGTAGCTTCTAGAAGACAAATTCTAAGTACAACATAATTTCTTACAGTAGAAAATAGATATCACATACTTTTTCATTGAGTTTGAAGACAAGGTGTATAAAATAGTGTGTAAAATTTGTGATTGCTGTTCAAAAACGTCTTCCTGAATTCAATTGTGGGAAGAAAGAATTGGATCGTTTGGTGAATCTTCCCCATTTTTAAATTCATTGACATGCTTCTTTTTTCCTTTAACAAATATTTTTATTTTCCCCAGTATATGACAAAGTAAATTTATATAGAAAAGAATCATAACTGAAAATAATTCCCGACTGCCCTGACTTCCTGCTGAAGAAGAAAAAGAAATATTTGCATTCTTTTCATCTTGCAAAATAAATTTAGAAAGGAGAATCTATCTAGGTAGCCTGTGTTTTCACTCAATGATTCTGACATAAATATGTTTTTATCATATTTAAAATGTTTCTCTCTTGTATAGAAGATGTTGTATACATCTTGGTGTTTTTTACAACATACATTTGGATGAAAAATAAAATTAAATGGATTTCAGCATGCATTGGAGAAGGAAATGGCAACCCACTCTAGTGTTCTTGCCTGGAGAATCCTAGGGACAGAAGAGCCTGTTGGGTGCAGTCTATGGGGTCACACAGAGTTGGACACGACTGATGTGACTCAGCAGCAGCAGTAGCAGCAGCCAAGCAAGGGACTTCATAGCACAGATCTAAAGTTCTATTGGTACTGGAATAAGTATATGTTATAAATTGGAAGTCTTACAGTGGTTTCTATTCTATTTGGTGGAGAATTTAAGTTTCAGGCTCTTGAAAACAAACCAGAAGATAGTAATATATGTTGTGACTCTGTTATGTATAAAAGATTCACTTTGCTGTATAGCAGAAAGTAACACAACATAGTAAATCAACTATACTCCGATAAAAAATAAAAATACAACCGTGTCTATTCCTAAAGGAGCAGAACTAATGTTAGAAAAGCACTTAAACTATGACCTTTTCTTTGCCAGTGATAAGACCTAGCTTTCCAGAAAGGCAGTTGGAAGTTGAATCTATCTAGGTCCTATAGACTACAAACAAGCAAATGCAAAGAAGATGACCACTGTACTATTAAGCAATCTGAAAATGCCATCAGGTGAGAAGGAAATAAAAATGAGGCCTTTAATATAACTTCTGATATTTTTCCCTTTTTGTACTCATTTTAATGTAGGCGTGCATCATATCGTATTTAGACTTTTATAATACACTTCTAATTTGTCTTCCTCTCTCCAACTTCAACATATCTCCAGTCACCCTCTTTGCCACCAGAATTATGTTTTCTAAATTAGGAATGTAGTAAAATTACTTCCCAAGTTGGTGAAGGAATCTATAAACTCTTGGTGAAAGTTCCATGTTCTTTCCATAATTTTCTCTTCAACTATATTAATATTTTTTCTTCCTTCTTTACCCTAACCTACAATAATATTTAACTGTGTATCATTTATCAAGTGTTCTTGGCAAATGCATCTCATGCATCTGTGAAAAAATTTAAATGCTATATATTATATGTTTCCTTTCTTCCAGTTTGCTTAAAAATTTTTGGCCCTACACAAAAGTATAACTTCTCATGGTCTTTTCATTTGGATTAATTACTATTAATATTTTGTCACATTTTCTTTCTTTCCATGTATATGTTTTTCTCCTTCTGCTCTTCTTCCTTCTTCATATTATCAATGAAACATTTGGAAGTAAGTTACAGGCATGATGACCTTTTGTGCCTAAATAATTCAGTGTATATTACCAAAGAAAAGGATATTTAATTCATTCAGTTCAGTTCAGTTTAGTCGCTCAGTCGGTTTTGACTCTTTGCGACCCCATGAATTGCAGCATGCCAGGCCTCCCTGTCCATCACCAACTCCCGGAGTTCACTCAAACTCACGTCCATTGAGTCGGTGATGCCATCCAGTCATCTCATCCTCTGTCGTCCCCTTCTCCTCCTGCCCCCAATCCCTCCCAGCATCAGAGTCTTTTCCAATGAGTCATCTCTTCTCACGAGGTGGCCAGAGTACTGGAGTTTCAGCTTTAGCATAAATCCTTCCAAAGAACACCCAGGACTGATCTCCTTTAGAATGGACTGGTTGGATCTCCTTGCAGTCCAAGGGACTCTCAAGAGTCTTCCCCAACACCACAGTTCAAAACCATCAATTCTTCGGCGCTCAGCCTTTTTCACAGTCCAACTCTCACACCCATACATAACTACTGGAAAAACCGTAGCCTTGACTAGATGGACCATTTTTGGCAAAGTAATGTCTGTGCTTTTCAGTATGCTATCTAGGTTGGTCACAACTTTCCTTCCAAGGAGTAAGCGTCTTTTAATTTCATGGCTGCAGTCACCATCTGCAGTGATTTTGGAACCCCAAAAATAAAGTCTGACACTGTTTCCACTGTTTCCCCATCTATTTCCCATGAAGTGATGGGACCAGGTGCCATCATCTTTGTTTTCTGAATGTTGAGCTTTAAGCCAACTTTTTCACTCTCCTCTTTCACTTTCATCAAGAGGCTTTTTAGCTCCTCTTCACTTTCTGCCATAAGGATGGTGTCATCTGCATATCTGAGGTTATTGATATTTCTCCTGTCAATCTTGATTCCAGCTTGTGCTTCTTCCAGCCCAACATTAAAGCATAATTTCCAAATTAAGGTAATCAGTAATGCAATAATATTATTTAATATGCAGTTTGTAAAACTTTTCAAAGTTGCGCAGTTTTGAAGTTCTGGTGGCTATAAGTAAATTTTGACCCTCTTGGGGAGAATTTATAGAGACCAGTTCACATGGGAAATTATAAACAAGGCATTGGCTAGTATTTTAGCTCTTACTGCCGTATATTTGGTACAATGTTGATGATGGTGACTCACTGGAGAAGGAGAAACTATCCAAAGTAATATAGGTTACATGTTTGCAGGCAGGTCCACCACACTAATAGGCCCTCTAACCCTTATGTTTAAAACTGATGAAGAATGAAAAGATGCTATCATGAAAATGGATCACCAAATACCCCATATTAAGGTAGATTCTTTTTTTAAAAGCTGTCATTGTGTGATTCAAGTTCAAATAAGACAAAGAGCCAAAATCCTAGTCTCAGATGGGAGCAAAATGGCCATGACCGCTGAATGAAAGCTCTCTCAAAGCTGGAACAGATGGTGTCACTAATGACGACTTTATCTCTCAATATATAGAGTTTTGGGTGAACAAAACATTGGAAATTCATTTCGTTGGGTTGCAAGCAGTTGCTATGTAGCACAAAATGGAAAGTGGATGCACTTGCTTCCTGGCATATAGTAGCTCTCGCCTACCCTTTTATACTGATTTTGGTCACTTTAAAAAGAATAATACTGAATTCTCTGAGGAAACTATAAGCAAAGTGAAAAGATGGCCTTCAGAATGGGAGAAAATAATAGCAAATGAAGCAACTGACAAAGAATTAATCTCAAAAATATATAAGCAACTCCTGCAGCTCAATTCCAGAAAAGTAAGCGACCCAATCAAAAATTGGGCCAAAGAACTAAATAGACATTTCTCCAAAGAAGACATGCAGATGGCTAACAAATACATGAAAAGATGCTCAACATCACTCATTATCAGAGAAATGCAAATCACAACCATAATGAGGTAACATCTCACACCAGTTAGAATGGCTGCTATCCAAGTCTACAAACAATAAATGCTGGAGAGAGTGTGGAGAAAAGCGAACCCTCTTACAATGTTGGTTGGAATGCAAACTAGTACAGCCACTATGGAGAACAATGTGGAGATTCCTTAAAAAACTGGAAATAGAACGGCCATATGACCCAGCATTCCCACTGCTGGGCAGACACACGGAGGAAACCAGAATTGAAAGAGACATGTGTACCCCAATGTTCATTGCAGCACGGTTTACAATAGCCAGGACATGGAAGCAACCTAGATGTCCATTGGCAGATGAATGGATAAGAAAGCTGTGGTACATATACACAATGGAATATTACTCAGCTATTAAAAAGAATACATTTGAATCAGTTCTAATGAGGTGGATTAATTACAGGAGCCTATTATACAGAGCGAAGTAAATCAGAAAGAAAAACACCAATACAGTATATTAATGCATATATATGGAATTTAGAAAGATGGTAATGATGACCCTGTATGTGAGATAGCAAAAGAGACACAGATGTAAAGAACAGACTGTTGGATTCTGTGGGAGAAGGCGAGGGTGGGATGATTTGAGAGAATAGCACTGAAACCTGTGTATTATCATATGTGAAATTGATCGCCAGTCCAGGTTCAATGCATGAGGCAGGGTGCTCAGGGCTGGTGCACTGGGATGACCCTGAGGGATGGGATGGGGAGGGAGGTTGGAGGGAGGGTCAGGATGGGGAACCATGTACACCCATGGCTGATTCATGTGAATGTATGGCAAAACCACCACAATGTTGTAAAGTAATTAGCCTCCAATTAAAATAAAAAATAGATAAATAAATAAAAAGAATAATACTTAGGGGCAGGACAATTTCTCCCTGTCCCCAAAATGGGCTAAAGTACAAATGCACTGATTTCAATAGGCTAAAAAGTACCATAAAAAGAATAAACTCATACTTTTACAACTCTATTTGCCACAGGTGCCAGAAGTCAGCATCTTACCCAGTCCCATTGTGAGAAGAGGTGTTTAGATTCACCTTATGGGAGTTTGGGCAGAGTTCATGATGTGGAAGGGAAACTAAGGTGACTTTGTGGAAGAGTATCTTTGGGCCAACTCAATGAATTTTTGTTGTTTATCGTACAACTAAATATATGATAGGGATTGATGTTTGTATGCTTTTATTTCCCAATTCCATCTGTGACCAAGTGGATTCTCTCAGTTGGACAGAGTAACATGTAGAGAAGAGCCTGTACCTTTGATGTCCCACAGTCGTAATGACTACTTTGTGACTGATGATTTTGCCAGCTACAGACTCAGGCAAGTGAAGCAGCTCCACCTCGAGGCTTCCCTTGAGATTTTGGACTAACTGTCCCTCTGCCATATCTAACAGTCATGTCCACTTTGAAAAGTAGCTATTAACTTTCTATAGAAATACCTGACTCATGGGTTCCTTGTTAGTCTTCAGCTGATAGTCTGATAAGTTGTGTCAACTTGAACACAATGAATAATATGGTAGGAAGGGTTCAAAAGATGTTGCTCATCAAATGGAAATAGTATATCAAAGAATACAGATAGCATCATCCCAAAGGCATCTCAGCTTTACCCCTTGCATTTGGGAAAAAGTCTATTTTACACTCTGCTGTCTCATGCAAAGTCACTAGATTAATGAAGCCCTTGATTCACAGAGGCCTCCTAAATACCTAGTCCAGGTACACTCCTGGTTGAGCTAAACTGCTATTCAACAGTGTGTTCTGGGCTGCTGCAACTATTCAACCATAGGTGCTAGAAGTGGAGAATCCAAATTGCCTGTGTTTGCTACTCTCTGTGGGCAGAAATCAAGTCCTTTCTCATAACTCTGGCCATATTTCCCTGAAGGAACCTTGTTATATTTGGTTCAGTTGGCCATGATAGAACAGTTTGGTCTTCCACTTGAAGAAATACAGATTAACAGATTAAAGATACTCTTATTTGGAACCATGTATTATTGAAACAAATTACAATTTTTAAAACAAAATGCAAATATGCTATGCACTGAATGCCCATATGTAATGTACAAGAGCCAAAGTGGATGATATAATGAATCTCTGTAAGTTTTACAGAATTGTCTTTGTCCTTCCTGCACTTGAACTCTCTTGATCACAGGCGTGGCATGAATAGGTAACTGCTGAAAAATAACTGTTATAGCTATGGGATAAACCAACTTTGCAGCAATGGTGGTGAGATAATAAATCAGGTACTTATGGAAGGAACAATAAAAACCTCCAGAATATAGCAGAGAGAGATACATTAATGATCTTTTTTTTCTTTAATATCCACCACTGTCACCTTCCTCATGGAGGAAAATGCCCTGATAAGACTCTTCCACACTGCTGCAAGCATCTTAACTTCAACAGGAAAAGGTGACAAGAAATGTGTCCTTGACTTTAGCTGAAGTGATTGATGACACCTTTAAAGGTTCATTATTCTTCCTATCACAGTGAGTGAAGGGAGCCAAACACGCATAGGACACACTGTATGATTACATTTATATGAAGTTCAAGGGCAAGCAAAAAGGAATCTATAATGTTAGAAGCCAAAATAATAGTTACCCCAAGGATAAAGGCTGGATTGATTGGGAAGAAGCTGAGGTTATTTTCTGGAGTGACAGAAATATTCTGTATTCTCATCTCTGCTGTGGTTGAATGTGAAATTCAAACATCAGTACACTTTAGATTTGTGAAATTTAATATATTCACATTATCTTCTATTAAAAATGTTTTAAAAAAAGATTTCTAGGGGGATATCACTTTTTCCTTCCCTTCCATCTAGTGCCAGAGATAATAAATTCAAATTCTTATTGACTGTGCCATGTGTTTGCTTTTGATTCACACTTGCTTTCTGTAGAGCTCTTTGGGGGTCCTAGTTTTATCTGAAGAATGTCAACTTGAGAGTTTCCTGAAATTCACCTTATGCCCCCATATCGCATGTAGTCATCAAAGTGCCTTCTCAGAGGTCTGGCAGACACTCTCAGGGTAAATGGCTATACTAATGCTATGCATCCCAGGATTTCTGTTATATTTGTTCATTCTTTTCAACATATTCCTATTTTTCAGATCCCTTTAAAATGAGTTTTATTATTTATTTTTAAAGTCTTTATTGAATTTGTTACAATATTGCTTCTTTTATGTTTTTGATTTTTTGGCTATGAGGCATATCAAATCTTAGCTCCCCGACCAGGGATAGAACCTGTACCACCTGCTTTGGGAGGCTAAGTTTTAACCATTAGACCACCAGGGAAATTCCATAAAATTAGTTTTAAAAGATGTCTGTGAATGTGCATTTCATCATTATATGGTTTTATTCGAAAAGGTCACCCTGGCTACCTATGCTCTAGTGAAAGAGTGACTCTTATTCTTGATTTTCCTTCTGTGCCTTAGATCTTTTGTTTTCAAGCTCAGTCTGAACAGGAGGTTTTTGTTTGTCATTTGTTATATTGCTCTTGATCTCTGCAGTGCTTGGATCCAATATAGCCATTTTGCAGATGCACTCCTGTAGCCTCATCTCCCAGTCTGGTATGAGATCCAATATTTACAACTGGGCCCTTCTCCCCTGTAACAAAACCATGAAAAGACTTATTCATTCACTGAACACCAGATCTCTTGACCCACGTCCTACGTGTATGGCTTTGTTTTCTTTCTCACAACAACCCATTTCTACTGGAGAAGTAATCACAAGTGGGCACAGTGTTTTAGCCTTTCTCTTGGAGCGACCAGTTCTGGCTTCTGATTTAATACAGTAAACACGGCTCGTGTCACCTAACATACGTATATACCCTGTAGTTGGTGAAATTGATTGTCTCAGTCTATTCTTGGTGTCAGAGCGCAGAAAACACTCACTGAAGCCCACAGTTGCAAATTTTTGTTTTGGTTAAACAAACTTGTTTCTGTTTGAAGTTTTTAGATGTATATTTTATCAGTCATTGTGATATTTAGAGGGAAGGGAGCAATAGAAACTGTTATCTGACAGTGTGCCATCTGAATTCAAATATCTGCCTCTGGAGGGATCTGCCTCTGGATTTTTGTAACTGCTGATCTCTCCACAAGAAATGAACAGTAAACCATTACTTGGTCTTATGCTCAGACCAACTGCAACCTGTTTGGGAAACATTTCTCCTCTCATTTCCCTAGGAAGATTGGATAAGCCTTAACCTTAAACCCTAATTGCATTTTAAACATCTCCTTTTTATAGCTCTTATCATATAGTATTGTCTCGTTTTCATGCATCTTTTCCCTATGAAATTCTGAGTTCCTTGAGAGCAGACATCATATCATGTTCAAATCTGAATCATCTGTACGTGCCTGCTGAAGTAAGTACTCCAAATACTATTAAAATTAATTAGCTAATTAATTAAATATCACAGTTTAATTTCCAGGGTTTTATAATGTGACTCAATACAAGTTCTGCATTTTTTTCCTACTCTGGTTTTAACCACCCACCCAGTGCGCCAGCTAACTTATTGCCTCGTTTCCCAAACATGCTGTGACATGCTTATTCCTTTTCTTGGGCTTTTCTCTTAACTTAGAATGCTGTCTCTCTGCTTTGAAAATTAGTAGTGGACGTGTGATATATTTAGCAACTCTCTACAGCAGTATTTTTAAATCTTGAAATGCAATGACCAATGTATACATTTTTAAAGGACATATAAATGAAAAGCCTCAGAGAAATTGTAGGGAAACTAGGGGAAGTGATTCTAACCTATGTGACATTAAACACAAGTTCAAGTTTCATTCTGCTTGCATTGGTCTGAATTTCACAGAACGGGCTGATAAATGCCAGTGATTTAATGGGCAACAGAGAAATATAATGTCTGATGGGCATCATGCTCTAGTTTGCTTTCCAGAGGTTAGAGGGCTAAGGAGCTTATTTGGAATTTGCTGTTGCAAAACCACACAAACATTATGCTGACGTTAGTGTCTACAATTTGACTAAAATGTGTGTTTAAAAAACCATGCGTATGTTCCATCCAAACATGATATTAGATAAAACAAGTAGCACTAGAGCAACTGTGCATGTGTTTAAAGCAGATACCAATGTGGTGTTTGGATTCATTCCACACAGTTTTCACTTTACATTTTGAGTGTGGCAGGATACAACCAAAAATGGAAGTTTGAATGCTGAATCTATTAACTGGCTTGTATTTTTGTGACTGACAGGCTGAATCTATTAACTGGCTTGTGTTTTTGTGAGTGACAGGTTTCAGATAAAGGAGGAATATTCACCTTAAAAAAAACACTGCATAGGAAATTCAAAGTGACTGATCAAATTCTTTTCTTTCATTACTTTTAACAACTAAATTTATGACAGTTATACTAGAAATGAGATTTAACTTAAACTTAGTGAGATGTCTCAAAACACAGGAAAATAGATATTAGATATTTGCCAAAATATCTAAATAACCAAAATTAGATATTTGGCTAAATGTCTGTTAGCTACAGATGATTAATAAGTATTTATCAATTTACTATTAACTAATCTGACTAAAAATATATCTATGGGTAAATATAGCATAAAATTTTAAACCTAGAGATTTTGAATGTATTGGCCAAGATTTCAGCTCCAGCTTCACCACTCTTGGCCAAATTACCTTTATACTCTGTTTAAGATATTTCTCGCATAAAATCGACGTCTATAGCATAGTATATTTTAAATTAAATGCAGAATAGAATATATGAGCTAATTTCACTTACACATATATTTTATCTAACAATATTGTATGTGTACATCTGGGTACATATATACATAGTATTGCTAGAATATAAAATTAGTTTATATAAATATATGTATATGAATTTATAAACATTTAGACATAAAATACATATACCTATATGAATTCATAGGCATATATGTGTGTGTGAGTGCTTTGAACAGTAAATATCTAGTTTATAGTAAATAATATAAGCATTACTAATTATTATCACTAATATTGCCATTACGAATGACTATCTATGTTTTCAACTAAGGTCATCATCTCCATTTACACTTCATTTCACATCCACAGTAGCCTACTCCAGTTCATTCTGTTTTCCCTTCCCTCATCATCATCTTCTACTCTCTACTGGATATTTTGCTATCAGCATTCAAACTTGCTGAAACTTGTACCATTTTAAGCAAATGTCTTTTTTATACAAAGTGCCACAGCAATGGAGGACAAAGTGCTTTTACTATTCCAATAAATAATACCTAGACAGCTGGAAACCTGTATTAAAGTAAATTTGACCTAGAGTTTACCATTTCCAAATGGATTGCAGACATATATGTGAAAGATAATACATGTGATGATACAGAACAACAGGAGAACACCTTCATTACTGTGGATGGGCAAGGATTTATTTTTAAGTAAAACACAATAAGATACTAACCATAGAATTAAAGACTTGAAAAATTGAACTCTATTAAAATTTAGGAGTTCTGTTCATAGTTCAGTTCAGTTGCTCAGTCATGTCTGACTCTTTGCGACCCCATGAATCGCAGCAGGCTAGGCCTTCTTGTTCATCACCAACTCCCGGAGTTCACTCAGACTCATGTCCATCGAGTCGGTGATGCCATCCAGCCATCTCATCCTCTGTCGTCCCCTTCTCCTCCTGCCCCCAGGCCCTCCCAGCATGAGAGTTTTTGCCAATGAGTCAACTCTGCTCATGAGGTGGCCAAAGTACTGGAGTTTCAGCTTTAGCATCATACCTTCCAAAGAAATCCCAGGGTTGATCTCCTTCAGAATGGACTGGTTGGATCTCCTTGCAGTCCAAGGGACTCTCAAGAGTCTTCTAAAACACCACAGTTCAAAAGCATCAATTCTTCGGCGCTCAGCCTTCTTCACAGTCCAACTCTGACATCCATACATGACCACAGGAAAAACCATAGCCTTGACTAGACGGACCTTAGTCAGCAAAGTAATGTCTCTGCTTTTGAATATGCTATCTAGGTTGGTCATAACTTTTCTTCCAAGGAGTAAGTGTCTTTTAATTTCATAGCTGCAGTCACCATCTGCAGTGATTTTGGAGCCCCAAAACATAAAGTCTGACACTGTTTCCACTGTTTCCCCATCTATTTTCCATGAAGTGATGGGACCGGGTGCCATGATCTTCATTTTCTGAATGTTGAGCTTTAGGCCAACTTTTTCGCTCTCCTCTTTCACTTTCATCAAGAGGCTTTTTAGCTCCTCTTCACTTTCTGCCATAAGGATGGTGTCATCTGCATATCTGAGGTTATTGATATTTCTCCCAGCAATCTTGATTCCAGCTTGTGCTTCTTCCAGTCCAGCGTTTCTCATGATGTACTCTGCATAGAAGTTAAATAAGCAGGGTGACAATATACAGCCTTGACATACTCCTTTTCCTATTTGGAACCAGTGTGTTGTTCCATGTCCAGTTCTAACTGTTGCTTCCTGACCTGCATACAGATTTCTCAAGAGGCAGGTCAGGCGGTCTGGTATTCCCATTTCATTCAGAATTTTCCACAGTTTATAGTGATCCACACAGTCAAAGGCTTTGGCATAGTCAATAAAGCAGAAATAGATGTTTTTCTGGAACTCTCTTGCATTTTCCATGATCCAGCCAATGTTGGCAATTTGATCTCTGGTTCCTCTGCCTTTTCTAAAACCAGCTTAAATGTAAGGGAGTTCACGGTTCACGTATTGCTGAAGCCTGGCTTGGAGAATTTTGAGCATTACTTTACTAGAATGTAAAATGAGTGCAATTGTGTGGTAGTTTGAGCATTCTTTTGATTGCCTTTCTTTGGAATTGGAATGAAAACTGACCTTTTCCAGTCCCATGGCCACTGCTGAGTTTTCCAAATTTGCTGGCATTTTGAGTGCAGCACTTTCACAGCATCATCTTTCAGGATTTGAAATAACTCGACTGGAATTCCGTCACTTCCACTAGCTTTGTTCATAGTGATGCTTTCTAAGGCCCACTTGACTTCACATTCCAAGACGTCTGGCTCTAGATTAGTGATCACATCATCATGACTATCTGGGTCATGAAGATCTTTTTTGTGCAGTTTTTCCGTGTATTCTTGCCACCTCTTCTTAATATCTTCTGCTTCTGTTAGGTCCATACCATTTCTGTCCTTTATCAAGCCCATCTTTGCATGAAATGTTCCCTTGGTATCTCTAATTTTCTTGAAGAGATCTCTAGTCTTTCCCATTCTGTTGTTTTCCTCTATTTGTTTGCATTGATTGCTGAAGAAGGCTTTCTTATCTCTCCTTGCTATTCTTTGGAACTCTGCATTTAGATGCCTATATCTTTCCTTTTCTCCTTTGCTTTTCGCCTTTCTTCTCTTCACAGCTATTTGTAAGGCTTTCCCAGACAGCCATTTTGCTTTTATGCATTTCTTTTCCATAGGGATGGTGTTGATCCCTGTCTCCTGCACAATGTCACGAACCTCATTCCATAGTTCATCAGGCACTCTATCTATCAGATCTAGGCCCTTAAATCTATTTCTCACTTCCACTGTATAAACATAAGGGATTTGATTTAGGTCATACCTGAGTGGTCTAGCCGTTTTCCCTACTTTCTTCAATTTAAGTCTGAATTTGGTTATAAGGAATTCATGATCTGAGCCACAGTCAGCTCCTGGTCTTGATTTTGTTGACTGTATAGAGCTTCTCCATCTTTGGCTGCATAGAATATAATCAATCTGATTTCAGTGTTGACCATCTGGTGATGTCCATGTGTAGAGTCTTCTCTTGTGTTGTTGGAAGAGGGTGTTTGCTATGACCAGTGCATTTTCTTGGCCAAACTCTATTTGTCTTTGCCCTGCTTCATTCCGCATTCCAAGGCCAAATTTGCCTGTTACTCCAGGTGTTTCTTGACTTCCTACTTTTGCATTCCAGTCCCCTATAATGAAAAGGACATCTTTTTTCGGTGTTAGTTCTAAAAGGTCTGGTAGGTCTTCATAAAACCTTTCAACTTCAGCTTCTTCAGCATTACTGGTTGGGGCATAAACTTGGATAACTGTGATATTGAATGGTTTGCCTTGGAGACGAACAGAGATCATTCTGTCATTTTTGAGATTGCATCCAAGTACTGCATTTTGGACTCTTTTGTTGACCATGATGGCTACTCCATTTCTTCTGAGGGGTTCCTGCCCGCAGTAGTAGATATAATGGTCATCTGAGTTAAATTCACCCATTCCAGTCCATTTTAGTTCGCTGATTCCTAGAATGTCGACGTTCACCCTTGCCATCTCTTGTTTGACCACTGTTCTGTTCATAAGGACATATTAATAGAGTGAAAAGCCACAGAATTGAATACGATGATTGTAACTCATATGACAGTGTAGTTTATTTTCAGAATATATGATGAGTTCCTATAATTCAGTAAAAAAAAGTATAAAATTACTGGCTAAGCACTTCAGAGGGGGATATTCAAACAGACAACAAACTATTCAAATGGTGATCAATTAAAAGGAAATGAAAATCAAATAAAATACTACTTCACACTGACCAACATAACTAGAAATCAAAAGATAGACTATCTGCTGTTGGTAAGGATGTGGAGCAATGGGAATTCTCATACACTGCTACTGCTGCTAAGTGGCTTCAGTCGTGTCCGACTCTATGTGACCCCATAGACGGCAACCCACCAGGCTCCCCTGTCCCTGGGATTATCCCGGCGAGAACATACGAGTGGGTTGCCATTTTCTTCTCCAATGCGTGAAAGTGAAAAGTGAAAGTGAAGTCACTCAGTTGTGTCCAACTCTTAGTGACCCCATGGATTGCAGCCCACCAGGCTCCTCCATCCATGGGATTTTCCAGGCAAGAGTATTGGAGTGGGATGCCATTGCGTGGAAATATACAGTCACAACTACTTGAACAACTCTTTGTTCAGTCAGTTCAGTTCAGTTCAGTTCAGTCGCTCAGTCATGTCCCACTCTTTGTGACCCCCTGAATCTCAGCACGCCAGGCCTCGCTGTTCATCACCAACTCCCGGAGTTCACTCAGACTCACGTCCATCGAGTCGGTGATGCCATCCAATCATCTCATCCTGGGTCGTCCCCTTCTCCTCCTGCCCCCAATCCCTCCCAGCATCAGAGTCTTTTCCAATCAGTGAACTCTTCACATGAGGTGGCCAACGTACTGAAGTTTCAGCTTTAGCATCATTCCTTGCAAAGAAATCCCAGGGCTGATCTCCTTCAGAATGGACTGGTTGGATCTCCTTGCAGTCCAAGGAACTCTCAAGAGTCTTCTCCAACACCACAGTTCAAAAGCATCAATTCTTCAGCACTCAGCCTTCTTCACAGTCCAACTCTGACATCCATACATGACCACAGGAAAAACCATAGCCTTGACTAGACGGACCTTAGTCAGCAAAGTAATGCCTCTGCTTTTGAATAGCTGAGCTTATGTATAACCTATGTCCAGTGATTCTAGTATACTGGTTTACATTTTACTTTATTAAAGTCTTTTTTTTTTTCAACAGAACCACAAGAACAAGGAATTTTATGTTATGTTTGTGGCTGAACCTAAGTGCCTAGAATACAGCCTGGACGAATGTATACACCTGGTAACTTAGCTGGTAAAGAATCCACCTTCAGTGCAGGAGAGCCAGGTTCCATTCCTGCGTTGAGAAGATCTGCTGGAGAAGAGAAAGGCTACTCACTCCAGTATTCTTGGGCTTCTCTGGTGGCTCAGTCGGTAAAGAACCCTGCAATGCAGAACATCTGGGTTCAATCCTTTGGTTAGGAAGATCCCCTGGAGAAGGGACCAGCTACCCACTCCAGTATTCTGGCTTGGAGAATTCCACAGGCTGTATAGTCCATGGGGTCTCAAAGAGTCGGACACAACTGAGTGACTTTCACTCACTCATTGCCTACATTTGGTAAAGAACTTTCAATTCCTGTATTAATACGTAGGGAGGTTTCTGAATGGGAAGGCTTTTATATAGTACATAGTATCTTTTGCCCTTTAGATTATTCTTCTGTGATTTGACAGGACAAAGAATTGGTTCTACCTAAAAAAACAGTAAAGTTATAGCAGTATAAAATGAATAACTATAATAATCAACACTAATTCTGATTTAAATAACCTCAGTATGTCAAAACAAAGATGATAAAATATAGCATTTTTAGTCTCTCAAGTCTTTTAAAGTAACTCTGAGTCATAATTTTATTTTTATGGCACCTCAGTAATGTAGACAGTGAATTTGTTTATTATCATTTAATCCAGCTGGGACCTAGGTAATTGATTCTGGAAAAATTTAAAACTGAGTGTGTTAAAATTATTATAAGAATGGCATTGGGTAGATTGATTGATTGATTGATTGAATGTTGTAGCCTCAGAAAGATGTTAAAACTGTATAAAGAGATTCATATCAGAAATTAGAAAGCCCTAAAGAAGTTAAAGTCTTATGGTTGACCTTTGTTATGGGTATGAAAATTTCCTTGAGAGTGTTTAAGAAAGCAGCCAAGAACAAATATTTGTGGAGCAGCTGCAACATAAATTACAATTAAAGCTTTCTCCTCCCAAGTTTGGGGTTAAAAAATATGAATTTTGGAGGGCTTTTGTTTGTTTAGAATTCTATGATTTGCTATGACATACATAGTGCACAATCATTATACAAGTTCAATGAGAAATTTACATTAACAATTTTCATGAAAGTGAAGGTTGCTCAGTTATGCTGACTCTTTGCGACCCCATGGACTATACAGTTCTTGGAATTCTCCAGGCCAGAATACTGGAGTGGGTAGCCTATCCTTCTCCAGTGGATCTTCCTGACCCAGGAATGGAACCAGGGTCTCAAATTCTTTTCCAGCTGAGCTACCAGGGAAGCCCCTAAATTTTCATGAATTAACAATAATAATATTTTCCTGAATTAACACAAGTAATATTTTTTCATGAACTAACACAAATAATATTTTTTAAGTATTTGGAATTCCCCAAGTATAAGTGTGTTTAGTAGTAGGATGAGATGATTGGATGGCATCACTGACTCAATGGACATGAGTTTGAGCAAACTCAGGGAGATAGTGAAGGACACGGAAGCCTGGTGTCCTTAAGCTCTCATAAGTATTCATTTTTGGATCCAGATACTGTGGAAAATGGCAATGACTATCTTATAAAGTAGTTTTGATGGTTACATAAGATCAGTTTGGTATTGCATTTAGTGCTAGGCCTGCTACATGGTAGCATACACTATATATTCATTATTATTATGTTGTAAATATTCATAGTTGATATTTTAAATGCTTTACTTAATGACCAGGACAAAACCTTACTGTTCATATAACTGGCTATATTTTGCAAAGAAAAGTTCATAAATTATGCAAAAGAATAAAATGAAAATGTGATATTTTAACAGGTTTTTACTGATTCTAAACATACTAACAATATAAGTACTAAAAAAAAAAAGTGCTGTCCCTCTCCCAGGGAGCATTTTTGCTTCTGAGATATAAAGATTTAAAAACATTTGCCTACAAATTGTTCTCAGTGTAATAGACTAAAGTAGATAGATAGAAATTAAATTGAAGCCACACACTAGGAAAATATTCATTTTCTAATAGAACAGTTAATGTATCCTTTCATAGTCAATTTTTGAAATTAATAAAAATCTCAAGAACATTATACATATAATTTTTTAAATTAATTTATTTTTATGGAAGGATAATTGCTTTACAGAATTTTGCTGTTTTTCTGTCAAACCTCAATATGAATCAGCCATAGTTATACACATATCCCCTCCCTTTTGAGCCTCTTTCCCATCTTCCTCTCCATCCCACCGCTCTAGGTTGATACAGAGCCCCTGTTTGATTTTCCTGAGCCATACAGCAAATTCCTGTTGGGTATCTGTTTTACATAAGGTAATGAAAGTTTCCACGTTACTCTTCCCATACATCTCACCCTCTCCTCCTCTCTCCCCATGTCCATAAATCTATTCTCTATGTCTGTTTCTCCACTGTTGCCCTGTAAATAAATTCTTGAGTGTCATTTTTCTAGATTCTGTATATATGCATTAGAATACAATATTTATCTTTCTCTTTCTGACTTACTTCACTCTGTGTAATAGGTTCTAGGTTCATCCACCTCGTTAGAACTGACTCAAATGTGTTCCTCTTTAGGACTGAGTAATATTCCATTGTATATATGTACCACATTTTCTTTATCCATTCATCTGTTGATAGACATCTAGGTGGCTTCTATGTTCTAGCTATTGTAAATAGTGCTGCAATGAACATTGGAATACATGTGTCTTTTTCAATTTTGGTTTCCTCAGGGTATATGCTGAGTCACACAGTGGTTTTATTCCTAGTGTTTTAAGGATCTCCATACTGTCTTCCATACTGGCTGTATCAGTTTATGTTCCCAGCAACAGTGCAAGAGTGTTCCCTTTTTTCCACACCCTCTCCAGCATTTATTGTTTGTAGACTTTTTGATAATGACCATTATGACCAGTGCGAGGTGATATCTCTTTGTAGTTTTGATTTGCATTTCTCTATTAATGAGCAACGTTGGACATCTTTTCATGTGTTTGTTAGCCATCTGTATATCTTCTTTAGAGAAATATCTGTTTAGGTCTTTTCCCCACTTTTTGATTGGGTTTTTTGTTTTCCTAGCATTGAGTTTTATGAGCTCCTTGCATATTTTGGAGATTAATCCTTTGTCAGCTGTTTCATTCGCTATTATTTTCTCCTATTCTGAGGGTTGTCTTTTCACCTTGCTTATAGTTTCCTTTGCTGCGCAAAAGCTTTTAAGTTTAATCAGGTCCCACTTGTTTACTTTTATTTCCACTACTCTAGGAGATGGGTCATATAGGATCTTGCTTTGATTTATGTCATTGAGTGTTCTGCCTATGTTTTCCTCTAAGAGTTCTATAGCTTCTGGTCTTACATTTAGGGCTTTAGTCCATTTGAGCTTATCTGTGTATAGTATTAAGAAGTATTCTAATTTCATTCATTTACATGTAGCTGTCCAGTTTTCCCAGCACCATTTATTGAAGAGGCTATCTTTGCCCCACGGTATATTCTTGCCTCCTTTGTCAGAAACAAGGTACCCATAGGTGCATGGGTTTATTTCTGGGCTTTCTATCCTGTTCCATTGGTCTATATTTCTGTTTTTGTGCCAGTACCATACTGTCTTGATGACTGTAGCTTTGTAGCATAATCCGAAGTCAGGAAGGTTGATTCCTCCAGCTCCATTCTTCTTTCTCAAGATTGCTTTTGCTATTCAGGGTCTTCGGAGTGTACACATGAATTATGAAATTTTTTTGTTCTAGTTCTGTGAAAAATGCCATTGGTAATTCGATAGGGATCACATTGAATCTGTAGATTGCATTTGGTAGTATAGATATTTTCACAGTATCGATTCTTCCTACCCAGGAACATGGAATATCTCTCCATCAGTTTATGTCATCTTTAATTTCTTTCATTAGTGTCTTATGATTTTTTTTAATTTTTATTTTTACTTTATTTTACTTTTACAATACTGTATTGGTTTTGCCATACATTGACATGAATGATTTTTTGTGTACAGTTCTCTTGTCTCCTTAGGTAAGTTTATTCCTAGATATTTAATTATTTTTGCTGTAATGGTGAATGGGACTGATTACTTAATTTCTCTTTCTGAGTTTTCATTGTTGGTATATAGAAATGTAAGTGATTTCTATGTATTGATTTTGTATCCTGCAGCTTTGCTAAATTCACTGATTAGCTCTAGTAATTTTTTGATACTATTTTTAGGGTTTTCTATGTACAGTATCATTTCATCTGCAAACAGTGAGAGCTTTACTTCTTCATCTGGATTCCTTTTATTTCTTTTTCTTCTCTGATTGCTGTAGCTAGGACTTCCAGGTCTATGTTGAATAATAGTCGCATAAGTAGACACCCTTGTCTTGTTCTTTATCTTAGGGGGAATGCTTTCAGTTTATCACCATTGAGAATAATGTTTGCTGTAGGCTTATCATATATGGCCTTTACTATGTTGAGATAGGTTCCTTTTATTGAAGAGTTTTTTGAAGAGTTTTAATCATAAATGGATGCTGAATTTTGTTAAAGGCTTTTTCTTCATCTATTGAGATTATCATATGGTTTTTATCTGTCAGTTTGTGAATATGGTGTATCACATTGATTGATTTGCATATATTAAAGAATCCTTGCATCCCTGGAATAAACCCACCTTGATCATGGTTTATGAGCTTTTTGATGCGTTGCTGAATTCTGTTTGCTAAAATACTGTTGAGGATTTTTGCGTATATGTTCATTGGTGATATCAGCCTTTAGTTTTCTTTTTTTGTGTTGTCTTTCTCTGATCTTGGTATCAGGCTGATGGTAGCCTCAGAGAATGAGTTTAGAAATGTTCCTTCCTCTGCAATTTTTTGAAAGAGTTTTATAAAGATAGGCATTAGCTCTTCTCTAAATGTTTGCTAGAATTCTCCTGTGATACCCTCTGGTCCTGGGCTTTTGTCTTTTGGGAGATTTTTGATCACAACTTCAATTTCAGTGCTTGTCATTGGGTTTTTCATAATTTTTCTTTCTTCCTGGTTCAGTCTTGGAAGATTTAACGTTCAAAGAATCTGTCCATTTCTTCCTGGTTAGCTATTTTATTGCCATATAGTTGTTCATAATAGTCTCTTATAATCCTTTGTATTTCTGCATTGTTTCTTGTAACCTCTCCTTTTTCATTTCTGATTCTGTTAATTTGATTCTTTTCTCTTTTTCTTGATGAGTCTGGCTAAAGTTTTGTGAATTTTGCTTATCTTCTCAAATAACTAGCTTTTAGCTTTATTAATCTTTACTATTGTTTCTATCATTTCTTTTTCATTTATTTCTGCTTGGAACTTTATGATTTCTTTCCTTCTACTAATTTTGGGGCTTTTTGTTTTTCTTTTTTCCAGTCATTTTAGTTGTAAAGTTAGGTTATCTATTTGATGTTTTTCTTGTTTCTTGAGGTAAAATTGTATTGCTATAAACTTCCCTCTTGGAACTCCTTTTGCTTCACCCCATAGGTTTTGAGTCCTCCTATTTTCATTGTCATTTGTTTCCAGAAATTTTTTGATTTCCCTTTTGATTTTTTTCAGTAACCTGTTAAGAAAGTGAGAGTGAAGTTGTATCTGACTCTCTGTGACCCCATGGACTGTAGCCTACTATGCTTCTCCATCCATGAGATTTTCCAGGCAAGAATACTGGAGTGGGTTGCCATTTCCTTCTCCAGAGGATCTTCCTGACCCAGGGATTGAACCTGGGTCTCCCACACTGTAGGTAGATGCTTTATTGTCTGAGCCACCAGAGATGTCCCAGTAACCTGTTGGTTATTTAGAAACATGTTGTTTAATCTCCATATGTTTGTGTTTCTTAGTTTTTTTCTTGTAATTGATATCTAGTCTCATAGCATTGTGGTTGGAGAATATGCTTGATATGATTTCAATTTTCTTAAATTTATTAAGGTTTGATTTATGACCCAAGATGTAGTCTATCCTGGAGAATGTTCCATGTGCACTTGAGAAGAAGGTGTATTCTTCTGCATTTGGATGGAATGTCCTGAAGATATCAATGAGATCCATCTCATCTAATATATCATTTAAAACTTGTGTTTCTTTATTAATTTTCTGTTTTGATGATCTGTCCATTGGTGTGAGTGAGGTATTAAAGTTGCCTTCTAATATTGTGTTACTGTCAATTTCTCATTTTGTGTCTGTTGGTGTTTGTCTTATGTATCGAGGTGCTCCTATGTTGGGTGCATAGATATTTACAATTGTTATGTCTTCCTCTTGGATTGATCCCTTGATCATTATGTAGTATCCTTCCTTATCTTTTGTAATCTTCTTTATTTTAAGTTCTATTTTGTCTAATATGAGGATTGCTACTCCAGCTTTCTTTTGTTTCCCATTTACATGGAATATGTTTCTCCATCCTTTCACTTTCAGTATATGTGTGTCTTGAGGTCTGAAGTGGGTTTCTTGTAGACAGCATATATATGGGTCTTGTTTTTGTATTCATTCAGCCAGTCTGTGTCTCTTGGTTGGAGCATTTAATCCATTGACATTTAAAGTAGTTATTGATATATATGTTCCTACTGCCATTTTCTTGATTGTTTGGGGTTGATTTTGTAAATCTTTTTCCTTCTCTTTTATTTCTTAACTATATAAGTCCCTTTAACATTTGTTGTAAAGCTGGTTTGGTGGCACTGAATTCTCTTAACTTTTGCTTGTCTGAAAGCTTTTAATTTCTCCATCAATTTTGAATAAGATCCTTGCTGGGTACAGTAATCTTGGTTGTAGATGTCTCCTTTTCAGTACTTTAAATATATCCTGCCATTCCCTTCTGGCCTTCAGAGTTTCTGCTGAAAGATCAGCTGTTAAGCATATGAGGTTTCCCTTGTATGTTACTTGTTGCTTCTCCCTGGCTGCTTTTTTTTTAAATTTTTTATTTTTACTTTCCCTTGCTGCTTTTAATATTCTTTCTTTGTGTTTAGTCTTTGTTAGTTTGATTAGTATGTATCTTGGTGTGTTTCTCCTTGGGTTTATCCTGAATGGGGCCCTTTGTGCCTCTTGGACTTGATTGGATATTTTCTTTTCCATATTGGGGAAATTTTCAACTATAATCTCTTCAAAAATTTTTTCATACCCTTTCTTTTTCTCTTCTCTATAGGGGTCTTCTGGGACTCCTATAATTCAAATGTCGGTGCATTTGATATTGTCCCAGAATTCTCTAAGACAATCCTCAGTTCTTTTCATTCATTTTACTTTATTCTGCTCTTCAGAAATTATTTCCACCATTTTATCTTCCAGCTCACTGATTCGTTCTTCTGCTTCAGATATTCTGCTACTGATTCCTTCTAGAGTATTTTTAGTTTCAGTAATTATGCTGTTTGTTTCTGTATGTTTATTCTTTAATTCATCTAGGTGTCTGTTAATTGATTTTTGCATTTTCTCCATTTTTTTTGCAAGGTTTTTGATCATTTTCACTATCATTATTCTCAATTCTTTTTCAGGTAGTGTGCCTATTTCCTCTTCATTTATTTGGACTTCTATGTTTCTAGTTTGTTCCTTCATTTGTGTAGTATTTCTCTGCCTTTTCATTTATTTTTTTAACTTATTGTGTTTGAGGTCTCATTTTACCAGGCTTCAAGGAAGGTTGAATTTTTCCCTTAAAAAAAGTTGAATTCTTTCTTCCTTTTGATTTCTTCCCTCCTAATATTGGTTCAGCGGTTTGTGTAAGCTTTGTACAGGACGAGATTTGTACTGATGTTTTGTTTGTTTTTCCTCTGATGAGCAAGGCTGAGAGAGGTAGTAATCCTGCTGCTTATGACTGGGTTTGTATTTTTGTTTTGTTTGTTGTTTAGATGAGGTGTCCTGCACAGAGTGCTACTGCTAGTTTGGTGATGCTGGGTCCTGTATTCACGTGGTTTTCTTTGTGTGAGTTCTCACTATTTGATATGCCCTAGGGCAACCTACTCCAGTGTTTTTGCCTGGAGAATCCCAGGGATGGGGGAGCCTGGTGGGCTGCCATCTGTGGGGTCACACAGAGTTGGACATGACTGAAGCAACTTAGCAGCAGCAGCAGGGTTAGTTATCTTGTAGTCTAGGGTCTTGGAGTCAATGCTCCTGCTCCAAAGGCTCAGGGCTTGATCTCTGTTCAAGAACAAAGATTCCACAAGTGGTTTGTTATGGTATTAAGTGAGATTAAAACAAATATCCACAAACAAGAAAGCAAAGATGAACCCTGACAAATGGCAGTTACAAAATCAGGCAAATAATAATTGAAATAATGTAATATACACATATACAGATACACCCATGAGCAAAATCAAAATATGGCTAACAAAACACATAAAAGTCACATTAGAAATGACCAATGGTGAACAGAAGGAAATCAAAAATTATTTTACCTGGTTACTAGTACAGCCAAGAACAAAATTAAAATTGCAAATAGAACTAATGACCAGCAAACTGGGCTACAAAAGCAAGAGACACATGGTGCACTGTTTATAATAGGGGAAAAATGGCATGGATGAAAACATATAACTAACTCAATTCATTTGAATGTTCTGATGAGATGGATGAAAGCCGATTATAAAAGAAAAGAATAAGACAATATATGGAATATGGATATGACACAGACTAAAGAGGTATGATTTGAATGACATTTATACTATCATGTGAATTAAGTCTAGATTAACTGCATGGGGAAAAGATGAACAGGTAGGTTCAAAATGCTAAAATAAAAATTAAAAAACTAATTAAAAAGCACAAAACTGGAAAAGCTAAAAGCAAGGTGACAAAATGGGAGGCAGAAGTTTATAACAATAGTAAAAATGTGACGGAGAAAAGAAATAAAAAAAGCTCAAAAGCTCAATTGGATTTCTTAGTGCCAGTAAAATTGATAACAACAACAGGGTGGGGGGGGGGGGGTGGGGGGAGAAAAAAAATCCAAAAGAATCTACAGAACAAGTCAAAACATAATAATAACAAATGTTTCTTTTGAGTCACTGCTGTCTGATTCCTTTCCCTTGCTGGGAGTCACAGTCCACCTCGCCTCCCTAATATGCCCTCTAACACTATGCTGATTTCTGGACCTGCTGCGGGGGCAGCTCAGATTCTAATCTGGTCCCACTCCTGTGTGTTCTTGCCTCCAATGTCCACAGCTATCAGAACTAGTGTGTTTTCTTTTCTGGGAGCTCTCAATGGCCTTTTATATATTCCATAGACACAGAGTCTGCCTAGTTGATCATGTGGATTTAATCTGCCGCTTGTACAGCTGGTGGAAAGGTTTTGGATCTTCTTTCCTAGCCACAGAAAGTGACTTTCTGCCACTGGGTTTCAACTGTCGTTTTATTTCCACCTCTATATGTGGGTTGTCAACTAGGGTTTGCTCCTGTGAGGGCCAGGTATGGAGGTGGTGCAGCTGCTTGGGTCTCAGGGGTTCTGATAGCACCAGATACTCAGGGGGGTTGGCAGCTAGGGCAGCAGGAAATATAGTGATCTAGAAGGGTATGGCAACCAGTATTGGCCAATACGGTCCAGAATTCTTGCTTGGAGGACTGTCTGATTCTCATTCCGTTTAGGCTGCCATAGATCAGCTGTTTCACTCTCAGCCTTAAGTGTTTCTCCTCTGACTCAGACAATTGCCCCGATGTGGGGATCAGACCCCTGCTTCAGTTCCCCTATCAGCGGAGGGCAGGTTTAGTCTTACTAACACTCCTGTTTTCCCCCTAGTTCCTTTGTCCTACCAAGTTATTGTGGCTCTATATATTCTTTTCCACTGATCAGGTACTCCTGCCACTCTCAGCTCATGCTCCGTGTGCACTTTTGTGTCAGAAGGTATATTCCTGATGTATCCGTGGAGAGAGATGTACTTCACGTCCACCTGCTCCTCCACCATCTTGTTCTCTGTGATAAATATAAATTTTAACAGTGACTTTATACCTAAGAAATGCACCTATATTTGTGGAAAAAATTGACCATATAATAGCTAATAAACAAAACAACATAAAAATTACCATATTATTAGCTTGATTTGCTCATGAGTTGCTTTTACATTAGCTATAAATATCCTAAAAAATAGGATATTTAGCTGTTTGATATGACAAACAAGCAAGCATAAGAGAAGCACTTGAAAATTACATTTAATTTTCTTGATTTAAAACCAAATTTCTTTTCACTCTTATTTTCACTTATTTTCTTTGGTTTAAGTTGGAGGGAAGGTAGTTACAATGATTCAGTATCATCCGATCCATAACAAGCTTCCCATTTCCTGGGGAATAAGATGATAGGAATAAGCCTATCATAAATAAAACTGATGGACATAGTCACAGTTCCTTAGCAATTAGTGGGGATGGACACAGGGAGGAGAATTATTTGCACTGAAATCAAATTTAGTTTTCAAGCCTGTATTTATGATTTTGAAAAGAGCCAAGAACAGAAAAAATTTAAATAGTTATTAGAGGTTTTATGGAAACAGAATAAATGAATGGTTTCAATGGTAAGCCAGATGTAAGTATATAAAAAAAGATAACTTAGCATTAGCAGGAAACCCATAGATCCTAAAATAATACATTTCAAAAATGAAGACACCCATTTTTGAAAAACAATGACAAAGACAATAAAAAGTTATTTTCCCATTCTAATGCCTCTCCAGAGTTTTAAGACATTACCTCTTTATTGGCTTTTTAAAAAAATTTTTTAATTTGATATTCAACTTTATCAGAGGTAAAGAAGAAATGTTGTTACTTCTATAGACTTTTCTATTCCTTATTTTTATTATTGAAATACATGTTGAAAATCTTAAATATCCAGGCAACTCCTTCTCTCTGTAAGTTATTCTAATTGTTGTTATTTAGTCACTATGTCTGAATCTTTTGCAACCCCATGGACTGTAGTCTTCCAGACTCCTCTGTGCATTGGATTTTCCAGGCAAGAATACTGGAGTGGGTTGCCATTTCCTTCTTCATGTGATTTTACTGAGCCAGGAATCAAACTGGCATCTCCTCTTGCATTGGCAAGTGGATTCTTTACCATTGAACCACCAGGGAAGCCCAAATTATTCTAACAGTATATAACAATCTTAGTATATAACAATTTTATTATAGTATTTAATGTGACAATCACTATATTAGGTGCTATGAATAAGTGAAATAGCTAGATATAGTTTTTGGCCTGAAGGAGACTTACAACTAAGGAGGAATAAATGAATATAAAAAGAAATTACATGCATATAAATATCTGAATATATACATACGTCTCTTCAAAGGATGAGATGGGTGATGGCATCACCAATGCAATGGTCATGAACTTGGGCAAACTCCGGGAGACAGTGAGGGACAGGGAGGCCTGGCTGCTAAAGTCCATGGAGTTGCAAAGAGTTGGATACAACTGGGTGACTGAGCAGTAACAACACAGGCATATTCAAGATAGAGATGAAATTAAAAAAAAAACAACAACAGTGAAGTTGAAAAGAAGGATGTTAAGAAATAATACTTCAAACAATGTCCCATAAATCACATAAAAACTGAAGGAAGCAGTCAGAATTCTGGGAGATTTGGCCAATTCTAAGGATGAGCGATCTTATCACTAAGTTGTGACAGTAAAAGGTATGAGAAGTGAGGAGGAGAACAGCACTGGGGATGCATACAATGCACCAGGGAATGGCAGAGGAAAAGAAATTTCTGGTAAATGAAATAGCATAGGAAAAAGATGGTTTTCTTAAAAAAATGAAGGCATAGTAATAATCTGGTAATATATATTTATATATGTGTGTGTCTGTGTGTGTGTATGTGCTGTGCTTAGTCATTCAATCGTGTCTGACTCTTTGTGACCCCAAGAACTGTAACCCACCAGGCTCCTCCATCCCTGGGGATTCTCCAGGCAAGAATACTGGAGTGGATTGTTATGTCCTCCTCCAGGGCATCTTCCCGATCCAACATATATATATACAGCATTCTAAAACCTTCACAACAATGTAAGCAAATGCTATTAGAAGATAAGTTTGAAAAAAATTTAAAGTTGTATGTTTTTTGAAATACCATTGTTTCTCAAAAGTATGCCCATAGACTGAAAGTCATCTTTCCCTAACATTTGCAGGGCTGGGGCAAGAGTACAGTGGAGGCATACATATCATATAGGAAGTTGTTCTCCTATAATGAACTAGAAGACCAGGTTGAAGCTACGAATTACTACTCACTGGAAAAGTGGTGATGCATGAAGAGCTGGCTCTTGCCCCTAAAGAGTAGACCACTCCCTTCTGTCCCCACCCCAAATTCCATTGACCTGTGCCACTAGGGGCTGTGCATGAAGTGGACACTCCAGCCCACACACCCAGTTTCTCATTATGTAGCTACAAAAAGGCACCCAGGGGTGTAATTCATCTTTGGGAGAAAGGACAGGTAAGCTTAGACAGTCAGTTTGAACTAAGAATTCCAAGGTCTTGTGTGGCCAGATCTAGAAATTGGGGGTGTATTTCTGATTGGGTGTGTCTCCTAGGTCCCTTGGATTCCTCATCCCATGGGAGGGACATGGCTGCAGGAAAGCCAGAGTGGAAATTCAGAGGATCTCTAAAGCAATAGAGAGAGTACTGAAATTGACTATTTGTTACTGGTTCACAGTGAGATAAGATGTTTCACCAGAATGTAAATAAGCTACATCACTAAGCATTTGTTTGTTTTTGCTGACATTTTTCTTTTTCTCTTTAGGATGGCCTGGTAAAGAAGCCAATATTAATTTATATTCTGATACAAATTTCTTAGCTTGTCATGGGTCCACTCATAAAGTGGTACTGCTCCAAAATATGGGGCATTCTTGCCCAAGTCTAGAAGTCAGAGTTACAAGAGACCAGTGCAAGCAGACAAGCTGATTTTCTGATGCACAATATATTCTGGGGATCTTCCCGACCCAGGGATCAAACCTGGGACTCCTGCATTGCAGGAAGACTCTTTACTATTTGAGCTACCAGGAAAACCCAACATATTCTAACTTTGCATTAAATATAACAACTGTTCAAGACAGTTCTGTCAGAGGCAAAGTCTCTAATGAACTCACATTATATTCTTCCCAGTAACAGCATCAGTTTAATTGAATTTGAATATATAACGTGAATATATGGACGCTAAATTTTTATTCCATAAAATCAGTCCTGACCTTGTGTTCTGTTTTCTTCCAAAATTAGTGCTACTAGTCATAATTAAATACAATGATTATATAGAAAATATTATAGTAATCTAATGAAAAACAAGAGATGTGAAAAAATTAAAAATTTCAACTCAGCCTCATTAGCTTACAGCCAAACGACAAAAGTGATGAATTATAAGAATACAGTAGACCCTACCTGAATTCTGTAACTAGAAGCTTTTATTTAAGTACTATAGAAAAGACTGAGTTGGGATTATAATAGTTGGCCCAATATCTTCTACATTAAAGGGATCAGAACTCTTAGCATTCAGATTTATATAGCTGATTAATTAGGAGTAATCTCCCAGAAACTAGAGTTTTTCCTTTAGGAATCACTCTAAGGGAAGACATTTAATATATTTGTTTCTTTGTTTTAAAAGATGTATTTCATGGAGAGGCTGTCTATCAAAGAAATTTAACCTCAAAAATCTTTCCCTTGATAGTTAACCAAAAGTTTTATTTAATCTTGGAAATTACAAGGTAGTTCCATCAGAAAATGAATTTAATATATATACACTTATTTTGCACACTTTTTAGAACAATACCTGTTAATATTTTACAATAACAATGCTATGCAAGTGTTTGATTTAATAGATTATTATTTTTTATGAAAGAGAATTCTATCAGCATAGTGAACGTAGGGAGATAATTCTGAAAGAAGTTAATTTGAGCTCAACAGTTGTAGAGTACAATGCATTCCTACATGGGCTCTAGTATGCAAATTAAGGAAAGACTAATAGAGACTTCTTTATTTCTAGCTCTCAGCCCTAAAACTCATTTGGTTGCAGAGATGATCCCTATGTTCAGGGTCGTTTTGGGTCAAGCCTGAATAAAATATAAGAAAATAGTTCAAGAATGCCCCCACTACAAGAAGTCAGGAAGACTGGCTATTGGTCACTTTTTTTTCATAGGTATAAACTGAGTTCTGGAGAGAGTAGGTAGCTTTTTCAAAACTCAGGAAAATGAGGTCATGATTTTCTTTCCTAAATCAGGATGCACCTCTGTCACTGCTGCCTCTAAAATGAATTGTGTCAATTTAGCCACCCAGGCTAATTAAGAATAATAACCTGTGACAGAGTGAGAAGCTCATTCTGCCTAGGAAGGACAATCTAGGTCTTGGATATGCGGCTACATCATTATTCAGTTATTCAGCCAAATATATGCTGAAAAACTTCTATGTGCAAAGCACAGCTGGCCATGATGAATCACAGAGAGGGAATTAAAACATCTTCAGTACCTCTACTATCATCAAAAGTAAGATAGTAAGCTTCTGATAACAGTAAGGTACTGAACATGGTTTAATCTTCTCTCAGCTATTTGCAACAACATAGATAGACCTAGAGGATGTTATGCTTAATGAAGATAAATACTCTATGTTATCACTTAAACTTGGAATCTAAAAAATAAAACAAATGAATGTATATAACAAAAGAGAAACTGACTCACAGATATAGAGAACAAACTATGGTTACCAGTAGGGGGAAGGTAGGGGAGAGGGGAACAATAAGGGTATGGGACTGAGATACAAACTATTAATGTATAAAATAAATAAGCCACAAATACATATTGTATAGGGCTTCCCAGGTGGCGCTAGTGGCAAATAATTCACCTGCCACTGCAGGAGACATAAAAGACCTGGGTTTTATCCCTGGGTCGGGAAGATCCCTTGGAGGAGGGCATGGCAATTCACTCCAGTATTCTTGCCTGGAGAATTTCATGGACAGAAGAGCCTGCTGGGCTACAGTCCATGGGGTCACAAAGAGTTGGACATAACTGAAGTAGCTTAGCACACACTTGTATATATTGTACAGTACAGGGAAATATAAGAGGTTCTCTGGTGGTTCAGTTGGTAAAGAATCTGGCTGAAATGCAGGAGACCTGGGTTCAGAAAATCCCTGGGATGGGAAGATCCCTTGGATAAGGGAATGGAATGGCTACCAACTCCATTATCCTGGCCTGGAGAATTCCATGGACTGTATAGTTCATGGGGTCTCAAAAAGTCAGATATGACTGAGTGACTTTCACTTTCATTTTCACAGGGAAATAAAATCATTATTTTATTTTATTACTACATTATTTTAAATGGAGTATAAACTATGAAAATATTGAGTCCCTATATTGTATACTTAAAACTAATACAATATTGTAAATTAATTATACATCAATTGAAAAAATAGATACAAATATCAAGTATGACTTAAGTTCTAATATAAAAATGCTGTATTCTTTGAAGGATCAGTTTATAAGTTATTAGAAGTAAAGAACATATTCCATGGCTGGGGAGTGAGAATCAAAGCTTCATAGAGGAATGGTGACTGAGACTCAAAGAATTTTCCTTGGAAAGAGTGAAGATGGTGGCAAGTGGCCAAGAAAAGCTGGCAGCTGAAGGATGGAGCAGAACTGATTATATGATGAAAATACCAAACCTAGTTGAGAAGGAAATTTGATAAAAAGCCTAACCAAGAGAGCAAAAGGAAAGGAACTGGCTCACCAGAGCTACCACTAAGGAGATTCAGGACTGAAATAATGTCAGAATTAAAAAACTTTTTGGTCCAAACCATCTTTATTTGGGCATGACTGGCAGGCTTAATATTCTATTCTGGGTATTTGTGTTCAGAGTGAGGAGCCAGCATTCAAAATAGACAGGTCCCACTTGAGTTCTATTCTATCGAGATTTTTAAAAAGTGGTTTTCAGAGAATTTCATTGTAATATAATTCTGAGGAGTGAACTCTAGAGATGATAATAGTTCATTGTATGATTTTATCTATTCACATTAATCAGAGAATTTTTGAAAATGTATAGAAAATATACTTTAAAAAATAGTACTCACCTATAATTCAAAAAAAAAAAAAAAAGAAAAAGAAAAAGAAAAAAGACCCAAAAGTGACTTGCAAAAATTTTGGTTTCTTGTGTAAGTGTGGGTGTATATATATTCATAAAATCATCCCTTTAGAAGAAAGATTATATTGTTGTATGCCTTAGAAATGCAAGAAGATTAACTTCACTAGTAGTCAAAGAAATGATTTAAAATAATAAGAAAGCTACATTTCATTTAATAAATTTAAAATGGCTAACAATTAATGATGATATCCAGGCTTGGTAAAGGTTTAAGGATATGGGCAAATGCTCGTAGAAGTGTGCTCATGTTAACATCTTTTAGAACAATCAAAAGCTTTTCAGACAGTTTTACTATAAGTCAAGTCAAGTGAAGTGAAGTGAAGTCGCTCAGTCATGTCTGACTCTTTGCGACCCCATGGACTGTAGCCTACCAGGCTCCTCCCTTCATGGGATTCTCCAGGCAAGAGTACTGGAGTGGGTTGCCATTTCCTTCTCCAGGGGATCTTCCCAACCCAGGTATCGAACCTGGGTCTCCAGCATTCCAGGCAGATGCTTTAACCTCTGAGCCACCAGGGAAGCCCCTACTATAAGTCAGGAATGTATAAAAAGAAAGTGACATGAATATATACAAAACTTTATGAATACACAAATTCACTGAAGTAGTATTTCAAATGGCAAACTATTTTAAGCAACATGATTTTTAGTATTAATTAAGTAAATGATGATATGGCTGCATGGTATGATAAGGTACTGCTATGGACCATTGTGAAGTGGAGCATGATGTAATTAAGAAATAAAATGTTACTGAAATATGTTAAACTTTAAAGGTTCTAAAACTGATGTGTGAATGTGTGTGTGTATGTTACATCAAATTGTTTAGGACATACATAGGTATTATTTGGTTGTGAAGCAATTTTATTAAAATGATAAGAACTAAACTGGTATCTCAGAGATAAAGATAAAACTTTTAGTAATGTGGTTAAAAATACAGTTTGATGTGAAACTACTCTATAAGGATAAGAAGAGAAACCATGTGAACAATACTGTATCCTATATCTTTGTCTACTATTTCTTCATTGTGTGTGTTTATACCAGTTTCTATATTGGTGGATGAGATTTTTTGAGTTCTTTTATCTTGGTGGCAGAATCAAGGCTGAACCCAGCTCCCCTTTTGCCAACTACAAAGCGAATAGCAGATGGAAAGATTTTCTGTATGAGGTTTTTGTCTCTGTTCACATAAACTCCGTGTTCTATTGAAAAATAGGTTTTATTCTGCCAAACTTAGAAATCTGAGTTGGACTTGCCACTTGCATTGATTAATAGACTACAATGGAATTGACCCTTTGGGACTTCTAAACCCAGATCTTAAATGTAGTCGCTGAAACTTCTGCTTTTGCTCAGGAAGAACCCAGACACAGTATAAGATGTCCAGGTTGTATACGTGAATTGAGAGAAAGGCAACGCGAGGAAGCTCTGAGGGCTCAGACATGTGTGGAAGCCCTACTGACACCACAAGGAAAGAGAGGCCCAGTCCTCCCAACCGCCCTAGCTCAATGAGACGATTTGGAACATTCTAGCTGAGCTGATGTTCTCTGTGTGTGTGTTCAGTTGCTCAGTCATGTCCAGCTCTTTGTGACCCCGTGAACTGCAGTCCGTCAGACTTCTCTGTCCATGATATTTTTCAGACAAAAATATGGAGTGGGTTTGCCGTTTCCTTCTCCAAGGGATCTTCCCGACCCAAGGATCGAATCCTGTCTCCTACACTGACAGGCAGATTCTTTACCACTGAGCCACCAGGGTAGCCCATTTCTATATATGCTATTTCTTAAAATAGGATTTTGCCCATAAGCTAATGTCTTATATGCTATTTCTTATGACATTTTGCTTATAGGGTTTTGTCATGTTTATTAATAACATAATAAAGCATGTCTTATGGTTATGTTATATTCTCTGCATAGGATATAAGGTAAGTCATTTAATGAGCTAAGCTGACGTTTGGATCTAAGTGCAATTTATGGCAAGTTGGACATACAGTGTTCATGAGAAAAAGGTTTGGATTGGAGAAAGAATCCTGCTTCTCCCAGTGATTTGACGGTGTAAGCAAGTGCTTGGGGAAGCTACTTACTCTTCCCAGTGTCTGATTCCTCATCTCTAAACAAATTGGGAGAAACCTGTTGACATCTAAATTCCTGTCTAATCAAATACTAAGAGTCTGGACTTAGTTAAATAACTAAGGCTCACATTTTAGATTGAACATCTATTTAATTTCTTCTCTTAAACAAGTTTCATAATGTAATGAAGGATTACAAATATAATTTTTAAATTTCTGAAAGTTAGTTTGTGTGATTATATGGGATAACAATGGGGGAGAAAACAGTCATGACTGAGATTTTGTGATTAACATTAATTATTTTAATCTAGAAATTATTCTAGAAGCCAGAATTATATGTTGTTGTTTACTGGCTAAGTTGTGTCTGACTCTCTGTGACCCTATGGGACTGTAGCCTGCCAAACTTCTCTGTCTATGGAAATCTCCAGGCAAGAATACTGGAATGGATTGCCATGCCCTCCTCCAGGGGATAGTCCCAACCCAGAGACTGAACCCAAGTCTTTTATATCTCCTGCATTGGCAGGCGGGTTCTTTACCACTAGTGCCACCTGGGAAATTATTTCTAAAAGCCAGAATTATATGAGTAAACCTAATTCATAGAACACAAAGATTCTTCTTTATTTTGTAGGAGTATTTCAATGCAACCCAGAGAAAATATTTTTTTAATTACAGTAAGTACTATTAAAAGATGAAAATTAAGCTGGTCACATGCAGGAAAGAATGGTTAAGATGGTAAAGTACTTGAAACCATGTTAGGTGAAATAATTGGAGTTGGAATATTTAGTCTGGAATAGAGATTGGGGCAGGGTAGTTTATTCTTTGTGGCCCTTAGAGGAGAACAAGAATAAATGGGTAGAGAAAAGGAGACAAATTTGACTCTGTTATGTGGACGAACTCCTTAAGAATTCCCTCATAAAGAAGTTAATCAAGCAGAGATTATACAATCATTTGAAAGAAAGTCTTCCAAGTACATTTAAAAACTGATTTCTGCTTATTCTAAGACTCTAGGTGATAGTCTATATGCAAAAAGATACTTCTGATTTTAGAAAGGAGTTTGGGTAGAAATTTCTCCTCCTGGGCCTGGGAGAGTGAAAGGGCAAAGACTCAAGGTTGCACTGTGGGGATGGTTCATGTGGCTCATCTCTTCAGGGACAGAAGTATCTCCTAGGTGAATAGTTCCGTTACAGGTATGAAGCATTCACAAGGTTGGCCAACCTTCAAAGACAAACACATTTCTCTGAACTCTCTTGCACCAAAATTACATCAATGTGTTCTTTAGTTCTTGTATTTTAAAACCCATGATTTTCTTGTGGTGAGTGCCTCCATGCCATTGGAGACCTTAAGGATGAGGATTTGCCAAAGCCAATTGTGGCCCAAGCACATTTGCCAGCTGGATGGTCATGCTTAACTTTGGGTTTCTTATTTTCCTTCTTCTTGCAACTTTGAGTAAAGAACACTTTCTTGGTTTTCTTGGGTCACAAATACAGGACTCTGGACTGAAGTCATCTTTAGAACCAAGCTGTCATATGGTACCCCTGGGAGAAAGTAAAGTTTGTTTTTACTTTCTAAGGGATTTAGCCAAAGTTGTTTTCCATCTCAGAGCCTCTGTTAAGGAATTCAGAGCTCCTTTTCTGATCCTTCACAGTTCTAAAAAAAATAAAAGTTTTTCTTTGCATATTTCACAGTTTGAATATAAGTCCTTACTAAAGCTATGGGTGCTTGCTGTGTTCATGTACTTTTAGATTCCTGGATAAACCACTGATGCACTGAAACATAAGCTACAATTATACAAAATAAATGACCAGTATCAAAGTTTTACTAAAATTCTGGCTTTTCAGACTGGAATTTTAGTCCTTCTGATGTTCCTATAATCCTTCTTAAGTTTGAGAAGACAATGGTAAAGACAAGGGCTGAAGAATTTAGCTTTGTAAAAATTTCCCTATTTGATCC